>NW_027362762.1:371101602-371723875 GCF_046119375.1 Phyllobates terribilis | reverse complement strand
TTTTTCTTCCTTCATACATGTATTAAGTATGCTGACATCCCCTAAATACCATATGAGCCCAAACACAGCCCCCTATATACTGTAAGAGCCCACACACAGCTCCATATATAACCTAAGATCCCCCACATAGCCTCCTATATACAGCATGAGCCCCCACATAGCCTCCTATATATAGTATGAGCCCCCACATAGCCTCCTATATACAGCAGGAGCCCCCACATAGCCTCCTATATATAGTATGAGCCCCCATATAGCCTCCCATATACAGCATGAGCCCCCACATAGTTTCCTATATACATACAAACATCCCATACACATTAAAAAAAAACACCACATGCTCTCCTCACTCCCGTTGCCCCCACGCTGTCTCTGCTCCTGTCTCCGGTGCACTGACTCTCCACAGTGCACAGCTGACGCGATGAAATGACGTCATTGCATCAGCTGTCTCACGCGTTGATTGGTGAAAGAAGGGGCCGGTGGACCCTCCTCCACCAATGTATTCACCGCTATCTGCACCCTGAGGATGCGGATAGTGGTGAAGGCGTTGGCAGATGGATGGCGGGCAGGGGAGGGCACTGCAAGGTCTGGGTTAGACAGAGATTGAACTCCCATGGCATGACCTACATACTACACTAATTTTTGCGTAAAATGTGATATTCTTTTGTCTCAGGTACAGGTTTAAAAGCATTTTTAGTTCTTAAAAACAGGCCGAATTAAAAGAGATTCTAAACATATGAAATAACCAGCACAAAGGCTGATACAGAAGACTAGACTGAAATGATACACCATTTAAGTATATTTAGTAGTTTATTTTTGTCATCAGTCAGCTTTATTATTGTGGAAACACAGGAAACAGCTATTACTGTCCATTTTTGTCTACTTCTAGACGTCTTGGCAATATTATTCTCCAGCTTCTATCAGATAAATACATCCTGACCACATGACTTTTCTCATGCTACTGAGTTGATGAAACTCTGACCGAGCCTATAGGATGTGGAGTCTGTCTTCCCAAACTTCACACAGTTCATTATCATTGTGGTGGGGAGATAAAAGTTGTAATAGGAGACTTTGGCAGCTGTTTTATCTTGTGCTTTTCCCAAGAATCTTGCATAAAGTTTTCACATGTTTACATGGGAGGAAGGGTAAAAATACTGCTAAAATAATTAGGAGAAAAGAAAATGTATTCCACAAGATTCTGAAAGTTCACACTGCAGTCAGTATCTTTGATGCAAAATCTCGAATTAGTAACCTAAAGCACTGAGGTACAAGTGGCAATGCAAATACAGTTCAGGAGAAAAATATGTACCCCTTAATATTGCCTATTTATCACACTGAATGATTTCATATGCTACATACTGTAATGTTATACGGGAGTACAAATATGACTGAATTTAAAGAGTACCCACTGTTTTAATTTTTATTTAATAAATCAATATTGCATGTGAAAATAAGAAACTTTGTAATATATCTTATCAGAGAAATCTGCTTCTTTCTCCTCCTCAACTTATCAATCATTGCTAAAATTC
The DNA here is from genome assembly GCF_046119375.1 of Phyllobates terribilis. Lineage (NCBI taxonomy): Eukaryota > Metazoa > Chordata > Amphibia > Anura > Dendrobatidae > Phyllobates > Phyllobates terribilis. The sequence goes on along the minus strand of NW_027362762.1, from coordinate 371,722,349 downwards.
TCAATTCATGGGTTAAATCTGTATTCAGGGAAGACAGAATGTTAAATTACTGAGATAGTAGATGGCAGTTTGTGCTCATAAAGTTCTATGTAGAAGGGAGGGGGAGGAGGAAAGAGAAGCAAAAAGGCAGAGATCCTTTACTTTCTCTTCTATGTGGAATCTTATCAGCACCCACTGTCATCGCCTGTCTCAGTAATGTAACATTCAGTATTCGCTGAATACATATTTTACCTCAGAATTGAGAATTTTGAGAATGAATGGTCAGTCCTGGAGGAGAAAGAAGCAAATTTCTCTGATAAGATATATTACAAAGTTTATTACTTTCATGTGTACTATTGATTTATTAAATATAAATTAAAATGACTGCTATACTTTTAGGCTATGAGCACACGGTGCATTTTTGGTGCGTTGTCGCTGCAAATTTTCTCACGTAGCGGTGCAGTAAGTGAGGTCACCGGAGCTCTCAGCTGATCATCAGCTGATGAACTCATGTGACCTCTGTCCCGGCAGCTATACACTGACACAGGAGTGATTATACTGCGTGTCAGTGTATAATCTGCTGTCCTCTAGAACAGTCACATCAGTGATTGCTGATGTGACTGCTTTAGAAGTGACCGAGATCGCCGTGGGACACATTGGATTATGTCATCTCGTCGGACAGGTGAGGGATATGGTTGTTTTTTACGGGTGACAATGGTTTCAGCGGTTTTGGCGTTATGTGAGTATACAGTGTTTTTTATTTTTAAATCAATTATTAAAACAGTGTGGACTTTAATTTTAAATAAATTATTTTTTTCAGGCTATGTGTTTATTTCAAAACCTTGAATATGAGGTTAGTAATAAAAGCGATTTACTGACGCCTCTCCATTACTAACCTGGGCTTCATGTCAGCTGCCAATAAAAGGCTGACATGAACAGCAACCCTATTACCCCATTTGCAACTGCACCAAGGCAAGTGAGAAGAGCCGAGGTGAAGAGCCGAGGTTAAGAGCCAGAATTGATGCATCTTATGGATGCACCATTTCTGGGGCAGCTGAAGGCTGATTTTATTAGCCTCGGAGAGGGCCAGTATCCATGGCTCCTTCCTGGGCTATTAATATCAACTCACAGCTGTCTGTTTAGCCTTTGCTGGTTAAATTGTAAAGGAGAACCCTACACTAATTTTTTTTGGGATCCCCTGTAATCTAGCCAGTAAATGCTAAGCAATCAGCTGTGGGCTGTTACTAATAGCCAGGGAACATTTTTGGCTAATGGCCCCTTCCCCGGCTAGTAATATCAGCCCCCAGCAGTTGAATTTCCCTCTGCTGGTTATGAAAATGACGTGGGAGCCAACGCCATTTTTTTAAATTTAATTCTTCATTTTCTTTCATTTATAAGAAATCCCATGCCCACTGTGCTTGTTTTGACACTGCGTAAACTCACCCGCAGTCAATTTCTGTAGCGTAGTGTCTCCCCTACAGATTTTGACCAATTTCAAATGTCATTACATGCGGTGGATATGCATGTACTGACAAAACAAGTGCGGCATTAGAACGCAGGGTTTTGGAAGCAGTGAAAATAAGCTGCATCCAAAGCGCTGCTGGTTCTTGATCGTGGGGATGTAGCTGCTAACCAAACAGCTGTGAGCTGTTATTAATAGCTAGGGAACATGTTGGCCTCATAGCCCCTTTCTAGGCTAAAAATAGCAGCCCGCAACTGCCCCAGAAATGACACTTCATATTTCAATGGGATTAGGGCTAATGGGATTAGTTGTGATGTGGACACCTGTATGGAAAGTCTTAGGGGAAACTCAAAAAGTTTCACATGTTTGCTAGTTTTGATCAAGTCAAGGAATCGATCAGAGACAAGAGCACACATCCAATTCTGTCTGTGTCCCAGGCTTGTCTGCTCTCAGATGCTCAGTGACAAGTTTTTATTACAACTACAAAGATAAGGAAAGTGGGAATGGCTTAATGCATTACATTACCTAAAAAGGAAGATATCTAAGTTGGGAATAACAAAGTCGTAAATTATGTATTCTGCTGAATTCCTTAGAAACTGGCTATATCTAGTTTGCTATACTGTCAGAAACAAAGAAAGTTTTAATACAAAGACAAATCGATATCTTATACAATGCCCTGTGTTATTGCTTTATGAATAACACTTATAAAGCTTATCTAAAAATACAAAATTATCAAAGATATATGTATTGTATAAATAATAAAGCAAAGTATTAATATTTGCCATAAGAATTCCTCCCTTTTTATTATTTACAATTTATCCATCAGCTACTTCCACATGCTATGAGAACCTGGAGGGGACGAATCCCATTCACTGAAGGATACCTTGTTTGTAAATCTCATCATATATGTTTACTGGAGGAGCACTGTGATATTTTGCAGATGTGTTAACTGACGATCTATGATTTCTGATCTTGCGCATCTCTTTACATAGTGTTGTCATAACAAATATACCAGTTCTAGCGGTTACATACAATAGTAGTACCCACATTGTAAGCTACCCGTAAGATTTATCTGTAACCATGGGCTCTCCTCCCACCCCACAATCTGGATCGGAACCACATGACTGCTGGTGAGGTTTCCTCTGTCATAATGGGCAGAATCAAAAGTCTCTTAGTAGAAATAGCTATAGTTGAAAACCTCATATCGGGTTAGGGGCACTGCAAGATATGGCATAGTATCAGAGGATATTGGGCTATGCAAATACAGCAGTTCTTAGGAATGTCTTTAGAAACTATGTCTCGCAGCAGGACTTGGTGATATGTATCAGTTGGTTGTCCCAGTCCTCTCCTCCTTTAGTACCTCATTGAGTTAGGGCTAGGGATGCAATTGCCATCAGCATTGGTCCAAAAGGGCAGGGGCATCATCTTTACTGCTGCTGGGGATCAGGACCTTTTTGCAGTGGCTGGCGTGGATCCAAGTATCTTTGCCTTGGAGCTTGACAGAAGTGGTCAGTAGTGCTTGAAATGGCCCACTGTATCTGGATTCCGGTGGTCTCCTCTTGTAGGACAATTGGCCGTAAAATGTCTTTTTTGACCAAAACACCAACATGTACTTTGCTGCAGTCTCTGTTTTTTGATGGTCGCTTCCCCCCTCTCTCCCTTCCCTCTTCCCTTTCTGGCTGCAGGGTCCTAATTAACTCTTTCTTCGACATCCTTTCTACTTCAGCACCCTGGGCTATTTCCTTCAGATCAACCCATTGCATACTGCGCTACTCCGGGTGACTAGTGCATTGTGGACTATAAGTCTAAGGCCATTCATGAAACACTGCAGCAATAATAAGGGGTCACTGTAAAATGACTGAGACTAGATCATCCCATGTGGCCCGATATACCTCCTCAATACCATGGAGACGTATTCTAAATATTTGGAGGTCTGGAAGCTGGGCATCGAGAGCAATGAGCTCACTGGGGGACCAGGGCCACTGTTATGCTATTGGCTATACCTATGGTGGATCATGTACAGCAGGTTATTTTCTTTCCTAGAAGGTGTAGATAGTGTACATGACTCGTGGTCCTTATGGGGGAAGAGGCACCTTGGGCATCCATGGACATGGGGACCCAAAGGACACAGTAATTAATCCCACGGGGATTCTGTACAGAATATCTGCAATTCATGCATAAGGCAGGGGTGTCCAAAAGGATGCAAGTTTACATCAAGTACAGAGACTACAGGGGTCTCTGTGTTTTCATACTATCATGCACCATTCTGTGCCTATTTCCTCTGATTTATTTTCGCTCAATGAGAGACACTTTTGACTACTTCTAACCACATCCTAGCCAGCTTAAGTCTGCTCTTATCTATCTTTCAGTAATTCTTCCCAATTGCAAATACAGTTCTCCCATTCCTTCTTAGTCTTTCAACTGTGTCACATGCAGGGACAAGGGTGGTACCTCTGAGATTACTTAATTCCTTTCAGTTACCAGTCCTCATCACTGCAACTTCAATGCTCGCAGTTAACCAAAGAACTGAATGGGCCCATAGAGTCTTAACCGCAGAAGGCTCTACTCTTATCCCAGCATCCAATTTGCTCGAAAGAGAAGGATTTTAACTCCTAGAACCTTTGTTCTCGAAAGAGAAGACTTTTCTAGAAAATATCAACATCAGGTAACCATCCCTATGTACCCGTACAACTTTGATACATAACTACACAAATAACAATCCAAAAACTATACTACCAATAGTTATTGAAATGACTTCCACTAGTCAAAATAACATGTCATGGGAGAATAAGTTATTTTTCTACAAAACCTTTGTCCACCTCCTGATTTCAGACACATTCCACCTAGCACAAAAAAAGAAGGGGTGGCATAGACCAGAGCATAATGGCAGGTTTTAAGTACTCCGAACAAGGAGTTCCCTTCAACATCCTGCAGGGGGCACAGCTTGACAATTAAATCTCTATTACGTCTCCCTTCTCTGGCTATTATGATTCTCGGTCTGGATATTCTGGCTAGATAAGGACTACTACTCCTATCATGACATTTTGTCTCTTGAGTTCACACAGCAAGGACACCAAGAATGATGATTCATCAGAACTAGTTCACATAAAACAGAGCACAGGCACGAGGATAATGATGCTGATCCATCAACACAATTTTATATACATCACTCACTCAATTCACACTCCACAATCGCTGGTATAAAATCCTCCTGCTGTATTTGGGCTAAGGAAAAGTAAGAATCTGGCACTCCCAATTTCAGTGAAAAGATTTCAAAAACAATTTTTTATTATCATGATTCATTAGAGTTAACATTTCGGCCTCATTCGGCCTTCATCAGAACCAGGATCTGCCCAATGGATACAAGGGGAGTTAACCAGTGGCAGGGTTGTATGAAAGAGAAAAAAATATTGATGCTCAGCAAAAGCGCTTAGGGAAAAGCACTACCGTGCTGTGGTTCTGATGAAGGCCGAATGAGGCCGAAACGTTAACTCTAATGAATCATGATAATAAAAAATTGTTTTTAAAATCTTTTCACTGAAATTGGGAGTGCCAGATTCTTACTTTTCATTAATTGGAGTGGAATCCTATCTGAGCACCCATAAGTTCAAGGAGTGCCACGTATCCCCCTTTTTTGTATTTGGGCTAAGGCCACAGTCCCACAATCAGTATTTGGTCAGTATTCGGTCAGTATTTTTTCTCAGAAGTAGGAGCTAAAACCAGGTGAGGAACGATCAGAGAAAAGGTATAATAGAAACAAGTGCACCAACTCTGCATTTATCACCCACTCCTGGTTTTGGCTCCCACTCCTGAGGAAAAATACTGACCGAATACTGACCAAATACTGATAGTGAGGCGGTGGCTAAGGCTGCATTCAGCGCCTCTTTCAAGAGAGTGCCCTTATCAATTTACAAGGGACAATAATACCCTCAGAGTACTACCTTACAGTGAAGGATTCCTCTGTTATGAACAGTGTGACAAGGTCACTGGCAGAATACTGGAGGGGAGATACGTGTCTCTGAGACTTTTTGCTTCAGTCATGTAAAACATGGAGGTTTCTCATGCATTTTAAGTGCAGAGAGGGTTAATTGCCAGAGTTACAAGGACATGCTTTACAGGTGGATAGCTAAGTGCTGGGAGGGAAGCTATCCACCCTATCTCCTCTGCAGGGCATGGTTTAGGGGCTATAAAAAGTCAGCCTTTGTACTCAAGAGGTGTTCAGTATCTGGAGGCCAGCTCCAGAGAGAGGAGCGTGTGTTTGTTCCTGCTAACTCTGAACCGTGTGTTTTTTTGATAACCCGGAGTGACCGGACCCTGGCCGGTGCAAGGACTTTGCTGGACTCTTTTGTTATTTTGTTTGCCGTTAGGCCTGATGGGCTGTGTTTCTTTTCATGAACTTTACATTGGTTTATGATGCTCAAATAAACCAACTGAAAATTTAAAGAGACAATGTTCTGTTTATACCTCAATGCATAGCCGAGTGAGCCGATCTACCACAGTTGGTGGAGAATGCGGGCAGCAGTCCCAGTGAACACGTGTGACTGTTATAAGAGGCGCTGCATGTCCTGGGTGAAGGCAGATGTAAGCAAGCAAGTGACGCCGGACAAAATGGAGGACCTGCTTAAGCATTTGTTGAAGGCACAGAAGGCACAGCACCAGCAGAGCCTGCAGAGCCAGCAGAACATACAGCAGCAGCAACCGGAGCAGCAGCAGGAGACAAATAAACTACTGATGCAACAGATCCAACAGCAGCAGCAACAGCTACAAGAGTACCGACAACAGCAGCAGCAGCAGCAACAAGACCAGTTCCGTAAACAGCAGCAGTATCAACAAGACCAGTACCAACAGCAGAAGCAGATTGAGCTACTTGCAGAGGCGGTTCGTGGGAGTCCGGTAGCCCCTCCCCCAACTCCAGGTGATGGTGCATGCATCCGGAAAACGGTAAGATGAGCCATGCAGAAGATGACCCCAGGGGATGATGTAGAGGCATTTCTGACTGTTTTTGAATGGGTAGCAAAATGAGAGAGACTTCCACCAGAACAGTGGGCAGGAGGCCAAATAATATGCCAAACTAAAGACAGAAATCCTAGCACGCTTGGGAGTCAATATGGCAATGAGAGCCTAACGAGTCCACCACTGGGCGTATGCTGGCGACAAACCCCCTTGGTCGCAGATGTTTGACCTGCTGCATCTCGTTCAGAAGTGGTTGCAGCCAGAGTCTTCCACTCCTGCCCAGAAGGTCGAGCGCGTGGTGATTAATCGGTTCATACACTCCCTTCCTAAGCCGGTACAGACTTGGATCGCCCAAGGTGAACCCCAGAACGCAGACAACCTCATCAGCCTAGTAGAGAGGTACCAGTTTATTGAGAAATCCCTCGGGAAACCGGGTATAGTCACTTCCCCAGACTGGAATACCCAAAAGGGAGCGAGTTCACCACGGAAGAGGTTCAGAGTCACAACTGGGGGCATCCCACTTTCTCTGAAGGTGCCGCAAACACTGCTTGCTCATGAACGGGGTTCCTTGATCAGTTAGTATCTCCTTCGGCAGACCGGTCCTGGCAAATATATGGACAAGTTCCCTGGCTATGCAATTACTATGATGCGTTCCTTAGCGGTACCGCTTCTGGATACCGGATTGCATAGTCCATGACCAACAGAATGTATTGGTGGCCCCGGGCTGATTTGACTAAGGGCCCCACCAGGTCCATTTCAATTCTCTCAAAGGGGACCTCTATCACTGGTAGGGGAACTAAGGGACTACAGAAATGGGAGGTGGGCGCGGTTATCTGGCAGTTGGGGCAGGACCTACAATAGTCTAAGATTTCCCGATAACATCCTGGCCAATAGAACTTCCTCATTATTCTCTCCTGGGCTTTCTCAACCCCTAGGTGTCCCCCCAGAATATGTGAGTGGGCCATGTCCAACAACCTCCGATGGTATGGCCCTGGAACCAACAGCTCTTCCACTACCTCTTCAAAGTCAAGTCCTGAACTTGAGCTGACCCAAAGTTCTCTCCGGGCACCTCTAATTCAGGGAGGTCAGCCAACTCGGTCATAGTTTCGTCTTCGTCGCCTGCAAGGACACACAGTGGGAACTCATCTACTTCCGATGTCGACCGGCATATTTCTCTTGGATTGTGGGTTTTGTCCACGTGACTCAGTCTGGATCCCTTCCCCCACAAGTCCCAGAATAATGGAAAATCGTGCCCCAATATGACAGGATGTATCAGGTCCCTGACCACCCCGACCTTGTGGGATTGGGCGCTACAGTCTGTTCCGACTATTACACTGGCCACTGGGTAATTCTTGGCATCCCCATGTATGCAGTGGACACCCACAGTTTTGGTAGGGATCAGCTGGTGGGGAAGGGTGGCACTGATTAGGGTCACCAGACTCCCAGAGTCCAATAGTCCAAGCACCCTTACTCCATTAATGGACACGGCACATGCCCCTCGCCGGGTTGACCATCCACACTGCAGGCTGGATAAGCATAATATGAACACCTTCTGCCTAGGCTGCAGTCCATTGGATCAGGAGACATATGACACCGGAGCTGTGTAGGGTCCTCCAGATCACCCAGCTGCGAACCTCCGTTTACCATACGCAGACGGACGGTCTTGTTGAGCACTTTAATAAAACCCTAACAGCGATGCTCAAGAAGGTTGTAGAGAAGGATAGACGTGACTGGGACTATCTGCTGCCGTTCCTGTTCTTTTCGATAAGGGAGGTCCCGCAATCCTCCACTGTTTTTTCCCTGCTTGAATTACTGTATGGACAACATCCGAGAGGTCTCCTGGATATCGCTAAGGAAACCTGGGAAGCCGAGCTTTCGCCCCACCAAAGCATCATTGAACATGTTGCCCAGATGCAGAAAAGAATGGCGAAAGTGATGCCTATCGTGAAGGCGCATCTCCTCCAGGCGCAGGAGGCCCAGGCAAGGGTCTATAACCGATCGGCGAGGCCGATGCAGTTTCAGCCTTGGGACCGTGTTTTGGTCCTAATCCCTACCGTCGAGAGCAAGTTCCTGGCCAAATGGCAAGGCCCGTACGAGCTGGAGGAGAAAATCAGCAAAGTTAATTATAAAGTCCACCAACCTGGCCGAAGAAAGCCGCATCAAGTGTACCATGTGAACCTGCTCAAGCCTTGGTGAGACTGGGAACCTGTGGAGGCTCCTTGCCTGGGAGCCGCTCCCAAAGGCAAGGTGGAAGAGGTCACGATAGCAGAGACTCTATCGCAAGCCCAGAAGCAACAATGTCGAGAACTGCTACAGCAGAATCGTGACCTGTTCTCAGAGTTGCCGGGACGTACTAAGGTGGTAAAGCATGATGTGCTAACAGAGCCGCATATACGAGTGAACCTGAAACCCTACAGGATTCCTGAAGCACGCCGAGAGGTGATCTCAGCCGAGGTGAAAAGGATGCTAGACCTCGGGGTGATAGAGGAGTCAAAGAGTGGATGGTCGAATCCCATCGTCCTCGTGCCAAAAAAAATGGGGAGTGGAGGTTTTGTAACGACTACTGCCGGCTGAATGAGGTGTCCAAGTGTGACACATACCCGATGCCCCGCATCGACGAACTCATTGAGAGGCTTGGACCTGCGAGGTATATCGCCACCCTCGACCTGACAAAGGGCTACTGGCAGATCCCTTGTCTCAGACGGCCAAGGAGAAGACGGCTTTCTCGACACCTGATGGGTGTTTCCAATACACTCGGATGCCATTCGGACTGCTGAGGGCTCCAGCCACCTCCCAGAGGGCTATGGATCGGATCCTAGCTCCACATAAGAAGTATGCCGCAGCCTACCTTGACAACATTGTGATCTTTAGCCCGGGCTGGGCTAGTCATCTACCTAAGGTACAGGCGATTCTGGATGCTCTAAGGAAGGCGGGATTTACAATAAATCCAAAAAAATGTGACGCTGGAAAGGAAGAAGCTAAGTACTTGGGCTATGTTGTCAGGAGAGGCGAGATAAAGCCACAATTCAATAAAGTGGAGGCAATCCAGACCTGGCCGCAACTGCTCTCCAAGAAGCAAGTGAGAGCGTTCCTGGGAATGGTGGGATATTACCGGCGGTTTATCCCAAATTTTGCCATGATGGCCGTGCCACTTACGGATCTCCTCAAAGGCACCAGATCAACAATGGTGAAATGGACGGAGGAAACAGAGACGGCATTCCAACGGTTGAAGCTAGCACTGTGTAAGCAGCCGGTCCTGGTCGCACCAGACTTTGAGAAGGAGTTTGTGCTGCACACAGACGCTTCAGAAGTTGGCCTAGGAGCCGTGCTCTCTCAAGAGATAAATGGAAAAGAACATGCCATTCTCTATCTGAGCCGGAAGCTCTCTTCCTGCGAGAAGAACTATGCAATAGTGGAAAAAGAGTGCCATAAAATGGGCCGTAGATACAATGAGATATTACCTATTAGGTCGGAAGTTTAAGCTTGTATCAGACCATGCCCCCTTGAGGTGGTTGAGGGAAAAGAAGGGTAAGAATGCCCGGGTGACTAGATGGTTTTTAGGTCTCCAGGACTTTCATTTCCACGTGGAGCATAGGCCTGGGAAATTACACGGGAATGCTGATGCCCTCTCTAGAATTCCCTGTCTAGTGTCTGAAGGTGCCCAAACCCCCGGCTTTTGGCAGAGGGGGGGAATATGTGACAAGGTCACTGGCAGAATACTGGAGGGGAGATACGTGTCTCAGACTTTTTGCTTCAGTCATGTAAAACATGGAAATTTCTCCTGCATTTTAAGTGCAGAGAGGGTTAATTGTCAGAGTGCTGGGAGGGAAGCTATCCACCCTATCTGCTCTCCAGGGCGTGGTTTAGGGGCTATAAAAAGTCAGCCTTTGGACTCAAGAGGTGTTCAGTATCCGGAGGTCAGGTCCAGAGAGAGGAGCTTGTGTTTGTTCCTGCTAACTCTGAACCGTGTGTTTTTTTTATAACCCGGAGTGGCCGGACCCCGGCCGGTGCAAGCACTTTGCTGGACTCCTTTCTTATTTTGTTTGCCGTTGGGCCGAATGAGCTGTGTTTCTTTTCATGAACTTTACATTGGTTTATGCTGCTCAAATAAACCAACTGAAAATTTAAAGAGACAGTGTTCTGTTTATACCTCAATGCACAGATGAGTGAGCCGATCTACCACAACAGTCACACTTCCCTGATCCTGTTTGGGACCAATTTTTCACTTCACCACATGTGAAGGAACACACCTAACGGGATCCCTTATCAATCACAGACTGTAGTCCCTTATTGGTCACTCAAAAAATCATTCAGTCCCACATTCAAAGATCCTCATAGTTTACACCAATGTTACCCCAGACTTTACAATCACATAGACAATGAGGACAACACATAACAATCCTCCGACTCCTGAAATATACACGCAGAACTGCGAAGGCGCCTGACCAGAATCATTGGGCAAGGTTGGCTACTTGTCAATTCATTTAATGTTCATTCAACCGTCATTCAATCACCAGATATACATCTAAAGACACATTGAAACATATGACAGACTACAAATGATACAGACAAAATTCAAATACCCTCAAAGCTTCAACAGTGATTGTCTTGTTCGGACCACAAATTACCCATCTTGGAGCCCTCTATGTAACACTAGATTTTTAGTAACACAATGAGTTACTCACCACAGATCATTCAGTGTTCTGAGAGAGATATCCTTGCAGTTGGGTCCAAAGGAGGTCCAGTTCTGACAATTCCGCGTTTCGGCACCATGTTATGAGGTGGAAACCTGTATAGAAAGTTTTAAGGGAAACTCAAAAGGTTTGCGAGTTTTGATCAAGTCAGGGAGTCGATCGATCAGAGACAAGAGCACACATCCAATTCTGTCTGTGTCCCAGGCTCGCAGATGCACAGTCACAAGTTTTTATCACAACTACAAAGATAAGGAAAGTGAGAATGGCTTAATACATTAAATTACCTAAAAAGGAAGATATCTAAGTTGGGAATAACAAAGTTGTAAATTATGTATTCTGCTGAATTCCTTCAAAACTGGCAATATCTAGTTTACTATACTTTCAGAAACAAAGGAAAGCTTTAATACAAAGACATCTCTATATCCGATACAACACCCTGTGTTATTGCTTTATGAATAACACTTATAAAGCTCATATTTAAATTCAAAATTATCAAAGATATATGTATTGTCTAAATAATAAAGTAAAATATAAATATTTACCATAACAGGTGTCATACCAAGCCCAAGGTATAGTGATGATGAGGTGTCAACCAGACACCTGTAAGTAAAGAGATAAATAAACACACACACACCAAAAATAAAACACTTTATTTGAAATACAACAGACACATTCATTAATCATTTAAATTATCCAATATAGTCACCCCAGATCCAACAGTAATCCAAGCGTTAAAGCGATGTCCCACATTTCTTTTTTCAAATATCTTTAGCTCCAAAAATCATTAATTGCTGTACAAAAACACATGCAAAAATGAACCAAAATTAACCCCAAGGTGGTTTCCACGTTAATTACCAGGCCAATTTTTACAATTCTGACCACTGTCACTTTATGAGGTAAGAACTTTGGAACGCTTCAACAAATCCCTCTGATTCTGAGACTGTTTTTTGTGACATATTGTACTTCATGATAGTGGTAAAATTTATTCAATATCACTTGCGTTTATTTGTGAAAAAAATGGAAATTTGGAGAAAATTTTGAAAATGTCACAATTTTCAAACTTTGAATTTTTATGCCCTTAAATCAGAGAGATATGTCACACAAAATAGTTAATAAATAACATTTCCCACATGTCTACTTTACATAAGCACAATTTTGGAACCAAAATTTTTTTTTATTAGAGAGTTATAAGGGTTAAAAGTTGACCGGCAATTTCTAATTTTTACAACAAAATTTACAAAACCATTTTTTTAGGGCCCACATCACATTTGAAGTCACTTTGACGGGTCTTTATAACAGAAAATACCCAAAAGTGACACCATTCTAAAAACTGCACCCTACAAGGTGCTTAAAACCACATTCAAGAAGTTTATCAACCCTTCACGTGCTTCACAGCAATTAATTGAACGTGAAAGGAAAAAATGAACATTTAACTTTTTTTCACTAAAATTTTACTTTAGATCCCAATTTTTTTATTTTCATGAAGGTAACAGGAGAAATTGGACCCCAAAAGTTGTTGTGCAATTTCTCCTGAGTACGCTGATACCCCATATGTGGGAGGAAGCCATTGTTTGGGCGCACGGCAGGGCTCTGAAGGGAATGAGCACCATCTGACGTTTTCAATGCAAAATTCACTGGAATTGACAGCGAACCCCATGTCACGTTTGGAGAGCCCCTGATGTGCCTAAAGAGTGGAAACCCCCTATAAGTGACCCCATTTTGGAAACTAGACCCCTTAAGGAACTTATTTAGATGTGTGGTGAGCACTTTGAACCTCCAAGTGTTTCGCAAAAGTTTATGACGTAGAGCCGTGAAAAAAAAATATTTTTTTTCCTCAAAAATGATCTTTTAGCTGCAATTTTTTTATTTTCACGAGGGTAACAGGAGAAATTGGACCTCAAAAGTTGTTGTGTAATTTCTCCTGAGTACGCTGATACCCCATATGTGGGGGAAAGCCATTGTTTGGGCGTACGGCAGGGCTCGGAAGGGAAGGCATGACGCTTTGGAATGCAAACTTTTATGGAATGGGCTGCCAGCGTCATATCACATTTTCAGAACCCCTAATGTGCCTAAACAATGGAAATGCCCAACAAGTGCCCCCTTTTTGGAAACTAGACCCCGAATGATTTTATCTAGATGTGTGGTGAGCACCTTGAATCCCCAGGTGAAAATTATAATGTTGACTTAAAAAAAAAAACATTTTTTCCACAAAAATGTAAAAAAAAAATATTTTCACAAGGGTAACAGGAGAAAGTGGACCTCAAAATCTGTTGTGCAATTTCTCCTGAGTACACTGATACCCCATGTATTGGAGAAAACTACTGTTTGGGCCCATGTCAGGACTCGGAAGGGAAGGAGTGACGCTTTGGAATGCAGACCTTGATGCAATTGTCTGTGGGCGTCATGTCACGTTTTCAGAGCCCCTGATGTGTCTAAACAGTGGAAATGTCCAATAAGTGCCCCCTTTTTGGAACTGATACCTGATTTTTGAATTTTATAATGTAGTGTCATATGTCAGTTGTGTAGGACAACCTGACGAATACTACGTCAGTTGTGTAGTGTTCGTAAAGTTGTCATATGTCAGAAATTAATTTAGTAGTCCATGGAAGTATGGCACCTTTTGAAGCATTCTTTCACGCACAGGCCAGGTTTGTCGGGGCAGGTGTCACATTGATAAATGGTGTCCTTGCGTATTCCCCTTTTATAACACTCTCAGCACTTCTTTTGTGACTTACCTTTTTTTCCGCTATGAGGGATCTGCCCCGGGAAATGCTGGCCTGGTACAATTCAAGATCCTTCAGTTCCGGAAGTACTAGGGCCCACTCCGTCACCACTGCCAAATATCAGGGCCTTGATCACTACCTCCTGGAACTGAAGGTACGACGTAGAAGTTTGGCCTGCACATCATGATAGCAGGAAAGTGCTGTGCATTGCCATATGTACAATGTGCACGGCCAGCTTCTTGTACCACACCTTGGCCTTTCTCAAAGCACTGTATGGCTGGAGGAATTGATCAGAGAGATCAACTCCCTCATGTACTTGTTGTTGAACCTCGTACAGTGCTGAGGGTGCTGCCATCACCATGTATGGTGGTCAAGAAAAGGACATCCCACCAGAAGGTGGTCGCTACATTGGGCTCTGCTCTCACGCCTTCTGAGCAGCTGCCCAATTAGGGTCTTTGGGAGGCCTCTCTGATTTTTGTGGACCATACCGCAGGCTGCGGTACCTCGCGCAGAGAGGGACTTGAAGAGAGGGACACTGGTATAAAAGTTATCCAGCAGTGGGTGCACCAAATCCCACACAATTTTCCCACTCACTCCCAGAACAAGGTAACATTCAGGGGGTTGAATCCGGGAGTCCTTCGCTTCGTAAACTCTAAACTTGTGAGTGTACCCTGAGGTACTCTCACAAAGTTTATACAGCTTGATTCCATACCTGGCCCTCTTACTGGGCAGGTACTGCTAGAATCCAAGCCGCTCCTTAAATGGATTAAGGACTCATCCACGCAGATGTCCTTTTGGAGCACGTACACTTCAGCAAACTTGTTGAAGTGCTCGATGAGCAGCCGAACTTTGAAAAGACGATCAAAGTTCGGGTCATCGCGTGCAGGACTCCTTGCATTATTGTTGTAATGCAAGAACTTGTGGATGGCCTCATAACGTTTCCGGGTCATGACCATTTGGAACACTGCAGTGTTATACAAAACGTCAACACTCCAGTATTGCCGAACTTCTGGCTTCTTCAGGATCCATATATGAAGGACCAGGCCCCAAAACGGTATAATTTTTACTGCGTCTACAGGAAACCAGTTAGAAAATGATGAAGAGGGATTTTGTTCAAAAAAATTGATGTGCGTATAAATTAGTTTGGCCCACCATGAGGTTTACAAAATCCTCAGAGAAAAAGACTTTGAAAAAGTCTATTTCTCTGAGGCCGGTGGTGTCAAACTTGATTCCTGATTCTGCCACAAAATCAGGAATCAGTGGCTCATAATTTTCGGGGGGCGAGGTCCACGCGGGGTCAGTAGTGGGGGGGCGCTGGTTCATCTTCTCTCCTGGGGCGGCTGCGTGGCGGTCCAGCAGCACCTGAGGAGGAAGAGGAGGAGGAAGACGAGGAGGAGGAAAAATAAAGAAATGTGGGATCCTCTCCCTCGCTGTCAGTGTCATAGGCAAGAAAAGCATATGCCTCCTCCGCTGAATAGCGAGTTTGGGATGAGCGGGACATCTTTTTTCTTATGTATGTGGTGTGTCTGTATCAGTACTTTATTTAGAGTGTGTGTGTGTCAGTGTGTTTGGTGTAAACTTTTTTTATTCTGAAAGAAAAAGATAAAAAAAAGGAACAACCGTAGGTGGTGCAAACAATGAGCACGAGTGCGGATCGGTAAACTATATCACTGATCAACGCTTGGCGGCTGCAGGATGTGCGCACGGATGTGGTGCAAAGGTGGGGGGAGTGTAAAACAGCGTGAATGAGTGCAGATCAGTGATCTGTGGTCACTGATCAGCACTCGGTCGCTGCAGGAAGCACGAAAAGAAAAACGGACAAAAGTCGAGCAATCGAGTACTGATCAGCACTTGGTGGCAGAAAGGGGGATGGGAAGGGGAGAAGTGGGAGAGGGGAATTGAGGTGGATGAGGAGGGATCAAAAAATCGTACTTACAGTTGTCTTCTGTCAGATGTCTTCTGTAGCAGAAGCAGGAGTGGCGATTGTGGTGTCACAGGCTTCTGTGGCAATGTAAGGCCCAGCACGGCGCACGATTGGACAGCGCGACACCCCCCAACAAAAGAAAAAAGGTTAGTGGCAAAAAATTTGTAAAGTAGCGAGAGTGAGTGCTGATCGGTGATTTGTCTCACCGATCAAAACTCGGCGGCTGCTGGATGTACGCACGGAGGTGGTGCAAAGTGGGGGGGGGGAGAAAAAAAGGACAGGAACAAAAAAAAGTCCAGCGTCAGTGAGCACTGACGTTGATCAGTGACGTAGTCACTGTTCAGCGCTCGGCCACTGCAGGATGCGCGAAAAAAAAAACTGGGGGAAGGGGAGAGGAGAGAGGGGGATTGGGGTGAATCAGGGGAGATCAGTGATGGACTTACCAAAGTCTTCTCTGTTCTTCTTTCAGCAGCAGGATCAGCAGCAGGGTCAGGCTCTGGAGCAGGAACAGGCTCTGGACCAGGATCTGGAGCAGGATCAGCAGCAGGAAACCGGAGCAGGAGACCAGGGACAGCAGCACGAGACCAGAGCAGCAGATCCAGCAGGAGCAGCGACTGGAGCAGGTGAGAGAAAGGTCTTCTGGTGTCACAGGTGCTTCCGAGTGAGCCGATCTACCATAAGGTTAACAAGCACATGATGGCTGATTAAATCACCCACCATCTGCCTGGAAAGACGGGGGCTCGGCATGCGAGCCCGAATGAAAGGCAATGATGCAACTTTTGACATGTACATCAAAGGTAGTGAAGGAGTTAATGGGTAAAAACCTATGACATATTTATAATTTTACTTCAGTAACCTCAGAAATATCTGACTTAAAAGATCTAAAAACTTTGTGAAAACCAAAATTTGTCTCAAAACTTTTGGTCACGACTGTAGGTGAAGGTGGCAGGTTAGGAGCATATAAGTTATTAATTCATCAGAAAATGGCTATCAGTAATGTCAGTAGGTACCTCTTGATCCACACCCTCTCCAACATACGGTACATCCTGGATGTTTGGATTTATAAGTTAAGCGATAGGGGGACAGGTGGCAAGTAAGATATTAAGAGACTGATCCCAATGGTTAAAAATAAAATAAACTTTGTCAGTCCATGCTATATCCTTGTATCAGTCATTGAAAGAAAAAGTTGTGTCAAAATAAATCTCCCATCTTAACATATAGGGGAATTTTCTGTAATATCTGGTTGGGACAAGTGATTATAAAAAGTTGCTGCTATACCCTTGATACTTTTGTCAGAAGGATTTAAAGTTTTCAAAGCAGGTAAAGTAAGGTCTAGCGAGATTTGTAATAGAAAAGCAGTGACATAACCTAAGGTATTTAGAGAATTCCCTATTGTTACTTTACATTTTTAAGATATTTTGTTAAACATTACCATTGTGTATCTAAATGATCATATCCAGTCTAAAAATGACGATTGTTTACCACATTCACACAAATTCTTGCCTTTTTTCAACACACAATAAACACTTTTATGTGGTCTAATACAAAAATCATAAGATCATAGCTAGCAGTTAGAAGGAATAAGCACTCTTGATGTCCAATAATAAAATAATAGACTGTAGTGCCAGATGAATTGAATAATTGGTGAACGTATTCTACTTCTGGTGGATGGGTAGATGTTTGACGAACCTCTTTATCCCAACCCCTAGTGGCTTCTCTCAGACCAACTAAAACACCTCTACTAGGGAGAAGTTCCATCCTATTAAGTGTCTTCAAAAAGTAACAGTTTGTCACGGGTATACCGCAACAGAGGAGGGCCAGAAGACCGCGGTATCTGGTTTCACGTAATTCTGCACTGGTTAGAAGCACTTCACCATCATATTTAAAGGAAACCTGTCACCATGAAAATGCAGTATAATCTGCAGGCATCATGTTATAAAGCAGGGGGAGCTCAGCAGATTGATGTATAGTGTTGTGAGAAAAGACCAGGTATAACCTGTATTTTCATCATTTAATCCTCTGCTCTTTCTGGAATGTTTGGTCCAGTGGGTGGGGCTACCAATAACTGACAGCTATCTTTATATAAGTGCGCATACAGAAATAACTGTCAGTCACAGATAGGACCGCCCACTGGACCGGAAATCCCAGAAATAGTAGATGTATAAATGAATAAATCACAGGTTATACTGAATCTTTTCTCACAAAATCACATATCATTCTGTACACCTCCTCCTTCTCTATAACTTGGTGCCCACAGATTGCATTGCATTTTCTTGGTGACAAGTTCGCTTTATCAGTGCAGGTTTTCTCCTTGCTGGTAGTACAGGGGTTAATCTGTTCAGTTGAGAGCTCCTGGAACTTTCCTGCTTTGTTGGTCTCAGCTGTTCAGTGTTGGCCACTCCCTTCTGCTATATATACTCGCCTCTGGCACTTAGAGATTGCCAGTGTTAGTTCATACTGCCTGATTCTGGAGGAGGAGACGCTTGGAGCATTGTTCAGAAGACTGTTCCTTGGTGATTTGTCTGTGTGCATATCCTAATCCTTTCCTATTTGGTTTTCCTTTCTATACTTCCCAGTATTCCATTCTGTTGAGAGTGAATTTTGGTATGATTGGCATTTTCATTTATCCCTGTTTGTCTTGTCTTGTTAGTCCGGTTTGTGTATTCTTATACACTGCTACTCTCCACTTCCTGGGTGGGGGAGGGGACAGATCAGAGCTGATTTAGGAGCTCAGCAAGGCACGTGGTCCTGGCGTCTTCACCATCAGAAAAAATCCGGGTATCAAGGATAGACTAAGTTGCTCCTAGCTTGAGGGAGAGGGAAGGAGCCCCTAACTACGGGATCTCCTTCAACAGTGCGGTGACACAGCTGTTTTTTCCCTTATTTTAATAGTATAAGTGAATATAGGATCGGGTTAAAAAAATCCTATCAGAGAAATATGCTTCCTTCTATTGTTGGATTCATCTTTTACTTTCAATTCACAGATGGAATCTGTCTTCAGTATACTCATATTTTCACATTTCCGAGTTATGAGATGACAGTTGCTGCTCATAAACGTCTATGGAGAGGGGTGGGTGGAAGGAGACAGAGACCCAAAATCTTTCATGACATTCCATTATGTATTTTATCACCAGGCATTATAAATATCATTCCTTTCTCATGGGAAGCTTTGTGCATATCCAGTAGCGCAAATTTATTTTTTACATAAGCCTCAGGGTTTTCAGGTGTGTAGGGGGCTCAGGAGCTGAGCTCCCTACACACACAGTTGATGCTAGCAATGTTACATTGCAGGCCACCAATAAATTATCATGGCAGCAGAGGGACCTAGAGGTTCCAATAGCTGCCATTTTGGTACTACTAGATGGTTGAGCTTCATACAAGACTGAAACTTACATTATACTGAAGAAAAATTATTCAACAACTCACTACTCTTCCCATATTATGGATAGTTGCTAATCCATATTTGCAGGGTGCCAATGTTCCAGAGACCACTGGATATAGTCCACCAAAAATTCCATCACTTCTGGATGAAAAGGAGAACATTTGATTCCATATTTCAATTAATTTAAAAACACATATCCACAAGCTTACGTATTTCCAATGGTCATGGCAATCTTAGTCCTAGTCATAATTAGCCTATCAGGTAGAATTTTTTAAAATCACAGTAACCAATCACAAATTTTTTGTTCTAGAACTAGGGGAATTCAAGAGGATAATTCAGTACATATTGGTGTATATTAGGAAGCCAAACTTAGGTAATACTATACTTGAAACATCCAGTTGCTATCGATTATTTTTTTGGTGGGGGGACGTTTTGCAAACGCAATCGCATGGAGTCTAAATCGTGGTAAGGTAGGATAAGCTGATGGGTATGTTCTATTTTCTTATTTTTGTTGAGTTATATTATGCTACGTACTGATATTACATCAACTACATAGAAAGGAGATGGTGTTTTCTTTAAAAACTGTACTTCAGATCAGAAACATCATCAAGTATTTTCCTTTTGCATGTAATGTTTTTTTTATGTCACGGAAACCTTTTTTAAAGATCATCTAGATACTATTGATACTATTGTAATTTGTCATATTTTGTTTGCACACTGACAATTCTCAATAAAATATTACGGGGGGGGACAATGGAGGAATTTCCTTTTTTTTCAACCCTCTTGGAATTTTTTTTACTACTTTAAACTATAGTATATGGTAAAATAGTGTCAGTCAAAACTACAACTTATTGTGCAAAAAATATGCTCTCACACTGCTATGTCCACGGAAAAATAAAAAATGATATGGCTCTTGCAAGATGGGGAAGAAAAAATTCTAATATAAAAGCTAGCATTTTCTGTGGAGGCAAGGGGTTAAAATTAAGTTATAATCCCGGTGATGTAATTCCTTTCTATAGTCACTCTGCTTCCTGAACATGGGTAGTGAAGCCTTGGCTTTAAAATGTTATTCCCCTAAAAAAGCCCAGTTATCCCTACACTGTGATGGTCTAATGGCTGGGACTTCGGAAAATATTAAAAGCATGCAAAAACACTTCTGACCCAAAACGTTGCATTCCAAAGAAAATCTATTCATAAACGTAGTGTGTCTTTAATGGATCTGGAAAAAATGCAATATGTTCTAAGGCAAACCTGCTTATTTTGTAGCGCTGTTCCATC
This sequence comes from Phyllobates terribilis, assembly GCF_046119375.1. Classification (NCBI taxonomy): domain Eukaryota; kingdom Metazoa; phylum Chordata; class Amphibia; order Anura; family Dendrobatidae; genus Phyllobates; species Phyllobates terribilis. The sequence continues at coordinate 371,701,954 of NW_027362762.1, read as the reverse complement.
TCTTTGCTACGGCCCCACTATCAGTATTTGGTCACTATCCGGTCAGTATTTTTTCTCAGGAGTGGGAGCCAAAACCAGGTGAGGAACAATCAGAGAAAAGGTAGAATAGAAACAAGTCACCAATTCTGCATTTATCACCCACTCCTGGTTTTGGCTCCCACTCCTGAGAAAAAAATACTGACCGAATACTGATAGTGGGGTCGTGACCTTTCTCCTACTTCTGAAACTTATTGAGCAGGTGGTCAGCTCTACTTGATCATGCACCTTGGCTCTATTTATGGACTTGTGCTGCCTGGACTTGTACATTCAAAATACTCTCCTCATCATTAAATTTGAAACATTAATAAGGAAAAGTAAGCGAATTATGGAAATCACAGGCTTGATAGACATGTTAATGATATGCAAATTATGAAAAATGGAAACAAAATTTTCAAAACAACTCTGTTTATTCAGTATCAAGTACGAGTGCAACGTGCAGAAATATTTTGCACTTACTTATCTTAGCAAGCTATCCATGAGATTATTAATGGTTTTCTGAGGAATGACTTGTCACTCTGAATGCAGTTGGGTACGCAAATCATCAAGATCCACTGCTCGCAGCTCCTTTTGCAATCACTGACCTATGATGCTCTAGATGTGCTCAATGGGAGACAAGTGTGGAAATGATATTTTAGCACATTTAGGCCACGTAGGCTGATCACAACTGCACGAACAACACGCGGTCTGGCATTGTCATGTTGAAACACGGCTGACTGTTAGGGAATTCTCACAAGTGTTGAGGCTTACTAACAGTCACAAATCATGCAGACGCAGGGACTTGAACTTAACATACGAGCACGCCGAAGAAACTCAGAAAGCACCCGAGTGTGATCGATGAAAGGGTTAAACGAGCACACTCGCTTATCACTACTGGTTATACTAAGAAACAAATGTAATGCCAAGATGTTAGTGTACATGGAATGAAGACTAGAGGGGTCTGGCTACTGTACATTATGCTACCCCACACCATAATCCCGTAAGACTGGTGTGATGTTCACTCGTGATTGCCTCTTCATGGTTTTGTCCACGTTGTCTGCATATGTAGACAGAAGGCTGGAATCGAACAATAGAGGGTGGAATGGAGGTCTGTACTTTTCAGCAATGAGTCTCACTTTTGTCTTGGACGCAACGATAGCTGAAAATTAGTTGGAGATCATGTGGGCAACAGCATGAAGAGACTTTCACAAGGGAACGTCAAATCAGTCCTACTCCTGGAATTATGGTGTGGGGTGGCATAATGTAAAAAGTGAGACAGAACCAGGTTTCTCGATTATAATATATTGCAACTGTAATATTAGAGTTGTTGAAAGTGCAGTTTGCATTCAATTTATTAATTCTATGTGGTTCTAGGATTATAGAGATTTGGTGGCACACATGTATATTACTTTTTGAGCTCTTATGATATTTGAGGAATATTTTATCTTTGTGGCTATCCCTGAAGGTCTTCTGATATGTCTGGGTTAGGCAATACTTGTAAACCCCCAATAATTGTAAAAGCACCAATTTTTATTTTTTAGAACATTTAATTGTACTATTTCTCTGTAATTGCTGGAAATATAGATACATTGGCTAATGAGAATTACTATTCCCCTTGTCAGTGAACTGTGTTGTTATGTCCCTGTCAGTATTAATTGGTGTAGTATATCTAGGGGGAAATGGTAACATTCAACCGTCGATTTATTAAGAAATTTCCAGGAAGAATTACAGGGAAGTGGTACAATGTAGTTAAAAAAAACCATTACAGACTTTGTTTTATGGAGAATACAAGTCTTTGCCAAACTAGACATGCTATATAAACATTTAATAGAAATACCATTGAATATACAGTACAGATCAAAAGTTTGGACACACCTTCTCATTTATAGATTTTTCTGTATTTTCATGACTATGAAAATTGTACATTCACACTGAAGGCATCAAAACTATGAATTAACATATGTGGAATTATATACTTAACAAAAAAGTGTGAAACAACTGAAAATATGTCTTATATTCTAGGTTCTTCAAAGTAGCCACTTTTTGCTTTGATGACTGCTTTGCACACTCTTGGCATTCTCTTGATGAGCTTCAAGAGGTAGTCACCGGAAATGGTCTTCCAACAATCTTGAAGGAGTTCCCAGAGATGCTTAGCACTTGTTGGCCCTTTTGCCTTCACTCTGCGGTCCAGCTCACCCCAAACCATCTCGATTGGGTTCAGGTCTGGTGACTGTGGAGGCCAGGTCATCTGGCGTAGCACCCCATCACTCTCCTTCTTGGTCAAATAGCCCTTACACAGCCTGGAGGCGTGCTTGAGGTCATTGTCCTGTTGAAAAATAAATGATGGTCCAACTAAACGCAAACCGGATGGAATAGCATGCCGCTGCAAGATGCTGTGGTAGCCATGCTGGTTCATTATGCCTTCAATTTTGAATAAATCCCCAACAGTGTCACCAGCAAAGCACCCCCACACCATCACACCTCCTCCTCCATGCTTCACGGTGGGAACCAGGCATGTAGAGTCCATCCGTTCACCTTTTATGCGTCGCACAAAGACACGGTGGTTGGAACCAAACATCTCAAATTTGGACTCATCCGACCAAAGCACAGATTTCCACTGGTCTAATGTCCATTCCTTGTGTTCTTTAGCCCAAACAAGTCTCTTCTGCTTGTTGCCTGTCCTTAGCAGTGGTTTCCTAGCAGCTATTTTACCATGAAGGCCTGCTGCACAAAGTGTCCTCTTAACAGTTGTTGTAGAGATGTGTCTGCTGCTAGAACTCTGTGTGGCATTGACCTGGTCTCTAATCTGAGCTGCTGTTAACCTGCGATTTCTGAGGCTGGTGACTCAGATAAACTTATCCTCAGAAGCAGAGGTGACTCTTGGTCTTCCCTTCCTGGGGCAGTCCTCATGTGAGCCAGTTTCTTTGTAGCGCTTGATGGTTTTTGCTACTGCACTTGGGGACACTTTCAAAGTTTGCCCAATTTTTCGGACTAACACCTTCATTTCTTAAAGTAATGATGGCCACCCATTTTTCTTTACTTAGCTGCTTTTTTCTTGCCATAATACAAATTCTAACAGTCTATTCAGTAGGACTATCAGCTGTGTATCCACCTGACTTCTGCACAACACAACTGATAGTCCCAACCCCATTTATAAGGCAAGAAATCCCACTTATTAAACCTGACAGGGCACACCTGTGAAGTGAAAACCATTTCCGGTGACTACCTCTTGAAGCTCATCAAGAGAATGCCAAGAGTGTGCAAAGCAGTCATCAAAGCAAAAGGTGGCTACTTTGAAGAACCTAGAATATGACATATTTTCAGTTGTTTCACACTTTTTTGTTAACCCTCCGTCACATACAATATCGGTTCTAACGAGTTCACATACAATGTGACTGTCAGGCGCAGGCTAGAAAAATACCTATAATATCTAATGTTTGCAATTTCAGTGCTCTAAAAGTGATCAGTGACCTTCATAGGGATGTAATAAAAGAGACTACACATAATCAGGTGCAAAAAAACCCATTTACTTAACATAAAACTAATAACTCTGAAATACAAACATTTCAAAACTCCCGCCAAATAGTCCCCAGTTCGACTCTGTCAAAAAACTCTACAAAGAAAATTTATGGAAACAAACTTGATTTTAAGGTACCTTAAGTACTATTAAACACATATTCAATCAGAATTAGATCCTGAAGTTTCCCCAGAAAAATTACACTTGCAGAGCAAAGAGCAAGAATTACACATCATTTTTGCATGTGCCAGGCAGATTGCATTATGACATTTGTGACATTCATAATTAGAAGCCTTCTGATTCCGCTTTCCGTGGTGCAGGTGGTGCATCTCCTTCTTTTGGGAGGTGGTGCAGGTGGTGAATTTTCACTATCATCTTCTGGGCGGAATCTTTTGAGCTGAACTTGAAGGCGAGAGGGGATACCGATTGTTTTCATACTTCTCCTGCGTAGCTCTCCAAGCACTAGTTCATGGGCCAATTTTTTCAGATAGAATCGTCTACGGAGTGGTTCAAGCTTGTTTTCAAGGTAAATGACTTGTGAATTTATACCACCCAAATTTAACATAGCAAAAAATATGACCATTGGCCAGCGTTTGGTGTTTCTGCTGACGTTGAAAGTTGAGCACATCTGATCAGCTGTATCAACACCCCCTTTGGTTGCATTATAAAATGTAATTATCTCCGGGTTTTTTTGTGCCTCAGTCCCAGGATCGATGGCATCATCATCATGAAGTGTTGATAGAAGAAGTACAATTTTTTTTGCTTGTGGTACATAGGAAACCAAAACCTTTCCATTATGGAATGCAAACATACTGCTGTACTGTTGTCTCCCTTTCACACTTACAAACTGTGTAGGCAATTCTTTTTTATTTTTTCTTACAGTTCCGACATATGAAAGCTTCTGCATTTTCAGATAATCAATCACATCACAATTTGAAAACCAATTGTCAGCTGTTATATTGCGACCCGATCCAAATAAGGGCTCAGCTAGTCTTTTTACAACATCACTGGGTTTGTTGCTGACGCAGTAAGGACCTTCTGGTTGTTTTCCTGCATAAACTTCCAGGTTGTAAGTGTAGGTCTTACTGGCATCAACAAGGGCATACATTTTTATTCCATATTTGTTAGGCTTTGATGGAATATATTGACGAAAGGCACATTTACCACGAAAACCAGGGAGCATTTCGTCAATAGTGAGATTCTCCCCAGGGCAATAGCTTTTTTTACAGTTTTCAACAAATTTTTGGAATATATCACGAATTGGAGCAAGTCGGTCATGTGTTTTACGTTCGGTTCGGGTAGTTCTGTCGTCAAACCGAAGGCAACGAATTAGAAGCTTGAATCTGTTTATGGACATAACAAGGCCAAATTTTTCAACTCCATCCCCATCTTTACTCCAAAGTTCCTCCAAACTTTGTCTATTTGCCCTATAAGCTCCTGCAAGGTATAATAATCCAAAAAAAGCACGCAGTTCTATTTCATCTGTGGCCTTGATGGTTCTGTTGCAGATGAACTTGTCCTTTATAATGTCTATATATTGGTTGGTATATGTGACAATAGAGTCCAGAATGTCATCTGTGAATAAACTATTCCAGCATTCAACTGCAGTTTTTGCATTACTTGCAGTTCCTATAACTGCAGGAAGGTGAGTAATAATGTTTTGAGGTTCCCTACGTTTTTTCTGGAGTGGCTTCTTGTTCCATTGTTTTTTTTTATCTTTTCCCATATAATAAGATTCTACATCTTCATCCTCATCACTGTCACCATCTTGCTCTGTTTCAGAATCCACTTCACATACTTCCAACTCATCATGAGAATCAATCTCACTTTCCTCTCCTAAATCCTCATTCAGTGTGGGGTCTGCATCATCTAACAGCATGTTTGTTACTTCCTCAACATCAAGGTTTTTTGATAAATTGTACATTTTCCTCTCCATTTCAGTAGATAATCTGAAGCAAGAGAAGGAATATGTGTTAGGGAACTACTGTATATGCCTGAGCAGCACACTTTCTTTTTTAATCTGCCTTATTTCTATGAAATATCCTCACACTTTGTGCTATACATTCATAAAACAAGCTAAATAAACAATTGTGATGAATAAAAACATAAAATACCAACCTTATTGAGTGTGACGTGTTCACATACAATGAGCCTGAGAGATTAGCGCAGTTATATCTGTCCTCCTGAAGCTCTGCAATCCAACTGTGGTATGAGGTTTCACAGAGCTGCTAGAGACAGGAGACTACCTGGAGGGAGGGGATTTCCTCACAATCTGGTGAGGAAGGAGAAATGAAAAGAGAAGTGCCTGTCAGGCCTATTGTATGTGACGGAGGGTTAAGTATATAATTCCACATGTGTTAATTCATAGTTTTGATGCCTTCAGTGTGAATGTACAATTTTCATAGTCATGAAAATACAGAAAAATCTTTAAATGAGAAGGTGTGTCCAAACTTTTGGTCTGTACTGTATATGTAATATATTGCTTTGTATTTTGTTATATTACTACTTATTAAATTGCCATTTATATATAATTATTGTGTAAGCTACATATAATTTTACAATCCAATCAATTATGACTGAGTAGACCAGGGGTCTCAAACTCAGCTGGGTATATGGGCCGCACACGGAAAAAAAATTAATTTGGGGGGCCGCATTCTTTGCCGGACAAAGCAACATTTTTAGTGATACCATTTTTTTTTCTATACACATTTTGAACATTTTTGTTGTTTTATTTTTTATAGCTTGGGTCGTTATGGATGTGGCGATAATAAAACATGCACTTTTTTTTGTTTACTTTAGTTTAGATATAAAGCAGCATTTTTAGTGGCAAAATATTTTTTCATGCTTTATTTTGAAGTTTTTCTGCCAAAATTTTGTAGTAATGTGCCCCACCCTGGTCTGCATCTTGTAATGTCCCCCATCTTTGTCCCCATCTTGTCGTAATATTCCATACTGGGCCCCATATTGTCGTAATGTCACATACCGGTCCCCATATTGTAGATATGTCCTCATCTTGTAGTAATGCCCCATCCTGGTCCCCATCTTGTTGTAATGTCCCCATCTTCTAGGAATGTCCCTATCCTGGTCCCCCTCTTGTAGTAATGTCCCCAGCCTGGTCCCCATGTTTTAGGACTGTCCCCAGCCTGGTCCCCATGTTTTAGGACTGTCCCCAGCCTGGTCCGCATGTTTTAGGACTGTCCCCAGCCTGGTCCCCATGTTTTAGGACTGTCCCCAGCCTAGTCCCCATGTTTTAGGACTGTCCCCAGCCTGGTCCCCATGTTTTAGGACTGTCCCCAGCCTGGTCCCCATGTTTTAGGATTGTCCCCAGCCTGGTCCCCATGTTTTAGGTCTGTCCCCAGCCTGGTCCCCATGTTTTAGGACTGTCCCCAGCCTGGTCCCCATGTTTTAGGACTGTCCCCAGCCTGGTCCCCATCCTGGTCCCCATCTTTTAGGACTGTACCCAGCCTGGTCCCCATGTTTTAGGACTGTCCTCAGCCTGGTCCCCATCTTTTAGGACTGTCCCCAGCCTGGTCCCCATCTTTTAGGACTGTCCCCAGCCTGGTCCCCATCTTTTAGGACTGTCCCCAGCCTGGTCCCCATCTTGAAGGACTGTCCCTTTTGCCGTTCTACACACACAAGAGAAAAAAAAAAAGATTCTTCTCACTTGTCCTCCGTTCCCTCGGCGTCCTTTCTGCACCTGTTGCCCGCAGGCACCGTAGACCCCGATTGTGGCCCGGTCCAGGAGCTGCCAGCAGCTGCGCTTCAGTTCAGTGTATTGCCGCGCAGAGATCGGCTCTCTGCACAGCAATACCAGTGGCAGCTGCCGGCCTATCAGAGGCCAGCAGCTGACATCTGCGCATGGCAGTGACGTCATATGCTGCTGCGCTGGGACGCAGATGTAAGCTGATGGCCTCTGATAGGCTGGCGGCTGGCAATGGTATTGCTGTGCAGAGAGCCAGTCTCTGCGGGGCAATACACTGAACTGAAGCGCAGTTGCCGGCAGCTCCTGGATCGGGGTCTATGGTGCCTGCGGGCCGCATGAAGCAGCCTGAAGGGCCGCATGCGGCCCGCGGGCCGCTGTTTGAGACCTCTGGAGTAGACAGTAATATAAGGCTATGTGCAGATAGAGTTTTTGAGGTGGTCAAAAACACTCCTCCTTTGGGGTGTTTATGGATGTTTTTTCCTTTTCGGAAGCATTTCGTAAAGCAGTTATGAATTGTTTTTTTCTTCTTGAAGTGTTTTTTATTTGCAGATTTTTTTTATTTGACAGTGACTAGTTTGGACTGGGTTCCATTAGGAAGTGAAATGCACAGTATTTTTTTCCACCAGAAACTTTTCAAAATCTGAAGCGGAAAAAAAAAATGCTCAAAATATTGGACATATTTTACCTCAAAGTGGTTTTAAAAAAAGAAATGAATAGGAAAAGTCTTTCAAGCTATTTTTAATCGATTTTTCTGGAGCAGACCTGCTCCAAAAACTCATCAAAAACTTTGGGTGCACGTAGCCTAAGAGATGACAATATTAAGTTTGTTGTATATTTGTTGTTTTATAATGGATACTATGATGACTGCAATCCTGGGGGTGTCTTATGAGACACTTCTCAACTGCACCTGATAAACTCCATTAATTTATAATGGGCTTTGCTGGGGTCTTGATATGGTCTTCCTCATTTTACCTACAAGAGTAGTATTGCATGCAGTGATATTGTACTGAACTGCTAACAGAGGCCTTGAAGCCTTCAACATAGATCTGTATATGGGCTGTGAGAATGAGGGGCCCCCCATATTAAAATGGGGGATACATGGTCGCACAGACCCTATAAAGAGAGTATTTTATTATAGCTCATTTATAAGGTTACTAGATGGTTGCCCGATTCTAACGCATCGGGTATTCTAGAATATGCCCCATGCAGGATGTGACTCCCCCCCCCCATATAATGCGCCATGCAGGATGTCACATCCCCCGGCCGTTATAATGCCCCATGCTGGATGTGACATCCCCCCATAGTGCCCCATGCAGGATGTGACATCCCCCCTCCCTTATAATGCCCCATGCAGGATGTCACATCCCCCCTATATAATACCCCATGCAGGATGTCACATCCCCTCCATAGTGCCCCATGGAGGATGTCACATCCCCCTTCCCTTATAATGGCCCCTCCATGATGTCACACTTCCCCACCCCACCATTTAATGCCCTATGGCCCCATACAAAAAAAACAAAAAAAACAATACTCACCTCACTTGTCAGCTGCTCCTCAGGACTCCAGCGTAGCCCGCATGTTCCCGCTGTGCGCTGTGACCGGTCAGGAGAGAGCGCGGTGTAAAGACGTCACCGCGCCCTCCGACCTGACACGTCACACAGCAGCAGCGGAAGACACAGGAGCTGCTGCGCAGGCACGGGGAGGGGTAAGTATGGTGCTGGGTGCCGGGGTCCTGAGCGGGGGGGGGAGGGGAGAGGAGGAGAGGGGAGGGGAGAGGAGGAGAGGGGAGGGGTAAGTATGGCGCCGGGGTCCTGAGCGAGCGGGGGGAGGGACAGGAGGAGAGGGGAGGAGAGAGTAGAGGAGGGGAGGAGAGGGGAGGCGCGTCACTTTTACCGTCCGGAGATAAGCGGCCGTAGCCGCTGATCTCTCGACAGTAGCCGCATGGGGGTCAGCGGCGCTTCCAGTCGGGGGACGTATGCTGCGAGCAGCCGGCTTCATCTCCCGGCTGCATCGCCATTCACCTCCGTGCGGCAGATCAGCCGCTAACGGCCGCCATCTTTTTGTGAAATGCCGCGTCGCTGATTGGCCGCGGCCGGACCAAGCGGATATCACACAGTTCAATGTGCGGATGGTACCCAGGTCAGGAGGAGAGGAGACTCTCATCCAGACCTGGGTACCATAGAAACTGTAAAAAAAAGAATTTAAAATAAAAAATAAAGATTATACTTACCTTCCGATGTCCTCCCGGTGTTTTCTCCTCTTTGTCTGGTCAGCTCTATGGGTCGCGGTGTTGTGAAGGACCTGCCATGACGTCATTGAGTCATGTGACCTGTCACATGACTCAATGACGTCACCGCAGGTCTTTCACACCACCGCAAGCAGTGCAAGAGACCGGACGCAGCAGAGAAAACACCGGGAGGACATCGGAAGGTAAATATATAATATATATTCTATTTTTTTTAACTAACTTGGTCACACTACTATAAATCCATGCCGGCTGCATGGATTTATATAGTGTGAAAAAGTTGTCAAGCACTTTTCCAAGTGATGCTAAAATCGCTTGGAAAAGCGCTTGATAACCCACATGCAGAAATGCATGCAAAAACGCTTGACAAACGCTTCTACCTGGCGGGAAAAATGCATGTAAAAACTGCATGCGTTTTTCCTGCCAGGGAGAAGCGGAAAAAATATGCCGCATTTCTGCATCGTGGGCACATAGCCTTCTTGAACAGCTGCTGAAGAGAGCAAGGGAAGCGCTGAAGAGATGCCTTAAGGAGCAACATCTTCAATCAATTGCTGAAGAAGAGAGAAGACAGAGTGGGTTTCAGCAAGAAGTAAGCCCTGAAGAGAATTCTGCAGCGGCGGTTGAGGACGAGCATCAGATCTATCTAAACTTGAAAAGGAAACGGAGGCGCTGTAATGCATACTTACCGCCAGGAAAAAGACCGGATCCAGAAGCAAGTCACCGCCTATCGTAAGTTTGAAGGCCGAGTCGCGTCATTGCGAACGTCATAAGACGGCGTCCGTTACCTCAGCAAAGAGCGTCTGTGAAATGGCGGTGATCCTTGAGAGACCGGACGCTTCAGAGAAAGTTGCAGTAAGCGCTATTTTGTCAGTGCAGGCTGCTAGGGGATGCGCAAGAAGAGTAAGTGCATCGGTGTCCAGTGCGACGCCAGCAATATATCATCTGAGGAAAAAGTAGCAGCAAGCTCTAAAGAAGATTAGCGGCATCGGTGCTCACCACTACAGGAGGTTATGAGCGCTGAAGAAGACATCACAGCTACCCCAGGACCAGATAGATGCTGTGAAGCAGAAAGGAGGGGTGAGAAATTTTATGTGCCATTATCTGTCCCTCCTTCTAATATTAATGTAGACTTTTTTAAAGAGACAGTTAAAGAAATGTTTTTTGACATGTTTAAAGAGCCTGAGTTTTTATCTAATATTAGGTCTGATGTTTCTTTGGATAGGTCTAGCAAATCAGTTCCTAAAAGATCTGGTGAATCTGAGACTTGTCTCAAAGAAGGATTAGTTTGTGAAATCTCTCCTTTAGGGTTTAATTTAAGTTAAGGAGCGTATTTGGAATTTAAAATAAATAGACATTTTTTTCATTGCTCCCTTTAAGAGATTCTTTTCCTAAGCAGGATAAAAGGAATGGAAAAATCTGAAAGTGATGATAAGAAAAAAGGGGTTATTAAATCTTTCAGCAATTGGGTTCAGGTTTTTTCCATTTACGCTTCTGTTTTTAGGCGAAAAGAAATCTCATTTGTGTTCGGGCTTATCCCAATGTATGTATATTGTATTGGATGCATACCACAATTTTGATGGTATGGCCTGGTACAATTATGACGACATGTTTAGAGCCTCTCATCTAGCCAAATCAGTTCTCATACTTTTCACTGACGAGGGCCAACAGCCCGAAACACCGTGTCTGCAAATTGAAATTCTGATTTGGCTTTTATCCTAAATCATATTGCACGACTCGTTAAAGGGTTGATTGTGGCTGGTAGGATTGCTGCTTCCAATAGGTGGCACTATAGAGTTCAAGTCCTATTTTCCTCTGAAGAGGCAATTTGTACATGTTTAGACAGAAACTTTCAGTTCATAATTCACTAAAATGGGGTGTAAAACAAACAATCAGCAGATTCGGTTTTCAGTACCATCTCTATGCTGATGACACCTCTGCTCCGGACATCACCCCTGCATTACTACAAAAGACCAGTGATTGTCTTTTTGCTGTGTCTAACACTATGTCCTCCCTCTGCCTAAAACTGAATCTGTCAAAAACTGAATTACTCGTATTTCCTCCCTCTACTAACCTACCTGTGCCCGATATTGCCATTTCCGTTTGTGGCTCAACCATTACTCCCCAGCAACAAGCCCGCTGTCTTGGGGTCATTTTTGACTCAGATCTTTCCTTCACATCAAATCACTCGCTCGTTCATGTCATCTACACCTCAAAAACATCTCAAGAATCAGGACTTTTCTCACCTTTGACTCGGCAAAAACCCTTACCGTAGCTCTTATTCATTCCCGTCTCGACTACTGCAACTCTCTACTGATCGGGCTCCCTCTTACTAAACTCTCCCCTCTCCAATCCGTCCCTAGCACAGCAGCCAGGATCATATTCCTCGTCAACCGCTACACCGATGCCTCTTCCCTGTGCCAGTCATTGCATTGGTTACCCATCCAATATAGAGTTCAATTTAAACTTATCACGCTAACCCATAATGCGCTCCATGCTTCAGTACCCCCCTACATCTCCTCCCTTGTCTCAGTCTACCACCCTACACGTGCCCTCCGTTCTGCCAGTGACTTAAAACTAAAATCCTCCATAATCCGAACTTCCCACTCCCGTCTCCAAGATTTCTCGCGTGCTGCGCCAATTCTTTGGAATGCACTACCCAGGACAATTCGATTAATTCCCAATACCCACAGTTTCAAGCGGACCCTAAAAACCCATTTCTTTAGACTGGCGTATCGCATCCACACGCTATCTGTCCATCCCAGTTGTCCGTCCCAGTTTTCCCCTATATTAAAATCTTCTTCAATTTGAGGTTCATACCAATCAAGATATTAAGGCTGCATTATACAATATATGTACATTCTACCTTTTGTGTCTCCCCCATTTCCTCATAGACTGTAAGCTTGCGAGCAGGGCCCTCACTCCTTTCGATATGAGATATGCTTATTCTGTATTGTCTGTATAAGTCCCCCCTAAAATTTGTAAAGTGCTGTGGAATATGTTGGCGCTATAAAAATAAACATTATTATTATTATTATTAAAAGACGTAGGGCTGTGGATTAACATTGTTACTACAGAGGAACAGTTTTTCCAGGACAGCAGTTCCTGTAATGATTAAAAGAGGTTTTTGCTTCATTTACAATGAGTCGGCTTGCAAATGGCAAGCCAACTGTAGATTTTGGATTGAATGCTCCTTCAGGGGGGATATGCACCACATGTCGAAATGTTTCAAAAAGAATGCACAATCCAATCAGCAGCAACCAGGATCAAAATAACTTTTTAAAAGAGTGCAAGCCAGTGATGCTGGAAAGAATGTGTCCATGGCTCGAGCTGTTCCCAAACCGGGACAAGGCTGATTTGTTTTTTGAAGGATTCAAGAACGGGTTTAATGTACCTGAGTTTTTTGGTAAAGGGTGCTGCTGGGTGGAAAATTTGTCTTCCGTAAAAAATGTTTGAAAATGTGGTTGAAGAAAAGATAAGGAAAGAAATAGAGATGGGGAGAATATCAGGTTTTTTTTTCTTTTACTCCATTAGAAAATTTTAGGTTATCTTCTCTTGGAGTAGTACCTTAGAAGGACGTGGGATCTTTTAGTTTGATCCACCATCTCTCTTTTCCTGTTGGTGTTTCATTGAATGATGAGATAAGTAAATCAGAGTCGTCAGTCAAATATGCATCATTTGATGAAGCAGTTGATCTGTTGAAATCTTTCGGTAAAGGAGCTTTGATGGCAAAAACATTAAATCTGCATTTAGATTGTTACCAGTTAATATTAAAGGTTTTAATTCACTTGGTTTTCAGTTTAAAGGGAATTTTTATTTTGACAGGAGTTTACTTATGGGTTTTTCTTCAACATGTTTTTATTTTGAAGTTTTTTGTTCTTTTTTACATTGGGTTTTGCAGTTTCAGGTAAAGGAGGGATGGGTTTTGCATTATTTAGACGACTTTTTGTTTATAGGTAATTATTAGTGTTGAGCGAGCATGCTCGACACTGCTCGGTACTCGCCCGAGCATCTCACTACTCGGGATGTTCGGCGAGCACCGAGCATGTTCGGGTTACTCGGGCGGGAGCTCGGGTCTCCGCCCTGCATTTTGGCGCTCTTTACAGAGCCAATGAACATGCAGGGATTGCCAGCCAGTCACTGTAATGCTGCAGCCATGTTGGTTGTGGGCATTACAGTGATTGGCAGGCCGCACAGCATCACCTCGAGTATTTAAAACCGGGCGCGGCCATCTTGGACACAGTCGCTCCGGATCAGACAGTGTAGGGAGAGTGCTGCTGAGCTAGGGAGAGATTTATACTGCGAAATAGGTAGTGTAGGGTCTCTAAAGCCTGCAAAATTAAACAAACAGTCCTTCTGAGGACTAATATCCATCCCCCTTTTATCCTTTTTTCCATAAAAAAAACAGTTTGAGTGTCTCGCTGACTGTTCAGACACAAATATATCTGTTTAAAAGATTCTGGTGTAGGCCAGAGAACAAGAACTGTGGTTTTCCTCTCCCACGGTTCAAATCTGGGTGTAATCCACCTTTTTGCATTTTTTACATAAAAAAAACCAGTTTGAGTGTCTTGCTGACTGTTCAGACACAAATATATCTGTTTAAAAGATTCTGGTGTAGGCCAGAGAAATAGAACTGTGGTTTTCCTCTTCCACGGTTCAAATCTGGGTGTTATCCACCTTTTTGCCTTTTTTCCATAAAAAAAACAGTTTGAGTGTCTCAGTGACTGTTCAGACACAAATATATCTATTTAAAAAAGTCTGGTATACGCCAGGAAATTAGAACTGTGGTTTTCCTCTTCCACGGTTCAAATCTGGGTGTTATCCACCTTTTTGCCTTTTTTCCATAAAAAAAATAGTTTGAGTGTCTCGCTGACTGTTCAGACACAAATATATCTGTTTAAAAGATTCTGGTGTAGGCCAGAGAAATAGAACTGTGGTTTTCCTCTTCCACAGTTCTAATCTCCTTTTTATTACCCTTTTGCCATTGATAGTGCGAGTGTAAGCTATTTTACTTCATTTACAATGGGCAAGGCGCGTGGCAAGGGACGTGGAACTGAACGTTCTGGTGATGGGGCGTGCAGAGGACGGGGCCGTGGCCAAGGTGAAAATGTGCTACAACCAACAGCCACATCTTCTCGCTTCCAGTTCTTGACCGAACTACTAGGGAAGCACACAACACCACTATTGCCAACTGATCAGTGTGAACAGGCTATTAATTGGATAGCAGATAATACTTCCAGTCACCTGGGCACCACCACCTCTGGTCTGTCTTCCACATGGTCAAGTCTTAGTAGCCGTGAGTCTCGACCGCATACTCCTCCTCACCCTGATGCTCCTTCCTCCCACCATGCCGAGTGTCGTCAGACAGCAACTGATCCCACAGTTGGACACTCTGAAGAGCTGTTCACTGGTCCATTTCCATATTTGGGCTTCTCGCCTGCTCTGCTTGAAGTGGTGGAAGAGGAGATCCCATGTAGCGATGGGCAAATATTTGAACAGCCACGGGCACAGGAAGGCGACGCTGGCAATTTGTCACAAGAGGTGGATGATGACGAGACACAATTGCCACGAAGTAAGGAGGAGGACCGTGGTGCGGAAGTGGAAGAGGAGGAGGTGGTGGATGATCTAGTAACTGACCCAACGTGTCAGGAGGACACGCAGAGCGAAGCCAGCAGCACACAGGGGGTGGGAGGCAGAGTACCCCAACAGGCAGGAAGAAGCAGTGTGGTGGCCGCAGACAGGAAGCGGGCAACCGTTCCCCGTAACACCAACACGAGGGACGTTGCCAGTACAACCGGTAGATCTTCCAGAGTCTGGAATTTTTTTAAAGACTCTGCTGATAACCTCAAAAAGGCCATTTGCACCACCTGCCAGGCCAGCATCAGCAGGGGTGACAAAACTACCAGCCTGACTACCACCAGCATGATCAGGCACATGTCAGCAAAGCACCCGACTTTGTGGGGCGAACCCCAGGGTCCACGACCAGTGTCAGCGGGTGTCACCACTGCTTCTTCCGCTGTTGTGCGTGTAAGAGAACCCCCTGTTGTGCGTGCAAGGCAATCCCCTGTCCATACTGCATGCAAAGATGCCCCCTCCTCTCAGTCTTCACTTGTTATGGCAGTTTCTTAAGAAACAGCATCAACGTCCAAGTCCACGTCCCACCACAGCCTTCATTTGTCCATATCTCAGACCTTTGAATGAAAACGCAAATTCTCAGCCAACGCCCCACAGGCCACAGTCCTAAATTCGCACATTTCACGACTGCTTGCATTGGAAATGCTGCCTTTTAGGCTGGTGGAGATGGAAGCCTTCCGCAACCTTATGTCGGTGGCCATCCCTCGGTACTCGGTCCCCAGCCGACACTATTTTGCCCGGTGTGCCATCCCCGCACTACACAAGCACGTGTCCCAAAACATCTGCCGGCACACTGGGTAAACATAGTGGAAGCCGGGACCCAGTCGGACCTTGGGACGGAACACATCCTCCCCACACCGAGGATTGCGGGCCCTATGTCAGTCAGAGTTGCCCCCACAGTGTACAGCTCCTGCGCATCATCCTCCTCCTCCTCCTCATGTTCAGCCTCCATCTCAGATATCACCACATCAGTTACAAGCTGGAAGCACTGCAGTACTGCCTCAGACAAGCGGCAACAGGCTGTGCTGAAACTCATAAGCTTAGGTGATAAACCTCACACTGCTTGTGAGTTGTGGACAGCTGTGAAAGAGCAGGCAAATCTGTGGCTGAGACCGCTGAACCTACATCCAGGCATGGTTGTGTGTGACAATGGCCGTAACCTGGTGGCGGCTCTGAGGCGAGGCGAGATCACACACGTACCATGCCTGGCTCATGTGCTTAACCTCGTGGTTCAGCGGTTTTTTAATCGTACCCCGAGTTGCCAGATCTGCTCGTCAAATCCAGCAGAGGCAGGGGAACACTGTCAACGTTCTGGGACAGTTTTCTGAGACCCGCCCAGCTTACAGGCCCTGAGGCGCGGGGTACTCTCACAAGGAGTGGAATGTTTCAAAAGATGGTGAGGGAGTACCTTGCCGACCGTACCAGCGTCCTCCGTGATTAATCTGTGCCTTTTAATTATTGGGTATCCAAGCTGGACACTTGGAATGAACTCGCTCTGTACGCCTTGGAGGTCCTGGCCTGCCCTGCCGCTAGCGTGTTATCGAAGCATGTTTTTAGTGCCGCTGCGGGAATTATAACTGATAAGCGCAATCACCTGTCAACTGACAATGCTGACAAGCTGACCCTTATCAAAATGAACAAGGGCTGGATTGGGCCAAACTTCTCATCACCACCAAATGACAGCAGAGTAACATAAAGTCAAATCCACTGTGTTATTTCGGGAGGTGTATTCCCATGCACCGCTTCACACCCACACATGGGTATACGCTTCCTCATTTCGGCTGTTTATTGCTCTTCTCCTTATCCTCAGCCTCCACCACCACTATACCACCAGGGTGACTGTGGTCTGTGTTGCCAGCATTGCAAGTTCCTCCGTCCTAATTTTTGGCAGCTTTTGCTTGGAAGGCATAGGCAAAGACTATGGGAGACCCACTCCCCAATAATGGGAATAATGTTTTTAATATGCTGTACTGCATGGCTCTTGTAAGGGGCATTGCAAGTTCCTCCGTCCTAATTTTTGGCAGCTTTTGCTTGGAAGGCATAGGCAAAGACTATGGGAGACCCACTCTCCAATAATGGGAATAATGTTTTTAATATCCTGTACTGCATGGCTCTTGTAAGGGGCATTGCAAGTTCCTCCGTCCTAATTTTTGGCAGCTTTTGCTTGGAAGGCATAGGCAAAGACTATGGGAGACCCACTCCCCAATAATGGGAATAATGTTTTTAATATGCTGTGCTGCATGGCTCTTGTAAGGGGCATTAAAATCGTCTTGTTAAGCTACTGTGACCTCCACGTCTCTTCCAAGGGTCATTGATATTGTCTTTTTATTCCACTGGGACCTCCACGTCTCTTCCAAGGGGCATTAAAACCATCTTGTTAAGCTACTGTGTCCTCCACGTCTCTTCCAAGGGGCATTAAAACCGTCTTGTTAAACCACTCTGAACTCCACGTCTCTTCCAAGGGGCATTAAAATCGTCTTGTTAAGCTACTGTGATCTCCACGTCTCTTCCAAGGGTCATTGATATTGTCTTTTTATTCCACTGAGACCTCCATCACTCTTCCAAGGGGCATTGATATTGTCTTTTTATTCCACTGCGACCTCCACCACTCTTCAAAGGGGCATTGATATTGTATTTTTATTCCACTGCGACCTCCACCACTCTTCCAAGGGGCATCGATATTGTCTTTTTATTCCACTGTAACCTCCACCACTCTTCCAAGGGGCATTGATATTGTCTTTTTATTCCACTGGGACCTCCACCACTCTTCCAAGGGGCATTGATATTGTCTTTTTATTCCACTGGGACGTCCACCACTCTTCCAAGGGGCATTGATATTGTCTTTTTATTCCACTGGGACCTCCACGTCTCTTCCAAGGGGCATTAAAACCGTCTTGTTAAACCACTCTGAACTCCACGTCTCTTCCAAGGGGCATTAAAACCGTCTTGTTAAGCTACTGTGACCTCCATGTCTCCTCCAAGGGGCATTAAAACCGTCTTGTTAAACCACTCTGAACTCCACAGCTCTTCCAAGGGGCATTGAAATGTTGTTTTTAATTACCTCTAACCTCCACGACTCTTCCAATGGGTATTGCATTTCCTCCTAGTTTTAGTCAGCATTTGCTTTTCAATGCATAGGCGAACACTAAGGGAGACCCACTCCCCAATAATGGGTAGAAGGTTTTTAGTACGAAATTTTTGGTAGGCATTGCACTCACTGTATGCCCTATAACTGTGTAGCCGAACCGCTCCTTTTGGTACAGAAACATATCCTACAAGACATGTGTGGTTGACTGGCCTGATATTGATGTGAATGGTCCCTGTTCCTCCTGCTCTTTCTCCTTTGCCACCACTTCATCCATCATTCATCACCTGAAGCTTTGTTTTAACGGGAGTCATAGAATTGGGATAGTAGCAGGAAAACATCCAGCAATCCTCGGAGGAGGTAGGATATGCGCCAAAACGCTGACCACCTCAGGCCTAGCCGCTACTACATACATGCGCTTGCATTCCAAGGAACAGAAAGCTAAGGAGATGGATGGCCTCATGATCATGAATAATTTACTCGTTGTGTAGGAGGCCGACCACTGCTGCTGTCTACCTTCTGAACTTTGTGTTGAAGCCTGATTGACCCAGGACCCGCAATCCTCTATGTGTGGAGGACGTGTTGCATCCCAGTGTCCAACTGTGTCCCGGCTTCCACAATATTAACCCAGTGTGAAGGCGTCAGTGAGATGGACCATCCCTGGCCACATTGACTGGTCCACGTGTTTGTGGTTAGGCTGTCCTTCCCACTAAATGCACTGGGGAGGGCACAGGTAATGTTTTGGTATGCGCGCTTGTGTATAAAGTGCACCGGGACAAATAGAGGCGGCTGGGGACCGAGTATGGACACTCGGCCGCCCCCTGGAGGCTGGGGACCGAGTGTGGACACCCGGCCGCCGGGCGGCTGGGGACTGAGTATGGATACCAGGCAGCCGACACAGCCATGACATGGTGGCCGGCGTCTGCCTCCACAAGCCTAAAAGGCCTCATTTCAAGTATAAGCAAGCTAGCAGTATGGTATTGCAGCCTAGGGGTGGGTGGGTGGCAGGCTGCACACTTACGCTTGCATTCCAAGAAAACAAAGCAGATGCTAACTTCTATCATCATCATCATGCTCCTCACCTTGGCACTCTCAACTCCCCTGATGGAGAAGCCAGGGCACACCGGAGGAGTCTGGTTGTCTGGTGGACTAGTCCAATGCTGCCCTAAAGCAGGCCAGGCTAAGAAAAGTGTGGGGAAGGTTACTGGGACAAATAGTGGCGGCTGGGGACTGAGTATGGAGACCTCGCTGCCGAAGCAGCCATGAGGTGGTGGTCAGCTTCGGCCTCCTCCAAACTAAAAGGCCCCATTTCAAGTGCAAGTTAGCAGTATGGTATTGCAGCCTGGGGGTGGGTGGGTGGCAGGCTGCACACGTACGCTTGCATTCCAAGAAAACAAAGCAGATGCTAACTTCTATCATCATCATCATGCTCCTCACCTTGGCACTCTCAACTCCCCTGATGGAGAAGCCAGGGCCCACCGGAGGAGTCTCTGGTTGTCTGGTGGGCTCATCCAATGCTGCCCTAATGCAGGCCAGGCTAAGAAAAGTGTGGGGAAGGTTCCCGGGGCAAATAGTGGTGGCTGGGGACTGAGTATGGAGACCTCGCCGCCGAGGCAGCCATGAGGTAGTGGCCAGCTTCGGCCTCCTCCAAACTAAAAGGCCCCATTTCAAGTGCAAGCTAGCAGTATAGTATTGCAGCCTGCGGGTGGGTGGGTGGTTGGCTGCATATTTGCGCTTGCATTGGAAGGAATGGGGGAGGTACAATTGAACACTGCCCTGGGACAAGGACTTGCACGGGGATAGTTGCAAGTCTGCATCTTCTGATGCAGCAAGGATCACTTCTGATGGGCACACTTTTAGGCAGTGACCTGGGTGTCAGAGATGCTTCCAGGGGTCTTCCCCATGCTGTTCCCATGTCTTTTCAGCACTGTATGCATGTGTCACACAGCACATGGCCAGATAAGGTTGTAAAATGTTAAAATGACATTTGTCACGGTTGAAAGCAATACAAAAGTGCAAAAACGCATAAAAAATGCTACTTGTGAACATAGCCCAAGGTGTGGAGGAGTATTTTTGTTATTTATTTTACCCTATACACAAGTCTTTACCCTGGAAAGGATGTTCCTTAACATATTTCACAGGAAAACAGTTTCAGTTTCGTTTTTGAACGTTTTATTGTGAGTTCATAAAAGTGGCTTAATACCTCTGACCACGTTGTTGACAGCAGTGACCTGAGGGTCAGAAATGCTTCCTGGGGAGATCCCCATGCTGTCCCTGTAATGCACACGCCCGGACTGACTGGCGTGTGCGTGTATATGTAGTGATTCCACTGGACCGTACCGGAGAGTGAATGCCTGGAGGGGCGTAACTAAGTATCCACCCGATCCGACCAAGGTCGCACGACGGCATACGACACCAGTGCACCAAGGAGGAACCGAGCAGAGGGACCAGGTGCTACTCCAGGTCAGACCCCGGACACGGCTGTTGGCCCACACCGGGGAATACAGGAACAGGCAGGTTAGGCTGGCACACAGACTGGTGGGTACAGGCAGACACGGCTGGTATGCAGACGGGTGGATGCTGGCAAGCACGACTGGTATGCAAACCGGGAGGTACTGGCAGGTACGGCCAGTATGCAGGCAGGTGGATGTTGGTAAGCACGACTGGTATGCAGTCAGGGAGGTACTGGCAGGTACGACAGGTTGGAGCACAGAGTGGATAGGTCCCAGTACAGACTGGGACTCAGGAACAGAACCGCAGATGCGGTGGACAAACACAGCAGAGTGAGGCCGCCCGGAGCGGCGAGCAAGAGCAGAGCGAGACGAGACCGCCTGGAGCGGTGAGCAAGAGTAGAGCAGGACGAGACCGCCTGGAGCGGTGAGCAAAGGGTCAGAGCGGAGCGAGACTGCCGAAGCAGTGAGCAAAGGGTCAGAGCAGAGCGAGACTGCCGGAGCAGTGAGCACAGGGTCAGAGCAGAGCGAGACTGCCGGAGCAGTGAGCAAAGGTTCAGAGCAGAGCGAGACTGCCGGAGCAGTGAGCAAAGGGTCAGAGCAGAGCGAGACTGCCGGAGCAGTGAGCAAAGGGTCAGAGCAGAGCGAGACTGCCGGAGCAGTGAGCAAAGGGTCAGAGCAGAGTGAGACTGCCGGAGCAGTGAGCAAAGGGTCAGAGCAGAGCGAGACTGCCGGAGCAGTGAGCAAAGGGTCAGAGCATGGCGAGACTGCCGGAGCAGTGAGCAAAGGGTCAGAGCAGGGCGAGACTGCTGGAGCAGTGAGCAAAGGGACAGAGCAGGGAGAGACTGTCGGAGCAGTGAGCAAAGGGTCAGAGCAGGGCGAGACTGCCGGAGCAGTGAGCAAAGGGTCAGAGCAGAGTGAGACTGCCGGAGCAGTGAGCAAAGGGTCAGAGCAGAGCGAGATTGCCGGAGAAGTGACCAAAGGGTCAGAGCAGAGCGAGACTGCCGGAGCAGTGAGCAAAGGGTCAGAGCAGAGCGAGACTGCCGGAGCAGTGAGCAAAGGGTCAGAGCAGAGCGAGACTGCCAGAGCAGTGAACAACGGGTCAGAGCAGGCAAGAACCGCCGGAGCGGTGAACAAGGCAGAGCAGGCAGAAACCGCCGGAGCGGCGAGCAAGGCAGGGCAGAGGGGACAGGGCTCTGTTCAGACGGAACAGACAGGAAGGGAAAGGCAGAACCAGATACCCACAGGGTACTTGCAGTGAAGTAGCGAGTGGACCACAAACTCACAAACGGAAGTACAGTGACAACGAGCAGGAGTTAGGTACGGGTTCAGACTCAGCAGAAAAAGGGAAGATATGGGCGTAGAGAGAAACGGGAAACAGGCTGGAAGATGGTTAGGGCAGGAACAGACACTGAGAAAAGACACAGACAACAGATCTAGGTATACGGCCCCTAGAGGGCAGAAGGAACAGGCTAAGAGCGTGTTCACACGGGCCTGGAAATACAGCCTCCAGGAAAGGCAGCTGGCTAGAGTACACAGACAGGACTCAGTTCAGACACGGGAACTGATACCGCAAGGCAGGAAACATAGACAGGACCTGGCACATCAGTGACTAGAAGCCAACTGACAGAACAAGATGCTCAGGCAAGGATTCCAGGGAGGAGCTGGGTTAAATACCAGGTGACAGACAGCAATAGGCTGAGGACGCAATAGGGGTGTGTCTGCAGCAGCTTCAAGAAACAGGAAGTTCAGTGGGCGTCGACCTAAGCAGACAGAGCAGAGCAGACAATATGGAAAGAAGCCAAAGTGATAGTCTGGACTGGAAATCAAGTGCGCGCTCTTGCACAGTGGGAGATGGACCACTATGCAAGGACGCCGCCAGGTATGTTACAGTCCCCATGTCATTTGAGCACTGTCACTATCGTTTTGGGCACTTTTCAGGCTTTCTACAGACTGCCGGGGGTGCTGCCGCAAAAATGCTAGGGTCTCCCATAGACTAACATTGGGCTCGTTGCTCGGGTCGAGCACCCGAGTATCACGGTGAGCTCGGCCCGAGCTTCGAGCATCCGAGCATTTTAGTGCTCGCTCAACATTAGTAATTATGGCTCTGATAGTTGTTTGAAGTTGTTATTAAAATTTAAAGAATTGTCTGAGTGGTTTTGTGTACCTTTAGCAGAAGAAAAGACGGCTTCTCCTTGTAATTGCTTGGAATTTTTGGTTATCACAATTGACTTCTTGAAAATGGAATGTAGATTACCTTTAGTTAAAGTACATAGATTGCTTGGCTTATTGAAAAGTATGTTACAAAAGATAAAACAACATTTAAAGAGCTTCAGTCTGTATTAAGATTGTTGATTTTTTTCTCTTCGTATCATCCCTATGGGTATGGTGTTTAGAAGAATGATGTATGATGCCACGAAAGGAATTAAGTCTCCAAAATGTAATATTCATTCAACAGCTATAAAAGAAGATACGGCTGTTTGGAACAAATTTTTAGAAGTACTTGTTGGCAGTTTGATTTTGCTTCTTCAGACGGGCTGAATTTTGTTTGAAGAAGCTGTTGTTAATTATGATTATAGAGTGTTTTTTGATGGTCAATTGATCAACGGCTGAATGGCCTTTCTCTTTAGTGTAATCAAAAGTGGTTAAAAACTTGGTAACATTAAAGCATTTTGCTATTTTAGTACCGTTGGTTACTTTGGGTACTAAGCTGCAGAATAGAATTATATTTCTTCAGATGATCAAGGTGTTGTTTTAGCACTGAATACTCTTACTTCAAAATGTTTTTGCTCAATTAGACATTTAGGTGTTTTTTTTTTGTTTTTTTGTCTTAAACAGAACATATGGGTGAAAGCTCGTTGATAGAGAATAGCAATAAATGAATAGCTAACGCCCTTTCTCGCCACCAGTGGGAAGCATTTTGTTTACTATTTCCAGAAGTGGATCAAGAAGGGATCCCTTGCCCAACTCACTTATCATACTAGAATCTGTTTTATTATTTTTAAATTATTTGTTCTCTAAAAAATTATCTTTTTCCTTTTATATGTATTTTTTCCAGTAAAGCAGGCTTTAAAAGGTTTTATGATGATAGGCGCCCAATTTCTATTGTTTTGCTGCAAAAGCTTTCTTTAGGTTTAGCTGAAATTTGTTTTAATGATTTTGAAGATTGCTTATTTAGAGCAATTTTTCTATAGGCTTTTTTCGCTGCGTTAAGAATTGGTGAGCTGCTTTTGAGAGTAAGAAGAGATTTTCTGGTTTAATGTTTGAAGAAGTTATTTAAAAAATAAAATTATGCTAGTGTATATAAAAAGATCAAAAACAAATCGGAAGGGGGGAAAGGAAGCTGAATTAGGGTACATAGTTTGAAGAATGTTGATTTATGCCCGGTTTTTAACCTCATAAAATGGTTGCGCATTAGACCAGTTCAAAAAGGTTCCTTATTTATACAAGATGATCTTATTCCGATTATGAAATTTCAATTCAATGCAGTGCTTAAGAAAGGTTTATTAAAACTAGGTTTGGAAAAAATGAAGATATCATCTCAGGTTTGAATGAAAGCACAATTAAAAAGATAGGTAGATGGGAATCTAACTGGTACAAGATTTATGTAAGACCAGAATTAATTGTTAAACTTTAATATTCATCTCTCAGGTACAATGGTTATCTGGATCCTGGGTCATTCGTATATTCATTGGGCCCAGAAGAGGGCAAACAAGAGGTCTTATTCTGAAAACTTAACTTTTGATCTTGCAAAATTTCAATGTTTTCTGGTATGGTGTTGTAGGTCTAAGGTGGGAAAATGTTCCTAATGAAATTAAAAAAGTATCTTTTCATGGCCGAATCCACATTTAATTATAATTCATGCAGCTGGAAACGACACAGGTAAGCTAAAAACTTTACACCTTCTTTGGTTAATGCGTAGAGATGTTTCATTAATTAAATGTTGGTTTCGCAGTGCTTGTTTAGTTTATTCAGAAATAGTCCCAAGATTAGTTTGGTCAGGTTTAGATAGCAAGTTTTTTGAGAAAATGAGGAAAAGACTGAATAGATCGATGGAAAAATTTACGAATTTGCTAGGAGATTTTTCTTACAGGTATTCTGATTTAGAGGGATTCGCGCCAGGTTAATTTAGGAGAGATTTAGTACATTTGTGAGACATAGGTCTGGATATTTTTAATTTGGGTTTGCAAAATGCTATGGAGAAATGGCTGTGATGTTTTTGTTGGGAAGGGGCCAGGTCTTTTAGTCCTGGCTGGTGGATAATCGTCTAGCTTTTGCTGGGTGGAGTTGGTCTTTGTTTATGGTTGTTATATGGTTTTATGAGAATTTTATAGTATTAAAATTTATGGATGATAACATTAAAACTATTTATGGTATTTACCTATTGATGTTAATTTAAAGTAACTCTTAATAAAAACATCACAGCCTATTTATTCCACAAATTTAGTGTCACGTGTTTATATTATATTGGTTAAGAATTTCCGGGAAAATCAATGGGTCTTGTGATACCATGGAAGGATTCTTATGTAAAACCGTTGATAAAAATGGTGTTGTATAAACCTACCACAAAGATGAACACCCCCAATAGTGATTTACCAGCTGCTGATATTGCATAGTAAGCTAACATCGTATTTAACGTCATAGCAGAATCAGCAGGCAGGTCTCTTTCATTCCATGTTCACACCTCACGGATTATATATATAATATTTATGTCTGCTCGCCAGCTATGGCCACATCTGTGTTTAGTTAACTAGGACATCTAAAACAACTTGCTTCTTTCATTTGCCATCAGTTGAAATACTGCACGCTGTGTCTCCTATAGAGAGCTGTCCATCAAACTGAATCACATTTGTTGCAGTGAAGGAAACAAAACAGCAGATTCAAGTCATCTTTGGAGTTTACGAAGCAACGTTCCATGTGCAATATAAGTAGCTATCAGTAACCATTAGGCCACGTACACACGCTGAGTATTTGGTGAGTTTTTTACCTCAGTATTTATAAGCCAAAATCAGGAGAGGAAGAGTCAGAGCAGGGTCGGACATATCATTGCTGCAACCTGTGCGGCCACACAGGGGCCCAAGCGGTAAGGGGGCATTTCTACCTCCAAAGCAGGTGCAATTTTGCTTTTTTAGAGGCCCTTGAGCTGCAAAGGGCCCATATATTGCTCTTGCACAGGAGACCTTTTCTATCAGTGTCCGCCAGTGAGTCTGATGAAAAGTATAATAGAAACACGTCACCACTTCGGTAGTCATCACCCTCTCCTGGTTTTGGCTCACAAATACTGAGGTAAAAATCTCAAATACTTAACATGTGCACGTGGCCTTTTGAACTAACATGCATGTTTTTACACACACATCTCACTAAATTAGAATATCATCAAAAAGTTAATTTATTTCAGTTCTTCAAAACAAAAAGTGAAACTCATATATTATATAGAGTCATTACAAACTGAGTGATCTATTTCAAGTGTTTATTTCTGTTACTGTTGATGATCATGGCTTACAGCCAATGAAAACACAAAAGTCATTATCTCAGTAAATTAAAATAATTAGCAAAAAACACCAGCAAAGGTCCCTTAGTCTGTTTCAGTAGGCTCCACAATCATGAGGAAGACTGCTGACGTGACAGATGTCCAGAAGGCAATCATTGGCACACTCCACAAGGTCCCAGAGTTCCCATTTTCATTTGGAAACAAGGTCCGAGTGTCTGGAGGAAGAGTAGAGAGGCACACAATCCAAGATGCTTGAGGTCTAGTGTGAAGTTTCCACAATCAGTGATGGTTTGGGGAGCTATGTCATCTCCTGATGTAGGTCCACTGTGTTTTATCAAGACCAAAGTCACCACAGCCATCTACCAGGAAATTTTAGAGCACTTCATGCTTCCCTCTGCCGACGAGCTTTTTGGAGATGGAAATTTCATTCTTCAGCAGGACTTGGCTCCTGTCCACACTGTACCAACACATGGTTTAAAAACAACGGTATCACTGTGCTTGATTGGCCAGCAAACTCGCCTGACCTTAACCCCATAGAGAATCTATGGGGTATTGTCAAGAGGAAGATGAGAGACACCAGACCCAACAATGCAGACGAGCTGAAGGCTGCTATCAAAGCAACCTGGGCTTCCATAACACCTCAGCAGTGCCGCAGGCTGATCACCTCCATGCCACGCCGCATTGATGCAGTAATTGATGCAAAAAGAGCCCCAGCCAAGTATTGAGTGCATTTAGTGAACATACATTTCAGTAGGCCAATATTTCGGATTTTAAAATAATTTTTCAAGCTGTTGTTATAAAGTATTCTAATTTACTGAGATAATGACTTTCGTGTTTTCATTGGCTGTAAGCCATAATCATCAACATTAACAGAAATAGACACTTGAAATAGATCACTCTGTTTGTAATGACTCTATATAATATATGAGTTTCACTTTTTGTATTGAAGAACTGAAATAAATTAACTTTTTGATGATATTCTAATTTAGTGAGATGCACCTGTATATTGAGAAGGAATTAGGGAATTAGCACACAGGATCGCAGTGTCCTGGACTAGATGGGTGCTTCAGGCACTACAAGGAACAGTTCACATCAGGCAGGTTTGGTATAACTGGCCACAACCAGTTTTGTGGTTCCATAACAAACACAAAGCATACAAAATAAATCCTGTGTTGGCTAGTGGCTTACTAAACAGTCAAAGTCCTGACTCATCAGAGTTGAGGCTAAGGCACAGCCCCTAGCCAAGCATTAGCTTTACTTACAGCAGGTTCACAGAAGCAGAGAGAGACCCATCACCTTGTGGATACAATACCTGAGCACTGCAGGCGACTGGGGCTGGAGATTATTTATATATATATATATATATATATATATATATATATATATATATATATATATATACACAGTATATAATATTTATATTACAGTGGGTACGGAAAGTATTCAGACCCCTTTAAATTTTTCACTCTGTTTCATTGCAGCCATTTAGTGAATTCTAAAAAGTTCATTTTTTTTCTCATTAATGTACACTCTGCACCCCATCTTGACATGTAGAAATTTTTGCAAATTTATTAAAAATGAAAAACTGAAATATCACATGGTCATAAGTATTCAGACCCTTTGCTCAGTATTGAGAAGAAGCACCCTTTTGAGCTAGTACAGCCATGAGTCTTCTTGGGAATGATGCAACAAGTTTTTCACACCTGGATTTGGGGATCATCTGCCATTATTCCTTGCAGATCCTCTCCAGTTCCATCAGGTTGGATGGTGAACGTTGGTGGACAGCCATTTTCAGGTCTCTCCAGAGATGCTCAATTTGGCTTAGGTCAGGGCTCTGGCTGGGCCAGACAAGAATGGTCACAGAGTTGTTCTGAAGCCACTCCATTGTTATTTTAACTGTGTGCTTAGGGTCATTGTCTTGTTGGAAGGGGAACCTTCGGGCAAGTCTGAGGTCCAGAGCACTCTGGAAGAGGTTTTCATCCAGGATATCTCCGTACTTGGCCGCATTCATGTTTCCTTCAATTGCAACCTGTCGTCCTGTCCCTGCAGCTGAAAAACACCCCCATAACATGATGCTGCCACCACAATGTTTCACTGTTGGGATTGTATTGGGCAGGTGATGAGCAGTGCCTGGTTTTCTCCATACATACCGCTTAGAATTATCACCAAACAGTTCTATCTTCGTCTCATCAGACCAGAGAATACTTATTTCTCATAGTCTGGGAGTCCTTCATGTGTTTTTGAGCAAACTCTATGCGGGCTTTCATATGTCTTGCACTGAGGAGAGGCCTCCGTGGGGCCACTCTGCCATAAAGGCCTGACTGGTGGAGGGCTCCAGTGATAGTTGACTTTGAGGAACTTTCTCCCATCTCCCTACTGCATCTCTGGAACTCAGCCACAGTGATCTTGTGGTTTTTCTTTACCTCTCTCACCAAGGCTCTTCTCCCACGATTGCTTAGTTTGGCTGGACGGCCAGGTCTAGGAAGACTTCTGGTGGTCCCAAACTTCTTCCATTTAAGGATTATGGAGGCCACTGTACTCTTAGGAACCTTGAGTACTCCAGAAATTCTTTTGTAACCTTGACCAGATCTGTGCCTTGCCACAATTCTGTCTCTGAGCTCCTTGGACAGTTTCTTTGCGCTCATGATTCTCATTTGGTCTGACATGCACTGTGAGCTGTGAGGTCTCATATAGACAGGTGTGTGCCTTTCAAAATCAAGTCCTATCAGTTTAATTAAACACAGCTGGACTTCAGTGAAGGAGTAGAACCATCTCAAGGAGGATCACAAGGAAATGGACAGCATGTGACTTAAATATGAGTGTCTGAGCAAAGGGTCTGAATACTTATGACCATGTGATATTTTAGTTTTTCTTTTTTAATAAAATTGCAAAAATGTCTACATTTCTGTTATTTTTTCCACTTCCTCCCACACTCCATAGACATACTGATAGGGAATTTAGATTGTGAGCCCCAATGGGGACAGTGATGATGTTGGTAAAGCTCTGTAGAATTTATGGTGCTATATAAGTGAGTAAAATATATAAATAAAATAAACATATTGCAGAATATTTTAGTGCCACGATTTTCTGTGGTTTTATAGATTACACATTTACCAGTGAATATAATATAAAAATATAATATGGAGGCTATGTCACGATGGGGGCAGGCTTTGCAGCGTTGAGAATCTCTCCCCCCCATGTGCTGTGTTCTCCCCTCATGTGCTGTCCCGTTTGAGCTGTCTCCCCCCTGTGCTCTGTCTCTTTCCCCTCCGTGCACTTTCTCTCTCCCCCATCTGCTGTCTTCTTCTCTCATGTGATCTCTTCTTTGACCTGTGTACCCCATGTGCTCTCCCCCTAGTCTGCTCTCTCTCTCCACCCCTGTGCTGTCTTCTTCCCTCATGTGTTCTCTTGTTTGAGCTGTCTCCTTGCGCAGTAAATCAGACCGCCGCCATCTTTGTGCAGGCAGATAGCGGCGGTCACATTAAAACTGCTCATGCGCTCCTCCTGTACAAAGATGGCGGCGGTCAGTGAATCATTTGGCTGATCCCGGCAGCGTGTGGGGCGTGTTAGCGACGGTGTTCCGCTGGTGGTACTGCGCAAGAGGCTGGTACCACCAGCAGTATCCATATTGAGACCGCCATCACTTGGGTGTCCCAATATGGCGGTCGACGAATTTCCGCCTCTTGGAATTCTGGGATCCGGACACATCTGGACGGAACAGGATGTGAAGACATTGCAAGGTAAGTATATTATAGATAATAATACAATGTACAAGTTAAGCAGAATGAATAGAACTAGATAAAATAAGATAGAGGAGTCATCTATCTTGTAACCCCTTAACGACATCTGACGTAGAGGGTACGTCCTATGACGTGTCCCTGCTGCCGGCAGTTGATAACCTGTCAAATGCCAGTGTCAATGTGTCACAGTGGCATTTACATCACACCAGCAAGGGGTGTGCTGTTCTATGCACCAATTGGCGCGCCTGTGACGTGATCACAGAGTGCTGATGGGTTGCCATGACGGCCAGGGGTCTGATGAAGACCCCTGTGACTGTCATGACGGTACTCCTGTCAAACCCAGCCCGTGGCTGACGTTTATAGGAGACCTTGATTTTTGCTATACACAGCAATACTATAGCTCAGGATCTATGCTGTTGCACACAGTGGCTGGGGCTGGAACGATGTGGCTGGACACAGGATGGTGCTGGATCTATGTAGCTGCACACAGAGGCTGGTGCTGGATCTATGCGGCTGCACACAGAGGCTGGTGCTGGATCTATGCGGCTGCACACAGAGGCTGATGCTGGATCTATGCGGCTGCACACAGAGGCTGGTGCTGGATCTATGCGGCTGCACACAGGCTGGTGCTGGATCTATGCGGCTGCACACAGGCTGGTGCTGGATCTATGCGGCTGCACACAGAGGCTGGTGCTGGATCTATGCGGCTGCACACAGAGGCTGGTGCTGGATCTATGCGACTGCACACAAGGCTGGTGCTGGATCTATGCGGCTGCACACAGTGGCTGGTGCTGGATCTATGCGGCTGCACAAAGTGGATGGTGCTGGTTCTATGCGGCTGCACACAAAGCAGGTGCTGGATCTATGCGGCTGCACACAAGGCTGGTGCTGGAACTATGTGGCTGGACACACAGGCTGGTGCTGGATCTATGGGGCTGCACACACAGGCTGGTGCTGGATCTATGCGGCTGCACACAAGGCTGGTGCTGGATCTATGCAGCTGCACACAGAGGCTGGTGCTGGATCTATGCGGCTGGACACAGGATGG
The DNA here is from genome assembly GCF_046119375.1 of Phyllobates terribilis. NCBI lineage: Eukaryota > Metazoa > Chordata > Amphibia > Anura > Dendrobatidae > Phyllobates > Phyllobates terribilis. The sequence goes on along the minus strand of NW_027362762.1, from coordinate 371,671,029 downwards.
TGCTGGATCTATGCAGCTGCACACAGAGGCTGGTGCTGGATCTATGCGGCTGGACACAGGATGGTGCTGGATCTATGCAGCTGCACACAGAGGCTGGTGCTGGATCTATGCGGCTGCACACAAGGCTGGTGCTGGATCTATGCGGCTGCACACAAGGCTGGTGCTGGATCTATGCGGCTGCACACACAGGCTGGTGCTGGATCTATGTGGCTGCACACAGAGGCTGGTGCTGGATCTATGCGGCTGCACACACAGGTTGGTGCTGGATCTATGCGGCTGCACACACAGGCTGGTGCTGGATCTATGCGGCTGCACACTCAGGCTGGTGCTGGATCTATGGGGCTGCACACAGAGGCTGGTGCTGGATCTATGCGGCTGCACACACAGGCTGGTGCTGGATCTATGCGGCTACACACACAGGCTGGTGCTGGATCTATGCGGCTGCACACACAGGCTGGTGCTGGATCTATGCGGCTGCACACACAGGCTGGTGCTGGATCTATGCGGCTGCACACACAGGCTGGTGCTGGATCTATGCGGCTGCACACAGGCTGGTGCTGGATCTATGCGGCTGCACACAAGGCTGGTGCTCAATCTATTCGGCTGCACACAAGGCTGGTGCTGGATCTATGCAGCTGCACACAAGGCTGGTGCTGGATCTATGCGGCTGCACACAGTGGCTGGTGTTGGATCTATGCGGCTGCACACAAAGGCTGGTGCTGTATTGATGCGGTTGCACACAGAGGCTGGTGCTGGATCTATGCGGCTGCACACAGTGGCTGGTGCTGGATCTATACGGCTGCACAGTGGCTGGTGCTGGATCTATGCGGCTGCACACAAAGCTGGTGCTGGATCTATGCGGCTGCACACAAGGCTGGTGCTGGATCTATGCAGCTGCACACAGAGGCTGGAGCTGGATCTATGCGGCTGCACACAAGGCTGGTGCTGGATCTATGCGGCTGCACACAGAGGCTGGTGCTGGTTCTATGCGGCTGCACACAGAGTCTGGTGCTGGATCTACACTGTGTTCCAAATTATTATGCAAATAAGATTTTCTCAGATTTTCCCAAATTACCTATATGAATTGCAGTCATTGTAATTTTCCAGTCAAATAACTAGTAGAGTACAATTGAAAGGTTTGTGTACAAACTGCCTATGATAAAATAAAACACTCAAACTGCACTCAAAATGCATGTTCCAAATTATTATGCACAGCAGAGTTTTCAACCTTTTCATTTTAATAAAGAATAAAAAATGGTCATTTTTGAAATTATAAGCATTAGCAGGTTATTACAAACTGAAATCAAACAGTTTTCAACTCAAAACTTTATTCTAGGTGATGTTACATTTGCACATAGGACCGCTTGTTCGAAAGGAGCTTCTGAACTCTCTCGTCCATTGAATTTGTCAGGTTTTGCATGGTTTCTGCTTCAATTGTTTTGCATGAGGACAGAATACCCTCCCAGAGCTGTTGCTTAGATGTGAACTGCCTCCCGCCATCATAGACACTCCTTTAGATGATGCTCCAGAGGTTCTCAATGGGGTTGAGGTCAGGGGAGCATGGGGGCCACACCATAAGTTTGTACCCTTTTATGCCCATAGCAGCCAGAGATGCAGATGTGTTATGTGCAGCATGAGACGGTGCATTATCATGCATGAAAATGATCTTGCTGCGGAATGCACGGTTCTTCTTCTTGAACCATGGAAGGAAGTGCTGTTTGAGAAAATCCACATACATTATGGAGTTCATCTTTACCCCTTCAGGGATCCTAAAAGGGCCGACAATCTCTCTCCCCATGATTCCAGCCCAAAACATTACTCCACCTCCTCCTTGTTGGCGCCGTAGCCCTGTTTGCATGGGGTATCCATCAAGCAGCCATCCTCCACTCCATCCATCTGGACCATCAAGCGTTGCACGGCACTCATCGGTGAACAAAACAGTTTTGAAGTCAGTCTTCATGTATTGTTTGGCCCACTGGAGCCGTTTCTGCTTGTGTGCAGTGGATAGAGGAGGTCGACAGGATGGCTTACGCACAGCTGCAAACCTCTGAGGGACCCTGCATCTTGTTGTTCGGGGGACGTTGGAGGCACCAGCAGCTTCAAAAACTTGTCTGCTGCTATGACAAGGCTTTTTTGCCTCTGCTCTTTTAACCTGACGTAATTGCCTGTAGGAAGAGTCCTCAATTTTCCCTTATCTGCACGCACACGTGTGTACGGTGAATCAGCTACATACTTCTTGATTGTGCGATGATCAGGATGAAGTGTCTTAACAATGTTGATTGTAGTCATGCCTTGACCTAAACACTCCACAATTTGTTGCTTCTCAGCAGCCGACACATCCTTTTTCTTTCCCATTTTGGCAGAAAATGTAGGCTGCTTAATAAATAATGTGGGACAGCCTTCTTAAGTAATCTTGCCTTTCATTGGACACACCTGCCAAACTAATTAGCACAGGTGTCTGCAATTGGTTACAGTGATATAAAGAGCCCTGACACACATCACCATCAATGAGTTTAACTGACAAACAAAAAAATTTTTACCTTATCACTCCTAAACACTTTTTGCATAATAATTTGGAACACAGTGTATGTGGCTGCACACAAGGCTGGTGCTGGATCTATGCGGCTGCACACACAGGCTGGTGTTGGATCTATGCGGCTGCACACAAGGCTGGTGCTGGATCTATGCGGCTGCACACAGAGGCTGGTGCTGGATCTATGCGGCTGCACACAGAGGCTGGTGCTGGATCTATGCGGCTGCACACACAGGCTGGTGCTGGATCTATGTGGCTGCACACAGGCTGGTGCTGGATCTATGCGGCTGCACACACAGGCTGGTGCTGGATCTATGCGGCTGCACATAGAGGTTGGTGCTTGATCTACGCGGCTGCACACAATGCTGGTGCTGGATCTATGCGGCTGCACACAAGGGTGGTGCTGGATCTATGCGGCTGCACACAGTGGATGGTGCTGGATCTATGCGGCTGCACACACAGGCTGGTGCTGGATCTATGCGGCTGCACACAGTGGCTGGTGCTGGATCTATGCGGCTGCACACAAAGCTGGTGCTGGATCTATGCGGCTCCACACAGGCTGGTGCTGGATCTATGCGGCTGCACACACAGGCTGGTGCTGGATCTATGCGGCTGCACACAAGGCTGGTGCTGGATCTATGCGGCTGCACACAAGGCTGGTGCTGGATCTATGCGGCTGCACACAGAGGCTGGTGCTGGATCTATGTGGCTGCACACAGGCTGGTGCGGGATCTATGCGGCTGCACAAAGAGGTTGGTGCTTGATCTACGCGGCTGCACACAATGCTGGTGCTGGATCTATGCGGCTGCACAAAGAGGTTGGTGCTTGATCTACGCGGCTGCACACAATGCTGGTGCTTGATCTATGCGGCTGAACACAGTGGCTGGTGCTGGATCTATGCAGCTGCACACACAGGCTGGTGCTGGATCTATGCGGCTGCACACAGGCTGGTGTTGCATCTATGTGGCTGCACACACAGGCTGGTGCTGGATCTATGTGGCTGCACACAGAGGCTGGTGCTGGATTTATGCGGCTGCACACAGAGGCTGGTGCTGGATCTATGCGGCTGCACACAGAGGCTGGTGCTGGATCTATGCGGCTGCACACACAGGCTGGTGCTGGATCTATGCGGCTGCACACACAGGCTGGTGCTGGATCTATGCGGCTGCACACAGAGACTGGTGCTGGATCTACGCGGCTGCACACAAGGCTGGTGCTGGATCTATGGGGCTGCACACAGAGGCTGGTGCTGGATCTATGCGTCTGCACACACAGGCTGGTGCTGGATCTATGGGGGCTGCACACAAGGCTGGTGCTGGATCTATGTGGCTGCACACAGTGGCTGGTGTTGGATCTATGCGGCTGCACACAGAGGCTGGTGCTGGATCTATGCGGCTGCACACAAGGCTAGTGCTGGATCTATGGGGGCTGCACACAAGGCTGGTGCTGGATCTATGGGGCTGCACACAAAGGCTGGTGCTGGATCTATGCGGCTGCACACAGAGGCAGGGGCTGGATCTATGCGGCTGCACACACAGGCTGGTGCTGGATCTATGCGGCTGCACACAGAGGCTGGTGCTGGATCTATGCGGCTGCACACAGAGGCTGGTGCTCGATCTATGCGGTTGCACACAGAGGCTGGTGCTGGATCTATGCGGTTGCACACAGAGGCTGGTGCTGGATCTATGCGGCTGCACACAAGGCTGGTGCTGGATCTATGCGGTTGCACACAGAGGCTGGTGCTGGATCTATGCGGCTGCACACAAGGCTGGTGCTGGATCTATGCGGCTGCACACAGAGGCTGGTGCTGGATCTATGGGGCTGCACACAGAGGCTGGTGCTGGATCTATGCGGCTGCACACACAGGCTGGTGCTGGATCTATGGGGCTGCACACAGAGGCTGGTGCTGGATCTATGCGGCTGCACACACAGGCTGGTGCTGGATCTATGCAGCTGCACACACAGGCTGGTGCTGGATCTATGCGGCTGCACACACAGGCTGGTGCTGGATCTATGCGGCTGCACACACAGGCTGGTGCTGGATCTATGCGGCTGCACACAGAGGCTGGTGCTGGATCTATGCGGCTGCACACACAGGTTGGTGCTGGATCTATGCGGCTGCACACACAGGCTGGTGCTGGATCTATGGGGCTGCACACAGAGGCTGGTGCTGGATCTATGCGGCTGCACACACAGGCTGGTGCTGGATCTATGGGGCTGCACACACAGGCTGGTGCTGGATCTATGGGGCTGCACACAGAGGCTGGTGCTGGATCTATGCGGCTGCACACACAGGCTGGTGCTGGATCTATGCGGCTGCACACACAGGCTGGTGCTGGATCTATGCGGCTGCACACACAGGCTGGTCCTGGATCTATGGGGCTGCACACACAGGCTGGTCCTGGATCTATGCGGCTGCACACAGAGGCTGGTGCTGGATCTACGCGGCTGCACACAAGGCTGGTGCTGGATCTATGGGGCTGCACACAGAGGCTGGTGCTGGATCTATGCGGCTGCACACACAGGCTGGTGCTGGATCTATGGGGGCTGCACACAAGGCTGGTGCTGGATCTATGCGGCTGCACACAGAGGCTGGTGCTGGATCTATGCGGTTGCACACAGAGGCTGGTGCTGGATCTATGCGGCTGCACACAAGGCTGGTGCTGGATCTATGCGGTTGCACACAGAGGCTGGTGCTGGATCTATGCGGCTGCACACAAGGCTGGTGCTGGATCTATGCGGCTGCACACAAGGCTGGTGCTGGATCTATGCGGCTGCACACAGAGGCTGGTGCTGGATCTATGGGGCTGCACACAGAGGCTGGTGCTGGATCTATGTGGCTGCACACAGAGGCTGGTGCTGGATCTATGCGGCTGCACACACAGGCTGGTGCTGGATCTATGGGGCTGCACACAGAGGCTGGTGCTGGATCTATGCGGCTGCACACACAGGCTGGTGCTGGATCTATGCGGCTGCACACACAGGCTGGTGCTGGATCTATGCGGCTGCACACACAGGTTGGTGCTGGATCTATGCGGCTGCACACACAGGCTGGTGCTGGATCTATGGGGCTGCACACAGAGGCTGGTGCTGGATCTATGTGGCTGCACACACAGGCTGGTGCTGGATCTATGGGGCTGCACACAGAGGCTGGTGCTGGATCTATGCGGCTGCACACAGGCTGGTGCTGGATCTATGCGGCTGCACACAGGCTGGTGCTGGATCTTTGCGGCTGCACACATAGGCTGGTGCTGGATCTATGCGGCTGCACACACAGGCTGGTGCTGGATCTATGCGGCTGCACACACAGGTTGGTGCTGGATCTATGCGGCTGCACACACAGGCTGGTGCTGGATCTATGGGGCTGCACACAGAGGCTGGTGCTGGATCTATGTGGCTGCACACACAGGCTGGTGCTGGATCTATGGGGCTGCACACAGAGGCTGGTGCTGGATCTATGCGGCTGCACACAGGCTGGTGCTGGATCTATGCGGCTGCACACAGGCTGGTGCTGGATCTATACGGCTGCACACACAGGCTGGTGCTGGATCTATGCGGCTGCACACACAGGCTGGTGCTGGATCTATGGGGCTGCACACAGAGGCTGGTGCTGGATCTATGCGGCTGCACACACAGGCTGGTGCTGGATCTATGCAGCTGCACACACAGGCTGGTGCTGGATCTATGCGGCTGCACACACAGGCTGGTGCTGGATCTATGCGGCTGCACACACAAGCTGGTGCTGGATCTATGCGGCTGCACACAGAGGCTGGTGCTGGATCTATGCGGCTGCACACACAGGTTGGTGCTGGATCTATGCGGCTGCACACACAGGCTGGTGCTGGATCTATGGGGCTGCACACAGAGGCTGGTGCTGGATCTATGCGGCTGCACACACAGGCTGGTGCTGGATCTATGGGGCTGCACACAGAGGCTGGTGCTGGATCTATGCGGCTGCACACACAGGCTGGTGCTGGATCTATGCGGCTGCACACACAGGCTGGTGCTGGATCTATGCGGCTGCACACACAGGCTGGTCCTGGATCTATGGGGCTGCATACAGAGGCTGGTGCTGGATCTATGCGGCTGCACACAAGGCTGGTGCTGGATCTATGCGGCTGCACACAGAGGCTGGTGCTGGATCTACGCGGCTGCACACAAGGCTGGTGCTGGATCTATGGGGCTGCACACAGAGGCTGGTGCTGGATCTATGCGGCTGCACACACAGGCTGGTGCTGGATCTATGGGGGCTGCACACAAGGCTGGTGCTGGATCTATGCAGCTGCACACAGTGGCTGGTGTTGGATCTATGCGGCTGCACACAGAGGCTGGTGCTGGATCTATGCGGCTGCACACAAGGCTAGTGCTGGATCTATGGGGGCTGCACACAAGGCTGGTGCTGGATCTATGGGGCTGCACACAAAGGCTGGTGCTGGATTTATGCGGCTGCACACAGAGGCTGGTGCTGGATCTATGGGGCTGCACACAGATGCTGGTGCTGGATCTATGCGGCTGCACACAGAGGCAGGGGCTGGATCTATGCGGCTGCACACACAGGCTGGTGCTGGATCTATGCGGCTGCACACAGAGGCTGGTGCTGGATCTATGCGGCTGCACACAGAGGCTGGTGCTGGATCTATGCGGTTGCACACAGAGGCTGGTGCTGGATCTATGCGGTTGCACACAGAGGCTGGTGCTGGATCTATGCGGCTGCACACAAGGCTGGTGCTGGATCTATGCGGTTGCACACAGAGGCTGGTGCTGGATCTATGCGGCTGCACACACAGGCTGGTGCTGGATCTATGCGGCTGCACACACAGGTTGGTGCTGGATCTATGCGGCTGCACACACAGGCTGGTGCTGGATCTATGGGGCTGCACACAGAGGCTGGTGCTGGATCTATGGGGCTGCACACAGAGGCTGGTGCTGGATCTATGCAGCTGCACACACAGGCTGGTGCTGGATCTATGCGGCTGCACACAGGCTGGTGCTGGATCTATACGGCTGCTCACACAGGCTGGTGCTGGATCTATGCGGCTGCACACACAGGCTGGTGCTGGATCTATGGGGCTGCACACAGAGGCTGGTGCTGGATCTATGCGGCTGGTGCTTTGTCCGCCGCCTATTACCAGTATACGCAGCTTTGTCAGGGAGAATAAACAGCCCCTTGCACAGCTCAGGTCCTGCCTCTAGCACACACGCCGAGGGGAGGCTCGTGATTGGCTGCATGAGTTTAGTCAAAGGTGATTGGCCATCAGCAGCGACACTCCCCTTTTCTCACGCTCTGAATGAGGTGGTACAGTCCGCGCTGGGTACCAGGGGAGAACAGGCTGCTCAGCGCAGAAGAGCTGCAGCCGTCGTCTTTCATAGCGGTCTAGCCGTTACCGCCCCCGCTGAGCCTCCCATAGAGGAGGGGCCGCTGTGACATGTCCCTCGCCACCTGTCCGAGCAGCGGTCAGTCATGGACAACATAAACCGGGACTCGGTTATCTGCTTTCTGAGCGACAGAGGCGGCCGTGTGGCCAACCAACAGCTGCTGGAGCACTTCCGGCCACTGCTCACCATGGCGCCACCTGGAGAGGCCCGGACTGCCGCAAGGCAGCTGTTCAAAGACACCGTGAATGAGGTGGCAAGCGTGCGGCTGGAGGATGAGGTGAAGTACGTGTGTCTGCGGAAGAAATACCGGAGAGCGGCCGAGGACCCGAGGAAGGACGTGGACACCATCCCGGAGGCCGGCAACCGGGAGGACATTGCCCGCACACCGGAGCCCGGCAGCCGGGAGGACATTGCCCGCACACCGGAGCCCGGCAGCCGGGAGGACATTGCCCGCACACCGGAGCCCGGCAGCCGGGAGGATATTGCCCGCACACCGGAGCCCGGCAGCCGGGAGGACATTGCCCGCACACCGGAGCCCGGCAGCCGGGAGGACATTGCCCGCACACCGGAGCCCGGCAGCCGGGAGGACATTGCCCGCACACCGGAGCCCGGCAGCCGGGAGGACATTGCCCGCACACCGGAGCCCGGCAGCCGGGAGGACATTGCCCGCACACCGGAGCCCGGCAGCCGGGAGGACATTGCCCGCACACCGGAGCCCGGCAGCCGGGAGGACATTGCCCGCACACCGGAGCCCGGCAGCCGGGAGGACAGCACAGGGTCCCCGGGGAACCACGACCCTCCCCGCATCTCCGTCACCCAGGAGCCGGAGGATGATGCGGAGTCGCCCCCAGAGGTGCCCGATGTCTCCCATCTCAGCGGACGGACACCGCGGAGCAGTCGCAGGGGCGCCCGGGAGCCGGTGTCCCCACAGATGCGCCGCGGGGGACTGCTGCTGCGGGCCGGAGTGCGGGACTCGGACAGCTCGTCCCTGTACAGCTCATCGTCCGTGTCCGGGAACGAGGAGGAGGACGGGGCGGCGGCTGCGGGGTCCGGCTCGGCGGCTCTGGAGCCCCTGGAACACGCGTGGATGGTGAGCTCCTGCCGGGCGCGCTGGGAGAGTCTGCAGGAGCTGCTGCTCGCCGAGCCCGGCCTCATCACCCGCCGGGACTTCATCACCGGCTTCTCCTGCCTGCACTGGGCGGCCAAGCACGGGCAGCACGAGCTCCTGGCAGCGCTGCTCACTCACGCCCGGCAGCACAGGGTGCCCGTGAACATCAACGCCCGCGCGTCCGGGGGCTACACGGCCCTGCACCTGGCTGCCATGCACGGCCACCTGGACGTCATCAAGCTGCTGGTCGGCGCTTACGATGCGGACCTGGACATCAGAGACTACAGCGGGCGGAAAGCCTGGCAGTACCTGAGCCCGGACACTGCCCGCGATGTGCAGGCGCTGGTGGGGGCATCGCCGGCCGTGGCCGCTGACGAGGAGGACGGGGGCAACGCCGGCTCGGGCCGGTGGAGGCTCTCCAGAGTGCTCCCCACACAGCTCATCGTACACCGCCTGTCCCAGCTGCCGGAGGACGAGCAGGACGGCTGGGGGCGCCACATCAACAGGAAAGGCTCCGGGGGAGGCCGGGGAAGGACTCGGATGAATAAGATCAGGTTCAGGACGCAGATCATCCACAGTAACCTGTACCCCAGGGACCCCGAAGACGAGGAGGACCGGATGCTCAAGAGCCCCATGAGGCACCGGCCCAAGTCCAATGTGTACGGCTGACCGGTGGCTCCTGCACTGGGAGGTCGGACTCACTGGCCCATCACTGGGCTGTGCAGGCGACTACAAGCTATTGCTCGCTGTTGTCAGCCAGGAGTGCTGACTGGTGGACTGAACAGGGACTCCAGGACCACTCTTTAACGTTGGATATCTTCAGCTCTAAAGACCCCATGAACTTGCACACCTATTATACCAGCCCCTAGGTTCACCAGGTGACCGGCATGTGTGATGTATGTTTAGCCTCTTGCAGCCCAGCACCAGCTCCCCTGTTGGCGAGATGCCCACATGCCCCTCTGGGGTGTTATTTTTGCCCATGGTAACCAAGCAGATTGCAACTTTTGTTTATTTTAGAGCAATTCCCAAAGGATAACAATTGGTTTCTATGGGTAACGCTGACACCCGGCAACATGAAGTCTTGGTCTGGTGGCCATATTGTTATCTCTGGGGCCTGTTTGTGGTCTTTTAATTGAATAATATTTTATATACAATTATGTCGCACATTTTTGTAACTAAAATGTAACATTGTTTGTGTAACCAAGCCAAAGCTGCTACTAGCCCTATGCTACAGCGAGGTGCCATTTGTTAATGGAGAAGGGTATGTGTATGAACTGTACTTTTGTGGTACGGTCAGCCTGCCTGCCATGTAAATATTCCAGGTGGTCCTACACTACATGTAAAAGACTTTATGAAGATTACTACATTTATATTTTTGTAAATCAAGTGCCCATTTGTAGGTCGCGGTGATGACAGATCACAGAAATAGCACTTTTTGTAAATCTAACATTCCAGAAATTTGTAGAAAATAATTTATGTAAGCTCAGTCATGGGTCACACTTCCCAGTTATGGTGCCATCAGATCTGCCACCTACAGACTTTTTTTTTTAATAATTCCAATGGGATCCAACAGGGAAGAAGGGAATGAGGATACGTCACACATTGCAATTAGGTAAGGAAAATATCCATATAATCAGTGTCTTCTGAGAATTGCTATCCTATCCTGAGGATCCTCCTGCCACCATTTTGGCGCTTGTGTTTCTTTTTGTATTTTAGTGTAATGTGACTTGACGTCAGAGCTAAAACCAATTGCCAAGACTGGGAAGGCTGCGGGGTGATCTTAGTGATAGGAAGACCCCAAAAGCAACACGTGAAAGGGAATCTGTCACCAGGTTTAAGCTTTGCAATCTGAGAGCAGCATAAAGTACTGACCGAGACCCTGATTCCAGCGATGTCACTCATCTACAGCAAGGAGATTTGATAACTGTTAATCTGCTGCACTCCTCACACATCATTGATTCTTATTTACCAATCCATGGTTGCGGGCGGGGATATCCGAAGCTCAGGAATATCGAGGTTCGCTTAGCAGGTGCTCCTCATCGAGAGGACTAGCAGAGCTGCAGCAGATAGACAGGGATTTATCAAAACTTCAGCAAGGTGCCCTGTAATTAACACCTCATTAGAATCAGGGTCTCTACCCCTACTTTATGCTGTTCACGGAGCAGATAAAACCTGCTGACCAGCATTCACATGTAATATTGTCACCTAAATAATCATTCTAAATTCATAGAATTTAAATATGTTCCATGTCTGCTACTGATCACAGGAATCCGGTGTACATACCTCAATGTCATAGCGACCACTGATTAATTACACAACTATTGCTAATCATTCATTTACGCTATGTGATTGTTTATTGGGTCTGACCAGATATCGGCTCCTATAAATTAATCTTAAATATTTCAGTTGTCATTTACTTCAAGAATGGCAAAATAAACATTACTCATCAGTTAAAACCCTGACACTCCAGTGCTAATACTCTAGTGGTTCCTTTTGGGGGTCTTTGCTTATTCTCCTGTCCCAGCACGTGACTTGCATGGATTGCCAAAGCATTAGTGGCTGAGAGTCAGGGGATTTATCAGGTGGGCACTATTTGTTCTTTATTTGATAACATTTCTAACTGCTAGCTTAATTTCTTGAACTTTTGGACAACCCATTTAAAGCACCACTCCAGTGTTATTTTCTATTTCATTGCTGGATTGGTGCCACTAACGTAAGTTCCCTGCTCTTAGTATTATCCTTACCAGCCGCTGTCTTCATCTTTTATCAGTGTTGGTCTTGTGCTGCCATCTTGTGACTGTGACTTCTGACTGACCAGAAGTCAGAGGTAACGGTTACAAGCTCTCAATGTAAGTCTATGAGAGTCTCGTTCTGGCCTCATTCTGGTTCTCATAGATTTGCATTGAGTTGTGAATTCCGGATTGCCCAGCAAACACTGGAGCAATCCGGCAGGTCACAACCTACAGAAGACTGGCCAGATTGACGTCGATAACAGAAGAAAATGGCAGCAGGTAAGTACAATACTAGGTCCATGGAATTTTTAGACTAGTGGTACCACTCCAGCGTTAAAAAATAAATAAAAAAACAAAAACAAACTGTTGGAGGAGTACTTTTAAAAGGGGTATTCCCATCTGGTGCATTCATGCTAGGTACACAGCATATGCCATAAATTTATAATAGATGTGAGCCCCACCAATGGGACCTGCTTTTATCCAGATCACGCCACTGTCACTGTACAGGTGGTTGGAGTTTCCATACATTTGTATGGCCATTCTGACATCCTCTCCATTGAAAATGGCGTACAACGGGTCCCTCATTTTGAGATAGATATATATATAGATATATATATATCTATATATATATATTCTCATCGGTGGGGGAGTCACATCTGTGATACATTTATGGTATATTATTTTGGATATGCCATAAATGTACGAGATAGAAACACCCCTTCAACTTTTTTGCAGTTGAATTATTCCCCATGCCATTTAACAGTTAAAAATGAAATCTTTCCACAGAGAGCCTATGATGAATTCAGCATGCTACAAATTTGTTTTTTTCCTTAGAACATCCATAAATTAGTGATGTGAAAATAGGATTATGAAAAATTCTACTCACTAGTATGGGATTCTGTATGCAGATTACTAGAGCAGAATACATAATAACCATTGCATTGCATGTGGACATGATCAAAAGTGGCTGTTTATGCCACTCTTCCTTGTTGGATCCAGCCCTCAATGATTGAAAGTGGCAAACACATTGCACTGTAACCTAGGCTGAGTTCACTTTACTTTTTTTGTACTACAGAGAGGGACAGATAAAAATATTCAGTTTAGAGTGGTAAACTTCTTCCTAGTTCACATTACTAGCTATGTACACCCCACACTTGCATACAGTCTTGATTAAAACTATCCTGTAGTTTTGTGTCTTCAGTTCCCATGCAGACTGATATGTCCCTATGGTTAGAGACAACACCCACTGTAGCCAGATCCTGCAGTCATTCTGTGCTCCATGTATTTTTTAATTACATACTGAGATGTGGAAAGTAGTATGACACAGGGTTTACTTGTAGTGTTACTATGGAGACACATTGTTCTGCACAGCGGCTGTAGACATGCTGTACATTTAATTGAAGCATGCAAATCTCTCTAATTAGCTTCAATACACTTGTATTATTAATAAAACATTGGTTACGGGGTGAATACAGGCTTTAAAGAAACCTAAAATCCTGAGAACCCAGCCTATTGATGAGAATGGTACTGAATCACTATGTACTATAGCAGCTTAGTAAAGGGAGAGCACTTTGTAATAGGCTCCATGTACATGTCAGGAACAATGCACTGGTGTCCGCTCCTATTGTCTGCATGATGGGGGTTTCTGTGTGTCACAGATGCAGGTACTTGTGAACACTTAATGGTATCACTGCTTTGGTGATTGACTTCCATTCTTTATTGTATGCCAGGGGGATTTACATTGTTACATTTATAACCAGCACCAATTGATATTGCCTATTGTTACTTTGGTGAGAAGCATCAATGTCTGATTTGCACTATCGTCCCTCCATCTCTGTTAACTAAACACTCTGATCAACAATGAGATTCTGTCTTGTTTTTTTTTTAGCCTTGAAACCACCATGTTCATTCTGTGTGTGAGCAAAATCTTTCCCACATTTTATTCCTAGCGGGAGTGCAGCTGATGAATGAGCGCTTTGTGTTCAGTGTATTTTATATACTTGAATACCAGCGCACTAAGTGATCCTGTTAACCTCTCCACTGCGGAGGATGCTTGGGAGGTAGTGCAGGATGAAACCGCTTGCTCCTGCCCAGGGATGAAGAGGTTAATGTCTCAGCTCAGCACTTCTTTCAGTTGGTATAATAATGGGGTGGAATAATGTACCTGATCACCCCAGATTTTCCTGGCCTTTCAGATGTTGCTATGTGAACACACCATTTATGTCTCCTCAAGGAATCCAGGACACAATGATGTCCGTACTTTGTGCTCTTAAAAAGTAATGGTCTCTTAGTCCATCCATGGTTTCAGTGGCAGAACAAGCTAGCCAAGTTATAATCTTCAATGCCATAATGAGACTGCAGGGAACTATTATTTTTTTCCTTTTAATATAGATCTCATGCCATACCTAGAATATGCTATGCTTTAAAAAAAAAAACATTTTATTATAGATTTTAATTATGGGAACATACGATTTGCAAAACCAGCACAATACAGGTTTTTCTGTTCCTTTATTGGGAATTGACATAAAGACATCTAGGCTCATTAAAATTATGGAGACACAAGCTCACTATAAGGAGGTTGTCTACTACTGCAATATTGACCTATCCACGGGATAGGTTATCAATAGTAGATCAGTGGGAGTCCAGTATCCTATGGCTATGTTCACATACATTGGGTTTTTCAGTGTATTTTGCTGCAGATTTTTCTGCAAACTTTCAGCTGCGTTTTGCAGTACCAGCAAAGTCTACGAGAAACCAGAATTCTCTGTTCTCACACCTTGTTTATTTTTGTTGTTGAGTATTTTGTGCCTTGGTTGGGATTTTGGAAAATAGAGGATGTCACTTCTTTCAGCGTTTTTTCACCCTTCGGAAGTAATGGGTGGTGAAAAAAAACGCAGGTAATTTTTTTCAGCATTTTTGATGGCAAAATAGAATGGGGTTCTTTTTTTTTTTTTTTTTCAGAGACCTTTATGTACATGCATAAATAGCGACAGAAGGACAGTGAAAAAAACGCAGCAAAGATTTCCAGCCAGATATTAGTTTTGCTGCAGATTTCTGATGTAAAAAAACACAACATGTGGGAACATAGCCTTACTGTTCAGCTTCGGTGGCAGCTTGATGTAAATAGTGATGAGCGCAAGTGCTCGTTACTCGAGTTTGCCTAGGGTGCTCAGGTATGCTCCAAGTATCGAGGGTGCTCAAGTGACATGTTTGCGTCCCCCGCGGCTGTTAGCCACAAAACATGCGGAGATTGCATGACAAACACAGGCAATCCCCACATGTTTTGTCGCTGTCTAACAGCCGCAAAACGTGGCCGCGGGGACTCGAACATGTCACTCATCACTATATGAAAACAGTGTAACAACTTCATACATTGTATAGTGGCTGCTCAGCTCCGCTTTACTAAAATAGGCTCTGTGGCCAGGTCATTGTGAAGGGAAGTAGAGTAGGTGAGTTATGACCAACATCTCATGAATGGTGGATCCTGTGTTATCTACTGTTTATAGAAGTGTTATCTTTCATTGTAATCGTGGCTGTGATGATAGTGAGACAGCTGAAAAGTATCTGTACAGAACAGGAGTTAGAAATAGAATATTAGGCTTAGTTGTCAGTGTGAAAATTGCACAATTTCTCTTTCTACATAGACAGTAATGGAAAATTTAAAAAAGAAATCAATTTTGTTTAGAAATAAAGTACACTTAACATAAAAACCAGATTTAAACGAAAAGTAATTTTCTAATGATAACTAGATTTAAACTAGATTTCTGGTGCATGTAGTTTAGTAAATCAGTCCCACAAAGTCTGCATTTACTTTTATTTAAAATAAGTGGGCATTATGGATCTTAAAAGGAAACCTTTTTAAAGTGTCGGAAGTAGGTCAAATGGACTTTATTAGCTACAAGCATCAATTCTCTGAGCTAGGTGTTTTTTACGCATGGGGATGATTGTACATAACTATTTCACTACTATAGCGAACATCCGTATACGCACCTCTGCTTTCATGACAATATGCTGCCTAAGCAGATGAAAACTTCTATCTTTATGGCTTACAACATTCTTGCTGGAAGGAAGAACACACCTTAATATATGGTTACATTGACAGTGAGTCACTCATTCCAGTAGTGTACACAGGTATGGCTCACTTATGGCATCTGGCATCCGATGGAAAGTTAGGGGATGATCACGCAGGCTTCCTGCAGCATAGTACTGGCCAAGGACACTTCCAGACGCGCACCTGAATTATTATTTATATGTTCCAGTCATATTTGGTTTGGTTTTTACGAGCAACTTATTAGACTGGTTCTTTTCTGTTATGTAATATATGCTGATATATTAACTCTTGCATAGGGATTTTATTAGTTTATGAGGTTTATTTAGTCAAGGATATAATGTGTAAAATTATTGTCGAGCTGAATAAGTCAGCCAGACTATAAGCACAGACCACAACGCTGCTTTTAGTAGTTTTATAGCTTTATATGGAAGCTACCATGAGAATTGTATATCTATTGCGTAAAAATTCTGCTTATGTCTGGAGCCTTAGGAACACTGCTATGTACATGAATCAGTGAATACATAAGCGTTTGGTAATATTTATAGAACTATACATGCTAAATTTTGTCTGTGCAAGGTGCAATGCACCTCGTAAAAAATAGAGAATTTACCCATAGTCCACAGAATGCACCATTAACAGATCTGTGCACCTTCCTGTGGTTCTAAGGCTATGTTCACACATCATGGTTTTTTCAGCGTTTTTTGATGCCGGTTTTTATGCACATTTTCAGCTGCCTTTTGCAGTACCAGCAAAGTCTATGAGAAACCAGAATTCTCTGTTCACACATCATGGTTTTTTTGTTCAGGATTTTGTGCCTTGCATGGTTTTTTGGAAAATAGAGCATGTCACCTTTTTCAAAGTTTTTTCACCCATAGGAAGTAATGGGTGGTGGAAAAAACACATCAAAATTTGTATCAGCTTTTTTCAGCGTTTTTGATGGCAAAATAGACGGGGGTTCTTTTTTTCACAGGACTTTTATGTACATGCATAAAGAGACAGAAGGACAGTGAAAAAAATGCATAAAAAAGCACCAAAACTGCAAGAAAAATCCTACCCTTGAAGATCAGGTTTTGCTACAGAAAACTGATGCCAAAAAACACGATGTGTGAACATAGCCTTATACTCCGTACTTGAAACTACTTAGAAACCAAAAATCTTGTCATAGGTTAAAGGAGTATTACAAGTTTAGAAAAGGACGGGTAGTCTTTTTATAATGAAATGCTATACAATTTCCAATACACGTCTCGCAGATTTCAAGATCTTTGCACACTGACATTCAAATATAGATCTGTTTTGGTCATGTAATGGACACAGGCTCGGCTTACAGCACGCAGGTCTGATGACTGCAACTGGGAACAAACAAGGGTGTGATTGAGGGACAGCAAGCAGACTTGTTGGAAGCCAACTTTGAAGTAACTGATACAAAAAATATACTAAAATATTGTACAATCTTTTATATTAAAATGATCACATCCAAGTCTGAACATATTTCTGCAACCCCTTCCCTGATCACTAGGCAGTGCCCTACTACTACCACGGTTATTGCTGGACAGTGGCAGTTTAGCTTTTAGATTGCTGAGACTAGTTGTCCCTTTGCTGTCCACCTGTGTTTTACTGTAGTGAGCTGGTATGTAATTAGCTTTCTGCTGGGAGCCATTGGTGGGACTCTTCTATATAAACCCCAGTTGACAGTCTTTAGCTGCCAGTTATTTAGCTCAGCTAGACCTTGTCCTGTGTGATCCCTTTGACCCCGCGAGATGACCTCTCTTGCCAGTGGTTCGCTCTTTCAGCCAGCAGCCCTTCTGTGGAAGCAATCTGGACCCCGATGTAAGACCCAATCCCTTTATAGGGACTAAAGGGTGTAGGTTGCGGTTCCCCTGGCATCTGCCAAGACTGTCCGAGGTAGCCTTTTTGAACCTGTGGCCTCTAACACACGTAACCTAAATACCTCTAATGGTAATTAATATGCATAGGAATGCCATAGACAATGACCTATATTAATACAAGTAGTAAATTAATAAAGTACATTATGTTAATGTCCCAGATAAAGCATAAGTGGCACATAGAATTCCTACAGCTTGTACTCATATCTGGATTCCATATAGATTAGTTAGAAAAAAATTCATATGCCTATGTTTAAAATCAGAGGTACACTATAAGGCCAAAGATTTCTATGGGTGCGGCGTATTATTGATGTAAATAGTACAGATCTATAACACAACCATGCACATAAACCCCCCATAATTACTGCCTAGTGGTATATAAAGCTTGTAGAAGACCCATCACTGCATGAACCAATCTGATCTATTTTGAAAAAAAGATTCCAAAACAAAAAAATACTTTGTTACATTTTTTAATAAAATGCTTTATACGAGGCAATCATATTATGCAATGGAACAACTTCCTGCAGGATTTGTGTCCAACCTTCCTTCCAAGAAGCTCCAGTCATGCTCAGCAGTGCCCCTATTACACCACTCCACCCAACCATGGCAGCATACAGGATCAGCAACATCTTGTGGCTCTGATTAAAACAATGCGGCTAATACATTTATATAGCAGTTATAGGTGAGTGCATACATATATTGTACACCGAGAGCTACTATAGAATTTTCTGTAGACTGCATCTTTCAGTCAGAGCCATGAGATATCCAGGCTGTTATGGGTACACCACTGGGCATACCGGGATCCTCTTGCCTGTGAGGGCTCCTGCAGGAGGTGGGTTAGCAGAATGTTTTTGGCTGGTTTCACACATCCATGAAACATGAAACCTTTTGTGATGAGCGAGCGTGTTTTGTTAACCCTTTCGGCGAGCATGCTCGGGTGCTCGCCGAGTATTTGCGGTGTGCTCGAATGTTATGTTTGAGTCATGCCGTGTGCATGATTTGTGACTGTTTGATAGCTTTGATACATGTGAGGAATGCCTAACAAACAGACATTCCTCACGTGTATTAAAGCTGTCAAACAGTCGCAAATCATGCACATGGAGTGACTCAAACATAACATTCGAGCACACCGAAGATGCTCGGAAAACACCCGAGCATGCTTGTAAATCTTGAGTAACGAGCATGCTCGCTCATCACTAGAACCATTCTTGTATTTGAAGACTTGGCTGAACTCTGATTCTCCCAACCTGGCCTAAATGCTTCATAGACACATATGAAGTAGTGAGCTGAAGTTCAGAGACTCAGCGGTCAGAATCAGCCTAAAGCCATTTTTTTTGTTTTTAGGAACATTATATTTATAAAAAATATATATTTATCTGGATGCTAATTGTTTTTATTTTAAATGAAATAGAGAGTGCAATCATGGAATAAGTCCTCTTCAGACACTGACATTAAAATGTAAGCTTTTTAGTGGGAATTTACACATATACAGTGTACAAACATATACCAATATATTAATATTATCATGTCAGTGTGTTCATTACATTAAAAATGTGATGGAGCATGATGACGTTTCTTCCATGGTGACATTCCTACAGCAGGCAGAAAATGCTGGCAGAGGTCACAACACAATCAGACCAGCACAGGAGGCTGCCGGAGAATAATTCCAGTAAGCTTCTCGTGATCTGCCTTTCATATAAAGACATTTTAGAAATCTTTTTGGCTTTTCAGCAGTTTTAGATACAGTCGGGTATATTTTTTGTCACATTTCTGCCTATCTGCTTGTGCGATAGTAGCCTACAAGTGTTTTCAGCTATGATCATACTTAAAGCCATAGGAATGAAAATACATAAATGATATAGGAGTGGCCGTTCACCTTGACTCACATATGCAGAGAATGGCATTGTTATTGTAGATCACATTTTGTACCACTGTTAACAATTCTGCACAGATGCACATTTTTTGCTAGTCTCAGCTCACAATGTGAATTATTTCACAGTGACGCCTACCATGGGACTTTTAGTAAAATTTATGGGTGATTTGTTCATTGGCTTTAGTCCTAGAAATAATTGTCTGACCGAGCAACTTCTAAAGAAAGCTGCAAAGCTGGAAAATGTCACTCCATTGTTCATAGCTCATAAGGAAAATTCTAATAAAAACCAATAAATCCACACGTACTGTTTCCAAATACCAGCTGGGAAGAGTGGAATGTTAATCTAATAGCTGGTCACAATGCCAGAGACATAGGATTAGGTAACACATTCTAATTCCTCAGAATGAATAATGGCCATTAAAACTTGTCAGAAATCTGACTGTATCTTGATACAGGAATCACACAACATAGCTCTACTTTAACGGAGAAACGTTACAGTCACATTTGTGCTTGTACTCATATTTCTAGACAGTCAAAAGTCTAATTACTGTTTTAGGAAATTGGGAGGCTTCAGTAGCTATGGTTTATATTGTGTGGTTCTACAGCAGCTGAGGCAATGAGTACAGAATACACACCTCAGCCAGGGCTGGATTTAGACAAAGTGGGGCCCTGGGCAAAAGTTTAAAGTGGTCCCTAAATGCTAACATATTGTACCATCACACTCAGACATTTAGATTGCATGTGCTGAGTTCAGACCGTTAAACGATCAACAATCATCAACATAGAAGTCGTTCGGTGCTTGTTTACCGGCCTATTTACACAGGTCGACAAAGAATGATGTGCACAGACCAATCCCTAGTAGATCAATCTGTGTACATACAGTATCATGTTATCAGCAGCATATCTGCAGGGTACACCGGGTGATGTTCATCTGAGAACAATGATTTTTGTTCTGCTGTTAACAATCCAATCACCCTATGAATGAGCAGCATTTTGCTTGTTCGTTGGGTGATTGCCAACATGTCTACACCTACTGTATGAACTTTTGTCAGTGCAGCTGGGATTTAAAAATGGATGCTACATACTCACTCAGTATGTGACACAAACATGGTATGTTACACACACACACACACACACACACACACACACATATATATATACACCAAGCACATACATATACATGTATACTGAGCACATACATAGACAAAAGTATATAGAGACACATGCATGCACAGAGCACATATAGACATAAGCACTTTCATACAGACACATACTGTATATACATACTGGGAACCCATAACAGTCAAGGTGTAGGATAGTTGAGATGAGGAGGTAAGTGCAGAAGATCCCTTGTGGGCAGTATCATCAGAGCATGGGTAATCCAGCTTTAAATGCCTGTTGTCCTTTCAATAAATTTTACATAAATCAATAGTACTAGTGAATATAAGAAACTTTGTAATATATGTTAGAGAAATATGCTTTTTTTTCTTCACTTTAAAGCTAGTTCTTCCACTAACTTTTTAACACATCATCCACCGCAAAAAAAAAACAGCTCATATCCAACCTGGTCAAAACAAGACACACTGCCAAAACAGGTGTCAAATTCTAAAGCATATAAAGTTATATGGAAGGAAGATGGGAGAGAAGTGAGGAGCACTCAGCATTCTCCGAAACCAGGCAAATAAGAGTTGCAGCTTCTTCCACATGTATTTTATTTTAGTGCTGGATTCACAGCCATACAGCTCAGTATTATTGTATAATCTTCTGTCTCTGTGATATAGAGATAGAAGAGCAGAAATTGATCTCTGTGTATGCTTTGTTTAGGAGACATCAAAGAAATTACTCTGCCCACTAGCTCAGGGAGAATTAAAAATTTGCCTGCAGAGAAGAAATCTGGAGACAAATTCAGGATATAAGTCATATAATTGTCAGAAATAGTGTTGTTTCTCATGTATAAACATGTGACAGCTTATTCTGAAAAGTTACCTGAAGCAAACAAAATGGCAACACTATGGCTCTATATAACTGATTGATGTACACTAAAGTATATATAGATTACATCAAGTAACAACTTTTAATATTGAAGTATAATATGAGTTCTGCTGATGTTAAAATTCACAAAGTCCTTCAATACCTTATCTTTATCCTTTACCATGATATTTAGTTCAATTGAACAGGTTACTTACATAAAATCATACTTTGCAGATTATCACTACAAAACAAACACAAAACGGGAAGGACTCCTAGTAACAATGATTACAACATTATGACAAGTCACAACACTGGTATGCACCCAGCCCAAATCCAAATACCTTACTGCTCAAAAACCTTCAGATGTCATGCTAGATTTTAGAGAGCATAAGGCTAAATTCATTGATATGAGGACATTTTTTTTAAAGTCTCACAGTGTTGTTCAATATCAGGACCATTCACCCAATAGCTTTGCTGCTCCAAGGAGAACCGCTGACCCATGGTAAAATATGGAAAAAATTTGTCCAGTGTCGGAAACTGGATAAAATCTTCAAAACTTTATTTCAAAACATAGAATTAAAATTTATGGTGGTAGATGAGATAACGCTCAGACGCGTTTGAGGCATGAACTGTCCTTGATCACTGAGTATAGCAAACAAAACCATGACAAAATATTTAAAACAAGTGCTGACCAATCATGAAACGGCAGAAACAACACAGGTGTGAAATAGAGAAACGAGTATAACAGACGAGTGGATATACAGTGCAACAGTGTCATATTTGTACCTTCATAATACAAAATTGCAGCAATAATATTAAGCGACAGATTATTAGAGCTAATATCTGAACATAGCATCATTTCTAAAATTCAAAGCTGAACAAACAGTATCACATAGAAGAGGATTAGATACACAGCTCAGCAGAGAGTATCGCACAGGAGAGGATTACATACATGGCTCAGCAGGCAGTACCACACAAGAGGGGGTGAGGTACACAGCTCAGCAAGAGTGTATCACACAGGAAACGATTAGATACATGGCTCAGCAGACAGTATCACTTAGGAGGGGATTAGATACATGGCTCAGCAGATAGTATCACCCAGGTGCCGATTAGGTACACAGCTCAACAGAGTGTATCACACAGGATAGAATTAGGGTATGTGCCCACGATCCTGAGTAGCAGCGGTTTGGACGCAGCTCACCTACGCTGCGTCCAAAACGCTGCGTTCTACATTACAAGCACAGTGGATGGGATTTATAGAAATCTCATGCCCACTGTGCTTCTATTTGACCCTGCATAAACTCATCAGCAGCGTGGCTTTACGAGCCACAGCATGTCAATTATCTACAGCGGAGACGCTGGTCTCTGCAACAGAAATTTCCACAATAGAATGTATAGGGTGCAGTAACTCCGCATGGTTCAATGAACACATGCGGATTTACCTGCGTGCTTGGACGCAGCGAAAATACGGTGCTTCCAAAGCGCTGCTATAGCCTGATCGTGGACACATAGCCTTGAATACACAGCTCAGCAGAGTGTGTCACACAAGATGCACATCTCAGCGGGCAGTATCACACAAGTGTGCAATAATTAGGCTGCGTGCCCACTATGCATTTTTCAAGCGTTTTTGCCGCAGAATTTCCGAAGCGAAAATGCTTAAAAAACGCTTGGTAATACGTGCCCCATGGTCCCCAATGATAATCCGTATGTGCTGTGCACATGCTGCGGAAATTTCCGCTGCGGATTATCATTGCGGAAAAATATGCAGCATGTCCATTAATTTTGCGGACAAGCAGCGTAATTGCCGCCATTGACTTGCATTGAAACGCATATTATCCGTGTCAGTAAATTTGCACACACGGATAATATGCGTTTCTATGTGCGGATGGTACCCAAGTCTGGAGGACATGAGACTCTCCTCCAGACCCGGGGACCATAGAACCTATTAAAAAAAGAATTGAAAATAAAAAATAAAGATTATACTTACTTTCCGATGTCCCCCGGTATTTTCTCCGCTCCGTCTGGTCTGTTGTATGGGTCGCGGTGTTGTGAAGGACCTGCCATGACGTCATTGAGTCATGTGACTTGTCACATGACCCAATGATGTCACCGCAGGTCCTTTCCCACCACCGCGACCCATACAACAGACCGGACGCAGCGGAGAAAGTACCGGGGGCCATCAGAAAGTAAGTATAATCTTTATTTTTTACCATTTTTATTTTTTAACTATTACTTGGTCACACTATATAAATCCATGCCGGTTGTGTGGATTTATATAGTGTGACCAAGTTGTCAAGCACTTTTCCAAGTGATGCTAAAATCGCTTGGAAAAGCGCTTGATAACCCGCATGCGGAAATGCATGTGAAGAACGCTTCACAAACGCTTCTACCTGGCAGGAAAAACGCATGTACAATCCGCATGTACAATCCGCATGCATTTTTCCTGTCAGGGAGAAGCGGAAAAAATATGCAGCATTTCTGCATCGTGGGCCCATAGCCTTAGAGAAACAAAATATACAACAGTGTCATATTTGTACCTTCATAATACATTATTGCAGCTATATTATTGAGTGACAGACTACTGGAGCTAATATATGAACATAGTGTCGT
The DNA here is from genome assembly GCF_046119375.1 of Phyllobates terribilis. NCBI lineage: Eukaryota > Metazoa > Chordata > Amphibia > Anura > Dendrobatidae > Phyllobates > Phyllobates terribilis. The sequence continues at coordinate 371,646,892 of NW_027362762.1, read as the reverse complement.
TTCTACTCAATAATATAGCTGAAATTTTGTATTATGAAGGTACAAATATGACAATGTTGTATATCCACTAGTGTCTGTACTCTTGTTTCTCTTATTATTGCACACCTGTGTAGTTGCTGCCGTTTCATGATTGCTCAGCACTTGTTTTAAATATTTTGTCATGGATTTGTTTGCGATACTCAGTGATCAAGGGCAGTTCATGTCTGAAATACATCTGAGCGTTATTTGATCTACCACCATAAATTTTAATTCTGTGTTTTGAAATAAAGTTTTGAAGATTTTACCCAGTTGCCAACACTTTTTCTTCATAAGGCTAAATTCACACGACCGTATAAAAAAATCGTCTGAGTTTCATCCAGAAAACTGGGACAATTTTTTTCTTACTTAACATCCGTGTGCAATCCGATTTTTTACAGTAGCAGCTATTAAAGGGTTTGTCCACTACTCGGTACATGCTCAATCAATACTGTATGTTTCCACCAAGTAAAACAATAACACCTATACTCACCTCCAGTGCCGGCACTGTTCCACCGATGTTGGCACTGGCTTTCCCAGGGCTTGCGATCCCAGTGGCCAGTCAGTGTTGGCTTCACTCTCCCCGCCATGAGAAAAATCACAATATCCGTAGGAAGTGAGATCCTCTGGATGTCTGATATGCCTCAAGGCTGGGAAAGTGAAGCAACCGCTGATTGGGTGTAGGGATTGCATGGCACAATACTGTCACGCAAACCTGGGAGAGCCAATGCCGACACCACTGGAACGTTGCTGATACCAGAGGTGAGTATAGGTGTAAGGCCACAGCCCCACTATCAGTATTTGGTCAGAATTCGGTCAGTATTTTTTCTCAGGACTGGGAGCCCAAACCAGGTGAGGAACAATCAGAGAAGAGATATAAATAGAAACAAGTCACCAATTCTGCATTTATCACCCACTCCTGGTTTTAGCTCCCACTCCTGAGAAAAAACACTGACCAAATATTGATAGTGGGGCCAAGGCCTTATTATTTTACTTGGTGGAAACATGGTGTTTGAGGAGTTGTCTGAGTAGTGGACAACCCCTTTAGTAATGTACAAGACCATTTACAGTTTGCTAAGTTAAAAAATTGCAATGTATGCATAAAAAGAAGGCTATTTGGTGGCTCATATGGCATCCCATTTTTTTTCGCACACAGACTTGAATGGGTGAGTTTCATCTGACACACAGAAGAAACTAGTGCATATTTTTCAAAGCAGATTCGGTCAGTGAAAAAAAAATTGCTCATCTGCACTGCCCAGATTTTTCACAGAAAATATGGTCGTGTGAACCCACCCTTAGGCTAAGTTCACACGACAATATAAAAAGATCGGCCAATTTTCATACAGAAAAAAATGGACATTTTTTCTTTGCATTGTCATCTGTATGCAATCCATATGGCATCGGTTTTTATACATCGACAGTGAATTTATTTTACAAGATTAGAAAGTTTCCTATATCAATAACTGCAATGTGTCAGTAAAAATTGGATGTTGTATGGTTAATCCGAGTGGGATCTAAATTTATTTGCTCACCCATAGATTTGAATAGGCAAATGTCATCTGAAATGCAGAAAATACAAGTGCATGCTGTAATTATTTTCACACAGACACTTCTATACACAACATAACATATATACTATAGTATATGTTTTATTTATATTGTTCACATAATACCACCGCATGGTGTCCAAATAACACTGCCACGCTTTTATAAGTATGTCTGTATATTGTAGGGGTTCGCTTTCTCTAATGCATTAAGCATTAGGCCTTAGGTTGCGTTCACACAGGCAATGCAGTTTTGGTCCAAACAGGCAGTTTTTACTGCATTCCACAGGTTGCACAGCACCAAAACAAACTCATAAAAATAAATCCCCAACTAAACAGAACAGACCCTGACTATTCATACACAGGTGAGTTAGCCCCAGCTTGGTCAAACAAAACAGCTATTGTCCATGTGGCACCCCAGGGGTCCGGTTGCCACAGTGGCATTGCCTCCCTCACAAGAGGTGATGCCATGCCTGGAAGCAAGCAGGGGTCCCCTAATCAGGTTTTACTAAGCATGCAACACTTTCCTGGCTCCAGACCAGCAAGGGGAGTTCCTCCCCTTGGCAACTGGGATCTGGAGGCGGGGTTAGTTACTCTTAGTGTGAGGAATTGAAGTGAGGACGTCGAGGAGAGAGGAGCTGGGGAGTGGAGCTGCGCGGCAGTTCACCCCAGAGGGACACAGAGGAACCGGACACCGGAGTCCGAGGTTGTGGGGCACTGAAGGCCCAGCCACAGAAACCGGAGGGCAGGAGGCTGCAGGTCTCCTGGCCCCATCAGACGCCCGGAGGCTCAGCAGCACATAGGGCCCAGCACCGCCACATGGGAGCGACGCACCAGCAAGGCCCGAGCTGCCTGCCATACGGGTGAGCACAGAAACGTTGCACTCAGAGACGAGGGTCACCGCACAGCTACAGCAGCAGGGCCAAAGAGTTTAGTGGAACGGGAAGGCCTCCAACTTCACCTGGCAAGGAGGTTCTTTACTTGCTTCCAGGCTGCCCGGACTTACACTTCTAGCCAGTACCCTAGTCCCGGCTTGTCTAATCACCACCAGTAAAGATAAGAGGAAACCGCCATTAAGTTGTGGACTGATTCACTGGTCAACAGCATTTTTGGTGCCAAAGATATTTCAACGAATTTAGGGTAACTTTGGGGTGCTGATTCTGAATATGTCATCAGTTTTGCCAGATTGGCTCTAGTTCTTGATATTTTCTGTAAAATGTGTAAAAAAAATGACGTAATTTGCTACACGCGCATTAACTTTATTGATATTGTCATGAATACTATAAATTAAACAAAGTAAATGTTGATTATAGTTTATTTTAACTAGTTTTAGAAAGTAATCTTCAAAAATGAACAAGACATGAAAGATAGGAGACATTTAATCTCTGGAAAAGCGCTTTTTATATGATTTTCTTCTATGTGAGCTTTTCGGGCAGTCACGCTGTAGATTCTGTAGATGCTGTTATCATAGGCATCTACAGCAGTAATCAGCCATCATATGTCTGTCCCATCTGCCTTGGTACCTTTCCTCCATCACCATAATATCCTGATGAAATCTCTCCCCTTGTTCTTCGCTAAAATCTCCAAGATTTTCTGGAAATCTGTCCAAGTGACTGTGAAGATAATGCAATTTAATGCTCATGTGTACACCCAGATTTCTAAATCTCAATAGCATGTTTTGTACCAGCTCTTCATAATTGTCTGCCTTTTTATTTCCCAAGAAGTTCTTCACTACCAACACAAAACTACACCATGCAGCAGCTTCCATGTCATTCATTTCCTTAGGAAAATTTGAATCTTTAATGAGTTTCCGAATTTGAGGACCATCAAAGATTCCTGCCTTCAGTTTTTCGCTACTAAGACGCTACTAAGACCATGGAAAGATCTGCAGATGTACATGAAGCAATTACCATCTTTGTCTAATGCCTTGACGAACTGCTTCATTAATCCTAACTTTATGTGAAGTGGTGGTAGAATGATTTTTTCCCTGTCCACCAAAGGTTCGTTCACTATGTTTGATGCTCCTACTGTCAAGGTGTCCCTTGGAGGCCAATTCACTTTCTCCCAGTGCTGATGTTTTGCTCTACTATCCCACATGCAGATGAAGCAAGGATACTTTGTGTATCCACTTTGCTGTCCAAGTAAAAAGTTGACCATTTTTAAATCAACACATATCAGCCACGAATGTTCATGGTAGCACAGTTTCTCCAAGACCATTTTGACATTTTTGTATTGTTCTACAAGTTTAGTTGAGTGAGCTACTGGAAGAGATGCACACTGATTGCCATTGTTCAACAAAACACATTTCAAACTCCTTTTAGAACTATCTATGAAAAGCCTCCAGTCTTCAGGACGATATACTTGTAAACCCATTTGCAGCATCAGGCCAGGAATATCCTTACAATATACAAGTAGGTCATCTTCACAGAAAAATTGAAGAAGTGCTTCTTCTCTGGTCCTGTAAGATGTCATTTTAGTTCCAGGCGTCAGACAATTTTTCTCACTTAGCCTGGAAGCTAAAAGTTCGGATGCACTTTTTGAGAGGTTGAGGTCTCTTATTAGATCGTTGAGCTCTCCTTGGGTAAATTGCGTAGGTGTTCTGAAACTTCCTTCATATTCTGGTTCACTTCCAGAACTAATGCTTAGCTCCATACCCTGCATTTCATCATCATCAGGTGGGGGAAGGTCAGGTAACATGGTAAACACAGGTACAGGCACATCTTCACAATGAGGGACAGGCCTTCTTGCAGATTCCATGTTAGGATACTCCCATTTTTGTTTCTTATGCTTATTGAATCCTTGCACTTGCACTGCACAGAAATAACAGTCATCATGATGATTTTTTTGCTCTCTCCACACCATTGGAACACCAAATTTGAAGCTTTTTCTTTGTCCTTTGCTCCATTTTCGTAATAATTCGATACATGCTTTGCACACTATGTGTGGTGCCCAAAACTTGTCTTGGTCCCCAAGCATAACCCCAAAATAGGCCAAATACACTTTTTTTACGAAGTCTGTTATGTTTCTTCTATGTTTTGGCAGTGTATATTCACCACAAATGTAACAGAATGAGTCTGGATCGTTAAGGCAACTTCTTCTTGATGAGTTCATGCTTTTCACTGGAAAACAGACAACAACATAAAGTTAGTATAAAAATCAAGCTATGAACAAACTTCTAGAACACTAATTAACACAAAACTATATTGAGAACTGCTCAGTTCAAGTACTAATCTAAAGAAATTAATGAGATGACGCGTCGCATTTACCAACACGTGCTATAAATAAGATACCAAAAATCTCAAAAACTAGAGCCAATCTGGCAAAACTGATTGCATATTCAGAATCAGCACCCCAAAAATACCCCAAATTCATTAAAATATCTTTGGCACCAGAAAAAAAATATTTTTTTGTTGACCTGTGAATTATTGCTGCGCCATCAACCCCTGCACTACAATGCCCAGCACAACCTGCAACATCTACACTGCCCTGGAGCTAGCTCTACCTGTGGAGAGCCACACCATCCCTGCTGCAGTAACATCAGCTCCAGAGGACTGCTCCGCAGCGGCGGCTCCCTTAGCCGCATACCACAGGTGGCGTCACGAACTTTATACAATCACTATAAATCCCCTATCAATAACCCCTTTTTATTGACCGCCCTGGGTCACGGACCGGGTCACCGCCACTGTGACATCCCCCCAGCATCTACCGGCCCGGCACCGGGTACCCCACAGCCCAGGGGGCGCGTCATCCACAGCACCCACTGATACTTGCGGTTCTCTGCACATGGCCTGTGCATTTATTCATGATCATATATGTCAGTGCGGGCTCACCCGAACAGATTACAGTCCTTTCTACAGGACCAGACTTCAGACACAGAAGAAGCACAATCCCACCAGTCTCAGTATCCTCTTCATTTTTAAAATTGGCTGTGTCTGACCGTATACAGAACATACCACAGCTCCTGGGCAGGGGAGGAAGCAAAAGAGTATACAGACATTACAGCAGGGGATTGCAGAGGATTCATTTTGTGAGGTAAAACATTGTTTAAAAACAGGGAATGAAATGTTTTACCTCACAAAATGAAGCCTCCGCCATCCCCTGCTGTAATGTCTGTATACTCTTTTGCTTCCTCCCCTGCCCAGGAGCTGTGGTATGTTCTGTATACGGTCAGACACAGCCAATTTTTCAAATGAACTTTTTTTGTGGGAAAACCCATTTAATTCAGTCAAGGTTTTTCATACATTTATGCTATGCGTTCCCTCTAAACCAGAGCTGGGCAAAGTGCATTTGACGCGCCCCTGGGCCTGTGTCGCGCTGCGTTGCGCACGCGGGAGCTTACCCGGAGCCGGATCTCTTGAGGGTTGTAGTCTCGTGGCGGTGACCCGGTCCGTGCCCAGGGAGTCAAACTGAGCGGCGATGTAACAGCGGTAGATGTAGGACGACTACGCCACCCGTTGAATGCAGCTATGGAGCTGCCGCTGCAGGACAGTCCGCTGAGGCCGGTGGATGGATGGTGCAGCGTAGATGGTATAACCCCCAACGGGAGGGGTATGGCCTCAGGGCAGCAGGTGTGGATGATGGGGGTAGCAGGAACCACTCAGAGACGGTGCGGTGTAATTCAGGGTCTTTACTGGTAACAACGATAGACCCTCCCGGAGTACTTGCTAGTGAACGGGGCCTGGTCAGTCCTTGAGCCGATGGGATCTCCCCTGGCCAGGCGGAGTTGTAGGCCTCCCAAACTGACTGTACTCTTCTGGCTACCTTGCTAGAAGCGGATATATGTAGCCCACGTCCCTGAGTGTACCGTGTGGTGCTCACCCGTATGGCCGGTGACTCGGGGCCTTCTAATGGCTTCCGCTCCACGATGGCGGTGCTGGTCCCACGCGTGTGACCGTGCCTTCGGGTTTCTGGGCCTGAGGACCTGAAATCCCCTGCCGGTCGGCTTCTGCTGCTGGGTAAGAGTTAGTCCCCACAGCCTCGGACGCCGGGTCCGGTAAGAAATCTTCTCAGTCAGGGCGAGCTCTGCAGCTGCCAGCCCCTGACTTGTAGTAGTATTGCTTCTGCTGTTTCTTGTCTCTACTCTCCTTGACTGCTCACCCTGCTTCAGCCCCGGGTTTATATAGGGGAAGTTCTTCCCCTCCCAAGACTGGGCAGGAGGTGTGGCATGCACAGGATCCCTGACCAAAGGACCTCCCACCTGCTCTCAGACATAATATCTCTATCACTGTGGCAACCAGACCCCTGGGGTGTCACATTCCCCCCTAGTGAAATTTAGTACTCCGGGACTAAACATATTTTAGAAAAACATAACAAGATATAACAATAACAATACAATAAAGAAACACATAAAGGTGGTAACGGCATGTCCGTAACCGGGTGCAGTCTTTGAAGAAAGCAAGGTGTCCATTTCACCAAAACAGGGAGACGTAACCAGGTAGGGGTCTGTCCTACCCCGAGTCCTTAACAGTCTCTAGTCCATCCTGGGTTACGCTCCAACTATGTACAAGGATTCCCGGTAAATCCACCAAGGATTCCTAAAAATAACTGGAAACACAAAATTATACACAAGCAACAATACACAGATAAACATAAATAAAACAATTTATACACTTCAAATCCTCCAGCGTGCGGGTAACTGGCCCCTAGTGGCCCTAGTGGACCTACGGAGCTGACTGTCTGGCCCTGAACTACAGGGTGTAGGAGCTGTCAAGGGTAAACTGGGCAGCTGTCTACCGGCTCTTTGTCTCACTAGGGGTACGGCAGGCTCACTATAAGCAGAGGGTTGATCCTCCTGTTCTGCTTGTGTGGAGTCTTCTGCCTCCTGGACCGGCTGTTCTTCCAGCTCTACCTGTTGCTCCGTAGGTGCTTGGGATGCTGGTTGGAGGAAGGTGAGTACGGGTACCACAACTGCACCATTGACTTGAGTCCAAGACCGAGGGAAGTCCCCGAGCACAGTACTAACCATATCTTCCCTTTCCTCTACGGGTCGATGGTCTTCTTGTTCCTCTTCAGGGTTCCTCAGTTGTTCGGGACACTTCTTCAGGTGGTCCCGGGATACAATGGCTGTAGTTTCCCCTCCGTCTTTACTGATGGTACAAACCTTCGGGTTCTCGTGGCTTGAGGGCAGTACGGTGTACGGGTCCTTCTCCCACTGGTCGTCCAACTTGTGGAGCCGTCTCTTCCTCTTCAAGACCTGCTCTCCGGGTACCAGGGGAACAGCGGGAGCATACTGGTTGTAAGTTTTCTCTTGTCTTTCCCTAGCCTGACAGAGACTTCGCTCCACGCTCTCCTGTACTCTCCGGTACTGCTGCTGCCTCTCTGTGTCCCAGTCTGCTTCTGGTGAAGTGTCCTCGGGTGTCAGGACTCCCATTTCCAGGTCAACAGGTAACTTACCAGGTCTTGCCCTCATTAGGTAAGCCGGGGTACAGTTGGTGGAACCTACCGGGATGTGGTTGTATAGGTCCACCAGATCGGGCAGCTTCTCAGGCCACAGACTGCGTTCTTCCAGGGGCAACGTTTTCAGAAGATCCATGACCACCTGGTTCATTTTCTCACAAAGTCCATTAGTTTGCGGATGATAGGGTGTCGTCCTTATCTTCCGGCAGCCATACAGAGTGCAGAATTCTTGGAAGACCTCCGCTTCAAAGGCAGGTCCCTGGTCTGTCAACACTTGGTCCGGGTACCCGTGTGGACGGCAGAAATGCTGCTGGAAGGCTCTCGCTGCTGTTCGAGCTGTTAAGTCCTTGACGGGGACGACAACCAAGAACCGGGAGTAGTGATCCACGATGGTTAGTGCGTAGACGTAGCCACTTCTGCTTGGGGTCAGTTTTACATGATCCAAGGCTACCAGTTCCAACGGCTGCCGGGTGACGATGGACTGCAGGGGAGTCTTCTGGCTGGCACGATCCTTCCTTCTTAGGTTGCACGGGCCACAGTCTCTGCACCACTTCTCAATGGTTCCCCTCATGCCTACCCAGTGGAATCGCTCGCGCAGCAGGAACTCCAGCTTCTTCCACCCGAAGTGTCCAGCTCCGTCGTGGTATGCCTCCATCACCATGGCTGCGTCTCTTCGTGGCACCACTACTTGCCAGAGTAGTTCATGCGTCCGGGAGTTAACCATTCTGCGGCACAACTTCCCCTTGTAAAGGAACAGTCGACTCCTCTCCGCCCATAGTTGTTTGGCTTCCTCCGGAGCGTCTGGTTCAAGGCAAGCCTCCGGGCGAGTCAGCATCTCCTTCACCAGTCGGACGGCAGGGTCGCTGTCTTGCGTTTCCGCCCAGTTGTAGTGAGGTAAGGGGTTCAACGTAGCAGCCTGCTTACTCCTTACCCGGTGGGAGTACTGGATAGTCCCATGACGGTGGAACGCAGGGAGTTCAACTTCTTCCAGTCCCTCCGGATCTTCTCCTTCGTCCGGCAGCTTGGGCATCCTGGACAGGGCGTCCGCGTTGGTATTGGAGCGTCCGGCCCGGTATTTGATTGTGAACTCGTAGTTGGACAGACGGGCCATCCACCTCTGCTCCAGGGCACCGAGTCTTGCCGTGTCCAGGTGTGTCAACGGGTTGTTATCCGTGTACACGGTGAACTGGGAAGAAGTGAGGTAATGCTTAAAGCGCTCGGTGACTGCCCATACTACGGCCAGGAACTCTAGCTTAAATGAGCTGTAATTCTCGGGATTCCTTTCGGTGGGTCGCAGCTTTCGGCTGGCGTAGGCGATTACTCGTTCCTTCCCCTGCTGGATCTGGGACAGTACGGCTCCTAGCCCGATGTTACTGGCGTCGGTGTAGAGGATAAAGGGATGGCTATAATCCGGGTACGCCAGGATTTCGTCCCCCGTGAGGGCCATCTTCAGCTGGCGGAAGGACTCTTCTTCCAGCTCCTCCCATTTGAAGGGCGGCTTCTGGTTCTTGGCCTTCCGGGACTGGCCTATCAGGAGGTCCTGCATAGGTGCTGCCTTTTTGGTGAAACCGGGAATAAACCTTCGGTAGTAGCCTACCAACCCGAGGAACTGCCGCACTTCTTTTACGCTGGAGGGGCTTGGCCATTCCTTAATTGCGGTGATCTTATCAGGGTCGGGAGCCACTCCGTCAGCGCTCACCACGTGTCCCAGGTACTGCACCTTTGGCTTCAGGAGGTGACACTTGGAGGGTTTCATCTTTAGGCCGTAACTCGCCAGAGCTTCGAACACTTCCGCCAGGTGTTTCAGGTGGTCCTCATACGTCTTGGAATATACGATGACATCGTCCAGGTACAACAGGACCGTCTCGAAGTTTCTGTGGCCCAGACAACACTCCATTAGTCGTTGGAAGGTTCCTGGTGCGTTGCAGAGTCCAAACGGCATGCAGGTGAACTCGCTAAGTCCCATCGGGGTGGTGAATGCGGTCTTCTCCCGGTCCGCCTCTGCTACAGGAACCTGCCAGTACCCGCTAGTGAGATCCAAGGTAGAGAAGAAGTTAGCAGATCTTAAAGCAGCCAATGACTCCTCTATCCTTGGTAAGGGGTACGCATCCTTGTGTGTGATACGGTTGATTTTCCGGTAATCTACACACATCCTCATGGTGTTGTCTTTTTTTCTGACTAAGACTAGTGGAGCTGCCCAGGGGCTACAGCTATCCCTGATCACCCCAGCCTCCTTCATGTCTCTAAGCATCCCCTTGGCATGTTGGTAGTGTGCAGGGGGTACGGGTCAATACCTCTCTTTTATGGGAGGATGGTCTCCCGTGGGGATGTGGTGTTCTACCCCCTTGACTCGCCCGAAGTCTAACGGGTGTTTACTAAACACTCTCTCGTACTCTTGAACCACCCGATAGACTCCCTGTTTCTGATGTGAGGGAGTGGAGTCAGTACCCAAATGTAGTTGCTGACACCAGTCCTCCTTTGTTTTCTTAGAGCCATTACCTTCCTCCGGGTGAGATGGAGGCAAGGGTTCCACAGATTGTATAGCATTTTGGTTAATGGTATATAATTTGGCTAGCGTGGCATACCGGGGCAGGTACACTTCCCTCTTCCCGATATTGATTATGCGAACGGGCACCCTCCCATGGCGTACATTAACCACCCCCCGTGCTGTCAAGATGGTGGGCCTACTGTCTGAGTAAACTGGTTCTACCATTGCCTGGTAATCTCTACCTCTCAGACCAATAGCTGCCCGGCACCAAATCATCATTTCACTTTTTGGGGGCATGGCAATAGGAAAAGGGTCACACATTCTTACGCTACCAATCTCACCGCCGGAGAGTTCCACCTGTTGCCGTCGCATCAGTGCCCGGATCTCTTTCTGGAGCACCCGCTGCTCGCCGGAGCTGGCGTTCTTGGCAACCTGCTGTAAAAGGAAAATCACCTCTGCAAGACAATTTTCAATTACATTAGTTCCTAGAGTTATTTTTGGGTGACTCTCATGTTTGTCAATATCTACAATGATCAGTCCCTGTGCTGCCAGTTCGACTCTACCGATTTTGATGGTCACCTCTTTAAATCCGATCTGTGGCACGGGCTGGCCATTGCTGGCGATGATACTCAAGTCGTCGTCAGGGAAGAGGGTAATATCCGAGTCATTCCAGTACTGCTTAAAGAGCACGTACGGGATGGTGGTGACCTGTGACCCGGTGTCCAGTAGGGCACTCATGGGAATGCCATCCAGTACCACAGGCAAGACTGGACGTCCTCCCACATATCTGTCGCGCCAGTTCAATGGGCCTGGTGATCTTTTTCCTGGGGGTTGGCCCTCTACCCCAGGTTGTGCCTGTTTAAAGAACAGTACCTTGCCATATGTCCGGGTTGATTGCAGCGGCGGCAGATGGGTCGTCCGTCTTCGCTGTATCGGTCACTGGGTCTTCCTCTGGCCGGTGGGGTCCTCCTTGGTCGACGCCACGGGATGTCCTCCGGTCCGGATGCCAGCTGGATCTTCCCTGGGGTGGAAACCTGTAAAGACTGCACAGTTCGGGTTAGCGCAGCAACGCTCTTAGCTAGCTCTTGGACCTGATGGTGTAGGTCTGGAGCCGGGTCATTGTCCAAAGCCTGCGCATCAGCTCCCACAGGCCCTGCCGACAAGGGCGCCGCCTCCTGGTGGTAAGTGATAGCTGGGCGCCTGTGGGTCACAACGCCACCCGGTGCCGGTTCTCGGAGCACCCGGATGGCTCTGTCCTTGAACTGTGCAAAGCCCAGATGGGGATCCTGTAAGGCCATCGCCCGCAACTGGGTTCGGTGGGCATTACAATATAGTCCCTCTATAAATTGTTCGGTCAAGAGCCTGTCCTCGTTTCCCACTCCATCAGGGTCGGTCTGCTTAATGGCCCTCAGGGCCTCTTGTAGGTTTAGTGCATAGTCCCTTATACTCTCATGCGCTCGCTGCTTGCACCCGTAGAATCTAAGCTTAATCTCGGCTGAGGTGCGGGTATCAAAGGTGTCCTTCAGCCGGGTTAGTATCCCTGCGACAGTCTTCCTCCCAGGTGGCCAGGATTTTACTTCCCTTTTGGCTGCCCCGGTTAGTTGGGCCACCAGGATGCTCACTTTTTGCTCTTCTGTGAGGGGGTACACCTGGAAGAGGCTATCCAGCTTTTCTCTAAAGTCATGCAGGGTATGTGACTCCCCTGAGTACTGGGGTAGCCAAGCTGCTCCCGGGATATAGGGCATGGTGAAGGGCATAACTGCAACAGCGGTAGCGCTGGCGGGGGTTGAGGCAGTGAAGCTCTCCTCCGTATCCGACATCTTCCTCCCCCCTAGTGGACCGTGGCCTACCTTGCGATGATCCTGTTCCGTAGGCCGCGGCTCCGCAGTGGATCGTCAGGGTTGAGGACCTTCCGTCGCGCTCCTGTGACGTCGGCGTCTGCTGGGCTCCTTCCAGGACCTTACGCAACGTCCGGACGTGAGGCGGGGCTTCAGTTCTCGCGCGCTTTCGGAGTCCACGCCCCTCTTCTTCCCGCGCGGCGTCCTCAAGATGGCGTCCAATGGCGGGAAAACTCCACGGATGGCGGGAAGAAGGCCGAAGATGGCGCCGGATGGCGGGAAAACTTCGCGGACGGCGGGAAGAAGGCAGAAGATGGCGCCGGATGGCGGGAAACCTCCCCACTGGTAAGTTTGAACAGTCTTTGCTTTTCAGGCACGCAGTACCCGGTGGTTGCGGGCACGAAATCCTGCCGACTACGCCAAAGTTGACGCGCCCCTGGGCCTGTGTCGCGCTGCGTTGCGCACGCGGGAGCTTACCCGGAGCCGGATCTCTTGAGGGTTGTAGTCTCGTGGCGGTGACCCGGTCCGTGCCCAGGGAGTCAAACTGAGCGGCGATGTAACAGCGGTAGATGTAGGACGACTACGCCACCCGTTGAATGCAGCTATGGAGCTGCCGCTGCAGGACAGTCCGCTGAGGCCGGTGGATGGATGGTGCAGCGTAGATGGTATAACCCCCAACGGGAGGGGTATGGCCTCAGGGCAGCAGGTGTGGATGATGGGGGTAGCAGGAACCACTCAGAGACGGTGCGGTGTAATTCAGGGTCTTTACTGGTAACAACGATAGACCCTCCCGGAGTACTTGCTAGTGAACGGGGCCTGGTCAGTCCTTGAGCAGATGGGATCTCCCCTGGCCAGGCGGAGTTGTAGGCCTCCCAAACTGACTGTACTCTTCTGGCTACCTTGCTAGAAGCGGATATATGTAGCCCACGTCCCTGAGTGTACCGTGTGGTGCTCACCCGTATGGCCGGTGACTCGGGGCCTTCTAATGGCTTCCGCTCCACGATGGCGGTGCTGGTCCCACGCGTGTGACCGTGCCTTCGGGTTTCTGGGCCTGAGGACCTGAAATCCCCTGCCGGTCGGCTTCTGCTGCTGGGTAAGAGTTAGTCCCCACAGCCTCGGACGCCGGGTCCGGTAAGAAATCTTCTCAGTCAGGGCGAGCTCTGCAGCTGCCAGCCCCTGACTTGTAGTAGTATTGCTTCTGCTGTTTCTTGTCTCTACTCTCCTTGACTGCTCACCCTGCTTCAGCCCCGGGTTTATATAGGGGAAGTTCTTCCCCTCCGAAGACTGGGCAGGAGGTGTGGCATGCACAGGATCCCTGACCAAAGGACCTCCCACCTGCTCTCAGACATAATATCTCTATCACTGTGGCAACCAGACCCCTGGGGTGTCACACATTCAATGGGCCACATCCGGCCCTCTGGCTGTTCCAATCCAGCCCATAAACCAACACAGCTGAAGGGCTGAAAACACTTACCCACAGGCTGCACCATGCCCTCGCATGCCACCGCCCCCTTCTCGATGTCACCACTATCCACATCCGCAGGATGCAGACAGCCAAGAATACATTGGTGGAGGATGGAGCCATGGGCTTCTTCTTCCACCAAACTGCGTGTGCAACTGAGACAGCAGGCGCAATGACGTCATTAAATCGCGTCTGCTGTGTGGAAAGTCAGTGCACCAGAGCAGAGCGCCGGGGGAACAGGAGCGAGGTGAGTTATGTGTTGTTGTTTTTTTCTTCATATGTTTATGGGATGTTTGCATGTATCTAAGAGGATATGTGTGGGCTCATACTGTTTTAAGAAGGCTATGTGAGGGCTTATATTTTATATAGGGAGGCTATGTGGAGGTTCATACTGTACATAGGAGGCTATATGAGGGCTCACACTGTATATAGAAGGCTATAGTGGGGCTCATACTGTATATAGAGAGATTAGAGGTTATGTGGGTGTTTACACTGTATATAGAGGGGGCTCATACCCTATATTGAGGGGCTATGTTGGCGCTCACACTGTATATAGGAGGCTATGTGGTGGCTCATACTGTATACACGGGGCTATGTGAGGGGTCATATTGTATATAGAGAGGCTATGTTGGTGCTCATACTGTATATAGAGGACTATGTGGGGCTTATACGGTATATAGGGGGATGTCAGCATACTTAATTCTGCTCAATGTTAAGTGATAAAATTAATATTAATCTAAAATAATAATTATAATTAATATGTTAATATTAATACTGGGCAGAATTAATTTCAGCTATTGGTTCAGCCCTCCACTGTCACGGTCTCTCATGTGGCCCCTCGGGAAAATTATTTGCCCACCCCTGCTCTAAACACAAACAATGTAACTCCAAAACTTTATCTGTGCATATACAGTACAGACCAAAAGCTTGGACACACCTTCTCATTTAAAGATTTTTCTGTATTTTCATGACTTTGAAAATTGTACATTCACACTGAAGGCATCAAAACTATGAATTAACACATGTGGAATTATATAGTTAACCAAAAAGTGTGAAACAACTGAAAATATGTCTTATATTCATCTCACTAAATCATCTGGTGCATCTCACTAAATTAGAATGTCATCAAAAAGTTAATTTATTTCAGTTCTTCAATACAAAAAGTGAAACTCCTATATTATATAGAGTCATTACAAACAAAGTGATCTATTTCAAGTGTTTATTTCTGTTAATGTTGATGATTATGGCTTACAGCCAATGAAAACACAAAAGTCATTATCTCAGTAAATTTAAATAATTAACAAAAAACACCTGAAAAGGCTTCCTAAGCGTTGAAAAAGGTCTCTTAGTCTATTTCAGTAGGCTCCACAATCATGGGGAAGACTGCTGACTTGACAGATGTCCAGAAGGCAGTCATTGACACACTCCACAGGGTCCCAGAGTTCCAATTTTTATTAGGAAATCAAGGTCTCAGAGTCTGGAGGAAGAGAGGAGAGCAGGCCCGGCGTCAGCACCCAGCGCACTTGGGCAAGTGCCAGGGCACTGAACAGCCGGGGGGGGCCCACTCACCATCGGGCACCCCTGCGCGCTATGGGACCCGTGAGAAGTGCGGTGTGGTGCAGGTGCCAGCGCCCTCCCCCCCGTGCTTGCTCAGGGTCCCGGCGGCACAATACCTCTCCCTGTGCCTCCGCAGCAGGTCCGGTGGATGGAACGAGACATGATGTCCCAGATGTGCTCAATTGGATTCAGGTCTGGGGAACGGGCGGGCCAGTCCATAGCTTCAATGCCTTCATCTTGCAGGAACTGCTGACACACTCCAGCCACATGAGGTCTGGCATTGTCCTGCATTAGGAGGAGCCCAGGGCCAACCGCACCAGCATATGGTCTCACAAGGGGTCTGAGGATCTCATCTCGGTACCTAATGGCAGTCAGGCTACCTCTGGCGAGCACATGGAGGGCGGTGCGGCCCTCCAAAGAAATGCCACCCCAGACCATTACTGACCCACTGCCAAACCGATCATGCTGAAGGATGTTGCAAGCAGCAGATCGCTCTCCACGGCGTCTCCAGACTCTGTCACATGTACTCAGTGTGAACCTGCTTTCATCTGTGAAGAGCACAGGGCGCCAGTGGCGACTTTGCCAATCCTGGTGTTCTGTGGCAAATGCCAAGTGTCCTGCACGGTGTTGAGCTGTGAGCACAACTCCCATCTGTGGACGTCGGGCCCTCATACCACCCTCATGGAGTTGGTTTCTAACCCTTTGTGCAGACACATGTACATTTGTGGCCCGCTGGAGGTCATTTTGCAGGGCTCTGGCAGTGCTCCTCCTGTTCCTCCTGGCACAAAGGCGGAGTTAGCGGTCCTGCTGCTGGGTTGTTGCTCTCCTACGGCCCCCTCCACGTCTCCTAGTGTACTGGCCTGTCTCCTGGTAGCGCCTCCAGCCTCTGGACACTATGCTGACAGACACAGTAAACCTTCTTGCCACAACTCGCATTGATGTGCCATCCTGGATGAGCTGCACTACCTGAGAAACTGCTGTGGGTTGTAGAGTCCATCTCATGCTACCACGAGTGTGAAAGCACAACCAACATCCAAAAGTGACCAAAACATCAGCCAGAAAGCATTGGTACTGAGAGGTGGTCTGTGGTCCCCACCTGCAGAACCACTCCTTTATTGAGTGTGTCTTGATAATTGCCAATAATTTCCATCTATTGTCTATTCCATTTGCACAACAGCATGTGAAATTGATTGTCAATCAGTGTTGCTTCCTAAGTGGACAGTTTGATTTCACAGAAGTTTGATTTACTTGGAGTTATATTCTGTTGTTTAAGTGTTCCCTTTATTTTTTTGAGCAGTGTACATTTCAGTAGGCTAACATTTCGGATTTTAAAAACATTTTTCAAGCTGTTGTTATAAAGTATTCTAATTTACTGAGATAATGACTTTTGTGTTTTCATTGGTTGTAAGCCATAATCATCAACATTAACAGAAATAGACATTTGAAATAGATCACTCTGTAATGACTCTGTAATAAATGAGTTTCACTTTTTGTATTGAAGAACTGAAATAAATTAACTTTTTGATGATATTCTGATTTAGTGAGATGCACCTGTATATCGAGAGAGAGAAAAAAAAGTATTTTCAGCTCAACATAAAGTGGAAAAATACAATTCAAAATTCACCCAGGCCAGTCTCCTTTAGTGAACAGTAAAAAAAAAATAGGACAAAAAGTTGCACAATCCAATATCAAATGAAAGAGTACCAACATCATTTTATTTCCATCTCAGGAACAACCATACATAAAACTGGAACTTGAGACACTTATAGCTCTAAGACTCTTAGGAGTAGAAAATGCATAAGCTGCTATAAGTTCTGTTTTATCTTTGATTTTAACTGAAATGGAAATAAAATGTTTTTAATTTTTCAGTTGGTGACAGATTGCAACTTTTAGTCTTATTTTTTTTAAAATAGAAGCTGTACTGCAGTACCCAGCAGTGGCTACTACACATTGAATGGAGTTTCGCTCTGCTGCTCTGTTCTGTGTGTTTACATTTGGCCATTGCTAGAGCAATTAACAGCTGAACCCTCACCGATCTCATAGTAATAATCCAGTCATCAATGTGGTGTGACTGGAAACCCATTTAAGATTAATATTGTTAAACCAAGTCCAGATACATTCATAAATACCCAAATAAATAATACCGTAAAGTGCCTTGTTAAACAATTTGGTACAGTGTTAACATAAATAGTGCCCCACTGTGCCAAAATATATGCCTCATTGCAGCAAAACATATAGTTTTAAAAGATAGAGGGGGTTCAGCGCCTTCAGCAAGGTGGGGGGGATTCAGTGTCTTTCTTCAGCAAGAAGTGGGTGGGGGGTTCAGTGTCTTCCGTAAGGAGTGGGTGGGAGAGAGGGTCAGTGCCTTTAGCAAGGAGAGGGTATGGGGGTTTAGTGTCTTCAGCAGGCCCTTCTTACTGAATAGTATTTGACACTCTGATTGGCCCATGTTGCTTTTTAACAGCGTAAAGAAGGCATCCAAAATCTACCTTCTGGTCCCTGAGAAAATGCTGGATTTCTCCTCTACCAAAATGAGAAAATGTGTACTTAGGTAAGCAATAGTAATGAGCGAGCCCGAGCATATCATTGTTCGATATGCTCAGCGAGTACCGTATTTTTCAGACTATAAGAGGCACTTTTTTCCTCCAAAATTTTGGAGGAAAATGGGGGGTGCGTCTTATAGTCCGAATGTTGGGGGGGGTGTATATTTATGTGTGATGTGGGGGGAGCGGTATCGGTGGAGGAGCGGGGCACAGGAGGCAGCAGCCGCCTACTGCAGCCTACACAGTCCCCGCTGCTAAAGAAAATGAATACTTTCTTCATAGCCGGCTACGCTGTGTGCCGGCTATGAAGGAGATGGAAGTCACTGCTCCCCGCGAACACAGACCTGGCGTGGGGAGCAGTGACTTCCGGCAGCTGATCTCGTGAGCCGCGCACGGCAGTGACGTCATGCACGGCTCACATGGAGAGATCAGTGCGGGCAGACAGGACGCGGCGCTGGAGGAGAGAAGAAAGGTGAGTAGGAGTGTTTATTTTTTTTTAATGTGCAGCATGATGGAGATTAGGGGGACCATGCATACCAGGATAGGGATTAGGGGTTCCATGCATACCAGGACAGGGATTAGTGGTGCCATGCATACCAGGACAGGGATTAGGGATGCCAAGCATACCAGGACAGGGATTAGGGATGCCAAGCATACCAGAACAGGGATTAGGGGTGCCATGCATACCAGGATAGGGATTAGGGGTGCCATGCATACCAGGACAGGGATGAGGGGTGCCATGCATACCAGGATAGGGATTAGGGGTGCCATGCATACCAGGACAGGGATGAGGGGTGCCATGCATACCAGGACAGGGATGAGGGGTGCCATGTATACCAGGATAGGGATGATGGGTGCCATGCATACCAGGATAGGGATTAGGGGTGCCATGCATACCAGGACAGGGATGAGGGGCGCCATGCATACCGGGACAGGGATGAGGGGTGCCATGCATACCAGGATAGGGATTAGGGGTGCCTTGCATACCAGGACAGGGATGAGGGGTGCCATGCATACCAGGACAGGGATGTGGGGTGCCATGCATACCAGGACAGGGATGATGGGTGCCATGCATACCAGGATAGGGATTAGGGGTGCCATGCATACCAGGACAGGGATGAGGGGTACCATGCATACTAGGACAGGGATGAGGGGTGCCATGCATATCAGGATAGGTATAAGGGGTGCCATGCATACCAGGATAAGGATGAGGGGTGCCATGCATACCAGAATGGAGTGATGCCAGGCATACCAGGATGGGGATGGGGACCACGTATAAAAGGAAGGGGGGGGGGCCATATATACCAGGATGGGGGATATTGTCAGAATTGGGGGACATAACCCCTATACCAGTGTCAGCAGAAGACCCCCTCTCCCTTAAAAGTGCATCATAACCACATTTTTTGCTTAAATTTTTATTTTTTTATTTTCCTCCTCTAAAACCTAGGTGCGTCTTATGGTCCGGTGCGTCTTATAGTCCGAAAAATATGGTACTTCCTGGATGCTTGGGCGGGAGCTCGAGTCCCCGCCGCGTCCCACATGTTTGGCGCTGTTTAGACAGTGAATAAACATGCGGGGATTGCCTGCCACTAACTGAAATGCCGCAGCCATGTTGGTTGTGGTATTACAGTGATTGGCTAACCGCATAGCGTCATCGGGTCTATATCAGACCCGGTAACCCTATGCTCGTCACAGTCTACCGTTCAGACAGGCAGAGTAGGGAGAGCTGCAGCTGGGTGAGGGAGAGAATTAGCGGCTTATTTAGCTAGGAATTCCAGAGCAATATACATCTCAACTAACCATCCTTCTAAGGACTAATCCAGATGCATATCAATCCCGGTGATAGCAGGAGTTAGGCAGGCAGAGTTTGTGGAGAGTGTATAGAGCAGAATAGGGTCCATTGCATGTTCTGTCTGCTGCTGTTACTGATATTCATAGCGCTAGATATCAGGGCTAATATTCTTTTTGCTCTTAATCCTGATTATTTGCTTGAAAAGCAATATAATACACCATTTTTACTCCTCCATTTGCTTGTTAGCAGCATAGAGACAGATTTGTTTGATTTTATTTGCATTGCTGTATTGTGGAAGCAGAGAAACTTGTCCATCATCAGACGTGATCCGATATTACTGCGGTAATAATCGTGACATTTTTGGGAGCATGGCAAATATTATACTCCATTTAAAGTCAGCCAGTTGTTTGTTGTTCAACCTATTCAGACTTGTTCACTGACCAATACCATACTACAATGCCACTGCCTGAAACCGTGGTCATCAGACGTGATCCGATATTACTGCGATAAAAATCGTGACATTTTGGAGAGTGTGCCAAATATTATACTCCATTTAAAGTCTGCCAGTTGAGTGTTGTTCAACTTATTCACACTTGGTCGCTGACCAATACCATACTACAAGGCCACTGCGTAATACCGTGGTCATCAGACGTGATCCGATATTACTGCGCTAATAATCGTGACATTTTGGGGAACGTGACAAATATTATACTCCATTTGAAATGGGCAAGGCGCGTGGCAAGGGACGGGGAAGTGGACGTGATGGTGCACACAGAGGCCGAGGCCATGGGCACGATGAAATTATGCCTGCTAAGGGAGCACAACAAGCACCCACATCATGTCGCCCTACCTTCCTGTCCCACTTTGTAGGGGGCTGCAGAACACCACTATTGAAGCCATAGCAGTGTGAAAAGGTTGTTGATTGGGTAGCAGATGATTGTTATGATCTGCAACACGTACTAAGGAAAGATAGGGGAAAACTGTCCCTACAGTAAGACTAAGCTGAATCCCGCCTTAGTCCTCGGCTAGTCTGAACGAAGACCTATAGCATAACGGGAGGGGTCCCTAAAAGAACTAAGGACTGGAACAAAAATGGGACACCTCTTAAACAGAGAAGTTGTTGCAGAACACAAAAAGACAAACAGACAAAAAGGTACTAGAGGTCCCAGAAGGACCAAGCAAACTAACAGAGATAGGCACCGAAGCACCTGGCTAGAAAGACAATCAAACACTGAAGTCCAGCACAGCCAGAAGGGCGGAGCTGAAATATAAAGGCAGGTGGTCACGTGACCGCAAAACACAAGATGGAAAAAACAAACAGGAGGGTTCTAACAATAATGCTTTGAGTCAGTTTGCCACCACCACCACCCTGACTTCCACATGATCTAGTCTCAGTAGCCGTGAGTCTGGACCACTTATTCCTCACCCTGATCCTCCTTCCTCCCACCTTGCCGAGTGCCCAGGGAGACAAGTGATGCCACACTTGGACACTCTGAAGAGCTGTTCACTTTTCCATTTATAGATTCGGCCTCTTGTCCGGCCCGCTTCAAGCGGGGCAAGAGGAGATCGCATGTAGCAATGCCCAAATATTTGAGCACCTATGGTCCCGCGACGGTGGGAAAGTGCAATTACTGTCGCAAGAGGTGGATGATTATGAGACACAATTGTCAGCAAGTCAGGAGGAGGCCCAGGGTGAGTACATGGAAGGCGAGGTGGTGGACGATGAATTCACTGACACAACCAGAGGACAGCAGCACAGAGGGGGAGAGAGGCGTAGCACCACAACAGGCAGAAACAAGCAGTGGGGTGGCCACAGACACAAGGCGGGCAACTGTTCCCCGTAACACCAACACGAGGGAAGTTGCCAGTCCAACTGTTAGGTCTTCCAGAGTCTGGCTTTTTTTTAACGACTGTCCAGTTAACCCCAAAAAGGCCATTTGCAACATCTGCCATGCCAGCATCAGCAGGGGTAGCAAAACTACCAGCCTGACCACCACCAGCATGCTCAGGCACATGACAGTAAAGAACCCGACTAGGTAGGCTGAACGCCAGGGTCCAGAAATAGTATCTGCAGGTGCCACCACCGCCTGTTCCGCTGTTGTGCGTGCATGCCAATTCCCTGTCCATGGCGCAGTGGAAGATGCCTCCCGCCGTGCACCTGTCATTGCACACTTGCAACCACCACCATCAGGAACCACGTCCTTCTCCCAGCGCAGCGTTCAGTTGTCCCTACCTCATTCCTTGGAACGCATGCGCAAATACACAGCCAAAGAGGCCACAATACTAAACTGCCACATTTCTCGACTGCTTGCACTAGAAATTTTGCCTTTTAAGGCTATGTGCCCACGATGCAGAAATGCTCTGGATTTTTCCTGAGCGTTTCTGCATCTCCCTGGCAGAAAAAACGCATGCGGATTGTACATGCATTTTTCCTGCCAGGGACATGCAGATGTGAAGCGTTCTTCACATGCATTTCCGCATGTGGGTTGACAAGCACTTTCCAAGCGATTTTAGCATCACTTGGAAAGTGCTTGACAACTTGGTCACACTATATAAATCCATGCAAATGGCATGGATTTATATAGTGTGACCTCAAAGAATGTCAAAAAATAAATCTATACTTATCATCTGATGGCTCCCGGAGTCTTGCTTCGCTCCTTCCTGGCTTGCCAGCAGCTCGCGGTACACTGAAGGACCTTCTTTCTTATGGATTGGAAGGGGTTTGGTCCTGAGGAGAGGTCTTGGGAACCCAGGGAGAACATTCATGCCCCTCATCTTCTTAAAAAATTTCTTGCAGGCCTTAAGAAGAGGGGGTGTAAAGGGGGGATACTGTAGCATCGGCGTCTCAGTCTCCTGCAGGGCAGAGACGCCGTTCCCCTCACCACCGTGGTCCAGGTCCGGCGTCCTCCCGCTCCCCTGCTGCTGTGGCGCGCACTGCGCACAGCTTCCCGGGCTCAGTGCTTAGGGTGCGCGTGCTCCCTCTCTCTTAAAGGGGCCTCGCGCGCCATCCAATAGAGTCCCCAGCCAATGGCCGGAGGACTGCCCCTATATTAGGCACCTCCTCCAATATGGAGGTGCCTGTGCAATGGTTGTTGTTCCATGTGCTAACACTTGCTTCAGCCCTTAGGTCCCGCTGCCTGTCAGTCCTGCCCGCCAGTCTGCCTGTCAGTCCTGCCGCCAGTCTACCTGCCAGTTACCTGCCCGCCAGCCAGCTTACCTGGAACACCTGCCTGTTACCTGTTCTGTCCGCCAGCCTGAATTCCCAGAGCACCCACCTGGCTATCTGCCGAACCAGCCTGCTTATCTACCCGGTCCACCCATCTGCCTTCCAGCCATGCTCATCCGCTATACCGGTCAGTTCTTGCCATCTGACCCGTGGGAGTCACCTGCTCTCACACAAGGTCGGTCCCAGAGTGGCACCTGGTCCCCCTGCTCGGTCCCTCCCTGGTTCACGGAGTCGATTGAGCTGCCGTGCAACCTTAGTCAGGCCGAGTAGGTACTTAGTCACGCCCCTCTGGCCCCTCCTTGCACCGAAGCACAGAGGTTCCACCACCCGGACCCGTAACAATAGCGGTCTAATGTGTGGAGTATTGTTTATGCATACCATGTTAATCCAAGTCATTTTTTCTAGGTATATTATTCTAAGAACATGATCAGAGTGATCTTATCATTCTGGTCTTTGTGGCAGGGCTACTATTACACAATCATTACATAAATGGCTAGAGTTTATATATAACACACGTCAATGGAAATTTCCCACGACATGTCTGTAGTAATAGTAGTAACATCACAGTTGTGTCAGAACATGATGATTATATTGAGATATATGAGTAAGACCACATAGGTGCTGCTCAATCTGTCAAAGATTGCCTTATAGGAAGTTCCTTGTTGTGCAAACCACTGATTGACTAACATACAGTGCTCACTCTTTTTTTTAACCCCTTTTTGATCATGTAACGTAAATTTATGAATATGGATGCAGGGAGTTTATGAAGTAGGTTCAGGAATTGAGCCACCTCCATACTTGTCGGAATCCGGCTGTGTTGTATAGCTGCCGTCTCATCCGAATCTACTTGGGTACTATTGAGCAACAGAATCACACATTTTTAAAAAATAACTACTCACGTTTAGCAGCCAATGTCAGGGCCAGGTCCTTTGTTTTTATTCAGTGACATGTATTTGGCCATAGTAAAATGAATAAAAAAAAGAGAGTACATGATTCCGATATTGGCTGCTAAACATGAGTAGTCATTTTTTCATATTTCTGGTTCACTTGCCTGATACTACCCTAGTAAGTTTAAATGAAATGGGGTCAAGTTTGTGAAGATTGAAGATAAGGCCTATATGAACTTTTGTGTGTATCTCGTCAAAATGAGGATTTGGATTTAGAGTACAGTTGGCATCTGCCTGTAAAAGCGGCAACCACATTTAGATGCTGAGTGATGAGCGAGCATGCTCGTTACTCGAGATTTACGAGCATGCTCGGGTGCTCGCCGAGTATCTTCAGCATGCTCGGGTGTTATATTTGAGTCATGTTGTGCACATGATTTGCGACTGTTTGACAGCTTTACTACATGTGAAGAACGCTTGTTTCTTAGGCATTCCTCACATGTATTAAAGCTGTCAAAAAGTAGCAAATCATGCGCACAGAGTGACTAAAACATAACGCCCCGAGCATGCTGAAGATACTCGGCGAGCACCCGAACATGCTTGCCAAAAGGGTTAACAGAACATACTCGCTCATCACTAAGGATGATGCAACCAGCAGCTCCCCATGATGCAATTGTGGAGTGTCAATAGGTTACCATAGCATCTATGAGCCCCCATGCTGGCTATGTTGGTTCTCCTATGAAGTGAGGCCTATGGCTGGGCTTTATATGAGAATGTCAATTTAATTATTTACTGAAATACTGGAGTATAGCAGTATATAGTACACATCTTATATTGTAAAGTGAATTGTGTGGTTTAAAACTACAACTCAACCACCAAAAAAACAAGCTCTAATATGACTATGTCGTCTGAAGAATAAAAAAAAGAGAAAAACAAAAGTTCAAAAATGGAATGGTTGGGGTTCACGAGCAGCCATATTGTATATTATATAGTTCTATGTCCCTGCAGCAAAACAACATAATATACAATTCAGATTTTCTTCTAGAAATGGATAACTTGAAAAGTGTGGACAAGAAGCTCCTTTTACTCTTCAAAAAGAGGTTCTGCAGTTGTATGCATTATAAGAAATAATTTACACTCTCTTATAAGCGAAAACGAATATTAAAAATCACATGATATTTCACCCTTTATAAAAGTACTGCGGCAGCCTTGTACCTTCTAATATTTGAATACTATATAGGAGCTTGATCATTTTCTTTTTCACCATTCACTATTTGTTATATAACATATTACACAGCAGCATACACAAAATACTCAAATCAATCTAATTCACGATCTCATATAAACATGTCAGCCCCCATTTTACAGAACATCAATAAATTATTGGTATGTTTTTGGAGTGTGGGAGTATGCCAACAAAATTCAAAATCCATTTTCATGTTCAAATTGTAATCCAAGCTTTCAGAATTTAAAACTAATGATATTAGCCTATTGGTACTGTGATGCCCTAAACCAAATCTCCAAACAGTCAACATCTAGCAAGACAGTCACAAATTTGGGAACCAAATCTGGCCAACGGTCCTTTGTGGTCGGAGGTATGTGCCGACTTCAACTGCATTTGTGCCCTCAGGACACAGATATTGGTGACTACAATGGTGAGACAAACTCCGATTTGTTCTTTCCATTCATTCTGTTTAGGTAGAGCTGGAAGGTTCTGAAAGGAGTTTCAAGAATGTCCGATGCAATGGTTTGTTCAGTCACACCACACTATAGTAAACTGGAAGAGGCAACAAGAATGTGACAGGCAACTGAATTTAGAGCCATCATTCTGTGTTGAGGTTTATGGGAAAATCATATTGTGTACTCAGATTATGTAGCAAAAACTTGCTGACAGATTCCCTTTAAGGATAGCATCAAGTCTACTAGGCATGGAATGATCACATTAGCGATATTTTGCAACATTTATCTTTTTCAATCCTTTAACAATGGCCTCTTAGAGCCTGGATGCTGAATGGAGACATTTGTGAGGCCAAGTCCCAGTAAGTTAGTATGTTAGGGTAGGGAGAACAACTGGGGGAGAAAGGTTGAACTGGATGGACCTAGGTCTTTATTCAACCTACGTTACTATGTTACTATGAGTGATGTTCAACTTGTCTCTTCAGAATTCCCCATAGGTGTTCGGTTGGGTTCAGATCAGGAGACATACTTGGCCACTGAATCACATTCACCCTGTTCTTCTTCAGAAATACAACAGATGTTTGTTTTGGATGATCATTGTCATGTTGGAAATGAGCATGTCTACCAAGGGCATGTAGTGATGGTATCATCTTCTCTTTAAATATAGAACAGAACATCTGTGAATTTCATTGATGGTATCATCGATGAAATGTAGCTCCCGACACCAGCACCTCTCATGCCGCTTCACATAGGGACACTGACACCACCATGTTTCACTGTAGGCACCACACTGATAGCACTTGAAGCTCATCAAGAGAATGCCAAGAGTGTGCAAAGCAGTCATCAAAGCAAAAGGTGGCTACTTTGAAGAACCTAGAATATAAGACATATTTTCAGTTGTTTCACACTTTTTTAAGCATATAATTCCACATGTGTTAATTCATAGTCTTGATGCCTTCAGTGTGAATGTACAATTTTCATAGTCATGAAAATACAGAAAAATCTTTAAATGACAAGGTGTATCCAAACTTTTGGTCTGTACTGTACATACACAATGCGTCAGTATACGGCAACTAATGAATACATGAACTCCAATATTGCTGTAAATGTAAAAAATGCAAAATACATTTTTAACATTTATAATTCACTTGCAATTAAAAAACTTGTACGGGAAAGATGGGTTGATACAGCATTGGATACGTTTACAGCAATAGTCTAGTTCATGTATTAATTTATTGCAGTGTCCACTCACTCCTCATTCAGATGAGGCCTGGTCTGGCACCTGGAGAGGAACGCTAACTAAGTACCTCGCGTTTTAAACGTTAATAGCAATATTTCATGTATTCATTAGTCACAGTGTGCTGACACATCCTGCATGTATATGTTAATATAACTTTGTGTTTCATATTCCTCAGGGAATAGTCCACGAACTGCAGCAGCTTTCTTACATATCATACTAACCTTTGTGGAGAGTGCTCAACTTTGCTATACAGTAGATCAGTAAAGAACCACCTATTCATTTCAAAAAGGGTCCTTGTTGGCTAATTATAGCAATCGGAAGGTCCAAATTAATGACTTTAGTGCAATTGTTAGTGGTCTCATTCATAAACGTCAACTAGCATTATTGAAGCTGGACCTTTAGCATTGCCTTATTGCTGACAATATAACAAGGGATTTATTGTTTGCCTTCTGGAATCTAGCTGAAGAGAAATCTAGATGTATTGTCTCACAATTATGGGGTACTGGCCACACAGCTATATGTTTAAATACTACAATATACAGTGGTGGCCAAAAGTATTGGCACCCCTGCAATTCTGTCAGATAATACTCAGTTTCATCCTGAAAATGATTGCAATCACAAATTCTTTGGTATTATTATCTTCATTTAATTTGTCTTCAATGAAAAAACACAAAAAGAATTGTCCTGAAGCCAAATTGGATATAATTCCACACCAAACCTAAAAAAGGGGGTGGACAAAAGTATTAGCACTGTTTGAAAAATCATGTGATGCTTCTCTAATTCATGTAATTAACAGCACCTGTAACTTACCTGTGCCACCTAACAGGTGTTGGCAATAACTAAATCACACTTGCAGCCAGTTAACATGGATTAAAGTTGACTCAACCTCTGTCCTGTGTCCTTGTGTGTACCACATTGAGCATGGAGAAAAGAAAGAAGACCAAAGAACTGTCTGAGGACTTGAGAAACCAAATTGTGAGGAAGCATGAGCAATCTCAAGGCTACAAGTCCATCTCCAAAGACCTGAAAGTTCCTGTGTCTTCCGTGCGCAGTGTCATCAAGAAGTTTAAAGCCCATGGCACTGTGGCTAACCTCCCTAGATGTGGACGGAAAAGAAAAATTGACGAGAGATTTCAACGCAAGATTGTGCGGATGGTGGATAAAGAACCTCGACTAACATCCAACAAGTTCAAGCTGCCCTGCAGTCCGAGGGTACAACAGTGTCATCCCATACTATCCGTTGGCGTCTGAATGAAAAGGGACTGTATGGTATGATATCCAGGAAGACCCCACTTCTTACCCTGAGACATAAAAAAGCCAGGCTGGAGTTTGCCAAAACTTACCTGAGAAAGCCTAAAACGTTTTGGAAGAATGTTCTCTGGTCAGATGAGACAAAAGTAGAGCTTTTTGGGAAAAAGCATCAACATAGAGTGTACAGGAAAAAAAAGAGGCATTCAAAGAAAAGAACACGGTCCCTACAGTCAAACATGGCTTAGGTTCCCTGATGTTTTGGGGTTGCTTTGCTGCCTCTGGCACTGGACTGTTTGACCGTGTGCATGGCATTATGAAGTCTAAAGACTACCAACAAATTTTGCAGCATAATGTAGGGCCCAGTGTGAGAAAGCTGGGTCTCCCTCAGAGGTCATGGGTCTTCCAGCAGGACAATCACCCAAAACACACTTCCAAAAGCACTATAAAATGGTTTGAGAGAAAGCACTGGAGACTTCTAAGGTGGCCAGCAATGAGTCCAGACCTGAATCCCATAGAACACCTGTGGAGAGATCTCAAAATGGCAGTTTGGAGAAGGCACCCTTCAAATATCAGGGTCCTGGAGCAGTTTACCAAAGAAGAATGGTCTACAATTCCAGCAGAGCATTGTAAGAAACTCATTGATGGTTACCGGAAGCGGTTGTTCGCAGTTATTTCGGCTAAAGGTTGTGCAACCAAGTATTAGGCTGAGGGTGCCAATACTTTTGTCTGGCCCATTTTTGGAGTTTTGTGTGAAATGATCAATGATTTGATTTTTGCTTCATTCTCTTTTGTGTCTTTTCCTTGCAAGCAAATTAAATGAAGATAATAAGACCAAAGAATTTGTGATTGCAATCATTTTCAGGAAGAAACTGAGTATTATCTGACAGAATTGCAGGGGTGCCAATACTTTTGGCCACCACTGTACATACTAAAACACAGCTAGAGTGCCAAATTTCCACTGCAAACTTCAGATTTTTGCCCCATGTGATAAGACTATGCATGCTCATAGAGTTTGCCCATGCTGTGTGTATGCTCAGTATTTCTGCTTGCTGAAGTGAGCGCTTCTGAACAGGCTGTAGAGCTATAGTTTGGGGGTCACAGGACCCAGGCCTCCACCAATCTTCAGGACATTTAAAAACATACAACGTATAAAAAAAAACACATTTTCAAGGCTTGCTTACACTTTAAATATAAATGACTAGTGATGAGCGAGCATATTCGCTACTGCTCGGTGTTCGCCCGAGCATCTCACTGCTCGAGATGCTGGGCACTCGCCGAGTATTTCCGGGTTGCTCAGGCAGGAACTCGGGTCCCCTCCCTGCATGTTTGGCGCTCTTTAGAGTGCCAATGAACATGCAGGGATTGCCTGCCATGCACTGTAATGCCGTAGCCATGTTGGTTGTGGGCATTACAGTGATTGGCTGGCCGCATAGCGTCATCAGGTCTATATCAGACCTGGCGCCAACATGCTAGTCACAGTCACTCCGAAATCAGGCAGTGTAAGGAGAGCTGCTGCTGCGTCAGGGAGAGATTTGCTTGTGTATTAGGTAGTGTAGGGAGAAAAAACGTACATTACACATATCCATCTTAACAAACAGTCCTTCTGAGGACTAATCCATCTGCAGAGATATCAGGCAGGCAGGGTGTATAGGCAGGCAGGGTATATAGCAGACTGCAGTGCATATAGCTCAAGAGGCTCCATTCCAATTCTGCCTTCTGCTGCTGTTAGATATTTCTATACAAAGGCCCAGGTCTCAGGGGCCAGGAATACTTTTCTTTGAATTGTAACCCTCATTATTTGCTTAAAAAGCAATCCAGAAGACACGGTTTTTCTGTGCCATTTGCTTGTTGGCACTGCAGAATACAGCCAGGTCCTTTCCATATTACAGCGCTAGAAATCCAGCTATTTAAAACTGTGTTTTCTCCATCAAACGGATCACGTATACGTTGTCAGAAAATACTGCCATTTCTGGCCTCCATTAAAAATTTCTTTTAGTGTGTCAGTGAAGCAATTCACAGCAGTTTGCTGTTCAAACTACTTACCTACAGGCCAGGTATTTAAAACTCTGTTTTCTCCGTCACACGGATCACATATACGTTGTCAGAAAATACTGCCATTTCTGGCCTCCATTAAAAATTTCCTTTAGTGTGTCAGTGAAGCAATTCACAGCAGTTTGCTGTTCAAACTACTTACCTACAGGCCAGGTATTTAAAACTCTGTTTTCTCCATCACACGGATCACATATAAGTTCGCTCCAAACTCAGTCATTTGTAGTGAGCGTGGAAGATACTGCCCTGCATTTAAAATGGGTAAGGCACTTGGCAAGGGACAGGAAACTGGACGTGATGGTAATGGTGCATGCAGAGGCCGAGGACAAGGCCGTGGGCAAGCCAAAATTGTGCCACACCACACACCCACATCTTCTCGCCAATTTCTAGGGGACCACAGCACACCACTATTGAACACAGAGCAGTGTCAAAAGGTTGTTGGTTGGATAGCGGATAATGCTTCCAGTCACTTTGCCACCACCACCACTAACACCCTGTCTTCCACACGGTCAAGTCTCAGCAGCCGTGAGTCTGGACCGCATATTCCTCACCCTGATCCTCCTTCCTCCCACCATGCCGAGTACCCAGAGACAACTAATCCCACACTTGGACACTCTGAAGAGCTGTTCACTTTTCCATTTATAGATTCGGGCCTCTCGCCCAGTCCACTTGAAGCGGGGCAAGAGGAGATCGCATGTAGCGATGCCCAAATATTTGAGCAGCCACGGTCACACGAATGCGACGGTGGGAAAGTGTCACAAGAGGTGGACGATGATGAGACACAATTGCCAGAAAGTCAGGAGGAGGACCAGGGTGCGGAAGTGGAAGATAAGGTGGTGGATGATGTAGTAACTGACCCAACCTGGCAGGAGGACATGCAGAGCGAGCACAGCAGCACACAGGGGGAGGGAGGCAGAGCACATCAACGGCAGGAAGAAGCAGTGTGGTGGCCACAGACAGAAGGCAACCGTTTCCCGTAACACCAACACGAAGGAAGTTGCCAGTACAACTGTTAGGTCTTCCCGAGTCTGGTTGTTTTTTAAAGACTCTGCCGATAACCCCAAAAAGGCCATTTGCACCACCTGCCAGGCCAGCATCAGCAGGGGTGGCAAAACGACCAGCCTGACCACCACCAGCATGATCAGGCACATGGCAGCAAAGCACCCGACTTTGTGGGCTGAACCTCAGGGTCCAGGAACAGTGTCTGCGGGTGGCACCATTGATTCTTCCGCTGTTGTGCATGCAAGCCAATCCCCTGTCCATGGTGCATGCGAAGATGCCTCCTGCCCTGCACCTGTCATTGCACACTCTCAAGTAGCAGCATCGGGAAGCACGTCCATGTCCTTGCCCCAGCGCAGCGTTCAGTTGTCCATACCCCAGTCCTTGGAACGCAAGCGCAAATATGCAGCCAACGCCCCACAGGCCACACTACTAAATTCTTACATTTCACGACTCCTTGCACTCGAAATGTTGCCTTTTAGGCTCGTGGAGACAGAAGCATTCTGCAACCTGATGACAGCGGCCGTCCCTCGGTATTCGGTCCCCAGCCGCCACTATATCTCCCGGTGTGCCGTCCCCGCATTACACAAGCACGTGTCCCAAAACATTAGCTGTGCCCTAAACAACACAGTTACCGGTAGAGTCCACCTAACCACGGACATGTGGACAAGTGCTTGTAGGCAGGGGCGGTACATCTCGCTGATGGCACACTGGGTTAACATAGTGGAAGCCGGGACCCAGTCGGACCTTGGGACGGAACACGTCCTCCCGACGCCAAGGATTGCGGGCCCTAGGTCAATCAGGGTTGCCCCCACGGTCTACAGCTCCTGCACCTCATCCTCCTCAGCCTCCTCCTTCTCTTCAGACTCCATCTCCGAAATGACCACATCAGTCACAAGCTGGAAGCACTGCAGCACTGACTCGGCCAAGCGGCAACAGGCTGTGCTGAAGCTAATATGCTTAGGTGACAAACTGCACAATGCTGAAGAGTTGTGGACAGCTCTGAAAGAGCAGGAAGATCTGTGGCTCACACCGCTGAACCTACAGTCAGGCATGGTCGTGTGTGACAATGGCCGGAACCTGGTGGCGGCTCTGAGGCGAGCTCACACACGTACCATGCCTGGCCCATGTGCTTAACCTCGTGGTTCAGCGGTTTCTCAAATCCTCACCGGAGCTGCTGGATCTGCTTGTTAAAGTACGCCGCCTGTGTGCCCATTTTAGAATGTCAGCTACAGCTTCCGCCGCCCTAACAGTGTTTCAGCAGCGTTTCCAGCTTCCGGCTCACAGACTGGTGTGTGATGTCTCCAAGCGTTGGAACTCTACACTGCATATGTTGGGAAGGATTTGTGAGCAGAAGAGGGCAGTTGTTGAGTACCAGCATCAACAAGGCCGTCGGTATTCAGTTCAGACTCCACACATAAGACCTCAGGAGTGGACATGGATGTCAGACATATGTACCATCTTCCAAAACTTTGAGGACTCCACCAAGATGGTGAGCGGCGATGACGCCATAATTAGTGTCACCATCCCTCTTCTCTGCCTTCTGAAACGCTCTCTGCTCACAATCAAAGAGGATACATTGCAGGTGGAGCACGATGAGATGGAGCAAGGAACCAGACAGGGTGATTACACACAGCCAAGCCTCATCTCATCCCAATGTGGATAGTGTGACAATGAGGAGGAGGAAGGACAGGAGCTATTTTCATGCACTATAGACGGTACTACCTGCACAGCTATCATACCGTCTATTCAGCGTGGATGGCCAGAGGACAGAGAGGAGGAGGAGAGCATGGTCAGTCATCCTCTTGGTGAGGACACGGAAGTCTTGCCTGTAAATAGTCTGGCACGCATGGCTGAGTTTATGTTATGCTGCCTTTCCCATGACCCTCGCGTTCTCAAAATTTTGGGTGACAGTCATTACTGGTTGGTGACACTTCTAGACCCATGCTACAAGGAGAACTTTATATCTCTTATTTCTGAGGCGGACAGATCTACAAAAATGGGGCTGTACCAGAAGGCCCTTGTTGCGGAACTATTAAAAAAATTCCCATCTGAAAACGCTGGCGGCAGAGGACACACTTCGTTGGACAACCAAGGAGTACAGGCGAGAGAGACAACTTCAATCCAGCAGAGGCAGAGGAACACTGTCAAAGTTCTGGGAGAGGTTTCTCAGACCCTCCCATCGCACAGGCCCTGAGGCGCCGAGTACTCTCACAAGGAGTGCAAAGTTTGGGAAGATGCTGAGGGAGTACCTTGCCGACCGTACAACGTCCTCCGTGAATCCGCTGTGCCTTATAATTATTGGGTATCCAAGCTGGATACGTGGAATGAACTGGTTCTCTATGCCTAGGAGGTCCTGGCCTGCCCTGCCGCCAGCGTTTTATCAGAGCGGGTTTTTAGTGCCGCTAGTGGAATTATAACTGATAAGCGCATCCGCCTGTCAACTGAAAATGCTGACAGGCTGACTCTTATAAAAATGAACAAGGGCTGGATTGGGCCAGACTTCTCAACACCACCGAATGATAGCAGCGTGACATAAACTCAAATCCAGTGTCTTTTCTTGGGAGGTGTATTCCCATGCACCTTTTCACACCCACACATGGGTATACGCTTCCTGATTTTGGCTATTTGCTCTTCTCCTCCTCTTTCTCCTCATCCTCCACCAACATATCACCAGGGTGACCGTGGTCCATGATGCAACACCCACATAATTTTTTTAAAGGGTGTTTATGATGATCGTAAAAAAATTTTTTTATGCAGTATGTTTATGTATACCCCCCAGGGGTAAATGTTTGTCAGCCCATACACTTAGTGTATGGGCATTACAAGTATAGGAGGCCCGCTCCTTTCTAATGGGAACATTTTTTTATGAGGCCCTCCTCCACGTCTCTTCCAAGGGGCATTGAACTGCCTCCAAATTTTTGGCAGCCCTTGCATTCACTGCATAGGCCAACACTATGGGAGACTCTCTCCTTTCTAATGAGAATTTTTCGTTACTGTGGCCCTGCTCTATGTGTTTTTAAATTCTTAGTGGGGTTTTTCCTAAAATTGGTCAGCTGTTTAACTCACTGCATACCCTATAACTGTATAGCAGACCCTCTCCTTTCTAATGGGAACATGTCGTACTTGTTACTGTGGCCCTGCTCTTTGTGTCTTTAAATTCTTAGTGGGGTTTTTCCTAAATTTGGTCAGCCGTTAGACTCACTGCATACCCTATAATTGTATAGTAGACTCTCTCCTTTCTTATGAGAATTTGTCGTTACTGTGGCCCTGCTCTATGTATCTTTAAATTCTTAGTGGGGTTTTTCCTAAAATTGGTCAGCTGTTGGACTCACTGCATACCCTATGACTGTATAGCAGACTCTCTCCTTTCTAATGGGAACATGTCGTACTCGTTACTGTGGCCCTGCTCTGTGTGTCTTTAAATTCTTAGTGGGGTTTTTCCTAAAATTGGTCAGCTGTTGGACTCACTGTATACCCTATAACTGTATAGCAGACCTTTCTTCTTTCTAATGGGAACATGTCGTACTTGTTACTGTGGCCCTGCTCTGTGTGTCTTTAAATTCTTAGTGGGGTTTTTCCTAAAATTGGTCAGCCGTTGGACTCACTGCATACCCTATAACTGTATAGCAGACTCTCTTTTCTAATGGGAACATGTCGTACTTGTTACTGTGGCCCTGCTCTGTGTGTCTTTAAATTCTTAGTGGGGTTTTTCCTAAAATTGGTCAGCTGTTGGACTCACTGTATACCCTATAACTGTATAGCAGACTCTCTCCTTTCTAATGGGAACATGTTGTACCTTGTTACTGTGGCCCTGCTCTGCGTGTCTTTAAATTCTTAGTGGGGTTTTTCCTAAATTTGGTCAGCCATTAGACTCACTGCATACCCTACAACTGTTTAGCAGACTCTCCTTTCTAATGGGAATTTGTCGTTACTGTGGCCCTGCTCTATGTGTCTTTAAATTCTTAGTCGGGTTTTTCCCAAATTTTGGCGGCCCTTGCAGTCACAGCATGGGCATTACCACTATAGGAGATGCGCTCCTTTATAATGGGAACATTTTTTTTTACTGAGACCCTCCTCTATGTCTCTTCAAAGGGGTATTGGGTTACGTCCAAATTTTTGGCAGCCCTTGCAGTCACTGGATACGCAACAACAGTATAGGAGACCCACTTGTTAATAATGGGAACAACAAAGCATAGCCGGCTGATGGCTCTCTAACAATAGCGAGGGCCGACTGCTAGCCTTTTAAGAATATTAAGGGCCGTCTGAATAGGCTCTATGAAAATAGGCTTTATGACTTTCAGAGTCCCTCCATCATAAATAAAACAGGATGTGTCTGATGATGTGTCACACACCACATTGCCAGATAAGGTTGTAAAATGTTAAAATGACATTTCCCGGTGAATGCATTTGTCTTAAAAAATAACATAAAAAAAATAGGATCTTTCTTTAGTATAAAAAACAGCATCACCAATTTAACCTCAATGTAAACACATTGTTCAGCTCCTGCACCTCCTCCTCCATCTCCGAAATGACCACATCAGTCACAAGCTGACAGCACTGCAGCACTGCCTTGGCCAAGCGGCAACAGACTGTGCTGAAGATAACATGCTTAATGCTTAATTGACAAACCGCACAGCGCTGCAGAGTTGTTGAAAGCTGTAACACAGCAGCCTGATCTGTGGCTCTCACCGCTGAACATCCATCCAGGCATGGTCGTGTGTGACAATGGGGGGAACCTGGTGACGTAGAAATGACAGCCGGAGTATATAAGGTTTCCCTCTATGCCAGTACTTTCACCGAGCTAAATACAACTCTCAGCAAAAAAAGGTATGGACTGGCTCCGTACCGTCCCTGGCCACATTCACCTGTCCACGTGTTTGTGGTTAGGCGGCCCTTCCCAGTAAGTGCACTGGGGAGGGCACTGGTAATGTTGTGGGACCTGTGCTTGTGGAAGGCGGAGGTGACACCAGGAGAAACAGTGGCGGCTGGGGACCGAGTATGGACACCCGGCCGCTGCCGGCATGAGGTTATGAAAAGCTTCCGCCTCCACGAGCCTAAAAGGCCACATTTCAAGTGCAAGTAGCTGTAAAAAATTTGGCAGTATAGTATTGCAGCCTGTGGGTGGATGGGTGGCTGGCTGCATACTTGCGCTTGCATTCCAAGGAATGGAGTAGGGAAACTGAATGCTGCACTGGGACAAGGACGTGGACGGTGATTGTTGCAAGTCTGCAATGACAGGTGCATGGCGGGAGGCATCTTCACATGCGCCAAGGATCACTTATGATGGGCACACTTTTCGGCAGTGACCTGGGAGTCAGAAATGCTTCCAGAGGTCTTCCCCATGCTGTTTCCATGTCTTTTCAGCACTGTATGCATGTGTCTGATGATGTGTCACACACCACATGGCCAGATAAGGTTGTAAAATGTTAAAATGATATTTCCCAGTGAATGCATTTGTCTTTGTTGAAAACAATGCAAAAGTGCAAAAACGCATCAAAAACGCTACGTGTGAACATAGCCCAAGGTGTGGAGGAGTATTTTTGTTTTGGGTTATTTATTTTGCTTTATATACATTGTACATGTCATGGAAAGGATGTTCCTCAACATATTTCCCAGGAAAATCCATTTTGGTTTCGTTTTTGTATGTTTTATCGTGAGTCCATAAAAGTGGTGTAATATCTGTGACAACGTTGTTGACAGTAGTGACCTGGGAGTCAGAAATGCTTCCAGTGGTCTTCCCCATGCTGTCCCCATGTCATTTGAGCAATTTTTAGGCCCTCTGCAGACCGCCGGGGGGAGCCGCCTGAAAAATGCTCGAGTTTCCCATAGACTTACATTGGGCTCGTTGCTCGGGTCGAGCACCCGAGTATTCCAATTTGCTCGACCCGAGGAAAGAGTACCCGACCATTTTAGTGCTCGCTCATCACTATAAATGTCTGAATTATAATTTTTTTAAATTTTTGCCCACTTTTTGGTATAACCTGATATTGTCCGGTAGCTGTGCCATACCCTTAAAACGTATACAGTACAGTACTGGCTTGTCAGAGATGTATTTCATCATACATCTACTGTGCTTCATTACATGGATCTGTCAGTGTTACTTTCCAATCCCAATGTCTCTTCTTGTATCTGGTTTTGTGATTCAAAATAACATGTTCAGCTAAAGCTTCATTAAACAAATGATATACATTGCTTACCTAGCACCTAGGCATGAGTCAGCATGAAAGTTATGCTACATATGCCAAAAGCTCCACCGGTGTAATGAACAGGCCCCTGCTGGCCTCGCCTCTGTTACTAAATGAGGATTTATCTGCAGGACATGTGTGCTAGATGGAAAGAAGAACACCTCATACATCTGCTGTACATTCCTCCGTCATATACTTCCTAGTCTTATACATGCCTTAAAAACACGTTCAAGCTTTATATTCACTTTTATTATGCATTTGCTACATTATTTTTTCTTTATGAACCAGTCTATGATGGTAAACTTCTTGCTAGTGTATTTTGCTACATAGTACTACAAAACATGTAATTCGGTGCCATGATGTTTTGTAATATTTAGAACTAAACTTTGAGTAATGTGTATTATTATTGAATGTGATGTTAAAATCAATTCATATACTACAGAATGGGTAGGGAAAGGTAGAAAGAAAGAAAGAAAGAGAAAGTGAATGGGAGAGAAAAAGACAAAGGCTTTCAGTATTTGGTCAGTATTTTTCCTTAGTATTTGTAAGCCAAAACCAGGAGTGGGTGATAAATGCAAAATTGGTGCACTTGTTTCTATTAGTGTATGTTCCCATGGTCAGGAGCCGCTGCGGGTTTGATGCTGCGTGCTTATGCAGCGTCAAACCTGCAGCGGCCATATGTTACAGCATAGTGGAAGGGATTTCTAGAAATCCCATGTCCACTATGCGTCTCTGTGCACCTGCGGCTCACCCGCGGAAACTGACATGTGGCGCGTCTTTCAGAACCGCAGCATGTCAATTTCTCTTGCGGGTCTGCATGTGGACTTTCCCCATAGACCTAACCTCTATGAGGAAAGTCCGCAGGTAAAAAAAAAAATGGCGCCGCTCACTTGCCTAATGAGCGGACGCCGCACGGCTGTTCCGCAGCGTCGGGCCTGCAGCGGGCTCCTGACCGTACACACATACCCTTATACGTTTTCTCTGATTGTTCCTCACCTGGTTTTGGCTCCAACTCCTGAGAAAAAATACTGACCGAATACTGATAGTGGGGCCGTGGCCTTAGGGTATGTGCACACGATGCAGAAATGAAGCAGAAAATTTCTGCATCATTTCTGCATCTCACTGGCAGAAAAAACGCATGCAGATTGTGCATGCGTTTTTCCTGCAGAATACATGCGGATCCACATGCAGATTCACATGCGTTTCCGCATGCAGATTGACAAGCGCTTTCCAGGCGATGTTAGCATCACCTGGAAAGTGCTTGATAACTAGGTCACACTATATAAATCCATGCAAACAGCATGGATTTATACAGTGTGAACCGAGAGAGTGTATATACTTACCTCCGATGGCCCGCGCTGTCCTGCTCAATCTGTTCTCCCTCGCCGGCAACTTTGAATTGAAAGACCTGCCGACGTCAGCGTCACGTGACCCGTCACATGACTCTGACGTCACCGCAGGTCCTACAACTCACTGCAAGTGCCGGGAACCAAGCGGGAGCGCTGCGCGGGCCGACAGATGGTAAGAATACATTTATTTTTTATTTTATTCTTCTTTTACAGCTTTTTTAATGGTACCTGGGTGTGGATGAGACTCTCCTCTCCTCCACACCCGGGTACCATCCGCACATTAGAACGCACCAATTACGCAAGTACAGATGCAGTCTTGCGGAATTGGCGCGTTCTAATGCAAGTCAATGGCGGCGAAATCGCCGCGTTTCCGCAAAATTAATTGACATGCTGCGGATTTTTGACCGCAGCGTTAACGCTGCGGAAAAATCCGCATCATGGGCACAGCACATGCGGATTTCCATTGGGGAACATTGCTTCCCTTCTACCATGCGTTTTTCATGCGTTTCCGCGGCGTTTACGCAACTGCAAAAACGCCGCGGAAACGCATGAAATACGCATCGTGTGAACTCAGCCTTATACTTTTTCTCTGATTGTTCTTCACCTGGCTTTGGCTTACAAATACTGAGGAAAAATACTGACCAAATACTGATAGTGGGGCCGTAGCCAAACAGACAAAAAGGCAAAAGAAAGACAGGTTTAAGATAGAGGAAAATAAAAAGGAATGTGAGAAACAGGAGAGATAAAAGAGAGAAAGACAAACAAAGGCAGACAATGCAAATTATAAAACTAAGTGAAGGCCCGCAAAGCCTTAAAATCTACAATGAAATGTAGGTGACACCAAAGACCCAGACTATGGCCCCGATTCATCAACGCCGCCATTCATTTTCTCTTCAGTCAGACGCTCCTGATAAATCTTCATGAATCAGGAGTATCTGAGGAGTGGCATACGTCTCCATGCGCCACCTCAGAAATATTACTCCAGTCCCTGAATGAAATAAGATTTCTGCCATAGGGAACGTCACAGCTCATCATGAATTAGACGAGCTGTGGCATCACACCCCAGGTGCCCCTGTTCCACCCCATCTTCGCCTATCTTTTGTGAAAATGCCCAAAAGTTGCAACATTTTTGGCCAACTGTGTGTTGCGCCAAAGTGTAGAGACTTTTCAAAGCAATTCTGGCAATATTGCTTTGGTGAATCAAACATTTTTAGTATTTTTTTTTATTTATCATATCAATATGTTAAAAACATCCTGAAACCTTGTAATTTCACATTGTCCACTTGGCCTAATATTAGTGACACTCCTGTTCTGTATAGAAACTTAGTCATCACAGTATAATTACAGGCAGGAATAAAATGTCAGGTAAAACTAGTTTATTTAGAGTGTAGAGAGTACAAACCAGATTTTAAAAGCTGAAAAAGCTAATTAAGGCCTCATTCACATGACTGTGTTGCACGCACATGTTGTATCCGTTTTTCTCACATATACAACACATACACATTATAATCTATGCTGCTGTTCACATATCTGTGTTTTTCACAGACTTTGTGCCTGTGCAAAACTTATAGGGACATGTCCTTTTTTTTTCTGGCATAACTGATGACAAGGGTCAATACAAGTCTATAGGTGCATGAAAAACATGTACAGCACACGGATGGCATAAGTGTGCTGTTCATATTTAACATTACAAAGGACAGAAGCTTTGAAGTTCATTTATTTATTTATCCCTCTGTGAAAAACACTGATTGCACACTGGTGGTAAAAACGGACACTTGGACTATACACTGATGAAACACTGATGACACTGGTAACATTTTTTCACATACGTGTTTAAACACGAAGATCTGAATGAGGCCTAAGCGAGAGCATACTAAGCCAGAAGTTCCAGGAGTGATGAAGAAATGAAAAACAGGTCAGTAGAGCAGGAGAAAGAGAAATCAGAAAAAAAGAGGGAGGCTCAATATTTTATAAGGCTGTGTGCCCACGTAGCGTTTTTCAAGCGTTTTTGATGCGGAATTTCCGCAGCGGAAACGCTTGTAAAACGCTTGGTAACCCGCACCCCATGGTCCCCAATGTGATTCCGCAAGTTCTATGCACATGCTGCGGATTTTTCCGCAGCGTTTATGCTGCGTTCAAAAATCCGCAGCATGTCATTTAATTTTGCGTTTCCGCAAGCAGAATTGCCTTTGTCCAATGCATAAAAAACGCAAGGCAAATCCGCATGTGGAAAACGCGTGATAAACGCGCAAAAAATGCGCGATAAACGCGTGCGGAATTCCGCATGCGTTTTTCCGGGAGAGGACTTGCAGAAATGAAGCAGAAATTTTCTGCTTCATAAATGCAACGTGGGCACATAGCCTAAAGGTGACTAGTGACAGCCTGAGAGAGGAACTGGAGTAGGTGTGAGGGAATAGGGTCACTCATGCAGGTTGTAGTTCCTCTGTCATTGGGTCAAAGGTTGAAAGTGAAAAAGAGGAAATGCAGGAGGGAAGGTGCTCACTGCTACTTGGAGACTGGGAAATAATTTCAGGAAATTATTTTTCACTTCTTTTTTTGCAAATAATTTCATGTCTGGTGTTAATTTTAATTTTGAAGGCCAAGTCTTCTGCACTGAGATCTGTCATATGATTTAAGGAAACCAGGATGGATGAACACAGAACTTAAACACATGCTAAAAAGAAAGAAAGAAATGTTTATTAAATGGAAAGAGGGAGGCATATCTAAAGAAGATTATAATGCAGTCTGCAGATCCTGTAGGGCATGTATCAGGTTAGCTAAAGCTGACAATGAATTAAGGCTTGCAAGAGATGTCAAAAGCAATAAAAAAGGATTTTGGGGGTATGTCAAAAGTAAAAGAAAAGTCAAAGATGCTATAGGATTTTTACAGGATGAAAATGGAGAAATGGTAAGAGAGGATGTTGAGAAGGCCGAACTTTTTAATTCCTATTTTGCATCTGTTTTCTCTCAGAAAGAAAATGTAACATCAACTGATCTTCACTGTCCTTTTAAAGGAATAGAGGAATCCAAGTTATCTGTAAACAGAAAGATTGTGAGGGAATATTTAGCTAACATAAATGAGTTCAAGTCTCCAGGTCCAGATGAATTACATCCCAGAGTACTGAAGGAGATCGTAGAAGAAATTTTAGAACCACTCTCCATAATCTTTGAAAATTCTTGGAGAACAGGAGAAGTCCCAGAAGACTGGAGAAGAGCAAATGTTGTTCCTATCTTCAAAAAGGGGAAGAAGGTGGACCCAGGGAACTATAGGCCGGTGAGTCTGACTTCTATACCAGGAAAGATCTTTGAACAAATTATTAAACAACATGTATGTAAGTACCTGGATAAGAATGAAGTGATTAACCAGAGTCAGCATGGGTTTGTAACTAACAAGTCATGTCAGACTAACTTAATTTCCTTCTATGACAGAATCACTGACTGGGTGGATCAGGGAAATGCTGTAGATATAGTATATCTTGACTTCAGCAAAGCATTTGACAAAGTATCTCACACCATCCTTATTGAAAAAATGACCAAGTATGCAATGGACCAGGCAACTGTTAGGTGGATTCATAACTGGCTTAGTGATCGGACTCAAAGGGTGGTTGTAAATGGCTTCACATCCAGCTGGATGAATGTCTCAAGTGGGGTACCACAGGGCTCCGTCCTGGGACCTGTATTGTTCAACATCTTTATCAATGATTTAGATGAAGGAATTGAGGGTAAACTGATTAAATTTGCTGATGACACAAAGCTAGGAGGGATAGCTAATACTAGAGAAGAGAGAGAAAGGATTCAAAAAGACCTAAATAAACTGGAGCAGTGGGCAGCAACCAACAGAATGGTTTTTAACAGGGAAAAATGCAAAGTACTACATCTGGGCAATAAAAATGAAAAAAGCATATACAGAATGGGAGGAATAGAGCTAAGCAACAGTACATGTGAAAAAGACTTAGGTATACTAATAGATCATAGACTGAACATGAGTCAACAATGTGATGCAGCAGCAAAAAAGGCAAATACAATTCTGGGATGTATTAACAGAAGCATACAGTCTAGATCACGTGAAGCCATTATCGGTCTTTACTCCTCTTTGGTCAGACCTCATCTGGAATACTGTGTACAGTTTTGGGCACCACATTTTAAAAAAGACATGGACAAACTGGAGCAAGTTCAGAGAAGAGCGACCAGAATGGTGACTGGTCTGCAAACCATGTCCTATGAGGAACGGTTGCAGGATTTGGGAATGTTTAGCTTGCAAAAAAGAAGACTGAGAGGAGACTTAATAGCTGTCTACAAATATGTCAAGGGCTGTCACATTGTAGAAGGATCATCTTTATTCTCATTTGCACAAGGAAAGACTAGAAGCAATGGGATGAAACTAAATGGGAGGAGACACAGATTAGATATTAGAAAAAACTTTTTGACAGTTAGGGTGATTAATGAGTGGAACAGCTGCCACGAGAGGTGGTGAGTTCCCCTTCAATGGACGTCTTCAAACAGAGACTGGACAGACATCTGTCTGAGATGATCTAGTGAATCCTGCTTTGAGCAGGGGGTTGGACCAGATGACCCAGGAGGTCCCTTCCAACTCTACCATTCTATGATTCTATGATTCTATGATAGGTGTCTGCAGTTTAAGATTAAGAAAGAAGTGAAGAGTATCAAAAAGTAGTTAGATAGTGAGGGGCTGAGTGTGGAAAAATAAGCTTTTCTGCCATGGTGAAGGGTGTAGAGCGCCCCTGCATGGTGTCCCCTTCTCCCTCCTTGCTGGGATGCTGGCTTACTTACTTCCTCAACCCTCGGCGCGGCCCCCCTGCGTGCTCCTACCTCCTGTCTCTTCCTGGTGTGCACACTGCACTGCGTCTCAGCAGCGTGCTTAGTGCGTGTGTGTGCGCTCTCCACTGTTCTTAAAGGGGCAGCACGCACATGGTAAATGCCCCCAGCTAACAGCTGGGAGGCATTTAGTTAATGTGTGTTCACCTGCAATGTGTCTCTCAGACAATAGCTGGGAGACATCTTGTATATAAAGCTCCCTCCCCAGTAGGGAGGTGCCTGAGCAACCCCTATGGTTATGTTAGGTGGTTTGGTGAAGCAACTGTATGTTGCCAGGTCCCTACAACACTTCCACGACCCCATCCCTTACCGCACGTCTTATGCATTTTATAATTGCTAGGTCTCTGGAAACCAAGTTTCCTTGATTAATGGAAACTAATTTTTTTCTAGAAAAAGAAAAAAATGTGGTCACCTGTAGTAGGCCAAGTATTTTTTTTAAATTTCACACAAAGCAGGTTAAACGGCATGGATGACAATAGTAAATTTTTGGAACAAAAAAATGTGGTCACCTGTAGCAGGCCAAGCTTTTTTATTAATTTCAAACCACCATAATTTCACACAAATCAGGTAAAATGGTATGGATGGCAATAGTAAATTTTTGGAACAAAGAAATTGGGTCACCTGTACCGGGCCAAGCGTTTTTTTTAAATTTCAAACCACTGTAATTTCACACAAAGCAGGTTAAACTGTATGGATGACAATAGTAATTTTTTGGAAGAAAAAAAATGTGGTCACCTGTAGCAGGCCAAGTGTTTTTTTAAAATTTCAAACCACCGTAATTTCACACAAAGCAGGTTAAACGGCATGGATGGCAATAGTAAATTTTTGGAACAAAAAAATTGGGTCACCTGTACCGGGCCAAGCGTTTTTTTTTTATTTCAAACCGCCGTAATTTCACACAAAGCAGGTTAAACTGTATGGATGACAATAGTAATTTTTTGGAAGAAAAAAAATGTGGTCACCTGTAGTAGGCCAAGTATTTTTTTTAAATTTCACACAAAGCAGGTTAAACGGCATGGATGACAATA
Organism: Phyllobates terribilis; assembly: GCF_046119375.1. Taxonomy (NCBI): domain Eukaryota; kingdom Metazoa; phylum Chordata; class Amphibia; order Anura; family Dendrobatidae; genus Phyllobates; species Phyllobates terribilis. The sequence continues at coordinate 371,602,530 of NW_027362762.1, read as the reverse complement.
GTAAATTTTTGGAACAAAAAAATGTGGTCACCTGTAGCAGGCCAAGCTTTTTTATTAATTTCAAACCACCATAATTTCACACAAATCAGGTAAAATGGTATGGATGGCAATAGTAAATTTTTGGAACAAAGAAATTGGGTCACCTGTACCGGGCCAAGCGTTTTTTTTAAATTTCAAACCACTGTAATTTCACACAAAGCAGGTTAAACTGTATGGATGACAATAGTAATTTTTTGGAAGAAAAAAAATGTGGTCACCTGTAGCAGGCCAAGTGTTTTTTTAAAATTTCAAACCACCGTAATTTCACACAAAGCAGGTTAAACGGCATGGATGGCAATAGTAAATTTTTGGAACAAAAAAATTGGGTCACCTGTACCGGGCCAAGCGTTTTTTTTTTATTTCAAACCGCCGTAATTTCACACAAAGCAGGTTAAACTGTATGGATGACAATAGTAATTTTTTGGAAGAAAAAAAATGTGGTCACCTGTAGTAGGCCAAGTGTTTTTTTTAAATTTCAAACCACCGTAATTTCACACAAAGCAGGTTAAACGGCATGGATGGCAATAGTAAATTTTTGGAACAAAAAAATTGGGTCACCTGTACCGGGCCAAGCGTTTTTTTTTTATTTCAAGCCACCGTAATTTCACACAAAGAAGGTTAAATGGTATGGATGACAATACTCAATTTTTGGAACAAAAAAATGTGGTCACCTGTAGCAGGCCAAGTGTTTTTTTTTATTTCAAACCACTGTAATTTCACACAAAGCAGGCTAAACTGTATGGATGACAAAAATGTGGTCACCTGTAGCAGGCCAAGTGTTTTTTTTAAATTTCAAACCACTGTAATTTCACACAAAGCAGGTTAAACTGTATGGATGACAATAGTAATTTTTTGGAAGAAAAAAAATGTGGTCATCTGTAGTAGGCCAAGTGTTTTTTTTTTTATTTCAAACCACCGTAATTTCACACAAAACAGGTTAAACTGTATGGATGACAATACAGTTAATTTTTTCAACCCCCCAAAAAATTGATCACCTGCATTAGCTAATATATATTTAGCAATGGACTGCAAAGCCCTAAGTCCTGCCTAGAGGTTGTATACAGCCATTCTCCCTGCTACTGCAGCTGTCCCTAGACTAAATGCAGAATGTATCGCATAGAAACAGCAAAGGATTAGCCCTTACAAGGACTTTTAATATGATCATTCAGCATCAGCATCAACAGTATCACCACTAGAGGAAACTGATTCCTGAAACTGTGAACACACAAGCCTTGACATCTACTCTCTCCCTCCAATCACAACTGTCCCTGAGATGTGCAATAGTATCTGTGTGCCGAGCATGGCTGTACCAGTCCTTTTATAACCTCTGATGAGATAATGCGGCCAGCCAATCACAGTAATGCCTCTACCAAGATGGCTACGGCATTACAGTGACTGGCAGTCATTCCACACATGTTTATTGACTGTGTAACAGGCGCCAAACATGCGGGGATTCAAGCTTAAAATCAGAGCACCAGCCAATGCGCACCCAGATACTCAAGTGATATCTGAGTAGCACCAAGCACGTTCACTCATCACTAGTAATGCTGTAATAAAAAAAAAAACATTCCAGAATTGACAGGGTTTTTTTCACTCTATGTTGAATAGAATGAAATAAAGTGAGTAAAAAGTCCAATGAAAACTACATCTTGAATTAAAAAAAAAATCTGAAAAACACAAATCAAAATCTGGTCACAGAAAAAGAAAATCCTTTTTTTTAAGTATTTTTGTTGTGAAAAAGTAAAACATAAAAAAAATGGTATTGGCATAATGACACAGCAAGAAGTTACCCAGCATCTTCAAAAGGTAATAAAGTTTACTGGAGTTTAGATATGTGCAATTCACCACACATCAGCCTTAACAGCCTTTTTCGGAATTCCAATAAAATTCATCACTGTTTGAAGATGCTAATGAACCTCTTGAGGCTTCTGTGAGTTATGTTAGTCTGGTTGGGGACCTGGATTGTTCAACTGTTCTATCAGAACACAGATGTGCCTGCATGTTGGTGCTGCCTTGTCTTTTGCTTTTACTATCACTATAATCATGTTATCTCACAGAATACAGTAAACATATTAATTGTGCCACATGGCATAACATTTAAGTACTAAAAAATGGCTATTTTTCCCATTCACCCCATAAAGAGTTAATTAAAGTAGATAACTGATATGCATCATAAATTTATGCCTTTAATATATACAACCTGTGCGTCGAAAAAAAAAGGCTTACATATGGTTTCATCAACAAAAAAAATAAAATCTTCATAGGACTTGGAATGCAATGACAAATACGGTGTATAAAAAATGAAGTTTTGTCCTAAAGGCCCAAAATAGTAAAAATGATCCAGTCCTGAATGGGTTAAAGCTTTAACTTATTCTAAGGCTAGGTTCACATCTGTCTTTGGGAATTCCATTTGTCAGTTATGTTCTAGAAACAGACAAATGGAGTTCACATCCAAAACAGATCAGTTGCATGACAGATGCAAGCACATATGCTTTTTGTTCATTTCTAAGAATTGACCCGGAATGGAACACAGATGGACCTCACGATAGTCAATGGGGATGTTGCTCACCTATCCTGGCTCCAGTGCTGATCCATGTGTCTCCCCTCTGCTGCGATTGTCTCTCTCTGCATCCTTGTGTGTTGGGTTTTTTAGGGTATCTCAATGCTTACAAGTGACATCATTTTCCTAGGCCTCCTAATGCCTGCTCAGGTGGCTACTCACCACCTGAGAATTCTGGAAGAGTGTGCATGCAGCTACCTCATGTGTTCCATCTTATCATTTGTCTAGCCCAGCTCTGCTATTCCTGGGTCCGGCTGCAACTAAACATAGTGTACTTCATGACAGACACTCCTCAGCTCTGCTGTCTAAGGTGTTATCCAGACATTTGGCTCCACTAACAAGGTGCTTTCTGCACACTCGTTTCTGCAACAACAAGGTGCTGTCTTTATCGGCTCTTCTGTTCAAAGGTACAATCTGCATACTTGCTCCACTAAAAAAGGTGTCACTCTGCTGCTTCATCTTTGCTGATGAAAGATGCTGTCCACACACTTGGCTCTGCAAAAACAAGGTACCTATCTGCAATCTTGTCTCTGCTGTTCCAAGGTGTCTGCTTTTTTGGCATTGCTACAACAAAGTGCTGGTCTGCCATCTCAGCTCTGCTGTTGTTCTAAGGGGCTGTCAACACACTCGACTTTACTGCACTAAGGTACCTGACTATATACATTACCTTGCTGCTCCAAGGCGCTGTCGACACACTTACAGCACTAATAAAGTGCTCTCTGGTCTTTCAACTCTGCAACAAGAAGGTGACTGTCTGATGTATTGGCTCTGCTTTTCTTAGGTGCCATCCGCACAGTCAGCTCCATTACAACAAGATTCCTCTCTGCCGTCTCAACTTTGCTGTTACAAGGCACTGTCCGCAGACTCAGTTCTGCAACAACAAGGTACCTGTTTTCCATTTCAGCTCTGCTGTTCCAAGGTGCTGTCAGCACTTTTGTCTTTGCAGCAGCAAGGTGCCAGTCTGCCATCTCAGTTCTGCTGTTCCAAGGGACAGGAAAAAAATTATTGTCAGTTAAAACATTCTGTCATCTGATCTTATGTAATAGAGCCTGAATGTATTGTTGCTTTTACTTCTTCATCAAATTCTCCACTCAAAATGACGATCTTTCATCTCTAAAACACATTGCCAGAAAGTCTTAGCTTGGGTACATTCCTCTCTCTTCTCTCCAGCTATGCAGGAGTAAAGCAAACTTTAACATTTTTATTAATGGAAGCAGGACACGGTTTGTATCATTGTTATGCTGGCCACTCGCACGCCTTCTAAGGGCAGCCCTACTGCCTGCGTGTTTCACTCTGCTCCACCCGACCATTGCTCTGAGCTGCCTTGTGCAGCTCTGCTGTTTGGGTGTGAGTCATATGGAGACATGGCTGAAAAAACGCAATTCTGACATTGTTTTTTGTGAATTGTTTTTGCAGTGTACATTTTTGGGTAAAGATTACCCTGTAATATGATTCTGCTCATCAGTACTATTACGGCGATACCAAACATGTCCAGTTTTTTCATTATTTTAGTGGTGAATAAAAATCAGAAGTTTGCAAAAAGATTTTTTGGGTTGTGTCGCCATTTTTTGAGACACACACCATTTTAGTTTTTCCGTCGATGAAGCTGTGTGAGGTCTTATTTTTTGCTGGACATGACAATATTTTTATTGATACCATTTTGGGATAGATATGACATTTTGATTGCTTGTTACAGCATTTTTTGTCGTATTGCAGTGACCGAAAAAAGCCTAATTGAAGGAGAACTCACCACCTCTCGTGGCAGCCTGTTCCACTAGTTGATCACCTTCACTGTCAAAAAGCTTTTTCTAACATCTAATCTATATCTTCTCCCTTTCAGTTTCATTCCATTGCTTCTCGTATTTCCATGTGCAAATGAGAATAAGGATGATCCCTCTTTACTGTGACATCCCTTCACATATTTGTAGACAGCTATTAAGTCTCCTCTTAGCCTTCTTTTTTGCAAGCTAAACATTCCCAAGAATAAAACCATCGGAAGAAAACCTCTCCTGCATCCTCACCATAAAATTCAACATCAGAAGTATGGAAAAGAACATCTAAACAAGTCCTGTGGACCGATGAGGTTAAAATAGAACTCTTTGGCTAAAAAGGGCACAGAATTTCAGGAAAAGAACTTCTCGCCAAGCACGGGGGTGGATCAATCATGCTTTGGGGTTGTGTTGTGGCCAATGGCACGGGGAACATTTCACAGCTAGAGGAAATAATGGATTTGATGAAATTTCAATAAATTCTTCATGCAAACATAACACCATCTGTAAAAGAAGCTGAAGTTGAAAAGAGGATGGCTTCTACACATGGATAATGATCCTAAACACACGTCAAAATCCACAATAGAATACCTCAAAAGGAGCAAGCTGAAGGTTTTACAATGGCCTTCACCAGGGGCGTACGTAGGAATCATGGGCTCCCATAGCAGAAGCTCTAATTGGGCCCCCCCCCCCAAAAAAAAAAAATTAAATAATTGTCGGGGTCACCAAAGATCAGATCTCACAACTTTCCATCCTTTACATAGTAATTTTCCTCCTGCTGACGTCCTAGATCTCTCTTTCATTGCCCCATAAAGTGTGATGCCAATAAAAGGGCCCCCCGAACACAGTATGAAACCCCCATGGTGAATACCTCCACATGCACAGTATAATGACCCTACTGTACCCCACCTCAACACCCAGGTAAAGTATGCTGACCCCAACACAGTATGATCCCCCAACTGTGAGCCGCTAGAGAGGATGGTACATAATAAGGGAGGGTGTTATACATAATAAAAGAGGAAACTATATAACTAAGGATGGCGCTATACATAATAAGTGAGTACACTATATACTAAGGGATTGTGCTATACATAATAAGGCTACATTCCTGCATCTGTGTGCAGTGTCGGTGTGCTGCCCTGTTTTACTGACGCATTGAGCATGTCCTATTCTAATCCTCAAAATCGGATCAGAACAGAACATTCTCTGACCCTCTTAGATCTCATTCTCAGATCCGTGATTTTCATGGATGTGTGAATGGATCTATAAAACTGTACGAGTCCGTAGACCATCCGATAAAAAGATCTGGCAGCACACGAACATTTCACACAAATGTGAGAATGCAGCCTAAGGGATTTTACAGATAACATTATCACTTCAAGTCACGCAGTGCAGATACAGAATAATATTTACATCCAGGCACTTACCGCTGACGTCTCATCTGATCAGAGTCGGTTTCTGCTGCTTCTAATCCATCTGGTCAGACCTTCATGTCGACATCTCCCAGCCATGACTCGTCTTGTCACGATGATCTCCAGCCTAGAAAAAAACAAGGTCACATATATAGTAAACATACATGCGTCTCCCCCGCTCTGAGTCCTCGAATACAGATATGTAACCCCCCCATTAATATACTATTAGCCACTTAGTAATCAAAATATAAAGTGATAAGCAGCACTGTGCCCCTCATTAACTATAATCTCCACCAGCCAATAATATAAATGATTCAGTCTCTGTGACTCTCCCCAATTAACTGTAAGGCTATGTGCACACGGAAAACATACAAGGCTTCACAGTACAAGCAAAGTGAAACCCCCATAATTGCTCACTCCCAGCACCCCCATCATTGCTCTCTCCCAGCACCCTCGTCATTGCTCTCTCCCAGCACCCCCATCATTACTCTCTCCCAGCACCCCCATAATTGCTCACTCCCAGCACCCCCATCATTGCTCTCTCCCAGCACCCTCGTCATTGCTCTCTCCCAGCACCCTCGTCATTGCTCTCTCCCAGCACCCCCGTCATTGCTCTCTCCCACCACCTCCATCATTGCTCTCTCTCAGCACCCCCATCATTACTCTCTCCCAGCACCCCCGTCATTGCTCTGTCCCAGCACCCCTGTCATTGCTCTCTCTCAGCACCCCCATCATTGCTCTGTCCCAGCACCTCCATCATTGCTTCTCCCAGCACTCCCATCATTGCTCTCTCCCAGCACCCCCATCATTGCGCTCTCCCAGCACCCCCATCATTACTCTGTCCCAGCGCCTCCATCATTGCTCTCGCCCAGACCCACATCATGGCTCTCTCCCAGCCCCCACCATTGCTCTCTCCCAGCACCCCCATCATTGCTCTCTCCCAGCAACACATCATTGCGCTCCCCTTCCCCACCATTCCCATTTTTGCTCTCCCCAGCCCTATCAGGCCCATTGTTGCTCTTCCCAGCCCCATCAGCCCCAGTATTGCTCTCCCCAGCCCCATCAGCCCCAGTATTGCTCTTCCCAGCCCCATCATTGCTCTTCCCAGCCCCAGTATTCCTCTCGCCAGCCCCATCAGCCCCATTATTGCTCTCCCCAGCCCCATCATCCCATCATTCCTCTCCCCAGCCCCATGAACTCCATTATTCCTCTCCCCAGCCCCATCAGCCCCATTATTGCTCTCCCCAGCCCCATCAACCCCATTATTCCTCTCCCCAGCCCCATCAGCCCCATTATTGCTCTCCCCAGCCCCATCAGCCCTCTCCCCAGGCCCAATATTTCTCTCCCCAGCTCCATCATAGCTCTCCCCAGACCCATCAGCCCCATTATTGCTCTTCCCAGCCCCATCATTCCTCTCCCCAGCCCCACCATCCCACCATTGCTCTCCCCCCACCTCCCCTCCCCAGTGTTTCAGTAAAAAAAACAAACAACAACTTACCTCAGCTCGCTCCCCTGCAGCAGCATCCTCCTAGTTGCCGGCAGCTTTCTTCCTGACCCAGGCATACGCTGCATGATGACGTCATCAAGCTGCGCGCGCCTGGGTCAGGGAGGAAGCAGAGAACGAACCCTCCAGCTCCGCTGCTATTCTCCTCCTGACAGCAGCGGAGCTGCAGGGATCGCTCACTGACCGCCGCGTGCAGGGAGCAGCTGCACCTTGTGGGCCCCTTGGTGCAGCTGCATGGTGGGGACCCGGCGCAGCTGCACCGGTGGCGGTATGTCCACCCCTGGACTGCTATGGGGCCCCCCCCGGCTCACTGGCCCCATAGCAGTCGCGTGGCCTGCCGCCATTGGCGGTACACCAATGGCCTTCAAGGTCCCGTGATCTGAACATCATTGAAAATCTGTGGCTAGACCTGAAAATAGTAGTGCCTGCAAGATGCCCCAGGAATCTCACAGAACTGGAAGAATTCAAAGAAGAATGGATGAAAATCCTTCAAACAAGAATTGAAAGACTCTTGGCTGGCTACAAAAAGCATTTACAAGCTGTGATACTTGCAAAAAGGGGTGCTACTAGGTAGTAACCATGCAGGGTGCCCCAACTTTTGCATCAAGCATTTTCCTTTTTGTAATTTTTAAAATGTAAAAGATGAAAATATATATATATATTTCTGCCTAAAATACTAAGGAAATCTGTCATCTTCATCTTGCCTAACTGTTCACAATAGCAGTAACTTTGACCATGGGTGCCCAAACTTTTACATGCCACTGTATGTGTATTTTTTTTTTTTTAGAATATCTTTATTTTTAATGGAGGGAAAATGGTGTGATTTGTACTTTTATGTTTTTTGTTATTTTTTTATTACTTTTCACTATTCTTAATAGTCCTCTTAGGGGACTTTAATCTGCATACGTCTGATCGCTTGTGCTATATACAGCAATGCAGCAGCACTCACTCCATACACTTGTACACTTGTATTACGCCCAGGGGTGGATTAAGAGTAGCAAGGGCCCCGGGCAGTTTAGAAGGCGTGGGCCCCCCCTACACACACCTGATGTATCACGTGACATGTCACATGATCCCCTTTGATAGATCATGTGATAGTTCAGATGAAATTAATTTGGCACAATATTAATATATTAATTATAATAATTTTTTTACATTAATTGTATGACTTAATATTGAGCACAATTAAGTATGCTGACATCCCCTATATACAGTATGAAACCCTACATACAATATGTGCTGCCACATAACCCTCCTATACACAGCAGGCCGCTGCAAGTAGACATCTACACACAGCGGGAGGCCGCCGCACGTAGCCATCTATACACAGCAGGAGGCCGCACGTAGCCATCTATACACAGCGGGCGGCCGCACGTAGCCATCTATACACAGCAGGGAGGCCGCACGTAGCCATCTATACACAGCAAGAGGCAGCACGTAGCCATCTATACACAGCAGGAGGCCGCATGTAGCCATCTATACACAGCAGGAGGCCGCACGTAGCCATCTATACACAGCAGGAGGCCGCATGTAACCATCTATACACAGCGGGAGGCCGCACGTAGCCATCTATACACAGCAGGAGGCCGCACGAAGCTCAGTTCCACCCACAGTTGCAAGAGACAGATCCAGCCCGCTTTAACTGCTGGGCCGCAGTTTCAGCTGCCACACACTACATGATGCAAGCAAAATTTCTAAGATGATGGGAGGAGGGAGTAGACAGTGTGCAGGGGTATTTGTCTGTATGTAGTTTCAGTCCACTCCTCTCCCATCCCCAACATTATGTACAAATTTTAAAAATGACAATGATCCCCTGCCCTTTCATACAAAGTGCTGCTGGCTGCCCACCCTGTTCCACTGCCACAGCCACTGTCTGAGACACAAGAGACAAAATGATATAAGCTAATGCTTGTCTGTGGCAAGTGGCAGGAACACTAAAAGGCAGCCAGCAAGCACTCTGTATAAAACTGCAGGGGACCATTATTCATTGATATATCCAAAAAACATACTTTTTAGACAGAATACACACTTTGAGACTGAAGCAGCAGGGCTCAGCAGGAGACCAGGCGGGCTGCAGACAAACTCTGGGTCACAGTGCGTGGGTGGCGGCTCCTCTTCAGCAGAGGTTGCCGGGCAGAATGACACTGGCTCATGTGAGCCATTTCATGATCTCTTAAATAGACCCCGCACCCCTGTGTATGCTGGGCCCTGCCTGATGTCATGTGGCAGGGCGGTCCCAGCATCATTTAAACTTCCCGCCCTGGTGGATCTGCAGCTGGCCGGATGGGAGCGGCTTTGTGATGCAGCATGTCTGTGAGTGGCTGCTTTGAAATTTGGGTCCTGCCCTGCCTGACATCATGTCACATGACATCAAGCAGGGCAGGACCCAAAGTTCAAAGCAGCCACTCACAGACATGCTGGCTGGCTGCATCACGCATCCTTGCATATTCCCTAGCACCGGCGGGCAGTTTAAATTATGTAACTTGGGACCGCCCTGCCACATGACGTCAGGCAGGGTGGTCCCAAAGTTCAAAGCAGCCACTCAGACATGCTGGCTGCATCACGCAGCCGCTCCCATCTGGCTGCCGCGGCTGTATATTCACTAGTGCGGGCGGGCAGTTTAGATGATGTTGGGACCTCCCTGCCACATGACTTCAGGCAGGGTGGTCCCAACAGCATTTAAACTGCCCACCCGCGCTAGTGAATATACAGCCGCGGCGGCCAGATGGGAGCGTCATATGGCACTGGCAGGGCGGGGCAACACAGCATGATTCAAGCCGCCTGCAGCTGTGGGCCCGCAGGTGACCATCTAAACCTTCAGCCAGCGCGGCGGTGACAGAAAAAAAAAAGCATTATAATGGGAGCAATTCATGGGCCCCCCCGGAGCCTCGGGCCACGGGCGGTAGCCCAGATTGCCCTCATTATAATCCGCCTATGATGACGCCTCACTCCAGACACTAGTATTGAGCAAGACCATGCCCCGTCTAGTGACGCGGCCGGCCACTGGACGTTGCCGACTAGAGGGCGTGGCCTCACTCCATACAAGTGTATGGAAGCGAGGCCATGCCCACTGGCTAAGAGTATGTATAATGCACACATATCCTCCAGTCCCGGGTCTGAAACCGGCAAATCCACGCAGCGCACAGTGCGTGTGCTGGGGGGGATTGATAAGTCTGCAGTCACACAAAGTGACTGCAAACTTATATATTTGGACCTGACAATCCCTTTAATAAGTGCAGAAATAGTGCAGGATATCTGCAACATCAAAAACTCACCAAAAGCTCATTGTGGGAACATAGCCTTAATAAGGTTAATCTACAGGTTGACAGAATTAGTAAGGTGCACAGCTGCCAACTTGAAAGCACGAGTCCTGGAAGCCGCCAGCTTTCACTCATAGAGACATGCACAGAACAATTACAGTCGCAGTTTACTATTAGCGGGGACTGTAGATGCGCCAGAACACCTGTATGACTGATAGCCAGCGGCTCCCAGAAGTAATAAAGTTCGGCTATGCACTTTTCTAACGTTATTAACCTGCAGATCAAACCTATATCTGCAAGCTAACTGAGTTATCCAACATGATAGGTTCCCTTTAATTGCAAGTCAATGCAGAGTTCCATACTGTAATGTCTGTTAGAACAACTTCTTATAATCTTCAGCTATAATCACTCTTTGGTTTTGTAACAATTTCTGATTTTTCTAAAAATCTGTAGTCTATGCATGAAAGCTCAATATAACAATACAATTTTCCAAATCTGTTTAGCTTGTGCTAACAGTGCAGTCACTATATGTCCCACAATTGCCTTTTGTTCGAAGCTGTAAATGTGGCTATTTATTAAGCATGGCTGGGATTTAGCTTAAACACTTATTATCATAATACTGTGCCACACTACAAATGCCAACTGGTTACAAACAAAGGACTTGATTTATATAAGGAGAAAAATCTCTGTCTTTACTTTAAGGATATTCCATTATTTGATATGATGTAATTTTTGTAACGTTATAATTAGTGATGAGCGAGTATGTTCTGTTAACCCTTTCGGCGAGCATGCTCGGGTGAACACCAAGTATCTTCAGCATGCTCGGGTGTTATGTTTCAGTCTCTCTGTGTGCATGATTTGCGACTGTTAGAGAGCTTTAATACATGTGAGAACTGTCTGTTTCTTAGGCATTCCTCACATGTATTCAAGCTGTCAAACTGTCGCAAATCATGCACACAGAGAGACTGAAACATAACACCCGAGCACGGTTGAAGATACTCCGTGTTCGCCCGAGCATGCCCGCAGAAAGGGGTAACAGTAGTGATGAGCGAGTATGTTGTGTTAACTCTTTTGGCGAGCATGCTCGGGTGAACACCGAGTATCTTCAGCGTGCTATGTTTCAGTTTCTCTGTGTGCATGATTTGCGACTGTTTGACAGCTTGAATACATGTGAGGAATGCCTAAGGAACAGACATTCCTCAGATGCATTAAAGCTGTCAAACAGTCGCAAATCATGTACACAGAGAGACTGAACCCGAGCACGCTGAAGATACTCGGTGCTCGCCCGAATATGCTCGCCGAAAGGTTAACAAAACATACTCGCTCATCACTAGTTATAATCACTGAACAACCTTGTAAATCTAAAAAGAAATTTACCGAAAAATCTTTTCCTAAAATCACAGGCCACATGCATATCATTATGAAAAATGGCGATTGAAAGGGAATCCTCATTATGGGGATTGGAATTTGCTAGGAATGCATTAGTTATTTTCATATAACTCTTGACCTCTAAAAAGTAATCTCAATAATATCAGCATGACCATCTGATTGGAGCATTTGCCCATCTATGTTAAACCATAGCATTTATTTCATTTTCATTTCTTGGTCAAAATACTTGCTTCTCTCTGTCTCCATGGGCAGACAAACCATCATTAAAGCCTTTTCAGTTGGACAGGGGCCCTGAGGGGACAGAGGGGCAAGCCAGAGAGTCGTAGGCAATGGGCCTGGGCAATATTGCTAGGTTTGGGTTGAAATGAGTTGACTTTTCAAACCAACAAGGAAATGGCGGCTGGTGGGGCATGGCTAAGTGACACAAACCGTGGTGTGGGCTTGGTTATTTAGTGCCTAAACTACCATTGTAGCTGGTTCAGTTGCACAGGATCCTAATGGGGAAAGAGGAGCCACTCAGAGCAGCAGGGAATCAAAATGCACAGTTAATCTTCAGGTTGGAAGGGGAGGTGGCTTTTCAAACCACCAGACATACAGGGCCAGGTGGGAGTATGCCTTTTTCCACAAAATGATGGGTGGGCAGAGATTTCTGGTTCCAGAATACTGCTGTCATCCAATCCATGGTATTTTTGGGCTGCTCTTTTAATACAGAAAGACAAGGATATCATTGCACTCTATTTGGACACAGATAAACTACAAATGTGTTGTCCATCGTACAATTCAAATAACTTGAATTACAGATATTTATGCCAAAAGATGTAATATATTCCCTTTTGCCTATAACCATATAGTACATACGTAGAATAATATCTAATCCTGTTTCAATCAGCTCCCTATTACATTGATAAATTGCCTGGGTGTGACCTTTGACTCCACCCTGTCCTTGAAACCACACATCCAAGCCCTGACCATTTCCTGTCGCCTCCAACTCAAAATTATTTCCCGAATTCGTTCTTTCCTCAGCCTTAAATCTACTAAAATGCTAGCTCACTCTCATCCTCTCCCACCTTGACTATTGCACCATCCTTTTCTGTGGCTTCCTAACTAATATTCTCACATCTCTCCTGTCCGTCTACTTTATTCCACTGCTCAATTAATCCATCTGTTGCCTTGCTCCTCCTCCTCTCATGCCAATTCCTTCACTGACTTCGAGTTCCCCAGCAATCTGGTATAACCTACTATCCATAATCTGTCTCCTCCATACATCTCCAAACTAATCCCAATACTCTCCCACGCTAAAATCGCCTGTCCTCACAAGACCGCCTTCTCTCCTCCACTCTCATACATTCCTCACCAAATATCTTCCAAGATTTTTCTTGAACATAATCTATTCTCTGGAATTCAGTGCCTCAATAAGTCTGATTGTCTCCGATATGTATACTTCCAGTCACATAACCATTCTGTCTCGCCGCCGACACCAGAGAATCCTCACAACATGTGATGCACGTGATGTGAGGATTTGCAAGTCTGCAGTCACAGAGCCTGGACAACCCCTTTAAAATCATGTCTGCCAGAATTACTGGAAGCTACAGGGAGAAAGTTTTATTGTCCTTGCAGCCGCTTGCTTCCAGTCATCGTTGCAGTGCATGGAGCAGTTACATTCAATGCTCACTATATAGTGAGCGTGCTGTAATCACTGCCTGGCACACTAATTAACATCTTGCTCTTCTGTGTGTATGTGCGGTGTCAGTGTGCAATGTAGGCTGTCAATGTATGTGCAGGGGAGTGATTTCAGTGTGCTTACAACAACTGTAATAGCTCCCTGCACTGCCCCAATGACTGGAAGTGAGTGACTGCTGGGTGACTAGAACTTCATTTTCTCCCTGAAGATACTCTTCTACTAACCTGCAAATTTAGGGTTAATACCGTTAGAAAAGTGCCCAGCATCTGCATTGAAAGTTCACCACACAGCAGAAAATTCACTTTATTCCTTCCTGTGAACCACCGACTTTCAGTCACATAGGCGTGCCATTGCGGCTACAGTCACCGCTCACAGCTGTAGGCACACCCCGACACTTTGACTGCCGGCTCTGCACTGATACAGTGCAAAGCCGACTGTCAGTCAATGTGCCAGGAAGTGCTTACACCCCCAGATTAACGCTATATCTGCAGGTTAATAGCATTATTGGATGTCACGGGTTTCTTTTAAACACAGGAAAAGCGTTTTTGACCAAATCCTTGTTTTCGCTTAAAAATAACGATCAAAATATAACCAGGTGTTATTCAGCAGCATTTCCACAGCAAATTCGGCAGCAGAATCTCCATCATTTGGTGCTGATTTTGCAGCGGTGGCTTCATTGTGGAAATTTCATTGCGCAAATATCCCATGTAGATGTACTCTAAACGTTACATATTTTTATATAAAATCCAAGAGTGGTTTGCAGATAACATTGTGTGGTGGCACCATCAAATATAGTACATCAATTACACCCATACCTATGTACAGGTCTTTTCTAGGGTTAGGGGACAGTCAGGGCTAAAGTATTAACCTGCAATAGTAACAGGTAATATCAAAATAAACCCATTAAACTCAGAAGTACAAGAGGTTGTGTGTCTAAGCGGCCATATACTGTACATTTCAGAGCTGTCTGTGCAAAGGTCCACAAACACGTGGCATATTAGCACGCCACTCCATCACAAAAGGCAAGCGGACATTTTAATATGCATTTGCTTATTTGTTTTCACCCATGGCACCCATGCAGTAAATACATGGTATATCCACATCAGAATCTCCATGTAAGATGTGTGGATTTTGCGATGGATTTGTATGTGGAGTACCATTACACAGCACAGGAATGCACCTAAAGTTTCTTCCTTCGTAGCTACATGTGTAATCCTGTTGTAAATAACATTTAGATTCATTTTGCTGTGAAGACCTAATAACCTTTTTCAGAGAACATTAAACTTCTCTCAGAACTAGGACATACGTCAGCATCCCGGTTTCTTTATTCATTATAAAAGAGAACCACTCCCTTTTGTGGAGACATGAATTCTACATATTGCATTCCTTCAAAGGAGCAGTCTGGATGTTTGGAAGACATTTTTTAGGACATAGGTGACTTAGGTGATTCACTTGAGGTGAAGAAGATATGTCGACTTTTTATGAATCATAATGGAAAACTTGACCCAGAAGCTTTAAATTTTATAAAGAGGAGCTTTGTTAGCAATGCAAATTATTTTCTTGTTATTTTTTTTACATTTATTGCAATTGCGTAAAAGATGATTATAGGCAAACAAAATACCTCGGTAATCATTAAATGACCTATTGAGATGTTACATATATACCAGATGATATAGTATCACTGCAGCAAAAAAAGCATCTTTAAGGCCATTTGACACAGAGGCCCCGATTCATAAAGACCGGCATTGTTCATGTCAGTCTTGATGAATGGACGTGCTTGAGTTAGAGGCGCCTGGTTTATTAATGAATTAGACGCATATTAAATGTGGCATGCGCCTTTGCGACAAATCTTACTCCAGTCAGGGACTGAAATAAGATTTCTGGTGTAAGTTATCCTACGGCCATTATGATTTAGATGAGCGGGCATCGCCACACCGTGTTCTTCCCCAGCTCTGCCCATTTTGGAAGAGCTTGCCAAATCTAGCGTGAATATGCCAAAAGTCGCTAATTGTTTTGTGCAGCCTTGCATTGTTGGATAGTAGGAAAATAAAGAATTTTGCAATTGATTTGCATTTTCTAACTGCTGTAATTCTCCTGCAACTAGAGCTTTTATCTTTCATAGTCCTTAGCTGGTTTCCATGGAGCTTGGCCACTAGTGCATGCCCAGACCCTAGCCAAGTGTGCACAGTAACTACATTTTAGGAGAGAGGCCCATCAGTCTTGTCCAATTGAAAACCTCACATGAGAAAACTGCTTTTCTATTGGGATAAACTGATGGACAGCTCTGGTCACATATTCCTCCACCAGCAGCCATTTTATGCACTACAGAGCGGTGCAGTTTGTGAAGAAAGCTTCACTAACAAGAGCAGGAGAAGAACCTGTCATACCTATATAATAACAAGTGCAACAAAATCATGTCCCCAACACATCTGTTAAAATAAAGATAATGTGGCCGACCCCGTTAACTCTGGAGCCAGCAATGGACAGTATAATACAGCAGCTACAGGATGTCAACGGTGCAAAATTTTGAATGAAACCCAATTACAAAAGATATTTTAAGAAAAAAAAATGTCTTCAAGGGTGGACAACTCCTTTAACTTGTAATATACCAGCCACCTGTCAGGGGTGTGTCAGATGTGACAGACAGTCGCCTTGCAGTTTGTTGCAGGTCATCCTATCGTTTGGCATTAAAGACACCATCTTAGCTGTCTCACTCTAGGGCCCAGCAGCTACCTACCTCCTGCTCTAATTGACAATCAGGCCTGGGTGTTTAAATACTTCCTGGTTGCTACACAGAGGTGCTAGTAATATTCACATGACCCCTTGTGAAGGCTTGGAGCAGTTCTTACTTCCTCTCTGGTGCTAAGAGGACGTGTGTGTCATCTCTCTGAAGTCGACTCAAGCTAAGCTACTTCCCCCGTGTCTGTCTCCCCTTGCTGTCTTTAGTTGTCAGTGGGGATCGACTAGCGCTCACCCCACCTCACCCTTTCCATATCCAGGGCCAAGCGCTAGGGAAATACAGGGATAGGTTCCTGTGTGGCAATTAATGAGGAACCAATATAGGGACGGTAGGGGAGACAGGGTGATTGCAGATCAGCCTAGGAAGTCTCTTCTTCCCCCTTTCCCTAGTGTCTGGGCTCCCTTCCCCTCATCCCTTTGTGTCGCACTTTGCCTTTCCTACACTGTGCGTGACACCACCTCTCTCCGGCCCATTGATTTCTATACACCAGTAAGCTGCTCATCTCCAAAGCCCACTCTTCTAGCTCTTGACAAGCTGCTGTTTTAAATCTTGCAAAATCACCTGTAAAGCAGATTTCAAAACAGATCTCATAATCACATTCTCAGCTCTTGCTGTCCAGAGCTGTGTGCTCATTCAAATGCCTTGTTATTTGTATTTGTAAATATGGTGATAACGGTGTACACTCCAGAACCAACCACTGATAGCTGAATGTGTTTCAGCTATTAATTCAATAAATTCACATGAGTCTCAATACTGTAAAGCTTGTAATTGATTTGAAAATATAAGTGGGGTAGAGTAGAGAGAAAACCCCGCTGACTAAAGGAGCTCACACTTTACAGATGAGGGAGAGAACTCTGCTAACCATAAGACCTTACAGTTTTGAGGAGAGAGAGGTCCCCACTTACCATAATTACTAGCACTCTACAGGAGAGAGAAAGTGAGGACCCAGAGGCGTAGCTAGGGGTTCAGTTCAGGGGATGGAGAGGGGGAAAAATATCTGGTTGGGCCCCTAACCAGTAACCCTGATTACAACTATGGTGGCACACTGATATTACCGCCATATAGTGGTAGATACCAGTCCTGCAGAACATATAAGAGATTACAGTGCAGTTATTGAAGGTAAACTACAGATGACGTTCTTTCTGATGGAGTCGTTCATTTTTCACGTCTATTCCATGAACATGTTAAATAAAAAAACTAATAACAATTGTGGAATTGCTCTTTTTTGCAATTTCAACACAATTTTTTTCCCATTTTCCAGTACACTATGTGGTAGAATGAATGGGGTCATTCAAAAGTACAACTCGTCCCACAAAAAGCCCTCAAAAGTCTATGTGGACAGAAATATAAAAAGTTATGGCTCTTGGAAGTAGGGGAGGATCATAGAAATAGATATAAATCACAATCGATACATGTCAGTATGTATTTACAACAGGATTTGTCCGCGTTCAGTTTGGCCTGCAGCAGCAGGTCTTTTCCAGGGGCACCACGAGGAGGAAAGGACTCACCCCCATACACTGCTTAGTCATCTTCTGCTTATAATTTAGATATTATCTTTTGCTCTGATTTTTAGTCTTATGCTTAATGTTCTTCCGCTTTTTGTTCTGCAGCTTCTTGTACTTCTGCTTCTTGGTTTTCTGTCTCTTGTTCTTCTGTATCTTGGTGGTTGTCTTCTCTTCTTTGTCCTCTTGGTCAACTTCTTCAGGGTCATCTTCTTGGTCTTCTTCGGGGTGGTCTTCAGGGTCGTCGTCTTCGGGGGTCCTCGTCTTCGGGGTCCTCGTCTTCTTCGGGGTCCTCGTCTTCTTCGGAGTGGTCTTCAGGGTCCTTGTCTTCTTCGGGGTGGTCTTCAGGGTCCTCGTCTTCAGGGTCGTCGTCTGCAGGGTCCTCGTCTTCTTCGGGTTGGTCTTCAGGGTCCTCGTCTTCAAGGTCCTCGTCAGGGAGATCCAGAGTGATTACCAAGAACCATTTCAAAAAGCTTGAACTTGGAAATGTAGCAGAAGGTACAAGAAGGCTGAGGAACTACCGAGGACCAGCTGACGGTACTGGAACCCGGATGGGTAGCAGAAGGTACAAGAGCCAATGGAACTACCGAGGACCAGCTGATGGTACTGGAACTCGGTTACTAAGCAGGAGGTACCTGTGCCCGAAAGCACTACCAAGGACCAGCAGACGTTGGTGGAACTTGGATACCGAGAAGGAGGCACCTAATCCAAAGGCACTGCCGAGAACCAGCTGACGGTACTGGAACCCGGATGGGTATCAGAAGGTACCCATGTAAAAAAAAGTTTCAAGGCCGCGAGCTGGCTGCAGTTACCAAAACCCACAGTCCTACAGGGGGTGCTTGTCCTATTGGCACTATGGAACCAGCCTTCATTGCCAGATCCCGCAGCCCACATAGGAGTCACCTAAACTGCAGGCACCATAGAGTCGGCTAACCCGACCGCAACACGACAGGACAACGCATTGGAGGCAAAGTGACGTTGACACTACCCGGAAACAGCTGGCGTGCTGGAACCAGGCTGGGCAGGAGGGAGTACCCGTGCCAAAGACACTGCTGGGAAACAGCTGGTGGTGCTGGAACCCAGGGTAAATACTAAAAACAGAGTGGAGCCAGAGGCGTAATTGGAGCAACTTTAAAATCTGTAGTAGTGTGAATGTGGACAGAGCAGGAGAATTTGCCGGACACACAGCAGGGGAACAGCTGACGTTACTGAACCCCAATAACACTGGAGCAAGCGTTGACTGTGCAGACGGCACTTCTGAGCAGCAACTAGCGGTATTGGAGCCCAGGGTAAATACTAAAAACAGAGGAGCCAGAGGTGTATTTGGAGGAGGTTTTAAATCAGTAGCACAGTGGATGTGGACAAAGCAGGAGAATTTGCCGGACACACAGCTGGGGATCAGCTGACGTTACTGAACCCCAATAACACTGGAGCAAGCGTTGACTGTGCAGACGGCACTTCTGAGCAGCAACTAGCGGTATTGTAGCCCAGGGTAAATACTAAAAACAGAGGAGCCAGAGGTGTATTTGGAGGAGGTTTTAAATCAGTAGTACAGTGGATGTGGACAAAGCAGGAGAAATTGCCGTCCGCACAGCAGGGGAACAGCTGACGTTATGTCAGGGTAAAAAAGAATATATATTTTCTCTACTTTTATACGCTTTGCTTATGTACTAACCACCATTTTGTGTCTTATAACAATAAGCTTTCCTTGCTACGTGTTACTTAGATCGAAATTTATGCTAAGATGGCGCCGGTATCAGCCAGCACCTGTTTCAGAGAAATGAAACCGAATCATCAACTGACGGTTGTCTGCCCAGAGACTGAGTTAAGGAGACATGGACCAATCAGGAGTGGCCGGATACTAGACATTTATGGCTTACCCCGCCCCGAACAATCCATTTATGGCTTACCCCGCCCCGAACAACCCCTTTCCCCTCCCCATTATGTAGTGTATTTAAGTTTGTGCATGCGGAAATAAAGGAAGAACATTGCTGAGATCGTGGCTTGCCAGTAGCCTTCTGAGCATGCTCTGAGTTTGAACCAGCTTGTTATCTGACTCATTCTTTGAATGGTTGACCCATGCTCATAGCCTTAATTTGGAGTGACTGGAGGACGAGTGGAATGTCGCTACGACCCCGACAAATGGCGCCCAACGTGGGGCGTGGCTAGCGGTACGCCGCCCTCCCGGACCCATATTGTTGACTTCCTGGTGGTGACCGCGGCGGCTGAATCTGAGGCCTGATCAACCTCCATCGAACACGGTAAGTCGAGATATATTTTATATGTTTCACTTGCCTGTGTGTCAGCCGCAGCGGTTCCTGTGGGGTTGTCAGTTTGGATCTGGGTGGGTGACCAGTCGAGTGGTGAGACCTCAGGCGTCCCGCGCCACGTCCTGAACCAGCAACTGTGAGACCGAGTGACGTCGCATGCCTGCGCGTGCTCGTGTGCACACCACCTCCTCCTCCCCCGGTCACTGTACTTTTCTTAGATAGTTGCCTCCCATGACTGATAGTCGATTCCAAGCCATCCCTGAATTGAAGTGTAAGGGAGAAAGAATCTGTGACGAATTGAGGAGTGCTCTTCGTCTACCACAGAGACTGCTGTAAAGTCAAGGTTAGGGAAGGGGATAGATTGAGGTGTCTCTCTATCTCACCAGTGTATTGAGGTGTGCTCTACACTGACGGGTGGCGACCTGTAGTCAGGGTGCCGTGGTGAGTCGCACTGTAAAGTCGCCATTCAAGGTTAGGGAAGGGGATAGATTGAGGTGTCTCTCTATCTCACCAGTGTATTGAGGTGTGCTCTACACTGACGGGTGGCGACCTGTGGACTGCACCAGTGATCTGAGTCGCGACAGATCATTGCATTCTATAAGAAAATGTTGCGTATGTTCAAATCTGAAAGATCTCACAAGTTGCCGGATGGTGCAGTGGGAGTCATCCAGCTAGTAGAGTCACGGGAAGGCAAGAAGGCTGTTAAGAATGTTAGGAATCTGTATAAAATGATAAGCTTACCCAGTACGGGCAGACTTCAGCCTTCAGTATGGAAAGAATGCGTTATACAAAATAAAGGGAGGTTGAGTGATGAAGGACTCCTGCACCAGGCTAAGGCACATCTTAGAGTAGCGAATGATTTAAAGGTTGAGGGCTGGAAAGAAGTAGATGGTGCAGGGGGAACATAGAATGCCGAGCCTTTGTTCGGATACATGAAAGCTGCAGAATGTGATTTGTTATGTGACCCTAAATTGGCCGTAACCCCGTTGATGCCTGTCACTACACCGAGCCCTCAGCCCCCACCCTATAATGGCGCCGATGCTAAATCATCGGAAGGATGGACGTGTTGTATGTGCGAAGAGCAGAACCCGCCCTGGGCGAAGTTCTGCTGTGTCTGTGGGGCGGGCCGCCCATGGCACGATGCCCAGCCTGCCTCCAAGAACAATCCCACTCCCACTCCAACTCCTCCCTCCAACGGCCATCTTACTACACCTTTTACTTGTTGTGGGAGGCCCGGGAAACCCCAATCCGGCCTATATCCACTACTAGATCCGTCCGGTGCTTATTACCAGCCGCCAGCACGGGTGGAAAAGCCCGCAGTCCCAGAGCACCCATCTGAAACTAATGTGATACCCTCTGCTCCAGTCCACGATGCTGAGGCGCTCCCTCTGTTCCCCATGGGGGTCGCCCATAACTCTGGGGATATCCTCCTCATCTCCCCAGAATTTCAGGCCAGACTGCTCTCGCTCCGCCAACATACTGTTACTCAAGACGATACGGAGCCAGATGAGGGATGGGCTCAAGATACTCCAGCGCCCCCCCCTTTACCCCATACGTCTCCTGTGGCATCCTCCACCCCACATTCATTACCCATACTCCGGCCCTTGCTCCAAGCAACTGCTGAAAGAGCACCACCCCCCAGCCCCTCAGAAGTCTGGGACCCCTGCCGCTCCCGGAACCTAGTAGACCCATCAGGACGCCCCGTCACTCTGTCAGTAGGCTATGGTGACATCCTTACACATCGGGTGGGGGCCATAGTCAACCCTGCAAACACCCGTATGAGCCATGCTGGAGGATTGGCTCGTAAAATTGCCCTTGCTGCTGGTTCCACTCTGGCTGCAGAATGCCAGGCTCACTTAGCCGAAAACGGAGAGCTTTCAAAAGGCCATGGATTCCACAAAAGCAGGATCCCTTAGTACGTATGAATCCGGCCTAGAATACATGAAACAGTTAAAAGCCTGGGCTCAGGATCGCTTGTCAGATCAAGCTGGGTCTGTACAAGATGTTCAACAAGACCCTGATGAATCTGTGGAAGGATATGCTGCAAGACTCAGCATGCATTTTGAGGATCTCGGATACAGTCCTCACGTCAAGACGCAGGCCGCCCTGTTGGTTCAGGCCCTAGTAGATGGCCTACAAGACGCTCTCAGAGATGAGGTTCTGAGGGTACGCCCCGAGATCCGTTCTTCTTTTAACGACACGGTGGACATTGTCAAAGCTTTCCAAAAAGCTATGCTAAAAATGGAAAAGGATACTAAGCCAAAGAAGAAAGCCGCTCCTGCCATGGTATATCAAGCTCAAGAAAGCTACCCACCCCCTGGCAACCAACATGGAATCAAGTGGGTAATGGTTAAAGGCACAGGTGATGATACTCCTCCCACATATAGAAAACAAGACAGAAAAAATGACAGGGGGCCACCTAGAGACAAGAGACAATCTCGTGATTCTGAAGGACGCATGCTGTGTTGGGAATGTGGTAGCCCTAATCACATTCTCAGAGACTGTCCAACCCGCAGACAGTACCATGACCGCTCGTTTCATGACGGTCCACACAACCATGGACCTTCCCGTGAACCATCTCACCCACGCCAATGACGGCCCGGTCAACCAGTGTCCACTTTCCCGGCTACGCACCCCACGGCCGCCTGTGGGACTGTCACTTTACAGGTGGACCATCAACCATTGAAGTTCCTGGTGGACACTGGGGCGGCCACATCTGTCATTTCTTCTACACAGCTCCCTCCCTTGGTATCCCTATCACCGGATACCCTCACCTGTGTTGGGGTGGAAGGCCAACATATTTCCTCTCCACTCACAGTCCCTGTGTCTGCAGGACCATTCACTGGAGTACTCACAAGATTCTTGGTCTCAGAAACTTGCCCCGTTAATTTGTTGGGAGCCGATCTCTTAGAGCGGATGAAGGCAACTATTACCTTCGGAAACCATGGCATGGAGCTTCTTCTGCGAGATCCTCATTCCGAACAAGGGACTGAAGACCGCTGCGTTCTCAAAGCCTTCCCTCTCATGATGATGACCATACAACCTCACACTCTTCTTGATACCTCACAGTTCCCTCACTCTCTGTGGTCCAGCGGGCCAGAGGACGTTGGCCTCCTGCAGGTTCCCCCGGTCCAAGTACACCTCAAGCCTGGACACAGGTACCCACGGTTGCCACAATACCCCCTCAAGGCGGCACAAGAACAAAGCTTGGGTACCCAAATCGCTTCCCTCCTGGAGTCAGGAGTCCTTGTCAGATGTGTATCTCCATGCAATACACCCCTCTTTCCTGTAAAAAAGAAAACCGCTCCGGGAGAGCCTCCAAGATACCGGTTGGTTCAGGATCTCAGAGCCGTCAATGCAGCTACCATTTTAGAAACTCCAGTGGTACCCAACCCAAACACCCTCTTGTCTCAGGTGCCTCCAACGGCCACCTTGTTTACGGTGTTAGATCTGGCCAACGCCTTCTTCAGTATACCCTTGCATGAAGATTCGTGGTTTCTTTTTGCCTTTACCTTTCAAGGAGCACAGCTTACATGGACCAGGACTCCACAAGGAGCCCAGAACTCTCCTAACCAATTCATTCATTCTATGAAGTCTATTCTGGAGCCATGGGTTCAAGAGAACCCTCAGGTCACTCTTCTACAATATGTGGATGATCTTTTACTCTGCGGCACTGAAGAAAATTTGCCAGAGATGTCAGCATCCCTTCTCTGGTTTCTTCACTCAGCTAACTGTAAAGTCTCGAAAGGCAAAGTCCAATGGTGTCTGCCCAAGGTCATTTTCCTCGGACATTGTATATCACAAGGTGCTAGACATCTGACTGAAGAAAGAAAACAAGCCATCATGGATATCACCTTCCCAACCACCTACTCCGCTATGCAGACTTTCCTTGGTCTCATCATTTATTGCAGGCAATGGATCCCGGATGCCTCAAAGCTTATGCAACCCCTGTATGACTGTCTTAAGGACGAAGGCTCCGTCTGGTTTCATGCTGAAGATTCACGTATCTCTCACTAACGCAGACTATGTTTTGACAGCCTTAAACAGGCTGTTGTCTCTGCCCCGGCCTTGGGCTTACCAGACTATACTCAGCCATTTCACCTCTTTGTCTCTGAATCGGAAGTTCATGCCTCTGGAGTTCTAGCACAACGCTATGATCATAAGTATCGGCCTTTAGGCTACTACTCAGCCCGCCTGGACCCTGTCGCCCGAACTGCCCCCACGTGCCTTAAGGCGGTCCACGCTGCTCACATCCTCCTTGACAAGTCAGCTGATATCGTCCTTGGACATGATCTAGTTATACAGGCCGGCCATGATCTCTCAGCTGTTCTGCAACAAACATCTCCGAAACATCTAACCAACCAAAGACACCTGCGGCTGCAGTGTTCCCTATTGTTGCCCTCCAATATAACATTTACCAGATGTCTGACTATCAACCCTGCCACTTTGCTTCCACCTTCTAGGGGGGAAGACGAACAGGGTGAAGGTCCATTGGTGGAACCTCATGATTGTATAAAAATTTTGCAGGAAGAGACTTCTGCTCCAGAGAATATGGTGGCACATCCGCTCGCACACCCTGCCTTGCACGTATGGACTGATGGATCCCGTTTCGCAGACCCTCAAGGGAAGTTCCACACGGGATATGCTGTTACAACAGACCTAACAGTCCTCAAGGCTGAAGCTCTACCACCATACATGTCTGCACAAGAAGCTGAACTTGTAGCTCTCACGGAAGCCTGCCACCTGGCAGCTGGAACAACGGCAAACATATATACCGATTCTAGGTATGGACATGGAATTTGCAATGATTTTGGACTCTTGTGGAAGTCTAGAGGATTCATCACAGCTGCAGGTACACCAGTGAAACATGCCTCATGGATTAAGGCCCTAATGAAGGCCCTGGAACTACCCATTCAGGTTGCTGTTATCAAGGTCAAGGCTCATGGAAGACTAGATTCCAGGGAAGCCAGGGGCAACCACCTAGCTGACCAAGCAGCCAAGACTGCAGCAGTGGAGAATGTGTCATCAAAGTGGCAGGAAAAGGAAGAAGAGATGGGGGAGACCCTGCAAACCGTAGCTGTGGCGCTTGTAACATACCTGGCGGTGTCCTTGCATGGTGGTCCATCTCCCACTGTGCAAGAGCGCGCACTTGATCTCCAGTCCAGAATGTCTCTCTGGCTTCCCTCCATGCTGTCTGTTTGTGTCTGTTTCTGCTGCTTAAGGGCGGCGCCCGATCACTTCCTGCTTTTTGTACCTGCTGTGGGTCACACCCCTTGTGCGTCCTCAGCCTATTGCTGTCTGTCACCTGGTATATAGCTCAGCTGCTCCCATCTATTCCTGCCTGAGCATAGTGTTTCATTCAGTGTGTGCTTGCACTCTGAAGGTGCCAGGTCCCGTTCTGTGTTCTCTTGTCTGCCTATCCTGGAGGCTGTATTTCCAGGCCTGTCTGAACATGCTCCTAGCCTGTTCCTCCTGCCTTCTAGGGGCCGATTACCTAGACCCGTTCCTGTATCTTGTCTGACCTGTCTGAACACGCTCCTAGCCTGTTCCTCCCGCCTTCTAGGGGCTGATTACCTAGACCCGCTCCTGTATCTTGTCTGTCCTGTCTGAACACGCTCCTTGCCTGTTCGTCCTGCCTCTCTGGGGGCCGTATTCCCAGACCCGCTCCTGTATTCCGCTGCAGTGTCGGTCTCCTCCGTACACTCAGTTCCAGTCTGAACTCTCTCCTATCCTTTACCTGTTTTGCCTCTATGTCCGTTCCCTTCCTTTTTCTGCAGAGTCTGAACTCGTACCTAACTCCTGCTTGTTGTCTCTGTACTCCCGTTTGTGAGTTTGTGGTCCACTCGCTACTTCTCTGCTAGTACCCTGTGGGTGTCTGGCTCTGCCTTTCCCTTCCTGTCTGTTCCGTGTGAACAGAGCCCTGTCCCCCCTACTCAGCCTAGCCTGCTCTGACTCCTTTGCTCACCGCTCCGGCGGTTCTAGCCTGCTCTGACTCCTTTGCTCACCGCTCCGGCGGTTCTAGCCTGCTCTGACTCCTTTGCTCACCGCTCCGGCGGTTCTAGCCTGCTCTGACTCCTTTGCTTACCGCTCCGGCGGTTCTAGCCTGCTCTGACTCCTTGCTCACTGCTCCGCAGCCTTGCTCCGCTCTGACCCTTTTGCTCACTGCTCCGGCAGCCTTGCTCCGCTCTGACCCTTTTGCTCACTGCTCCGGCAGTCCTGTCCTGCCCTGCTTCTGCCCGCTGCTCCGGCAGTCCTGTCCTGCCCTGCTTCTGCCCGCTGCTCCGGCAGTCCTGTCCTGCCCTGCTTCTGCCCGCTGCTCCGGCAGTCCTGTCCTGCCCTGCTTCTGCCCGCTGCTCCGGCAGTCCTGTCCTGCCCTGCTTCTGCCCGCTGCTCCGGCAGTCCTGTCCTGCCCTGCTTCTGCCCGCTGCTCCGGCAGTCCTATCCTGCCCTGCTTCTGCCCGCTGCTCCGGCAGTCCTGTCCTGCCCTGCTTCTGCCCGCTGCTCCGGCAGTCCTGTCCTGCCCTGCTTGTGCTCGCTGCTCCTGCAGCCCCGTCCTGCTCTGTTCTTGCCCACCGCTTCGGGCGTTCCCTCTCTGCTGTGGTTGTCTACCGCATCTGCGGTTCTGTGACCCAGTCTGTACTGGGTCTTAACCTTTCTGTACTCCAGCCCGTCCTTTCGGCCAGTACCTCCCTGCCTGCATACTCGCCTGTATCCACCCAGCTGCGTACCTGCCGTGTTTGCTTACATCCACCAGTCTGTGCCAGCCTAACCTGCCTGTTCCTGAGTCCCAGTGTGTACTGGGTCCTATCCCGCCTGTGTTCCTACCTGCTAGTGCCTCCCTGTCTGCACTCTAGCTGTGCTTGCCTGTACCCCTCTGCCTGTATTATTCCTGAGTCCCAGTGTGTACTGGGTCCTATCCCGCCTGTGTTCCTACCTGCTAGTGCCTCCCTGTCTGCACTCTAGCTGCGCATGCCTTTACCCGCCTGCCTGCATACCAGTCGTGCCTGCCTATACCCTCCAGTCTGTGCGCCAGCCTAACCAGCCTGTTCCAGTAATCCCTGTGTGGGTCAACCCCCGTGTCCGGAGTTTGACCTGGAGTAGCACCTGGTCCCTCTGCCCGGTTTCTCCCTGGTGCACTGGCGTCATATGCCGTCGTGCCACCTTGGTCGGATCGGCCAGATACTTAGTCACGCCCCTCCAGGCACTCTCCGGTTCATGGTCCAGTGGAACCACAACACCCGCACACGCCAGTCAGTCCGGGCGTGTGCATAACAACATGCTCAGGCCATGGTTCCCGTTGAGCCCCACGGCCTTCGCTCTCTGAGAAGTTTTCCAGCGAATACATGCATTAAAAATAAATAAATAAAATTTATTTTTTTTTTTCTCAGCTGAGTTCCAGGCGAATTACGCACCCGTCCAGATGGATCTATCTGCTCTCGTTCCTGCGGATCCGCCACGTTACTATGGGGATCCAAGACAAAGTCGTGCATTTGTGGAGCAATGCATGCTACACTTCAAGTTCTACCCTCTATGTTTTCCCACCGATCGGGTTAAGGTGGCATTCATTATGTCTTACCTGGCGGGTGATGCCTTGGAATGGATCAACCCCCTAAATGAAACACAGGATCCGATCCTCCTGGACCTAATGGCCTTCCTGGTGGCCTTTCTAATGGTCTTCGATGATCCTAACCCGGAGGCTCCTGCTGAAGCTTCACCTCCCAATATCCCGGAGCAGCCCCGATGGGTAATGTGTGTGGGTAGCGCAATAGTCCTCCAGCCCAATGAGACTACTGTCCACCCAGAATCTTCACAGGGTGACTACGCTTTCCGGAATACATCTCCCAACCTCAAGAGGCAGTCCAGACGTGCTAGACGTAGAGGCAAGCCGTCACGCCAGGGTCTGTCCTCCCTGAGACCTCCTGACCCCAACCTTGAAGTCCCTACTGAAGCTTCATCTCCCTGTATCCCGGAGAAGCCCCAACGGGTAATGTGCGTGGGTAGTGCTCCGGTTCTCCTGCCCGAAGAGACTTCTGCCCATCCAGACTCCACACAGGAGAACTTCCTGCACCCGGCATCAGATGCTTCACCCACTTTAACCGGTGTGCATGTCCAAGGATGCTCCAAAGCTGTGGTTACCTCTGAGTCTGTGCACCTCTACTACCTGGCGGAGGACCCCCTGTTGCCTCCTGAATCCTCCGGGATACCACTCGATGACAAATGGAGAGAGACTTCTCTACACTCGGTACTCGATACTTTGTCCGCTTCGTCCTGTGAGCCTGACAATCGGTACCCCAAAGTGGTAGTTACCCCCGAGTCTCTACACCCCTCCGACCAGGCGGACGACCTCCAGTTGTCTCCAGAACCCTTCGGGGTGCTACCTGGTAGCGAAAGGACAGAGACTCTCCTATACTCTGTACCTGATACCTCGCTCGCTTCGTCCAGTGAGTCCAACCTAGTGTACTCCGAAGCAGAGGTTACTCCCGAGTCTCTACACCCCTCCGACCAGGCGGAGGACCTCCAGTTGTCTCCAGAACCCTTCGGGGTGCTACCTGGTAGCGAAAGGACAGAGACTCTCCTTTACTCTGTACCTGATACCTCGCTCGCTTCGTCCAGTGAGTCCAACCTAGTGTACTCTGAAGCAGAGGTTACCCGTGAGTCTCTACACCCTTCTGACCAGGCGGAGGACCGCCAGTTGTCTCCAGAACCCTTCGGGGTGCCACCTGGTGGTGAATGGACAGAGACTTTCCTATACTCGGTACCCGATACCTCGCCTGCTTCGTCCAGTGAGTCCGACCTAGTGTACTCTGAAGCAGATGTTTTCTCTGAGCCTCTGCACTCTTCTGACCCGGCGGAGGACCTCCAGTTGTTTCCTGAATCCTCCGGGGTACCACCAGATAACAAAGAGACAGTGACTTTTCCTCATTATGTACCTGATAACCCGTCTATTTCTTCCTGTGAGCTTGACAAGATGTACCTCAAAGCAGAGATTACCCCCAAGTCTCTGTCCTCCTCCAACCCGGTGAAGGACTTCCAGTTGTCTCCTGTACCCTCTGGGGTGCCACCTGAAAATATGTGGAGAGAGACTTCCTTGTGTGCTGTTCCTGGTACTCCACCCGTTTCGTCTGTTGCTGAGGATGGCTGGATAGGAGGTAGCATCCTAGCTAACCAAATGAGATCAGTTTTTCCTGTGGACAGTGGAAGTGATCTCCTTGAAGTGAACGACTGGTCCTCGAATTCCCTGCGGAAGATTCTGGCAGGCCTGAAGAAGAGGGGGCGTAAGGGGGGGGGTACTGTAACATACCTGGCGGCGTCCTTGCATGGTGGTCCATCTCCCACTGTGCAAGAGCGCGCACTTGATCTCCAGTCCAGAATGTCTCTCTGGCTTCCCTCCATGCTGTCTGTTTGTGTCTGTTTCTGCTGCTTAAGGGCGGCGCCCGATCACTTCCTGCTTTTTGTACCTGCTGTGGGTCACACCCCTTGTGCGTCCTCAGCCTATTGCTGTCTGTCACCTGGTATATAGCTCAGCTGCTCCCATCTATTCCTGCCTGAGCATAGTGTTTCATTCAGTGTGTGCTTGCACTCTGAAGGTGCCAGGTCCCGTTCTGTGTTCTCTTGTCTGCCTATCCTGGAGGCTGTATTTCCAGGCCTGTCTGAACACGCTCCTAGCCTGTTCCTCCTGCCTTCTAGGGGCCGATTACCTAGACCCGTTCCTGTATCTTGTCTGACCTGTCTGAACACGCTCCTAGCCTGTTCCTCCCGCCTTCTAGGGGCTGATTACCTAGACCCGCTCCTGTATCTTGTCTGTCCTGTCTGAACACGCTCCTTGCCTGTTCGTCCTGCCTCTCTGGGGGCCGTATTCCCAGACCCGCTCCTGTATTCCGCTGCAGTGTCGGTCTCCTCCGTACACTCAGTTCCAGTCTGAACTCTCTCCTATCCTTTACCTGTTTTGCCTCTATGTCCGTTCCCTTCCTTTTTCTGCAGAGTCTGAACTCGTACCTAACTCCTGCTTGTTGTCTCTGTACTCCCGTTTGTGAGTTTGTGGTCCACTCGCTACTTCTCTGCTAGTACCCTGTGGGTGTCTGGCTCTGCCTTTCCCTTCCTGTCTGTTCCGTGTGAACAGAGCCCTGTCCCCCCTACTCAGCCTAGCCTGCTCTGACTCCTTTGCTCACCGTTCCGGCGGTTCTAGCCTGCTCTGACTCCTTTGCTCACCGCTCCGGCGGTTCTAGCCTGCTCTGACTCCTTTGCTCACCGCTCCGGCGGTTCTAGCCTGCTCTGACTCCTTTGCTTACCGCTCCGGCGGTTCTAGCCTGCTCTGACTCCTTGCTCACTGCTCCGCAGCCTTGCTCCGCTCTGACCCTTTTGCTCACTGCTCCGGCAGCCTTGCTCCACTCTGACCCTTTTGCTCACTGCTCCGGCAGTCCTGTCCTGCCCTGCTTCTGCCCGCTGCTCCGGCAGTCCTGTCCTGCCCTGCTTCTGCCCGCTGTTCCGGCAGTCCTGTCCTGCCCTGCTTCTGCCCGCTGCTCCAGCAGTCCTGTCCTGCCCTGCTTCTGCCCGCTGCTCCGGCAGTCCTGTCCTGCCCTGCTTCTGCCCGCTGCTCCGGCAGTCCTGTCCTGCCCTGCTTCTGCCCGCTGCTCCGGCAGTCCTGTCCTGCCCTGCTTCTGCCCGCTGCTCCGGCAGTCCTGTCCTGCCCTGCTTCTGCCCGCTGCTCCGGCAGTCCTGTCCTGCCCTGCTTGTGCTCGCTGCTCCTGCAGCCCCGTCCTGCTCTGTTCTTGCCCACCACTTCGGGCATTCCCTCTCTGCTGTGGTTGTCTACCGCATCTGCGGTTCTGTGACCCAGTCTGTACTGGGTCTTAACCTTTCTGTGCTCCAGCCCGTCCTTTCGGCCAGTACCTCCCTGCCTGCATACTCGCCTGTATCCACCCATCTGCATACCTGCCGTGTTTGCTTACATCCACCAGTCTGTGCCAGCCTAACCTGCCTGTTCCTGAGTCCCAGTGTGTACTGGGTCCTATCCCGCCTGTGTTCCTACCTGCTAGTGCCTCCCTGTCTGCACTCTAGCTGTGCTTGCCTGTACCCCTCTGCCTGTATTGTTCCTGAGTCCCAGTGTGTACTGGGTCCTATCCCGCCTGTGTTCCTACCTGCTAGTGCCTCCCTGTCTGCACTCTAGCTGCGCATGCCTTTACCCGCCTGCCTGCATACCAGTCGTGCCTGCCTATACCCTCCAGTCTGTGCGCCAGCCTAACCAGCCTGTTCCAGTAATCCCTGTGTGGGTCAACCCCCGTGTCCGGAGTTTGACCTGGAGTAGCACCTGGTCCCTCTGCCCGGTTTCTCCCTGGTGCACTGGCGTCGTATGCCGTCGTGCCACCTTGGTCGGATCGGCCAGATACTTAGTCACGCCCCTCCAGGCACTCTCCGGTTCATGGTCCAGTGGAACCACAACACCCGCACACGCCAGTCAGTCCGGGCGTGTGCATAACAGCGCTCACTAGCGCAAAGGCCAAAGAACAGCCGGCGGAAGACCATACAAGTCCAGCGGAGACACGAGTGGAATCCAGGGGGGTCAGGATGCCTGAAGAAAAATTGTGTGAAGAACAAAGGAAGACCCCCACTGAAGAAGTCAAGCAATGGAAAGCGGAGGGAGCCGTGCTGGCAGGTCACAAAGATTTAAAGGTCGACTCAACTCTTTATCAAGTGGACGGAAAACCTTGCTTGCCCAGGCGCATGTACTCAGCCGTGGCAGCATGGGCTCACGGGCCTACACACAGAGGAAAGAATCAAGCCTTGGCATGTATCAAGAAACTGTACTTTGCACCCGGAATCTCTTCCACTGTGACTGCATACTCAAAATCCTGCTCTGTCTGCGCTACCTGCAACCCAACGTGTACGGCACGGGTCCCTCTCCAACACCTGGCTAAACCAGACTACCCTTGGCAGAGAATACAAGTCGACCATATCCAAATGCCTAAAGCAGGAAAATATGAGTACGTTTTGGTAGCCGTGGATATGTTCTCAGCCTGGCCCGAGGCCTACCCGGTTGTCAACATGACTGCTAAAGTCACAGCCAAGAAACTGATCACTGAAATTGCCTGCAGATTTGGAGTTCCCCAAGTCATAGAATCGGATCAAGGACCAGCTTTCACAGCAAATATCTACAAAGAACTTTGGAACATGTTGGGAACAGATTTGGGCCTCCACACTCCATACCATCCTGCCAGTTCAGGCAAAGTGGAAAGGATGAATTCCACACTCAAGACCCAGCTCTTGAAAATGACCCAAGATCATCCCTTCCCCTGGCCTGACCTACTCCCTATAGTATTGTATCATATCAGATACACCCCACAAGCTAAACATGGGCTAACTCCCTATGAAATTTTGTTTGGGACCCCACCTAAAATAGGAGAAATTAGGCCCCAAGAGTTGTCTGAAACACATGATAGAGTAGTAAAATTTGTGATTGCTCTGTCTAAAGAATTGACTAACACCCGCTCTACAGTATCTGCTTCTCTCCCAGAATCCACAGGTGATGCGGTACATGATTTCACCCCAGGCAACCTGGTGTACGTAAAGAAGTTTGTCCGGAAAGACTGTCTCCAACCCAGATTTGCGGGCCCCTACACTGTGATCCTGACTACTCCTACAGCTCTGAAGCTTGAGGGCAAGAGCACCTGGATTCGCGCCTCCCACTGCAAGAGAGACAAAACGAGCCTATAAAAGATGACTACCTTCTTCTATATCCTTTCCATATGCTTACTGTCTGTCCCAGGGTGGACAGCTACCACATTTTGGGTAGATACTCACGCAAAAATTCAGACGTATCGATTTGATTACTGTGACATAGTGGATTGTGCAGGAATGACATGGTACTGGTATAATGCTTATGCCCGAGGAACGTTTTATCTCTGTGTAAACCGTCCAGGAAACGAAAATTGCTATTATTGGTCAGATGTGGGGTGGAATACGGGAGATACTGACTGGGGATACAAACCAAAGGAAGCTGTAAACAGGAAGGACCGAGAAGGGAGATCTCTATTAACCCGAATGACCCTGAGCACTGGATTTATAGATAAGGTACAGTGGCCACGTAGACCAAAATGTTCATGGGAAAAAGACTGCTTCCCTTTATATCTGAATTTGGAGAACTCTCAAACAGGAGATTTGGGGAAATATGTTTTGAGTAGCTACAATGGTGCTATAAACCCTAGGCAAGGAATAATAGAGCTAAAAGATATACAAACAAAACCTACACCAGCCCCTTTGAACACAAGTCAATCTAGCGAAGGTGTTATGCTGCAAAAAATTTTAAACGAGGTCATTCCCTTCCCAGGGCTTGGGTGGGAAGAAGTTTTCTCCATAGAAACCCAGGTAAATCCCCGTAAAAATCTATGGTTAGAATGGGTACGGTACAATGTTAGAGCCCAGAACATATCGGTAAGTTGCGTGGCCTGTGCAGCCGCCAATACTCATCTGTACACCCATGCTTTCCCAGCTGACCATAATAGTACCCTCTGCTTATTAAAGTTGCTGAAAAATAAATTAGACGACAGCTCTTGTCCTGAATACATTCCCCTGGTTAGCTCCAAGGCAAAAATTCGGACCCCAGGTGAAGTAACAATAACCAAAGATAATTATACATGCTACTCCCCTGACAACTCTACAGGTCGTTCTTTAGGAATTTTCAAAGACGGTTTCTGTCAGACTAACGAGACTGTGGACACTGATCTACTAAGCAATCATTCTAGATATATATATGATAGTTATTGGCTCTGTGGGGATGGACGACTCAGACCCAGGCTTCCCACCACCTGGACCGGACAGTGCACCCTAGTAAAATTAGCCATGCAATTCAGAATCCTGCCCTGGAACCCGGAAACAACTCCTGAACTGACCAGGAAAAAGAGAAGTCTGGAACAGCTGCATATGAGCTATGCAAAAGACCCGAAGGTCTATATAGACTCTATAGGAGTCCCTAGGGGGGTCCCAGATGAGTACAAGGCCCAGAATCAAGTAGTTGCTGGATTTCTCTCACTCATCCCGGCTATACAGATCAATAGGAATGTAGATTGGATAAACTATGTCTATTACACTGAACAGAGATTTATAAATTACAGCAGAGATGCCTTCCAGGGCATAGTTGAGGAACTAGGGCCCAATACGAGGATGACTCTTCAAAATAGATTGGCAATAGATATGATTCTTGCTGAGAAAGGTGGAGTATGTGGGATGATAGGGGAAGAATGTTGCACATACATTCCCGAGAACTCTGGAGTGAATGGGAAAACCATGATAGCTCTTCAAAGGATAACAAGTCTGGCAGAGGAAGTGACGGCGAATGCGGGGGTAGATACCTCCTTCTTCTCAGGTTGGTTGGGAGGGCTCAAGGGATTCCTCCAACAAGCTTGTCTAGTAATGGGAGGTCTACTAGTATTGGGCCTGGTGGTCCTATGCTGTATAGTCCCCTTATACAGGAAAGCTATAAAAATGCTGTTCCAACCTCCGGGACCTTTTTGAATCAAGAAACCACATCTCTGTTACATGATGATACCAGTAAGGAAGATATGGAGAAATACACTCCTTTGAACAAGCCTGACCAGACCCCCCATGACAGAGTCCAATTGAGAGATTTAGTTTAGGGTCAGTTGGGAGAACTCCATGTGTTATTTAGGGTAGGGCTCAATTGTTTGGGGGCGTCCCATAAGGGGGCAGCTTCTAAGATAATTGGGTGAAGAAATCCACCTCCCCTCTCCCCACACATGGACAGTCTCAAAGGCCCCGAAGCAAGGGAAAGCTTAGTGTTTAGGGGGGAATGTCAGGGTAAAAAAGAATATATATTTTCTCTACTTTTATACTTTTATACGCTTTGCTTATGTACTAACCACCATTTTGTGTCTTATAACAATAAGCTTTCCTTGCTACGTGTTACTTAGATCGAAATTTATGCTAAGATGGCGACGGTATCAGCCAGCACCTGTTTCAGAGAAATGAAACCGAATCATCAACTGACGGTTGTCTGCCCAGAGACTGAGTTAAGGAGACATGGACCAATCAGGAGTGGCTGGATACTAGACATTTATGGCTTACCCCGCCCCGAACAATCCATTTATGGCTTACCCCGCCCCGAACAACCCCTTTCCCTTCCCCATTATGTAGTGTATTTAAGTTTGTGCATGCGGAAATAAAGGAAGAACATTGCTGAGATCGTGGCTTGCCAGTAGCCTTCTGAGCATGCTCTGAGTTTGAACCAGCTTGTTGTCTGACTCATTCTTTGAATGGTTGACCCATGCTCATAGCCTTAATTTGGAGTGACTGGAGGACGAGTGGAATGTTGCTACGACCCCGACAGTTACTGAACCCCAATAACACGGCAGCAAGTGTTGACTGTGCAGACGGCACTTCCGAGCGCCAACTGGCGGTGTTGGAGCTCAGGGATAATACTGAAAACAGAGGAGCCAGAGGTGTAATTGGAGCAACTTTAAAATCTGTAGTAGTGAGAATGTGGACAGAGCCGGAGAAATTGCCGTCCGCACAGCAGGGGAACAGCTGACGTTACTGAACCCCAATAACACGGCAGCAAGTGTTGACTGTGCAGACGGCACTTCCGAGCGCCAACTGGCGGTGTTGGAGCTCAGGGATAATACTGAAAACAGAGGAGCCAGAGGTGTAATTGGAGCAACTTTAAAATCTGTAGTAGTGAGAAGGTGGACAGAGCAGGAGAAATTGCCGTCCGCACAGCAGGGGAACAGCTGACGTTACTGAACCCCAATAACACGGCAGCAAGTGTTGACTGTGCAGACGGCACTTCCGAGCGCCAACTGGCGGTGTTGGAGCTCAGGGATTACAGTTCAGGTGGTAGAAACATGAACAACAGGAGACCTGGATACTGTTGCCAACCAATTATTTATTCTGGAAGAGGACTGGCAAATTCATGAGAGATCCAGGCCTTGTTCATTTTGAGAAAAGTAAGCCGGTCAACGTTATCGGAGGATAGTCGCATGCGACGGTCTGTTAGTACACCACCTGCGGCACTAAAGACGCGTTCCGATAATACACTAGCAGCAGGGCAAGCTAGCACCTCCAATGCATTCTGACTAAGCTCTGGCCATGTATCCAGCTTACAGACCCAAAACTTGAAGGGAGAAGAGCCGTCTGGGAGTACACTAAGAGGGCAAGACATGTAGTCTGTCACCATCTGACGGAAACGTTGCCTCCTGCTGACTGGAGCCGTCTGTGATGGTGTAGACATTTGTGGCGGCGGGGACACAAAACTTTGCCACATTTCGGCCATACTGGTCTTGCCTTGTGCTGAGGCGCTGCTTCTGCTCCCTCTTTGTGCAGAGCTTCCTCCACTGCCTCGACGCACTGAGCTGCTTTTTAAAGCACTAGCAGCACTGCTCTCGGTTGGTATGGAGAACATGATGGAATGCACCAGTACGTCTTGGTATTCCCGCATTTTAAGCTCCCGGTTCAACGGTGTTATGAGGCTTTGTAAGTTGTCCCGGTAGCGAGGATCTAGGAGGGTGGACACCCAATAATCAGCCGTGTTGAGAATGTGGGCGATGCGGCGGTCGTTTCTCAGGCACTGCAGCATGAAATCAACCATGTGCTGCAGACTGCCAACTGGCCAAGAAACGCTGTCCCCTGCTTGAGGCGTGATCTCTGCCTGCTCTGCATCACCCCACCCTCGCTCTAGATACTGACTACTAGAGCATTGTGTACCTCCCTC
Organism: Phyllobates terribilis; assembly: GCF_046119375.1. NCBI lineage: Eukaryota > Metazoa > Chordata > Amphibia > Anura > Dendrobatidae > Phyllobates > Phyllobates terribilis. Next base: position 371,565,684 of record NW_027362762.1, on the reverse strand, counting down.
CTCTGGACAGATGTCTTCCTCATCCATTGACTCCTCCTCATCCTCCTCACAAAGTGTCCCCTGCCTAGGCCTTTGCGAGGAACCACGTTGCGCAGACTGTAGAGAAGCCGATGGCATTTGTGACTCCTCATCCTCCACCTCTTCCAAAACCTCGTCCCTTAGTGCTTGCAGTGTTTTTTCAAGCAGGCAGATAAGGGGGATAGCCATGCTGACTAGTGCATCATCTGCACTCGCCATCCGTGTGGAATAATCGAAGGCACGCAAAACGTGGCAAATGTCCTTCATAGAGGCCCACTCAGTGGTGGTGAAGTGTGAACGGCGCGCACTGCGACTTGTTTGCGCCTGCTGCAGCTGGTGCTCCATTACTGCTGCCTGCTGCTCACACAACCTCTCCAACATATGTAACGTTGAATTCCACCTGGTGGGTAGGTCACATATGATGCGATGTTCCGGAAGACGTAATCGGCGCTGCAGAGCTGCAATGCGTGATCTTGCGTTGCTGGAACGCCGCAAGTGAGCGCACTCTATGCGGACCTTGTGAAGCAGTGCATCAAGGTCCGGATAGTCCCTCAAAAAACTCTGCACGACCAAGTTGAGCACATGTGCCAGACATGGGATGTGAGTGAGGTTGCCTAGGCCCAGAGCTGCCACCAAATTTCGGCCATTGTCACACACTACCATGCCTGGCTGGAGATTCGCTGGCACAAACCACACGTCGCTCTGCTGCTTGATGGCATTCCAGAGCTCCTGCGCTGTGTGGCTTCGATTCCCCAAATAAATTAATTTTAATACGGCCTGTTGACGTTTGGGCACGGCTGTGCTCATATCGGTCATCATAACAGGTAACCGTTCACGGGTCGATGTGGAGGTAGACTGTGACGGCTCCTGCAGCGCTGATTCAGAGGAACTGGAGTATGAGGAGGAGTCAATGTGTACAGACTGGATTCCTGCAATCCTTGGAGTTGGCAGAACACGTACAGCGCCACTCTCAAGATCTGTACCCGGCTCCACAACATTTACCCAATGGGCAGTGAGGGAAAGGTATCATCCCTGTCCATGCTTACTGGTCCACGCATCGGTGGTCAGGTGGACCTTGCTACTGACGGCGTTTTGTAGCGCATGTTTAATTTTTCCCTCCACATGATGTTGCAGGGCAGGGACGGCTTGCCTGCTGAAATAAAAGCGGCTGGGCACGTTGTATTGTGGGACTGCCAATGCCATAAAGTTACGGAAGGTGTCAGTCTCCACCAGCCTGAATGATAGCATTTCAAGGGCCAGTAGTTTAGCAATGCCAGCATTCAGAGCCTGTGCTCGGGGGTGGTTTGCCGAGTATGGGCGCCTTTTCTCCCATGCCTGTGCTAACGATGGCTGTAGACTGGCCTGGGAGTGTGAGGATGACTGGGAAAGTGGTGCTGTGGGTGGAATTACACTGTGTCTCTGTACAACAGTGCCAGAGATTCTTCCATGGCGATCCTATGAGGAAGCCGAACCAGCTGTGTGTGAGCTGGAGGAAGAGGCTACAACACGAGCTGAAGAGGTGGTAGGTGGCGCTGTAGGTTGGCCTAGGTCTTCAGTGTGTTTTTGTAACTCCACCACGTGCTTGGTCCACACATGTTTCCACATATTTGTGGTATTGAGGTTGCTGACACTTTTCCCTCTTTTCACCTTCTGATTACACAGCTTGCATTTGACAAAGCAAATGTCATCTGCAACTGTGTCAAAAAAGGACCAGGCACTGCAAGTCTTGGGAGCGCCCGCTTTTGATTTTGGAAGAGCCATGCTCCTAATGGGTGCCGAAGTGGAGGCTACAGGCAACCAAGTCTGCCCCCTCCCTCTCCCTCCTTTTTGGGCTGTTCGGGGAATCTCTTCCTCAGAGCTGCTCCCACCACCTTCCTGTCCCTCATGCTATGATGGGTCAAGGACCTCATCATCTACACCACCCTCTTCAAACAACTGCTTCTCCTGGGTAGTCTCGACAGCACAGTACGCACCAGAAAGTGGCACCTGAGTCTCATCATCAGATGCGTACTGAGGTGTGCTGCTGACCATAGGCACTGGCTCACCCGCCTCTTCAGATTCAGAGAGACAAAACGGTTGCACATCACTGCATACTACCTCTTCTTCAAATTCTCGAATTCTGCTTGGCTGGCCCTCTCTTTCCAAGCCAAGAGATTCAGAGAACAGAAGTAGAGATGGCTCCTGTCCAGGGCTCTCTGACTGCCTGGGCAATTTGGCAGGTGGTGAAGAGACAGATGGGTGCTCTTCAGTGCTCAGGACCTGAGAGGATCTGGAACTAATTGAAGTCGATGCGTTAGCTGCCATCCATCCGACAACGGCTTCAATTTGGTCCTCCCGCAGCAGTGGGGTACGGCTAGCTCCTACAAAGCTGCGCATAAAGGACTGTTCCCTGGTAAAACTGGGGGATGCTGAGTCACTGGTGCCCGCAGCAGGCACAGAATCCCCACGTCCTCTCGCTGCAGGCACAGAATCCTCACGTCCTCTCCCTGCAGAAACCCCACGACCACGACCACATGCCTTACTCCCTGCCTTCTTCATCTTGGTAGACTGATAAAGATAGGCAGAAAAGTACTAAGGGCTTAGTGTACTTATTCCTGAACAGCTGCTAACAGGTATAAGAAACACTAATTTTATAAAGTGTGGACTAGACTTTAATATGAGCTAATGTGGCCTACACAACTTTAAAGTGGAGTGTTTGGTGAACTTTATTTAGGTTTTTTTTGTCACAAAAAGACACTGGATGTGCCTAAAGATGTAATACCGATAGTATCACAAACTTTTTGTAGCTATTACAATGTAGGAAGGTAACCTACAATGAAATAGATGAGGCTACAAAAAATAGGCTAATACTAATCTGGCTGGGGCAGCAGGGCCCAATGCTGCAGAAAGGCTCCTCTAACTACTCCTATATAGTGTGTTTGGAACCAATTTAGCTGAATACGGATGGAACCACCACACTAATAGGAGATATCAGGAAAAATTATGAATTGGCAAAAAAGGACAATGTATGAGGCAGTGACACACAATGAGTGCACTACAACCAGACGTGGCTGAAGCACACACTACAGGGTGAGCTGCACTCACACACAGAGACCTTGCAGAAAGCGGTGAACAGCACAGAGAACTATGCACTAGCGCTGCAAGGCACAGCGATTTATAAAGTAGCTTGGGTAAAGCAGAATAGACCAAATAGGTAGCTAAAACTGTCCCTCAGAACAACAGCGTCCTATCCCTAACTGAATTCACAGGAGAGTGAGCTCAAAATGGCGGCGGCGGCTTTTATAGTGCATCATGACATCATTTCAGCAGCCAATCACAGCCATGCCATTAGTTAAGATGCCTACATGCCTAACAGGATGTGCCCACACTTCTTAGGATCCTCATTGGCTGAATAAAATGAAAATGGCTAATTGCATTATGGGAACTTCCGATTGTGGTATACGATATTGCAAAAGTATCGGAATTAAGTATCGGAATTCCGATACCGCAAATATCGGCCGATACCCGATATTTCAGTATCGAATGCTCAACACTATCATATATGCTCACATTAGCAAAGGCATGACAATGCAACAGCCCCTCATTATAAACACGTGACTTAGCTGAGCCCCCACATGCTTCCAACGCATTTTCCCCTGAAAGGGGTTGTCTGGCCTTGGGGAGTAAGTCTGCAATCGCTCTATATGACTCTGCAGACTTGTGAATCCTCACATTATGCGCACTGTATGCTGTGAGGCTTCTCCAGTGTCGGGAGGTGTGACCGCTAGTATGTGATTTGCAAACTTCTGGCCACATTCCGATTAGACGTGTCTGGCCTCACTGGAAAGCACTTGTATTGATAGAGGCCGCACACGTCTAGTCGGTATGTGACCGCGTTTATGCTGGGAGGATTCACAAATCTGCAGTTACATTGAGTGACTATACAGTAGACTTGTACCCTAAGGCTGGATAACCCCTTTAATTCATCAGGGGATAGGATTGTGCTTTTGCCTTAGGTATATTGGAGTGCAGCCAATCTGCTTCCTGGTTCTGTTCTTCCCCAATGCCTGGTCTGCAGCTATTACATAGTGGGTGTGATTAATCAGGTAGCCATGTTCTAGGACAAAAATACCAGGAAGTTATAAATCCATTTTTTTCATGGGTCTAATACTTATAGCCATAGGGTGGGTGTATTAGTGAGAAGTCAACAAGGAATAAGGGCTCCACTTTTGCAGCTAGGTAGATCTCCCAGGTATATCCTAAGGGCCCAGTAGGGCAAGATATACCAGGGGACAGGCTTTCTTCATTATTTGTGTGATATTCTACCTCCACTTCTTCCTTCTGATCTCCTCTCTCTTTCCCTACCCTCTCTTTGGGGTCTTATTGTCCAGACAGAGTATTATTATTTTAGGGTTGGGATTGCATTCAGGGCCCTTCAACAAATGTGCTGGCCTATTTACACACCTACCAGCTGGTTCTGTTTAGCTTTGTATAATATATAGTTATCCTCAACCTTGTGGGGAGTTTTATACATTATTAATTAAAATTAGGTTGTATAACATGAGATGAACTATACAATGGGCTGATGGGAACCTGACCCTGACTACAGGACTGCCTCACATGTTTATATATACACAGCTCATAAAAATAAAGGGAACACTCAAATAACACATCCTAGATCAGAATTAATGAAATATTCTCATTAAATACTTTGTTCTGTACAAAGTTGATTGTGCTGACAACATAATCACACAAAAATCATCAATGGAAATCAAATTTATTAACCAATGGAGGCCTGGATTTGGAGTCACCCCCAAAATTAAAGTGGACAAACACACTACAGGCTGATCCAACTTTGATGTAATGTCCTTAAAACAAGCGGGCCAGTCCATAGCTTCAATGCCTTCATCTTGCAGGAACTGCTGACACACTCCAGTCACATGATGTCTCGCATTGTCCTGCATTAGGAGGAACCCAGGGCCAACCGCACCAGCATATGGTCTCACCTGGGGTCTGAGGATCTCATCTCGGTACCTAATGGCAGTCAGGCTACCTGTTAGAACCCTGTTGTTAGTTTTTTCTATTTTGCTGGTCACATGACTTTCTGCCTATATAATCCAGCTCCGCCCTTCTGGCTTTGCTGGACTTCAGTGTTACTTTTACTCTTAAGCTAGCCAGGTGCCTTGTACCTTTCTCTGTAGTTTGTTTGGTCTTTTGACCACTAGTACTTCTGTTTGTTTGTTTTTCTTTGCTCTGCTACAATTTCTGCTAGGAGGTGTCCAACTATATCCCAGTCCTTAGTTCTTGTAGGGACCCCTCCCTTATATCTATAGGTCTGCGTTCAGACTAGCCGAGGACTTAGGCGGGTCTGTTCACAAGGAACAGGTCCCCCGCTGCATCGTAGGGAATCAGTTTAGTCCTATCTTTCCTTAGTGTTTGTAGCAGATCATAACACTACCTCTGGCAAGCACATGGAGGGCTGTGCGGCCCGCCAAAGAAATGCCACCCCACACCACTACTGACCCACTGCCAAACCGGTCATGCTGAAGGATGTTGCAGGCAGCAGATCGCTCTCCACGGCGTCTCCAGACTCTGTCACGTCTGTCACATGTGCTCAGTGTGAATGTGGCACCCCTGAGGGTTCGGTCGCCACAAGGGGGGATACTGCAGCCTGTCAGCAGGTGTAGTGTCTCCTCACCCAGGTAAGGAAGGTGCACTGGTCAGGACCCTGAATCTACATTCAACACTACACACTCCTGACCTATGGAAGGCAAGTATGCACCATAGTGCTGCCTCAGCAGGATCACAAGTGAGGGGAACCAAAAGTTAGGGGAACCATGTAGTGGGTGAAGGGTAGAACACAGTTTTAGTTTGCACACATAGTTTCATATATATTAGCCAGCCATCTTAAGCACAAGGTTCTTTGATTGTGGTTTTTGCAGCTGGCAGCGGCCTTGTGTAGGAGCCTGCAGTGTGCTGAAGATGCACGGTCCTCGTGCTCTGACCTTGACACGAGGAGCGGGAAGGAGTTAACAGTGTCTCTATCCCGGTCAAGTTCCCTTGCTTAAGAAGGTCGGGAGCTTTGGTGACAGCTCCACATGCAAAAGGATCCCAGGGAGCACGGACGGAGCGGCGTACGCGACATGTACTCTCCATTCTGGCCCTGCCAGAGGGACTCCTGCTGCAAGAGGGGTACCGGCCCCCGACATCTGACTTTGCCACTTCACGTCTCTGTCAGAGAAGCCCGGTAGGCTACAATGGATCCCGTCGGGTGACGGGCGGAACGGAATTGCCGCCTTACCCTATATCTGTGCATAGTCCAGAGGGAGACCCAGCCTTTGCACGCACACACACAGGAGAGGTTCAAAAGGGACTGTTAGGAACACTCGGAGGGTCCTGATCGAGGTACCTGAATTCCTTGGGTGCGCTGAGCCCTCATCCCTGGTGGCCGCAGTGATCCGTGAGGAGCTGGGAGAAGCCTTGCCGCTGCTTAAAAGAACTGTGAGTAAAAGACCTGGAAGACTATCCCTATGGCCTCTGGTTCCTTTATTTCTGCGCTGCACCACACCGCACCTGAGTGACCCCATCCTCCTGTTACATCTGCCCTGAGGCCCAGCTCCGCCTGTGTGGAGTTATAACATCGCCTGCTGCCACTACATCCAGCCTCAGAGGACTGCTAGCAGCGCTGGTGGCGCATCACCAGACATCACAGGTGGGGTAGTTGATAATACCACTCAACCCTGAAAGCCCTTACATCCTTTTTAATGTGACGGCCCTGGGCACGGAACGGGTCTAGGCCACGACTGCATCCCCTCAACATCTGACCCGGCTCCGAGTATCCCCCATCTTCCCAGGGCAGGGCTGCGAGCGTCACATGAACCTGCTTTCATCTGTGAAGAGCACAGGGCGCCAGTGGTGACTTTGCCAATCCTGGTGTTCTATGGCAAATGCCAAGCGTCCTGCACGGTGTTCGGCTGTGAGCACAACCCCTATCTGTGGACGTCGGGCCCTCATACCACTCTCATGGAGTCAGACACATGCACATTTGTGGCCTGCTGGAGGTAATTTTGCAGGGCTCTGGCAGTGCTCCTCCTGTTCCTCCTTGCACAAAGGCGGAGGTAGCGGTCCTGCTGCTGGGTTGTTGCCCTCCTACGGCCCCCTCCACATCTCCTGGTGTACTGGCCTGTCTCCTTGTAGTGCCTCCAGCCTCTGCACACTACACTGACAGACACAGCAAACCTTCTTGCCACAGCTCGCATTGATGTGCAATCCTGGATGAGTTGCACTACCTGAGCAACTTCTGTGGGTTGTAGAATCCGTCTCATGCTACCACGAGTGTGAAAACACAACCAACATTCAAAAGTGACCAAAACATCAGCTAGAAAGCATTGGTACTGAGATGTGGTCTGTGGTCCCCACCTGCAGAACCACGCCTTTATTGAGGGTGTCTTGATAATTGCCAATAATTTCCATCTATTGTCTATTCCATTTGCACAACAGCATGTGAAATTGATTGTCAATCAGTGTTGCTTCCTAAGTGGACAGTTTGATTTCACATAAGTTTGATTTACTTGGAGTTATATTCTGTTGTTTAAGTGTTCCCGTTATTTTTTTGAGCAGTGTATATACACATATATATTAGGGTCTATTGAAAGAATAGAGATTAATTTTATTCAAAGTCTCACCCCCTATAATTGTTACATATAATGATCTGTAATATCCTTTAAAAAATTGTTTCTTTTGGTTGTGTTTAAAAGGTGGCTCAATGTCCTCAATGTCAGCCCTTGAACACTTAATAGCCATTAAAATAGGATTTGGGTAGTTTTAATATAGAGCAGCAATAAGGGCCCTACCGCTCCTTGAAACTCTGTCCAATTTGCTTATTTGTAAAGAATATTTAATATTATTATTGGTTTATATTTCCAGTTTCAAAGTAAACTTGCCAGATTACAGACAACATTCAGTATTATTCACTGTTTTAGGTCAGTCTAATCTCTAAATATTCACGCAGCAGCCTACACCACTCCCATGTGTCTTTTACTGTCTAATTAAATTTTTGCCTGAAATTTGCTTACTTTAATTTATAATAGTAATTTGTAAGTGTGGATGAGTGATATTAGGGTGATTTGCAGCAACTAGGGTAAAATGAAGTTTATGTCATTCGAAACGACCAATAGTAACACTGGTACACAGGCCGGTGAGTGTGTCCTCTTGCAACAGAAACTGCAGAACGAACTACTGAGTTTGCTGTGAAGGCATCACATTCACGAGCTAATTATTGCAAGCGTGTTTGATATATTGTGGCCGGCATCAACAGGTCCAAACATAAATTTTTACGAGATATTTTCGGCTGTCTGGGATCAACTGGATAAAACCAAGTTTTTGGCTGAAATGGAAGATGACATAGTTTCAACTGAGCTAGGTCCACTTAAGGAGTGTCTAGTTGAATTTTGCACAACCAGATTGCACAATGCAATCCAAGAGATGATTACAAGGAATTGTTAACACTGGCACTCTTGTTCCTTGGTTCACCAGCAAACCCAGACGTCAACACTCCAGGCGCCTGCCATCGGGCCCGATGGATGGCCAAAGTGATCTACGCTCTGAAGATCTTCATGTTTCATCACAATATCGTTTAATTTTGACAGAGTTAAAAAAAATCTCTGTCGATTTTGCACTTTTACTGTTCACTTATACTTGAAGGCTTGGTACCTCTGTCAGATCCCAGCCACATCGCCGCAAAATGACTTGACATTACTGCAAGAACTTGTAGCATACAAAGGAACCAACACGCCTGTTGCTGAAGCAGCAATAAAAACTTTCCACAGACATCTGTGGTACCTCAGTGAGATTATGGTGGGTCTGGCATTTTATGACAGTAAAGTTCCAACAGCAGAAAGGGTTGAGATGGTACTGGCTCTGCAGAATGAAGACCAATGTCTGCTCAACTTGCGTGCAGCTTGCCGAAGACCTTGTGTCACACAAGAAGCTTCATCACTTCATGTTGTCTAACACAAAAAAACTGTTTGTGTTTGTTACACTGGAAACAAACTTGTTGATTTTTGTCATCAAGATCCTTGTCTATGGCACACTAATGCAAGTTACATCGATGCATCATTAAAAGTCGCCGGATTGAAAATCATGAATGATGCCGCCGAACACTCCATTGCACTCATGAGTACATTCAATTCATCACTGAGCATTCAAGAAGACCAGAAATAGTTTATTCTCCAGTGTGTGGAGAAACATCGCCATGACTATCATGAACCAAATAAAGCGTGTTTCGTTAAAAAAAGTGAAACTACTGTAAAATTCTACATTTACTTTGCAGCAAGACATTTATTACAAATAATTGTTAGTTTTGTGGATTTTGTGATTTATGGCAGTTGTTTGAAGTCTCACACAGATCGGCTGCTACTCGGGCATTGAAAGTTCGAGCAGCTGCCATAAATCTTCTGTGCGTCAGATGGAGATCGCAGGCACTAGACAAGAATCTGGAGGGATCAAGATGTTATCAGTGCCCAGCCACTTCACTGGGCACTGCAGAAACCTCCTGCCCCAGGTATAGGCAGGAACCTGAACTCACCTACAAGAAGCTGATGGTGTCTTGTCTCTGGACGCCTGTCCCACCCACAAGCTCCTCTCTGGCGGGTAGAAGCAGAGCCAAGTGCGCGACCTGACATGTCTGCAATATAGTGATATAGATGAGATGGCTGTTCACCCAGGTACAGTGCCGCCCCGGGGAGCATATACCCCTCTGCCCCACAACTCAGCCCGCCCCTGGCGCCAGCGCACACAGAGGATGTAATTATTCTGGACCAGGAGATTTTAATTAATTTAAATTAGCTAAGTGTTCCCTCACCATCTCTCTGTTTATAGAGAGTGTGGATTATTTTATTCCTTCAAGATCACCGAAGGTATAAACTTAAAATTACATTAGCCCACTCTCTGATGCTTAAGCAATGTGGGAAATTATGTCGGGCAAGTTTTTTTTCTTTTTAAAACCGCAAATTGTATCTCAAAATGTTCAAAAACATGTGAAACCGCAAATTTAAGAAATTCAACTTGAACTCGACCCTTTGCAGATGCATCTGCTCATTTCTAAGTGACATACATTGCATGACCAAATAAAGGGTCTGTTCATATGAAGTTTCTGATTCTTCTCTAAAACTGACATCAAAAATTGTTCAAAATACACTTTTTAGTAAGCTTGCTATTCATTTCAATGGGAAAACCACATGGCTGTTCATATAGTGAGTTTAAACTCCAGTAAGATTTGTAAAACCGCACCACAGGAAAAAGAAAGAAGTAGGACCCATGGAACAAAAAACATCTTCAAAAACTGCAAAAGGACTGAAAAATTCTCCAGAAAACCCATCTCGGATTTTTCAACTTCAAAAAAACCTCAAATGAACAAACCTCTATTATGTGTTTTAGAATGTAAAATATTGGTACAATTTACATAATCTATGAGGAAATCCTGCACCCTCCAACTTGAAAAAATGTCTTTACCTCTATTTGGGATATCTTAAAAAAAATGGATTTTTAACGTGATTAAGAAATGTTCCCTATTTTGTTAATAGGAAATATTATTTTCCCATCTATAGCAAAAATGAGGCCTCTTTGTGAAAAAACCCCCACAAACAATAATGCCAAAAAAATTGTTAAAACAGTTTATAGTGTTACGAGGTAAAATAGATATTATGATAGAAAGGTTAAACTCATTACAGCCTGCTTCTGTGACCTCTCCCTTTTAGGAAAGACCACTCACACATAACGCCAAGCGGCTTTTCAAATGTGTATGCGCTTAAGAGTTACAAAAGAGGATTTTCATGGCTATTAATCTTTTCTAATTGCTATAATTAAGTCTATTGAACGAGCTTGTGACTGTCTTAAGAATTCTTGAAACAATTATGTAATTAAAGTTATTAATAGCACATAATCAGGAAACTATGTATACGTATAGTCATTTGCAAGGCACCAAAAACTTGTCACATGACAAAACAATGGAAGCATTCTTCTTTAGTTATGTTAAGTATATGTTCAACTGCTTAAGGCCCCGTCACACTTAGCGACGCTGCAGCGATCCCAACAACGATACGGCCGGTCAGGGATCGTTGCTGCGTCGCTATGTGGTCGCTGGTGAGCTGTCAAACAGGCAGGCTCACCAACGATCAGGGGAGCAGCGACATCGTGGAAAGAATCTTTCCACGATGTCCTGCTCCTGGTTACCAGCCTGCTGAAGCAGGAGCAGGCTGGTAACTATGGTAAACATCGGGTTACTAGGGGCACACACGCATATAGTAACCCGTTGTTTATCATGGTTACCACTCTGCTACGGTGACCGGGAGGTTACCACTCACTTTAGCAGGCTCGTAACCATGATAAACAGCGGGTTACTAGGTGCGCGTGTGCCCCTAGTAACTCGATGTTTATCATGGTTACCAGCCTGATCGGGAGGGCAACGACCAAAAAAAGGTCCAGGACATTCTGCAGCGATCAGCGACCTCACAGCAGGGGCCTGATCGCTGCAAAGTGTCACACATAGCGACATCGCTGGTGAGGTCGCTGTTGCATCACCAAAACCGTGACTCAGCAGCGATCTCGCTAGCGATCTCGCTATGTGAGACGGGGGCTTTAGGAAGGCTTGATTGATAGAGGTACATGGCTCACTTTATAAGTACAATGGAGTGAATGGAAAAAGTTGATTGTTGCACAGTGCTATTATAGGTGTGGTGGGATGTATCAATAATTTAATGTAATTGCAATATAAGTTAAATACAGTAAAATTTCAACACTGTAAAAAATAGGTTTATTGACTTAAAATACTTAGAATATAAAGACAAAACTAAATCAAAAACAGGATCAAAAATCAAATTCATAATCCATGCCAACCAAGGCTTTAAATGGGTTATCCCAACTTAATTAATTATCTATTCACAGCATTAGGCTATGTGCCTACATAGCGTTCTTGCTGCGTTTTTACGGCCGTGAAAATGCTTGTAAAACTGCCTGCCATGCAAAGCAATGTGAATTCGGATGTGCTGGGCACATGATGCGCTAATTAGCGCGCCGAATTCGCATTGCATTGCAAAACGCAGCATGACCATTTCTACCGTGATTACGCTGCAAATTCGCGCCCATTGAGGAACATTGAAACGCAGCAAACCCGCAGGTATATGTGGATTTGATGCGTTTCAATTAAATTCAATGGCCGCGAATTTGCAGTGTAATCGCGGTGCGTGTGGTACCCAGGATGAAGAGGAGACTACAATTCCATCCCGGCTACCACGTGGTGAAAAAAAGAAATAAAAAAGTTAAAAATAAAAAAAAACTGTATACTCACCTCTCCGGTCTCCTCCCGGATGCGTCCTCTCTCCTCGGCGTCCATGGTGTACTTGCAGGACTTGCGGTGACGTCATTTAATCAGCTGATGGTCACGCGACCGCTGACGTCAGCAGTCAGGTAATGGTCGCGTGACCATCAGCTGACTAAATGACGTCACCGCAGGTCCTGCAAGTACACCACGGGACGCCGAGGAGAGAGGACGCGGCCGGGAGGAGACCGGAGAGGTGAGTATACAAGTTTTTTTTTATTTTTAACTTTTAATTCTTTTTTTTTTCTTACTATAGATGCAGCATTTAAAGCATCTAAGTTGGTCACACAATATAAATGCATGCCAGTTGCATGGATTTATATTGTGTGACCAATTTGTCAAGCACTTTTCCAAGTGATGCTAAAATCGCTTGGAAAAATGCTTGAAAAAACGCATGCGAAATCACATGTAGGCTGTGTGCCCACGTAGCATTTTTCAAGCGTATATGCTGCGGAATTTCCGCAGCGTAAACGCTTGAAAAACGCATGTATATCCGCACCCCATGGTCCCCAATGGGATTCCGCAACTTCTATGCACATGCTGCGGATTTTTCCGCAGCGTTTATGCCGCGTTCAAAAATCCGCAGCATGTCATTTAATTTTGCGTTTCCGCAAGCGGAATTGCCTTAGTCCAATGCATAAAAAACGCAAGGCAATTCCGCATGTGGAAAACGCGTGATAAACGCGCGAAAAATGCGCGATAAACGCGTGCGGAATTCCGCATGCGTTTTTCCGGGAGAGGACTTGCATTTATGCAGCAGAAATTTTCTGCTTCATAAATGCAACGTGGGCACATAGCCGTAAAAACACTGAAAAAATGCTTCTCCCTGGCAGAAAAAACGCATGTATATCTGCATGCGTTTTTTTCTGCCAGAGAGAGGCAAAAACGCTCTGCATCAAATCTGCATTGTGGGCACTAACCCTAAGAGGTAACTTTCTTATCGCTGGGGGTCCCACTGCTGAGGTCCTGCCTGACCCCAAGATGTCCTCTGAAGTGCCGTTTGCTTGGAGCAATGGTAGCGCAAGCATGTCTTCGCTCTATTCATTATCATGGGATTGCCAGTGATAGCTAAACGCTCTGCTCAGCTATCTCCAGCAGTCCCATAGACAATGAATGGAACAACCATCGCTCCATTCTACTGGGGAATTTCATAGAAGCTTTATAATATACAGGGGTCACTGTAAGAGTAGGATTAGACAGCAATATTTGCAACACGATGGCATTTGTTAAATGTTGTCATTGCCTTTGGCTAAGGTGTTTCTCAGCTAACATAATCTAATATGTAGGATCAAGAGACCCAAAACAATGTATTAGCTGTATGATTACATTTTCTCCTCACGAATTCATGGTTTTATATCAAATAAGTAATTTAGCTAGAAGCAAACTAAAGTTATAAAGAAAATGAAGAATTCTAGAAAATGGTTATAGAGCAATTATTGTGATTTTCATCTTCACTGAATGGAAAATGGCAATCCTGCTATTCTATGATTCATACCTGTGTGGCCTGTCTGGTTTGCCTATAATTGTTCATGCGGAGAGTTCATTTCCTGGAATACTTTGGAATGTTAACTGAAAGGTGTTGATATTGAAATTCCTCATGAGCTTTAGATGTCTTATTGTTATTTTTAAGTCTTTATATGCAACTAAGATACCACATTCATTCTCTGCACTATATTGCGTTGTTTTTATGTGTTTTTAAAATTGCATATCCATTAAAGAATTATATTTTATATTTATCTTTTGGGTAGTTCACTTCTTATCATTTTTTTCTGAGTATTCAGATAGCTGGAATCTATTATTGACACCTTTGCTGTACCAACTCTACTATAGTGTGGCTCCTAACAAACCTACTTCTTAGTCGCTGAGTGTTGTTACATAGCCACAATTTCCCTTCTGCCTTACTGAGCATATGATGAAACTTGTAATTAATCAACCTATCAGAACAAAATTGCCATTGATCTTGCAAAAATCCTTAAAACGTAACTGTTATTAGTAACTTATAAAAACTCGCTTATCAATGAAAATGTAACAAAATTACTAGTAGACAAAGATAACAAATTGAGTCATATAACCACCATTTAGTGGTCAGACTATAGACATCAAAGTAATCAAAACCATGACTTATCAGGGCTGGTGACTTGCTCAAGTCATGGACTGTCAATCATCTATATATACAGTCATGGCCGAAAGTGTTGGTATCCTTGAACTTGCTCCAGAAAAATTATTGCAATTACACATGTTTCGTTATACACGTTTATTTCCTTCGTGTGTATTGGAACAACGCAAAAAAAAAAAACAGAGAAAAAAAGCAAATTGGACATAATTTCAGACAAATGGGCTGCACAAAATTTTTTTTTGTCTTTCTCTGTTTTTTTTTTGTGTTGTTCTAATACACACAAAGGAAATAGACATGTGTATAACAAAACATGTGAAATTGCAATAATTTCCTGAGAGAAGTACTTCTGGAATAATTTCAAGGGTGCCAACACTTTCTGCCATGACTGTAGATAGTGCAGTTAGACTCACGCTCAATTAAATAAATCAGATTACGGTAATCTTATCAAAATCCTTCATCCAAAGAGGGATCCATCAGGGAGAGCCCCGGGAACAGCCTTCAGAAGTAGAACCACAATCCCTAAATGGCCTTATTTTATTGACTCATCTCTGTTCACCTCAACCCGCCTCACCGCCTGTCCCTCATCTACTGTCTCCCCAGAACAGGGGTTTGGAACCTTTTTTCTGCCAAAGGTCATTTGGATATTTATACCACCATTCGGGGCCTGTACAAAATGATCAACTTGAAAAATACCCTGCTATATTTGGTCAAACAATTAATTACACCACATAGGAGACACTGGGGCAGAGGCATATCCATCACATAGGAGAAACTGGGGCAGGAGCATATATATTACATAGGACACGCTGGGGCAGCAGCATATACTTCACATAGGAGATGCTGGGGCTGAAATATATACATCAAATAGGAGACACTTAGGCTGGAGCATGTACATTGTATTGCTGGTGGGTGTAGACCCACTGCGCCACTGACCAGGTTTACGCTGGAGGGGCCTAACTTGGTGACTAGTATTCACTAGACTTGGCCACTGGTAGTCACCAGGTACCACTCCAGGGCAGTCCCCAGCTCTGCAGCAGCTGATCGGAGGGTCAGAGATAGGGGTACGAGGTACAGGTGGACAGAGGCAAAGACATGGTCAGACAATCTGGGGTCAGGTCAGGCAGCACGGGTTCAATGTAAGTAGCCGAAGTCAGGAGTGGAGATATTAGGATAAACAGGTAGGCAAGCTGGGTCAGAAAACAGGAAAGAAAATACTAGACAGCACCTTACAGGAATGTAAACAGAGACTGAACTAGAACCTTAGATCAGGCGAACAGTGGTGGGAGGAGCTGCCTAATAAACACCCTGCTGCTTGGGGATAGGCTAGAGAATCTCACCTCTGCAGGATGGTCTAAGGATCTAAGGATGTGGGCCTTTGGCTGAATTTAATGCTACCGACTAAATCAGGCAGTGCACTGTGGCCCACATCTCAAACGGTAATTAGAAAAGGTACCTGTTTTGC
This sequence comes from Phyllobates terribilis, assembly GCF_046119375.1. Taxonomy (NCBI): domain Eukaryota; kingdom Metazoa; phylum Chordata; class Amphibia; order Anura; family Dendrobatidae; genus Phyllobates; species Phyllobates terribilis. Next base: position 371,549,733 of record NW_027362762.1, on the reverse strand, counting down.
ATTTAATGAGACCCAGTGTAAATAGCCTAATTCGCGTAAGTATAGACACGATTGTTCCTTTTGTGGAGGGGCACATCTGATGGCAAGATGCTTTAAAAAAGACAACTTACATGGGGCAGCCCTACACAAAGGAATAACTTAGCAAAAGCAGTGATGCCAGTAAAGCTGGAGAATATGTTAACATGGCTAGAGCGGTATCCAAATCGCAAGAGAGCCAAGCGGCTAACTGATCTTTTGATCAGGCCGCTAAGTGGTTAAAAGGTTCGGTCCCGGTGCTTTAATGGCAAAGGCAGATATAGAGGCAGCGTTTAGATTGCTACCTATTCACCAAGATGGGTTTAATTCTTTGGGTTTCCAGTTTAAAGATTCGAGAAAAGTGTGAAGGGGTGCATTATAGAGGCTGGGTAGTGTGGGGGGCAGTAGAGAGGGGGCTGCATGGGGGACAACATGAGGGCACAGTATGGAGGGGACAGTATATGGGGGAGTGTGAGGAGAGGGCACATGTATTGAGATAAGGAAGTATAGAAGGGGACACAGTGTGAAGGGACAATGTGAAGAGTGGGCCCAATATGAAAAGAAAGGACAGGGCAGAGAACATGTATCATAAGAGGGACAGTGGAGGGAACTTTCTGCAGGGAACGCAGTGAGGAACAGTCTTTTATTCAGGTGCACAGCATAGGGCAGATATTTTTATTCAGGAGTATTATAATGTCACTATTGTTTTTAAGGGCACAATGTTGAGATGTTTTGCAGAAGACCGGAGAAGAGCTGTGGATGTCATCATTATGTCTGGACAAGATGGAGAAGAAAATAAAGAGAATGACTCCAATCAGGAAAGATGTCACCTATAAAGTACCAGGATGTAAATGTTTTTTTGTGACAATGACTGCGTCTCATCACTACTGTGGTTCCTGCATGGTCTGCAGTCTGATGATGGCTGGTAACAACAACATCCAGTATCTCCTTACCACTGTTAAGGACATACTGGAAATTGTAGGTTCATGCAATACAATTGTACATGGGGCTGACCTGACATTAAAATTGATTGCTGTGCTAAGCATGGTGATGTAGTCATGTACTGTTGATGGTTCTGGTGATGTATTCCTATACTGAAGATGAATTTCCGTACTGATGGTGGTTTTGGTGATGTATCTCTGTACTGATGGTGGTTTTGGTGATGTATTTCTGTACTGATGGTGGTTTTGGTGATGTATTCCTGTATTGATGATAGTTCGGGCGATGTATTTGTGTACTGATGGTGGTTCTGATGATGAATTTCTGTACTGATGGTAGTTCTAATTGTGTATTTCTATACTGATGGTGGCTCTGGTCATGTATTCCTGTACTGATGGTGGTTCTAGTGATGTATTTCTGTACTGATGGGGGTTGTGATGCTGTAGGATTCCTCTCTGCATCCTAGTATCTCACAACTCAAAACGACATGACTTTTGCTAAAAAGATGGATGGGCACTTCTGGGAATTTTTTCTAAGGCTATGTTCACATGTTGCATTTTTGCTGCATGTTTTTTTTGCTGCCTTTTTATGCAAATTAAAAGCAGCTTTTTACAGTACCAGCAAAAGCTATAAGATTTCAGAAATCTCATGCACACACAATGTTCTTTTTCATGAATGAATTGGAAAACGGATGCTTTTTTGAAAACCAAGGCATGTCAGTTCTTTCACAGTTTTTGCAGCGTTTTTTCACTCATAGAAAACAATGAGTAAATGGAAAAAACAGCAAAAACACAGCAAGAAACGTTGCCTTCAGTTTTTTCTGCATTTTTATTGAAAAAAAGCAGGTATAGCAGGATGTGAAACCTATTTATTTTTGTGATTTTCTCAAGTTTAAACCAAAATGTCTTTGCCACCTCACCTGAGAATGACAGCTGGGATTAGTTACAATTTCATTAAATTAGTGAAGTGTTAAAGTAAACAATTCCTGAGCAATTCTATGGCCTACCAATGTGTAAAACTAAACATTGCCTGACCAATGTGTAAAATTGAACAATGCTTGACCAACTCAATGGCCCTGATCAATGTGTGAAAGTGAACAGTGTCCACCTAACAAAATGAACTGCCAATGTCTTAGGGCTCTTTCACATGTCAGTGTGTCCAGTATGTGTCCTGACAGTTTCCACATGTACCGGAGACACATACAGTGTGTTTTCACGGACCGTGTGTCTGTGGGCAAACACGTTGATGTGTCCATTTTTTATGTGCTGCACGGGTCGCAAAAAGTTTCACACTGATGACACACGAATCACATTCATGTGTCATCAGTGTGACACGTACAGGCGACTGGGAAACAGTGGTACAGTTAGCGCTGTTCCCAAGCACTCGGTTCTGAACGCTGCCCTCATCATTGTCCCCTGCCGGCACTGAGATCAGTGTGAGCAAGGGACAATAGTGAGAGTAGTAGACTGCTCCCACTGTGTCCTGGTGTAAAAATAAGAATAAAATTAAAAAAGCCTTATACTCACCTGTCCGAAGGTGTCCTCTGCTGTAATCCATCTGACAGTTTACGCAGAGGAGCAGGGGAGAATGACTCGCTCCAGCAAACGGGCCTCTGCTCGGTGCTGAGCTCACTGAGTGACAAGACATCCCTCCTGAGCTCAGCACAGAGCAGGGGCCTATTTGCTGGAGCAAGTCATTCTCCTCGGCGTAAGCGGTCAGATAGATTACAGTGGTGGACATCATCAGACAGGTGAGTATAAGGATTTTTTTATTTTATTCTTATTTTTACACCAGGACAGAGCGGGAGCAGAATACTACTCTCCCCATTGTCCCTTGCATGCGCTGATCGCAGCGCAAGCAAAGGACAATGATGAGGGCAGCGTTCAGCACCTGGCACTTGGGAACAGCGCTAACTGTATCGCAGATTCCCATTGTCGTACAGACAATCTATTATAGCCTATGGCGCAGTTCACATGTCTGGGTAATTTTGCAGTGGTCTGTCTCAAAATACAAAGACATGTCTGAATTTTGATCTGGGTCACTGATCAAACTTGCCAAGTCCATGGGTCCGTTAAAGGAAAAACAAAAAAACAAACAGACACAACTCACATATGATGTGCGCTATCAGTTTGATAATAGAAGCTTGAGAAACCTATTTTACTTTCTTTTGCATATGAGAAAAGACTGATAAAGCTGATGGTAAAACTGACACTGACCAAACACAAAGCTAGCTCTCTCCAATTAACTATACTTTTAAAAACAAACAAGGAAAGCTTAACACAAAGACAGCTGTATATAACATACAATGCCCTGTGTCATTGCTTTTATGAATAACACTTATAAAGCTAATATTAAAATATTAAATTATCAAAGATATATACCGTAGGTAGATTTAATTGTCTAAAATAATAATCAAAGCAAAGTATAAATATTTCCTATAACAGCTGCTTCTCTAATTAGTGATTTCATTGCTTGGAATGTGACTTTAGGTGGATGGCCATGTCTTGGTAGGTTTGCAGTTGAGCCATACTCCTTCCATTTTTGGATGATGGATTAAACAGTGGTCTGTGAGATGTTCATAGCTTGTGCTATTTATTAATTTATTTTTTATATAATCTAACCTTACTTTACTCTTTTCCACAACTTTATGCCTGACATATCTGCATGTGCCTTGGTTTTCATGATGATTGATCCCTGATGTTCACAAATAAACCGCTGAAGCCTACACAGAACAGCTGTAGTTAAGCCCCCGTCTCACATAGCAACTTCGCTAGCGAGATCGCTGCTGTGTCACGGTTTTGGTGACGCAACAGCGACCTCACCAGCGATGTCGCTATGTGTGACACTTTGCAGCGATCAGGCCCCTGCTGTGAGGTCGCTGATCGCTGCAAAGTGTCCTGGACCATTTTTTGGTCGTTGCTCTCCCGCTGGTCAGCACACATCTCTGTGTGGAGCAGCGATCAGGCTGGTAACTATGGTAAACATCGGGTTACTAGGGGCACACGCGCACCTAGTAACCCGTTGTTTATCATGGTTACGAGCCTGCTAAAGTGAGCGGTAACCTCCCGCGCGTGCCCCTAGTAACCCGATGTTTACCATAGTTAACCAGGAGCAGGACATCGTGGAACGATTCTTTCCACGATGTCGCTGCTCCCCTGATCGTTGGTGAGCCTGCCTGTTTGACAGCTCACCAGCGACCACATAGCGACGCAGCAACGATCCCTGACAGGTCGTATCGTTGTCGGGATCGTTGCAGCGTCGCTAAGTGTGACGGTACCTTTACAGTGGCATGTAAAAGTTTGGGTACCCCTCAATACATACCTTTGATCATTGTGGCCATTCTTCCCTCTACCCATAAAATGTTTCTCGTGCCATTGGCTGCAATCCAACCCAAAGAGGGGCCAAAGAGTATTATTTTAGCCTCATCGAACCACAGGACTAGTTTCCAAATTCTAATTCTAATTTCTAAAATGTAAAAAACGTACGCGGGTGGTACATCGGATCGGATACATAGATGATGTCCTCCTCCTATGGTCAGGAAGCATTGATGGACTGATGGATTTCCATGTATTTCTAAATAATTTAAATGAGAACATTAAATTCACTCGAGTGTATTCGGAGACTGAAATTCAGTTTCTGGATGTACTTATTAAATGTGGAAGCAACGATCAGAGTACAGAAATATTTGTGAAGCCAACAGATAACAATAATGCGCTGAGGTATGTTAGCCACCACCCGCGGTGAATGGTGGAATCTTTACCATTTAGTCAATATTTACATGTAAGGAGAATTGTAAGTGATAAGAATGTACTTGATACATCTTTGAAGTCTATGACCAGGAGGTTTAGGGAGAGGAAATATCCTAGAAAACTCTTAGATGAATACACTGTGTTCCAAATTATTATGCAAATAATATTTTCTCAGATTTTCCCAAATTACCTATATGAATTGCAGTCATTGTAATTTTCCAGTCAAATAACTATTAGAGTACAATTGAAAGGTTTTTGTACAAACTGCCTATGATAACAGTATATTTTTTAAAAAATAAAAAACTCAAACTGCACTCAAAATGCATGTTCCAAATTATTATGTACAGCAGAGTTTTCAACCTTTTCATTTTAATAAAGAACAAAAAATGGTCATTTTTGAAATTATAAGCATTAGCAGGTTATTACAAACTGAAATCAAACAGTTTTCAACTCAAAACTTTATTCTAGGTGATGTTACATTTGCACATAGGACCCCTTGTCCGAAAGGAGCATCTGAACTCTCTCGTCCATTGAATTTGTCAGGTTTTGGATGGTTTTTGCTTGAATTGTTTTGCATGAAGATAGAATACCCTCCCAGAGCTGTTGCTTAGATGTGAACTGCCTCCCGCCATCATAGACACTCCTTTTGCTGATGCTCCAGAGGTTCTCAATGGGGTTGAGGTCAGGGGAGCATGGGGGTCACACCATAAGTTTGTCCCCTTTTATGCCCATATCAGCCAGAGATGCAGATGTGTTATGGGCAGCATGAGACGGTGCACTATCATGCATGAAAATGATCTTGCTGCGGAATACACGGTTCTTCTTGAACCATGGCAGGAAGTGCTGTTTGAGAAACTCAACATACATTATAGAGTTCATCTTTACCCCTTCAGGGATCCTTAAGGGGCTGACAATCTCTCTCCCCATGATTCCAGCCCAAAACATTACTCCACCTCCTCCTTGTTGGCGCCGTAGCCGTGTTTGCATGGGGTGTCCATCAACCAGCCATCCTCCACTCCTTCCATCTGGACCATCGAGCGTTGCACGGCACTCATCGGTGAACAAAATAGTTCGATGGTCCAGATGGATGGAGTGGGCATAAAAGGGGACAAACTTATGGTGTGGCCCCCATGCTCCCCTGATCTCAACCCCATTGAGAACCTCTGGAGCATCATCAAAAGGAGTGTCTATGATGGCGAGAGGCAGTTCACATCTAAGCAACAGCTCTGGGAGGGTATTCTGTCCCCATGCAAAACAATTGAAGCAGAAACCATCCAAAACCTGACAAATTCAATGGACGAGAGAGTTCAGAAGCTCCTTTCGGACAAGGGGTCCTATGTGCAAATGTAACATCACCTAGAATAAAGTTTTGAGTTGAAAACTGTTTGATTTCAGTTTGTAATAACCTGCTAATGCTTATAATTGCAAAAATGACCATTTTTTGTTCTTTATTAAAATGAAAAGGTTGAAAACTCTGCTGTGCATAATAATTTGGAACATGCATTTTGAGTGCAGTTTGAGTATTTTATTTTTTAAAAAATATACTGTTATCATAGGCAGTTTGTACAAAAACCTTTCAATTGTACTCTAATAGTTATTTGACTGGAAAATTACAATGACTGCAATTCATATAGGTAATTTGGGAAAATCTGAGAAAATATTATTTGCATAATAATTTGGAACACAGTGTAGAAAGAGAAACTGAGTAATATCGATCGAGATAGTCTTTTGAATAGGACAACTAATAAAGATAAATCAATGGAAAGAATACCAATGGTGGCAGGGATATAGCCAATATCGTCAAACGGTATTGAGCCATGTTGGGCAGATGTTTACCTGACATAAAGGAGTTTAAATTAGCTTGTTTGATTTCATATAGGCGTGCTAGAAATATTAAGGACAAACTAGTCCAATCAGATGTAGGTCCTCAAAAAAAGGGAAACGCAGGACTGGGTGTTTTCTGTGTCTGAATTGTATCAACTGCCTCAACATGTTGAAAGGCAATGTGTTCCAACATCCAGACAGTAGAGATGGCTCTCAATAAATTATTATCTTACGTGCTCATCGGAATATTGGCGAGACAACGTTGGATTTCAAGACGAGAATGAATCACCATAGATATACAATCAGGAAAAAGAGATTAGACTTACCTGTCTCAAAACATTTTATAGAGAGTGGACACTCTGAAAAGCACATTAAATTTAGGATTATTGACCATATACCGCCAAAGAGGTGGCGACAGAGTACGTTTACTTAAAATTAAAGAGTTGGAGTGGATTAGGAGGTTAAATACATTGAAACCGCATTGGTTGAATGCGGATTTTAAATTGAGCATTACGCTTTGAAATTGTGGGGTACCTGAGCTTCCTCTTTTGGATTTATTTGTTTATACCAATGGTATAGCTATTAGGTACTAATGGTTCTTTTTCTCTGTTTCTCTTTTTTATAGATTGTGCATTTGTTGGTGAGAACTCGGGAAAACATGATTCATCCCTATTCAATATTTATTAATGTATTAACATGCGTTGATATATGTATAGTTTTCTTTAAATAATAAAAAAATTGTAATAATGTTGCGCAAAAACCTACATGGGAATATATCCATTTTTTCTTATAGTGACATACCATCTAGGTGGGAATAGGCATATATTATAATTGTGGGTAACTGCTATAGGGTGAGAATGTGGCAAACAAGTGACACACAAGTCCTGGAATTGAATGGAGGTTGACAATTGCACCCTTCACGGGGTGCATATTTCCCATTATTCATAGTAGGCATTTGGGTTGCCATCCCCAGTCAATGGGGGCGTTTCCTTGCCTCCTGGACCGTATCCATAGCCATGCTACCCATGTATAGCTGCATACAAGTTCTAAAGCCAATTGTCTTTTATGAGTATAACCATTTTTTCCTTCTTGTTCAATCCATGATAATATACACTGTGTGCAGAATTATTAGGCAAGTGGTTTTAGAGATTACTATATTTAGTGTGATGGGAGTGCTTGATGCGAGCATACTGAATCAGGGTAAGGTGACAACCATTGGATGTATATGGCCTCAGTTTGATTTCTAAGGGAAAACTTTGGCTGTCATTATAATAGAAATTGGGGCTTTGGGTAACACTATTTTGGGGAGAAGGCAGGAGCAGGATGTCACTACTCCGAGGGGGAGCTGGATGTGGCTTGCGACCCTCTCTATCAGCCGAATCTGGCTCTCCAGATAAGAAAGGTTGATGACCACTGCCCTATACAGTGTCTATAGCACTCTGCCATCTCCAGCAGTCCCAAAACAATAAATGGAGAAGTAATATTTCACAGCGGTCGAACCCTAAAAGAGGAGAGTGTGATCACTTAGCAAGTTATCTATTCACAGGATAAGATGGAACCAAGTACCTAATTCTTACTGCTGCAGTTTATAAACTTTTACAAAAGGGTGTACTTATTAAATACAAGACTGTTAATTCTGAAAAAAGAGGCTTGATTATGCGATTACAATATGGAAACATTTCATTTATATACAATATTTCTTAGTAACTACCATGAGGAAGCAGGGTGAAATACACTTTGGGGCTCGGGACTGCTCTGGGTAAGCCACTTTCCTTTACTGATGTGCATAGAACCAGTTTGTTTAAACTTTAGCTATGCTTGCAATTGTGTTTCTTTGGTCTAACCGTGTGCATGGATAATTGATCTCTTAGCACTATGCACTTTTGAATCCATGATTAGGTGGCTTATGAATATACTATGGCAATTGAAAAAAAAAAAGTTCTCCTGTCGTAGAGGCAATTGCTTAGTGGGACGTGTAGTGAGAAACTGGCTAATATTAAGCACTAGTGTTGAGCATTCCGATACTGAAATATCGGGTATCGGCCAATATTCGCGGTATCGGAATTCCGATACTTAATTCCGATACTTTTAGAATATCGAATACCGGAATCGGAAGTTCCCATAATGCCTGCGCTCTGCAGTGTCTCTGAAGGATGACAAGCTGGAAGGCAGCGCTCAGCTGCGATCCACCGTGTCATCAGAATGCCATCCCAGCGTGAGAGAATTCTCCTGATTGTTCAAAAGCCGGCGGGCGGTAAAAAGCCGCCGGCTTTTAAACAATCACACAGCCCCATACTGCTTCCCCGCAGCCTTCCACCCCGATCCTCCGCTCCCCTCGCCACCTCCCATCCCGATCGTAAGTTAGGACCGGGCGGGGAGCGCAGCACCAAGGAGCGGGGAGCGAAGGACCCGGGCGGGGAAGCCGACAGTGAAAAGACTTCACCGCCAGCTTTCCCGTTCTGTGCTGCGCTTTCCCGCCAGTTATTTCAAATGAACAGCTGAGGTATCAGGTGATGCCAATCAGCTGTTCATTTGAAGTAGCCGCGGTGCCCTCAGAGGGTTCATGTGAGTTCATTGCATGAACTCACATGAACTTTCCCACGGCCGCACAGGTCAGCCTCACCTCCCAGACCATCAGACCGGTCATGATTGGTGTGTGTGGGTGTCTGTGCGATGTGTGCGCGGTGTGTGTGCGCGGTGTCTGTGCGATGTCTGCGGGTGTGTGCGGTGTCTGTGCGATGTCTGCGGGTGTGTGCGGTGTCTGTGCGATGTCTGCGGGTGTGTGCGGTGTCTGTGCGATGTCTGCGGGTGTGTGCGGGTGTGCGCGGTGTCTGTGCGATGTCTGCGGGTGTGTGCGTGCAGGCAGACATAGGCCGATGTGACACTACTACTCCCATCGGCCTATGTCTGTCCCCCGTCCACTCGTGCCAGCAGGATCAGCTTGATGGGAGCAGTAGTTCCCATCAGCCTGATCCTGCTATTTAAATTGCCCTTTAAACTGGCCCATATGTTATTTTGTCCCCCATAGTTTTCTATTTTTGCCCCTATACATGTTTTATTTAAGCCCCCATATTTTTTTGGGGGGTTGTTGGTCCCCAATAAATTTTAAATACATTTCATTGGTGGCCAGTGGTTACCTAAAATAAATTAGTTCATACATTACCTGTCCCCGCCGATCGCCACCTAAACTAAAGTAAAAAATAAAAAAAATACACTCACCTAGACACCTAATTCCCTGAAGCCATCGATCTCCTGTAATAAAATATAAAATAATAAACCACAACCTTATCCTTACCCCTCCGTAGTAGTCCACGAGTGTCCCACGAAGATCTCCAGTTTAGAGCAGCCACATAGAATGTGACCGCTCTGAACCGCTACCGCCGCTAGAATGACGGGGCCGTAAAGCAGCCCCGTCATTGCATAAGCGGGTTCGCTGGAGTTCAGGCAGCGCTGCTCCGGTTAGCTCCTTTACTGCCCTGCTGTACCGTGAGAAATTCCCACGGTAGAGCAGTGCCGTAAAGGAGGTCTCCGGAGCTGCGCTGACTGAATGCACTCCGGTGACCTCAGTCAGTGGCTTCTGCTGCCGGGAGCGGACGTGTTCCCGGCAGCGTGAGCTTACAGCAGCAATGACAGCTGTCACATCTCCAGATCTGACAGCTGTGCATGGGAGATCAGCGCAGGAACGTGGACAGGTAACTATTTTTTTTTTAGTAAACTAAGAATTAAATAAAATGGTGTGTTTTATTTCAAATAAATTATTTTTTTCTGGGTGTAGTGTGTGTTTTTTATTTTTAACACTTTGTAGGTTAGTAATGGGGGTGTCTTATAGATGCCCATCATTACTAACCTGGGCTTCATGGCAGCTGGCGCTGACATGAACCCCATCACTATTACCCCCTGCCACCGCACCAGGGCAGTGTGGAAGAGCGAGGCTAAGTGCCAGAATTGGCGCATCCTATGGATGCGCCATTTCTGGGGCGGCTGACGGCTGGTGTTTCTAGCCTGGGAGGGGGCCAATATTCATGGCACCCTTCCTGGGCTATTAATATCAGCCCCCAGCTGTCTGCCTAGCCTTTGCTAGCTATTAAAATAGGGGGGACCCCAAGTCATTTTTTTGAGGGGTCTCCCATTTTAATAGCTAGTAAAGGCTAGGTATTCAGCTGGGGGCTGATATTAGTAGCCTGGGAAGCTCCGTGGGTATTACCCCCTTCCCAGGCTTCAAACATCTGCCCCAGCCGTCTGCTTAACCTCTGCTAGAGACTAAAATTATGGGGGATCCCACGTGAATTTTATTTTTAATATATCCTTTATTTTAACACTAAATGACACTTGAGGGGTTAATAAAGATGCAGTCCCTAAATTATTATTTATTTTTTAATTAATTTTTCCCAAAAATTTTGACGTGGGCTTGCCATATTTTTGTATGCCAGCCAGGTACAGCATCCAGGAACGGGCTGCCCCCAACTCCCAGCTGCCTATTTGCACCTGGCCGGACTCAACAATATAGGGAAGCCCTTTTTTTTTAAATTATTTCATGAAATAATTAAAAAAAAATTGACATGGGGCTTCGCACTATATTTGTGTCCAACCAGGTACAGCAGGCAGGAACGGGCTGCCCCCAACCACCAGCTGCCACCTGGCCGGACACAACAATATAGGGAAGCCCTTTTTTTAAAATTATTTCATGAAATAATTAAAAAAAAACTGACGTGGGGCTTCGCCCTGTTTTTGTGTCCAGCCAGGTACAACTAGGCAGCTGGGGGCTGGAATCCGCAGCGCTGGGAGGCCCAAGCTTTCTGGGCCACCCCCGCTGCAAATTGCAGTCCGCAGCCACCTCGGAAAATGGCGCGTTCATAGAAGCGCCATCTTCTGGCGCTGTACCCAACTCATCCAGGGCCCTGGTGCGGTGGCTCACTGGGTAATAAAGGGAATAAGGCCAGCTTGGCATTATCAGCTGGCCCTAAGCCCGAAATTCATGGGGTCACGCCAATATTAGACATGACCACCATGAATTTCTAGTAAAGTATTTAAAAAAAACACAACACCCAGAAAAAAGTCCTTTAATTGAAATAAACACACAATTCTTTATTGTTCTAAATTAAACCATACTTACCATCACGCCCATTCCAGCAGAAGCCAACGATCTCCTGCAATAAAAGAAAAATAATAAAGCAACATCATCCTTACCTTTCCATGGTTCCCAGGACATCTTCACCTCTGCTACATCGAGATGACAGGCTGGACCGCAGCAGAACGCTGCCATCCAGCCTGTCATCCCGCAGACACTGAGAAGCGCAGGCTTGCTTGCGCTCCTCAGTGTCTCTCTGTGACGGCATCCAGATGAGCAGACAATGAACTCACCTCATGCACATCACTGACAGCGTGGAAAAATTCTCCTGCACTCAGCGCTTCAGCGTGAGAATTTTCCCACGCTGTCAGTGACGTGCATGAGGTGAGCTCATGTCCAATGAACTCAGCTCACCTCATGCCCGTCACTGACAGCATGGGAAAATTCTCCTGCACTCAGCGCTTCAGCGTGAGAATTTTCCCTCGCTGTCAGTGACGTGCATGAGGTCAGCTCATGTCCAATGAACTCAGCTGACCTCATGCACGTCACTGACAGCGTGGGAAAATTCTCACGCTGAAGCACTGAGTGCAGGAGAATTTTCCCACGCTGTCAGTGACGTGCATGAGGTGAGCCGAGTTCATTGGACATGAACTCGGCTCATCTAGATGCCGTCACAGAGAGACACTGAGGAGCGCAAGCATGCCTGCGCTTCTCAGTGTCTGCGGGATGACAGGCTGAATGGCAGAGTTCTGCTGCGGTCCAGCCTGTCATCTCGATGTAGCAGAGCTGAAGCGGTCGTGGGAACCATGGAAAGGTAAGGATGATGTTGCGTTATTATTTTTCTTTTATTGCAGGAGATCGTTGGCTTCAGCTGGAATGGGCGTGGTGGTAAGTATGGTTTAATTTAGAACAGTAAAGAATTGTGTCTTTATTTCAATTAAAGAACTTTATTCTGGGTGTTTGTGTTTTTTTTTAACTTTGACTATGGGATTAGTAATGGGGGTGTCTTATAGACGCCTCTCCATTACTAACCTGGGCTTGATGTCCTATGGATGCGCCATTTCTGGGGCGGCTGACGGCTGGTGTTTCTAGCCTGGGAGGGGGACAATATTCATGGCACCCTTCCTGGGCTATTAATATCAGCCCCCAGCTGTCTGCCTAGCCTTTGCTAGCTATTAAATTAGGGGGGACCCCACGTCATTTTTTTGGGGGGGTCCCCCATTTTAATAGCTAGTAAAGGCTAGGTATTCAGCTGGGGGCTGATATTAGTAGCCTGGGAAGCTCCGTGGGTATTACCCCCTTCCCAGGCTTCAAACATCTGCCCCAGCTGTCTGCTTAACCTCCGCTAGAGCCTAAAATTACGGGGAACCCCACGCCAATTTTTTTTTTAATAAATCCTTTATTTTAACACTAAATGACAAGTACAGTAATCAACACTGTCACTGTACTTCATATATATATGTGACTGACATGTTTCTATCTATCTAATCTATGTGTGATGCTCTATTCTTTCTATTCTAAATTGTCGGGTACAGCTGCTGAATTGCCGACTGGCTTTTTTAAAGAGACGGTGCATGAAAACACTATTATTTTTTTTAATAAATCCTTTACACTAAATGACAAGTACAGTAAGCAACACTGTCACTGTACTTCATATATATGTGACTGACATGTTTCTATCTATCTAATCTATGTGTGAAGCTCTATTCTTTCTGTTGTAAATTGTCGGGTACCGGTGTATGCCGCTGATGAATTGCCGGCTTTTCGCGTAATACATTCTATATTATTCTTAGTTGTTTTCCTTCATGTAGAATTAACCTACAAGGAAAGAAAGGGTTTATTTTCATTCCGATACTGAAATATTGGGTATCGGCCGATATTCGCGGTATCGGAATTCCGATACTTAATTCCGATACTTTTGCAATATCGTATACCGGAATCGGAAGTTCCGTTCCCATAATGCAATGAGCTAGTTTCATTTTATTCAGCCAATGAGGAACCTAAGAAGTGTGGGCACATCCTGTTAGGCATGTAGGCATCTTAACTAATGGCATGGCTGTGATTGGCTGCTGAAATGATGTCATAATGCACTATAAAAGCCGCCGCTGCCATTTTGAGCTCACTCTGCTGTGAATTCAGTTAGGGATAGGACGCTGTTGTTCTGAGGGACAGTTTTAGCTACCTATTTGGTCTATTCTGCTTTACCCAAGCTACTTTATAAATCGCTGTGACTTGCAGCGCTAGTGCACAGTTCTCTGTACTGTTCACCGCTGTCTGCAAGGTCTGTGTGTGTGAGTGCAGCTCACCCTGTAGTGTGTGCTTCAGCCACGTCTGGTTGTAGTGCACTCAGTGTGTGTCACTGCCTCATACATTGTCCTTTTTTGCCAATTCATAATTTTTCCTGATATCTCCTATTAGTGTGGTGGTTCCATCCGTATTCAGCTAAATTGGTTCCAAACACACTATATAGGAGTAGATAGAGAATTTTTTTTGGTCTTGCAGCGCTAGTGCACAGTGCTCTGCATCTGTACTGTTCACCGCTGTCTGCAAGGTCTGTCTGTGTGAGTGCCGCTCAGCCTGTAGTGTGTACTTCAGCCACGTCTTGTTGTAGTGCACTCAGTGTGTGTCACTGCCTCATACTTTGTCCTTTTTTGCCAATTCATAATTTTTCCTGATATCTCCTATTAGTGTGGTGGTTCCATCCGTATTCAGCTAAATTGGTTCCAAACACACTATATAGGAGTAGATAGAGAAATTTTTTTGGTCTTGCAGCACTAGTGCACAGTGCTCTGCATCTGCACTGTTCACCGCTGTCTGCAAGGTCTGTGTGTGTGAGTGCAGCTCACCCTGTAGTGTGTGCTTCAGCCACGTCTGGTTGTAGTGCACTCAGTGTGTGTCACTGCCTCATACATTGTCCTTTTTTGCCAATTCATAATTTTTCCTGATTTCTCCTATTAGTGTGGGGGTTCCATCCGTATTCAGCTAAATTGGTTCCAAACACACTATATAGGAATAGTTAGAGGAGCCTTTCTGCAGCATTGGGCCCTGCAGCCCCAGCCAGATTAGTATTAGCCTATTTTTTGTAGCCTCATCTATTGCATTGTAGGTTACCTTCCTACATTGTAATAGCTACAAAAAGTTTGTGATACTATCGGTATTACATCTTTAGGCACATCCAGTTGTAGTGCCGGCGTCCCTGCCCTCTGCTAGACAGGGACGCTGTTCCCCTCACCGCTCTGCTCCGTGCCCGGCGTCCCTCTCCCGCTCTGCTGGCAGCGCGCGCTCCTTCCCGGCCACTGTGCTTAGGGCGCGCGCGCGCGCGCCCTCCCTCCCTCTTAAAGGGGCCGCGCGCGCCGTCCTAAGGAGTCCCCGGCCAATGGCCGGAGGACTTTACCATATATAAGGCACCTCCTCCAAAATGGAGGTGCCCGAGCAATGTTGTTGCACTGTTCACTACTCTGCTTCAGCCCTCAGGTCCCGTTGCCAGTTACCTGCCAGTTACCTGCCAGTTACCTGCCAGATTCCTGCCTGATTATCTGCTACCTGCCTGCTAGTCTGAGGTCCGACGGTCTGCCTTGCTACTCCTGTCAGTCTGTCTAAGGACCAGCCTGCCCGCTCACCTGGGAGCGCACACCAGCCACCTGCCTGCTTGCCTGAGGTCCGACGGTCTGCCTTCCTACTCCCGTCAGTCTGTCTATGGACCAGCTTGCCCGCTCACCTGGGAGCGCTCACCTGCTACCTGCCTGCTAGTCTACCTGGAGGCTCCGCCATCACATGCTGTGACCACCTGCCTGTCCAGTGACTCCTGCTCGCTCACCGGGGAGCGCTCATCTGCTGCCTGTCTGCTAGCCTACCTGGAGGCTCTGCCGTCACGTGCTGTGACCACCCGCCTGTCCAGAGACTTCTGCCCGCTCTCCTGGGAGCGCTCATCTGCCGCCTGTCTGTTGGTCTTCCTGGAGGCTCCGCCGTCACATGCTGTGACCACCCGTTTATCCAGAGACTCTCGCCTGCTCACCTGGGAGCTCAAGTCTACCATCAGCCGCCACAGGTCGTACCAACCCTTTACCCAGAGACTGCCCCGGTCACTTGCCGTGACCACCTGCCCGTTCACCCAGAGACTGCCCCAGTCACTTGCCGTGATCTCCTGCCCGTTCTTCCAGAGACTGTCCCGGTCACTTGCCGTGACCATCTGCCCGTTCACCCAGAGACTGCCCCAGTCACTTGTCGTGATCTCCTGCCCGTTCTTCCAGAGACTGTCCCGGTCACCTGCTGTGACTGCCTGCCTGGTCGCCACCCGCTCCCTTACAAGGACTGCCCCCTTGTATAGAAGCTCAGAGGTTCCGCCTCCCAGACCCGTTACAGTTTGCTCGGGCCATGGAACCCGGTGGCACCCAAGCTCCCTCGCTCTCGGACCTCTGTCATGAACTGTCCCGTCAGAGGTCCCAACAGGAGTCCATCCTGGGTCACCTGCGGAATGTCAATTCTCGCCTGGACACTCTGACTGCTCCACCAGCAACCACCGCCAGTGCCATGACTCGCAACCCGGCAGCTCCGCTGCCCACCAATACCATGGTATCCTACCCCGGACCCCGGCTTTCTGCACCTCCTCGCTTCGGAGGCGACCCCGCCCAGGCTCGGGGCTTCATTAATCAGTGCACCCTGCACTTTCAACTATTGTCCCACCAGTTTAACTCCGACCGGGCCAAAATTGCCTTCATCATGTCCCATCTCACCGGGGAGGCCCTGGCCTGGCTAAATCCTCTATGGGAGAGAGGAGACCCCCTGGTGTCCGACCTGCCTGCCTTCCTCACGGCTTTCCGGAAAGTCTTCGATGAACCCGGACGGAAGACCTCATCCGCATCGTCTCTGCTACGCCTCCGTCAGGGAAGTCTCACCGTGGGCCAATATGCCATACGGTTCCGTACCCTTGCCTCGGAGCTGGCCTGGGATAACGACGCTCTGGTATCCGTCTTCTGGGAGGGTCTGTCCGGCCGTATTAAAGATGAACTTGCCGGTCGGGACGTTCCTACCACTCTCGATGACCTAATAACTCTTGCCACCCGGATTGACCTACGGTTCCAGGAGCGTGCCAAAGAGGTCACCCGTGAGAGGAGGTTTCCACGTCTAGCTCCTACTTTTCAGAAACCCATCACTCCCTCCGTCTCTCCCCAGGTACACTCTCCTGAGCCTATGCAGGTCGACCAGACCAAGATGGTCAAAACCCGTCAGGACTTACGCCGTGCCGAGGGGAGCTGCTTCTACTGTGGCAGTAAGGAGCACCGGATCCGTGCCTGCCCAGAGAGGTCGGGAAACGCCTGTGTCTAGGTTCGCTCAGAGAGGTCGACCTAGACAAGAATAAATCCTCTCCATCTCTGCTGCTGTCAGTTTCAATCGTCTGCGGGGAGAACCGTTATTTCGAACTAGCCCAACTGGACTCTGGAGCAGCCGGGAATCTTATTTCACAGTCCCTGGTAGAGAAGTACCGCATCCCCACCAAACCTCTGGCTGTACCCTTGTCTGTTGCTGCCGTGGATGGGGGTCTCTTACCACGCCCCATCCAACTCATCACCGAATCCATTACTCTGCAAGTGGGAATGCTGCATTCTGAGAGTATCTCCTTTCATGTTCTGCCTGGACTCTCTCACGCCCTCCTGCTAGGTCTACCTTGGCTCCAGAGACATGCACCCGTGCTTGACTGGCAGACCGGAGAAGTCCTTCGCTGGGGACAGGACTGCCATAAGACCTGTCTGGTTCCCGTCCATCCCGTCCGTCCTTCTCCTACCCCAGCTAATCTACCTGGACTTCCGATTCCTTATTGGTCTTATGCTGATGTCTTTAATAAAAAGGAAGCAGAGACACTACCCCCTCATAGACCATACGACTGCCCTATCGACTTGTTACCCGGTACTACTCCTCCCCGTGGGCGTATTTATCCATTATCCGCTGCTGAGACCCGGTCGATGTCCGAATATATTGAGGAGAATCTGGCCAGGGGATTCATCCGGAAGTCTACCTCCCCGGTGGGAGCAGGCTTCTTCTTCGTAAAAAAGAAGGACGGCTCTCTCCGTCCCTGTATAGACTATAGAGGCCTTAACCAGATCACGGTGAAAAATAAGTACCCCCTTCCGCTCATTCCGGAGTTATTTGATCGTCTGAGAGGGGCTAGAATCTTCACCAAACTGGACCTCCGTGGGGCTTACAACCTGGTTCGTATCCGTCAGGGGGATGAATGGAAGACGGCATTCAACACCCGGGACGGCCACTATGAATATCTGGTAATGCCCTTTGGCCTCTGTAACGCTCCTGCCGTCTTTCAAGAGTTGGTCAATGACATCTTCTGGGACCTTCTCTACTCCTGCGTAGTGGTGTACCTGGACGACATCTTGGTCTTCTCTCCGGATCTCCAGACTCACCGGAGGGATGTTCGTCAGGTCCTGCTCAGGCTCAGGCAGAACCATCTCTACGCTAAATATGAGAAGTGCCTCTTTGAGCAGACCTCGCTTCCGTTTCTGGGCTACATTATCTCTCAGACCGGCCTACAAATGGATCCTGAGAAACTGTCTGCCATCGAGAAATGGCCCCGACCAGAGGGGTTGAAGGCTATTCAACGGTTCCTGGGCTTCGCCAACTATTACCGCCTCTTCATCCCGCACTTCTCTTCCCGGACTGCCCCAATTTCCGCGCTCACCCGTAAGGGTACTAATCCCAAAGAGTGGCCGCCCGAAGCAGAGGAGGCCTTTCTTTCCCTAAAACAGGCCTTCTCTTCCGCCCCGGTGCTGCATCGCCCGGACGGCAACAAGCAGTTCTTCCTGGAAGTTGACGCCTCCTCCTCTGGAGCCGGAGCGGTACTTACTCAAAAATCATCTTCCGGGAGAATGGTAACTTGTGGCTTCTTCTCCAAACTCTTCTCCTCTTCTGAGCGCAACTATTCCATAGGAGACCGAGAGTTATTGGCCATCAAGCTGGCGTTGGAGGAGTGGCGTTACCTACTCGAGGGGGCTCTTCATCCGGTAATAATTTACACTGACCACAAGAACTTGGCTTACCTCCAGCATGCCCAGAGACTTAACCCGTGCCAAGCCCGGTGGTCCTTGTTTTTTGCTCGCTTTGATTTTGTTCTTCATTTTCGCCCGGCTGACAAAAACGTCAAAGCAGACGCCTTGTCCCGATCCTTTCTGGTGTCCGATCTCGAGGAAGAACCTAAACATATCATCGATCCCGCCAGAGTAATGCAGGTGGCTCCCGTGAGTCTAAATCGTCTCCCTCCCGGTAAGACGTTTGTTTCAGTACCTGATCGGGAGAAGATCCTACACTGGGGCCATTCGTCTAAACTAGCTGGCCACGCCGGTCAGAAAAAGACCCTCCAGCTTATTGCCCGGCACTATTGGTGGCCTACCCTGCACAAGGACATAATAGACTTTGTTTCTGCCTGTGTGTCCTGCGCCCGCAACAAAGTCCCGAGACATCTGCCAGCCGGACGCCTCCTTCCGCTTCCTGTACCTGCTGCCCCCTGGCAGCATATAGCAATGGACTTTATAACAGATCTTCCCGTCTCTGCCGGTTGTACGGTCATTTGGGTGGTCGCTGACCGCTTTTCCAAGATGGCTCACTTTATTCCCCTGCCAGGCCTTCCGTCTGCACCCGAGCTGGCTAAAGACTTTATCCGCCACATCTTCCGTCTTCATGGCCTGCCCCTCCACATCGTGTCGGATCGTGGGGTACAGTTCACCTCACGTTTCTGGAGAGCCACTTGTAAACTACTAGACGTCACCCTGGACTTCTCTTCCGCTTACCACCCACAGTCCAATGGTCAAGTGGAGCGGATCAATCAGAACCTGACCAGTTACCTCCGGCACTTCGTTAATGCCCACCATTCTGACTGGGTGGATCTCCTACCATGGGCCGAGTTCTCTTATAATAATCACGAGAGCGAATCCTCCTCCAAATCCCCGTTTTTTGTAGTCTTTGGTCAGCATCCTCGGATTCCTTTTCCTGTCTCCACCTCTGTGGACAACCCGGCTGCGGAATCTCTCGTTAGCAAATTTTCCTCCATATGGGAGAGTACCCGGTCCGCACTCCTTCTGTCATCCGAGCGTATGAAAAGACACGCTGACAAAAAACGCCTGGATCCTCCACAATTTCGTCCAGGAGATAAAGTCTGGCTCTCATCTAAATATGTTCGACTCAAGATACCTTCTTACAAGTTAGGGCCTCGGTTCATCGGTCCTCTGGAGGTCATCAGTCAGATCAACCCGGTGGCCTATAAATTGAAACTCCCGGCCAACTTACGGATCCCTAACTCCTTCCATGTATCTCTCCTCAAACCCGTGGTGCTTAACTCTTTTTCCAAGTCTACAGGTACGCCTCCTGCTCCGGTTTCTGCTGAGGACGAGTTTGAGGTAGAGAACATTCTTGCCACCAAAAGGGTAAGAGGAAAGACCTTTTTTCTGGTAGATTGGAAGGGGTTTGGTCCTGAGGAGAGAACGTGGGAGCCCTGGGAGAACATCCATGCCCCTCTCATCCTAGCTAAATTTCTTTCTGGCCTAAAAAAGGGGGGGCCTAAAGGGGGGGTACTGTAGTGCCGGCGTCCCTGCCCTCTGCTAGGCAGGGACGCTGTTCCCCTCACCGCTCTGCTCCGTGCCCGGCGTCCCTCTCCCGCTTTGCTGGCAGCGCGCGCTCCTTCCCGGCCACTGTGCTTAGGGCGCGCGCGCGCGCCCTCCCTCCCTCTTAAAGGGGCCGCGCGCGCTGTCCTAAGGAGTCCCCGGCCAACGGCCGGAGGACTTTACCATATATAAGGCACCTCCTCCAAAATGGAGGTGCCCGAGCAATGTTGTTGCACTGTTCACTACTCTGCTTCAGCCCTCAGGTCCCGTTGCCAGTTACCTGCCAGTTACCTGCCATTTACCTGCCAGTTACCTGCCAGATTCCTGCCTGATTATCTGCTACCTGCCTGCTAGTCTGAGGTCCGACGGTCTGCCTTGCTACTCCTGTCAGTCTGTCTAAGGACCAGCCTGCCCGCTCACCTGGGAGCGCACACCAGCCACCTGCCTGCTTGCCTGAGGTCCGACGGTCTGCCTTCCTACTCCCGTCAGTCTGTCTATGGACCAGCTTGCCCGCTCACCTGGGAGCGCTCACCTGCTACCTGCCTGCTAGTCTACCTGGAGGCTCCGCCGTCACATGCTGTGACCACCTGCCTGTCCAGTGACTCCTGCTCGCTCACCGGGGAGCGCTCATCTGCTGCCTGTCTGCTAGCCTACCTGGAGGCTCTGCCGTCACGTGCTGTGACCACCCGCCTGTCCAGAGACTTCTGCCCGCTCTCCTGGGAGCGCTCATCTGCCGCCTGTCTGTTGGTCTTCCTGGAGGCTCCGCCGTCACATGCTGTGACCACCCGTTTATCCAGAGACTCTCGCCTGCTCACCTGGGAGCTCAAGTCTACCATCAGCCGCCACAGGTCGTACCAACCCTTTACCCAGAGACTGCCCCGGTCACTTGCCGTGACCACCTGCCCGTTCACCCAGAGACTGCCCCAGTCACTTGCCGTGATCTCCTGCCCGTTCTTCCAGAGACTGTCCCGGTCACTTGCCGTGACCATCTGCCCGTTCACCCAGAGACTGCCCCAGTCACTTGTCGTGATCTCCTGCCCGTTCTTCCAGAGACTGTCCCGGTCACCTGCTGTGACTGCCTGACTGGTCGCCACCCGCTCCCTTACAAGGACTGCCCCCTTGTATAGAAGCTCAGAGGTTCCGCCTCCCAGACCCGTTACACCAGTGTCTTTTTGTGACAAAAAAAACCTAAATAAAGTTCACCAAACACTCCACTTTAAAGTTGTGTAGGCCACATTAGCTCATATTAAAGTCTAGTCCACACTTTATAAAATTAGTGTTTCTTATACCTGTTAGCAGCTGTTCAGGAATAAGCACACTAAGCCCTTAGTACTTTTCTGCCTATCTTTATCAGTTTACCAAGATGAAGAAGGCAGGGAGTGAGGAATGTGGTCGTGGGCGTGGAGTTTCTGCAGGGAGAGGACGTGAGGATTCTGTGCCTGCAGGGAGAGGACGTGGGGATTCTGTGCCTGCTGCGGGCACCAGTGACTCAGCATCCCCCAGTTTTACCAGGGAACAGTCCTTTATGTGCAGCTTTGTAGGAGCTAACCGTACCCCACTGCTGCGGGAGGACCAAATTGAAGCCGTTGTCGGATGGATGGCAGCTAATGCATCGACTTCAATTAGTTCCAGATCCTCTCAGGTCCTGAGCACTGAAGAGCACCCATCTGTCTCTTCACCACCTGCCAAATTGCCCAGGCAGTCAGAGAGCCCTGGACAGGAGCCATCTCTACTTCTGTGCTCTGAATCTCTTGGCTTGGAAAGAGGGGGCCAGCCAAGCAGAATTCGAGAATTTGAAGAAGAGGTAGTATGCAGTGATGCGCAACCGTTTTGTCTCTCTGAATCTGAAGAGGCGGGTGGACCAGTGCCTATGGTCAGCAGCACACCTCAGTACGCATCTGATGATGAGACTCAGGTGCCACTTTCTGGTGCGTACTGTGCTGTCGAGACTACCCAGGAGAAGCAGTTGTTTGAAGAGGGTGGTGTAGATGATGAGGTCCTTGACCCATCATGGCGTGAGGGACAGGAAGGTGGTGGAAGCCCGCTCTGAGGAAGAGATTCCCCGAACAGCCCAAAAAGGAGGGAGAGGGAGGGGGCAGACTTGGTTGCCTGTAGCCTCCACTTCGGCACCCATTAGGAGCATGGCTCTTCCAAAATCCAAAGCGGGCGCTCCCAAGACTTGCAGTGCCTGGTCCTTTTTTGACACAGTTGCAGATGACATTTGCTTTGTCAAATGCAAGCTGTGTAATCAGAAGGTGAAAAGAGGGAAAAGTGTCAGCAACCTCAATACCACAAATATGTGAAAACATGTGCGGACCAAGCACGTGGTGGAGTTACAAAAACACACTGAAGACCTAGGCCAACCTACAGCGCCACCCACCACCTCTTCAGCTCATGTTGTAGTCTCTTCCTCCAGCTCACACACAGCTGGTTCGGCTTCCTCACAGGATCGCCATGGAAGAATCTCTGGCACTGTTGTACAGAGACACAGTGTAATTCCACCCACAGCACCACTTTCCCAGTCATCCTCACACTCCCAGGCCAGTCTACAACCATCGTTAGCACAGGCATGGGAGAAAAGGCGCCCTTACTCGGCAAACCACCCCCGAGCACAGGCTCTGAATGCTGGCATTGCTAAACTACTGGCCCTTGAAATGCTATCATTCAGGCTGGTGGAGACTGACACCTTCCGTAACTTTATGGCATTGGCAGTCCCACAATACAACGTGCCCAGCCGCTTTTATTTCAGCAGGCAAGCCGTCCCTGCCCTGCAACATCATGTGGAGGGAAAAATTAAACAAGCGCTACAAAACGCCGTCAGTAGCAAGGTCCACCTGACCACCGATGCGTGGACCAGTAAGCATGGACAGGGACGATACCTTTCCCTCACTGCCCATTGGGTAAATGTTGTGGAGCCGGGTACAGATCTTGAGAGTGTCGCTGTACGCGTTCTGCCAACTCCAAGGATTGCAGGAATCCAGTCTGTACACATTGACTCCTCCTCATACTCCAGTTCCTCTGAATCAGCGCTGCAGGAGCCGTCACGGTCTACCTCCACATCGACCCGTGAACGGTTGGTTACCTGTTATGATGACCGATATGAGCACAGCCGTGGCCAAACGTCAACAGGCCGTATTAAAATTAATTTATTTGGGGAATCGAAGCCACACAGCGCAGGAGCTCTGGAATGCCATCAAGCAGCAGAGCGACGTGTGGTTTGTGCCAGCAAATCTCCAGCCAGGCATGGTAGTGTGTGACAATGGCCGAAATCTGGTGGCAGCTCTGGGCCTAGGCAACCTCACTCACATCCCATGTCTGGCACATGTGCTCAACTTGGTCGTGCAGAGTTTTTTTGAGGGACTATCCGGATCTTGATGCACTGCTTCACAAGGTCCGCATAGAGTGCGCTCACTTGCGGCGTTCCAGCAACGCAAGATCACGCATTGCAGCTCTGCAGCGCCGATTACGTCTTCCGGAACATCGCATCATATGTGACCTACCCACCAGGTGGAATTCAACGTTACATATGTTGGAGAGGTTGTGTGAGCTGCAGGCAGCAGTAATGGAGTACCAGCTGCAGCAGGCGCAAACAAGTCGCAGTGCGCGCCGTTCACACTTCACCACCACTGAGTGGGCCTCTATGAAGGACATTTGCCACGTTTTGCGTGCCTTCGATTATTCCACGCGGATGGCGAGTGCAGATGATGCACTAGTCAGCATGACTATCCCCCTTATCTGCCCGCTTGAAAAAACACTGCAAGCACTAAGGGACGAGGTTTTGGAAGAGGTGGAGGATGAGGAGTCACAAATGCCATCTGCTTCTCTACAGTCTGCGCAACGTGGTTCCTCACAAAGGCCTAGGCAGGGGACACTTTGTGAGGAGGATGAGGAGGAGTTAATGGATGAGGAAGACATCTGTCCAGAGGAGGGAGGTACACAATGCTCTAGTAGTCAGTATCTAGAGCGAGGGTGGGGTAATGCAGAGCAGGCAGAGATCACGCCTCAAGCAGGGGACAGCGTTTCTTGGCCAGTTGCCAGTCTGCAGCACATGGTTGATTTCATGCTGCAGTGCCTGAGAAACGACCGCCGCATCGCCCACATTCTCAACACGGCTGATTATTGGGTGTCCACCCTCCTAGATCCTCGCTACCGGGACAACTTACAAAGCCTCATAACACCGTCGAACCGGGAGCGTAAAATGCGGGAGTACCACGACGCACTGGTGCATTCCATCATGTTCTCCATTCCAACCGAGAGCAGTGCTGCTAGTGCTTTACAAAGCAGCTCAGTGCCTTGAGGCAGTGGAGGAAGCTCTGCACAAAGAGGGAGCAGAAGCAGCGCCTCAGCACAAGGCAAGACCAGTATGGCCGAAATGTGGCAAAGTTTTGTGTCCCCGCCGCCACAAATGTCTACACCATCACAGATGGCTCCAGTCAGCAGGAGGCAACGTTTCCGTCAGATGGTGACAGACTACATGTCTTGCCTTCTTAGTGTACTCCCAGACGGCTCTTCTCCATTCAAGTTTTGGGTCTGTAAGCTGGATACATGGCCAGAGCTTAGTCAGTATGCATTGGAGGTGCTAGCTTGCCCTGCTGCTAGTGTATTATCGGAACGAGTCTTTAGTGCCGCAGGTGGTGTACTAACAGACCGTCGCATGCGACTATCCTCCGATAACGTTGACCGGCTTACTTTTCTCAAAATGAACAAGGCCTGGATCTATCATGAATTTGCCAGTCCTCTTCCAGAATAAATAATTGGTTGGCAACAGTATCCAGGTCTCCTGTTGTGTTCATGTTTCTACCACCTGAACTGTAATCCCTGAGCTCCAACACCGCCAGTTGGCGCTCGGAAGTGCCGTCTGCACAGTCAACACTTGCTGCCGTGTTATTGGGGTTCAGTAACGTCAGCTGTTCCCCTGCTGTGCGGACGGCAATTTCTCCTGCTCTGTCCACATTCTCACTACTACAGATTTTAAAGTTGCTCCAATTACACCTCTGGCTCCTCTGTTTTCAGTATTATCCCTGAGCTCCAACACCGCCAGTTGGCGCTCGGAAGTGCCGTCTGCACAGTCAACACTTGCTGCTGTGTTATTGGGGTTCAGTAACGTCAGCTGTTCCCCTGCTGTGCGGACGGCAATTTCTCCTGCTCTGTCCACATTCTCACTACTACAGATTTTAAAGTTGCTCCAATTACACCTCTGGCTCCTCTGTTTTCAGTATTATCCCTGAGCTCCAACACCGCCAGTTGGCGCTCGGAAGTGCCGTCTGCACAGTCAACACTTGCTGCCGTGTTATTGGGGTTCAGTAATGTCAGCTGTTCCCCTCCTGTGCGGACGGCAAATTCTCCTACTTTGTCCACATCCACTGTACTACTGATTTAAAACTTGCTCCAATTACACCTCTGGCTCCTCTGTTTTTAGCATTTACCCTGGGCTCCAATACCGCTAGTTGCTGCTCAGAAGTGCCGTCTGCACAGTCAACGCTTGCTCCAGTGTTATTGGGGTTCAGTAACGTCAGCTGTTCCCCTGCTGTGTGTCCGGCAAATTCTCCTGCTCTGTCCACATTCACACTACTACAGATTTTAAAGTTGCTCCAATTACGCCTCTGGCTCCACTCTGTTTTTAGTATTTACCCTGGGTTCCAGCACCGCCAGCTGTTTCCCAGCAGTGTCTTTGGCACGGGTACTCCCTCCTGCCCAGCCTGGTTCCAGCACGCCAGCTGTTTCCGGGTAGTGTCAACGTCACTTTGCCTCCAATGCGTTGTCCTGTCGTGTTGCGGACGGGTTAGCCGACTCTATGGTGCCTGCAGTTTTGGTGACTCCTATGTGGGCTGCGGCATCTGGCAATGAAGGCTGGTTTCATAGTGCCAATAGGACAAGCACCCCCTGTAGGACTGTGGGTTTTGGTAACTGCGGCCGGCTCGCGGCCTTGAAACTTTTTTTTACATGGGTACCTTCTGCTACCCATCCGGGTTCCAGTACCGTCAGCTGGTTCTCGGCAGTGCCTTTGGATTAGGTGCCTCCTTCTCGGTATCCAAGTTCCACCAACGTCTGCTGGTCCTTGGTAGTGCTTTCTGGCACAGGTACGTCCTGCTTAGTAACCGAGTTCCAGTACCGTCAGCTGGTCCTCGGTAGTTCCATTGGCTCTTGTACCTTCTGCTACCCATCCGGGTTCCAGTACCGTCAGCTGGTCCTCGGCAGTGCCTTTGGATTAGGTGCCTCCTTCTCGGTATCCAAGTTCCACCAACGTCTGCTGGTCCTTGGTAGTGCTTTCTGGCACAGGTACCTCCTGCTTAGTAACCGAGTTCCAGTACCATCAGCTGGTCCTCGGTAGTTCAATTGGCTCTTGTACCTTCTGCTACCCATCCGGGTTCCAGTACCGTCAGCTGGTCCTCGGTAGTTCCATTTGCTCTTGTACCTTCTACTACCCATCCGGGTTCCAGTACCGTCAGCTGTTTCTCGGCAGTGTCTTTGGCACGGGTACTCCCTCCTGCCCAGCCTGGTTCCAGCACGCCAGCTGTTTCCGGGTAGTGTCAAGAAGAAGATGAAGAAGGTGAAGAAGAAGTGGATGAAAAAGATGCTGATGCTGAGGATGATGGAGGAGAAAGTGTGGGAGAAGTAAACAAGAAGGTGAAGAGCATGGAAGCAGTGAAACATAAATATCTGACAAAATATAAAAATACTTAACATAGTCAATATTCCGTAACTCAGAACGTCTTAAAAAAAATATTAATTCCTGCTATTCCATTTGATTGGGCTAAAGCTCTATGCCTTTATTGTCTCCCCCACCTCCCCCAATACATTCTACATTATTCTTAGTTGTTTTCCTTCATGTAGAATTAACCTACAAGGAAAGAAAGGGTTTATTTTCATTCCGATATTTCTGTCCCATTGACTTGCATTGGTTTCCAGTATCGGAATCGGCGATATCCGATACTTTTTGGGTATCGGTCCGATCCAATCCGATCCGATATTTCCCGATATCGGAAGGTATCGCTCAACACTATTAAGCACCTGTCTGAAAGGTAAACTGTGTAGACAATTTTTGCACCATTCAACCTTAATATACATGAGGGTTAGTATAATATCTGTAATCAGATGAATATATAAATGGATGTATGCACCTAATTGGCTCTGAATTCTGCATTATATAGAACTATACCACTTGGTATCCCACTCATGTATGCCACCATTGGTGATGTAAACTACATACACTGTTCTAATGCTTACTGTTGTATGACATTGTTTCTGTAAGGGGGCCCTCCACCCAGTGCAGCCCATCGAGGCAATCTTGCTTATTAATCTTTTTGTTAATGTTATTTTAGACATATATAAATAAGAAATGATTTTATAATTTTTGCAATAGCAAATTGTACCAGTTTGCGTCCCTAGAACTTTGGTCTGTGGGAGCTGTTATGTGTTATAGGTGTATCCTATACTGATACTATAGGTTGATCTAAGGCAGGAGTGGAGAACCTCAGGCCCGAGGGCCATTTACGGCTCTTGATTACTTTATTCCGTCCCCGGGCAGATTCCTGGGGACCACAGTGTTTGGGCTGGCAGCTGTTTTGATGGCCACCGGCCTTTTAATTTCTTCTTGCTCTGTGAGCACACGCGTGCAGCGTTTCACTACTGATTGCTGAGGCATATGCAATGAAAGATTACGCCCTGACACCAGTGCCAGCTTCAGGACGTACTTTGTGGGCGGAGTTAGCATACAATTTATACGGCCCCTCAAAAGGGTGGTATAAATGTCCAAATGGCCCTTTGCAGAAAGAAGGTTTCTCACCCCTGATGTACAGAATGCTGCAGGTTTAGATCGGTCACTAGAGGGCAATAAAACCTAAATTTATACCCAAATTTGACACCATCCAGTATGAATGGACATAGATAAATTATAAGGTAGCGGTAATTCAACATTATGCTCAGACACAACTCCCAAGGAATGCCATGCAGAGTGAAACTATTAACAGTAGAGATGGGCAAACCCGAACGGTAAAGTTCGGGGTCCGTGCACGGACCCTGAACACAGACTTCTTACGGAAGTCCGTGTTACTGTTTGGGTTCGGCAGCTCGAACATGGCTTGTTGAAAGGCTGCAACCCACCAATCAACAAGATTTTACTGTGTGGGCATTTCCATCTCCATCACAGTCATGTCAAGTATTGGCATGTCTCTGATTGGCTGGTGCACCTCATATAAAAAAAAAAAAAAAAAAAAGACTTGGGGTCCCCTCTATTTTTGACAACAAGCACAGGTAAAACAGACAGCGGCAGGCTGCAGCCCTCAAGTATCTGGTTTATCTTGGTTGGTTATCAAAAATAGAGGGGATCCCGTGCATTTTTTTTTTTTTTATCATTTAAATATAGAATTTAAAAAAACGGTGTGGAGTCCCCCCTGTTTGTGATAACCAACCAAGCTATAGCAGACAGCTGGCAGCTGGGGCCTGGTATTCTCAGGTTGGGAATGCCCATGGATATTTGGCCCTCCCAAGCCTAAAAATAGCCCACAGAGTCTCCATAAAAGGTGCATCCATTAGATGTGCCAATTCTGATGCCTTGCCCAGCATTTCCCGCTTGCTCTGGTGCGGTGGCAAGCGGGGTAATATTTTGGGGTTTATGTCAGCTGACGTCAAGTCCAGAGGTTGGTAATAGGGCGACGTTAAAAAAGATTTTTTTCTGTTTGTTTTTTTCCTCTATTTGAAAAAAGCTCCCCAACAATGTCCCTCTTTCTGCTCATTTATTTAAAAAATAAATAAAATACACACCAGTCCGCCGTAGTCCAAATGAAGGTCCAAAGACAACCCCAGTCTTCTTCATCCAGTCTATGGAGCTCCATTCAGAGAACACAGCTCCATGGACTGGAACAGCAGCCATTGCCACAACCGGCTACTATGAACTGAGGTGACCTCACTAAAGTTACCTTAGTTTACAGTGGACGGTTCTCACGAGGGCAGCGCAAGTGCTGGACTAATGAGTGACCGGGAGTCCGGCACTCGCACTGCCCTAGTGAGAACCAGCCACTGTGAACTGAGGTAACCTTAATGATGTCACCTCAGTTCAAAACAGCCGGGCTCTCGCGGAGCACAGCACAAGACCCAGCAGTAGCTGCTGCTCCAGTCTATGGATGAAGAAAACTGGGATCGTCTTGGGACCTCCATTTGGACTACGGTGGACTGGTGTGTATTTTATTATTATTTATTTTTAAATAAATGGGGGAGAAGGGGAAATTGTTGGGGAGTTTTTTTTCTCAAATAAAGATTTTTTTTCTATGTTTTTTTTCTCTTTTTACTTACTGGGTTAGTAATGGGGTCTGATAGACGCCGCCCCATTACTAACCTCTGGGCTTGATGTCAGTGGACATTACACAGCTGACATCAACCCCAAAAATATTATCTTGCTTGCTAAACGTGCCAGGGCATGCGGGAAGAGCCGAGGCTAAGCGCCAGAATTGGTGCATCTAATAGATGCGCCATTTCTGTTGTGGCTGAGAGCTATTTTTATTAGTCTGGGAGGGGACCAATATCCATGGCCCCTTCCCAACCTATTAATTAGAGATGAGCGGTGTTTGACTCGAACTGTTCGCCAATCTCAAATTCGAGCTGTTTTGGGCGGTGTTCGAGCCGTTCGGCGAACACGAACGATTTGAAAAAAATTCGGCTGTTCGAGGTTATGTTCGATAACTGTTCGTGCACCAAAATCATAACTGGATTTTCTCTCAGTAATGCTGAAAATTAATGTTAATACGCAGTTTGAGTGTACAGCGGGGCGGGGGGAGGGGCAGGGGATGGATCTCCGCAGGAATAATGAAGATCTCCATTATTTTTTTTTCTCTTTCCCGCATTTACAGTGGGGAGGTGCAGTCTGTCAGCCTATCAGCAGCGCACACACGGAGCGAACTGCTTTTTTCACACAAGCAAGGGCATGTGTCATTGGCAGTGTATGTCACATGTCCTTGCCCTATAAGACCCAGCCATTTTCCCCGTCGCCACCATTTTCTCACTGCTGCAGCTGCATGTTAGACGGCACCGCTGTTGCTGTGTGCGCTATACCTTGTTAATTTCAAGCCAATTTTCGCACAAATCTACAGATAGCTTGGGAGTAGGGAAGAGTTGTGATTGCAGTCCTTTTAAGGACTAGGTTACATCATTTCATACGACTTTTATCAGGCAGGTCTGTGCTCTTAAATAGATAGGTTGGGAGTAAAGACTAATTGTAATTGCAGTCCTTTTCAGGGCTAGGTTACATCAGTTCCTGTCACTTTTTGCCAGGCAGGTCTGAGCCAGTGCTGTGCAAGTTTTTTTTCACAGCATTCGGCTAAATCTAGCAAAGCAAATCCTTTTTGGCCTATTGCAGAGTGTGTTAGTCAGTGGAGTAGCCTATCTGTGTTGCAAGCTACACCACCTGTGTATAGAATACAAATTTTTTTACTGCACCTAGTGAAGTAAAACCTTTTGGGCATAGCATCATTCTATTAGTCCATCTATACTAACCTCCACCAGGTTGCAAATTCAGTATAATTTTTTACTGCATCTAGCTCTGAAAAAATATTTCAGCTAGTAGCAGTGTGTGGGACTTGTTCAATTAGTCCATCTATAATGACCTCCATCAGGTTGCAAATTCAATATAATTTTTTTCTGCATCTAGCTTTGAAAAAATATTTCAGCTTCTAGCAGTGTGTGGGACTTGTTCTATTAGTCCATCTATACTAACCTCCATCAGGTTGCAAATTCAATATAATTTTTTTCTGCATCTAGCTCTGAAAAAATATTTCAGCTTGTAGCAGTGTGTGGGACTTGTTCTATTAGTCCATCTATACTAATCTCCATCAGGTTGCAAATTCAATATAATTTTTTTCTGCATCTAGCTCTGAAAAAATATTTAGGCTTCTAGCAGTGTGTGGGACTTGTTCTCTTAGTCCATCTATACTAACCTCCATCAGGTTGCAAATTCAATATAATTTTTTTCTGCATCTAGCTCTGAAAAAATATTTCAGCTTGTAGCAGTGTGTGGGACTTGTTCTATTAGTCCATCTATAATAACCTCCATCAGGTTGCAAATTCAATATAATTTTTTTCTGCATCTAGCTCTGAAAAAATATTTAGGCTTCTAGCAGTGTGTGGGACTTGTTCTATTAGTCCATCTATACTAACCTCCATCAGGTTGCAAATTCAATATAATTTTTTTTCTGCATCTAGCTCTGAAAAAATATTTCGGCTTCTAGCAGTGTGTGAGACTTGTTCTATTAGTCCATCTATACTAACCTCCATCACGTTGCAAATTCAATATAATTTTTTTCTGCATATAGCTCTGAAAAAATATTTCAGCTTGTAGCAGTGTGTGGGACTTGTTCTATTAGTCCATCTATACTGACCTCCATCAGGTTGCAAATTCAATATAATTTTTTTCTGCATCTAGCTCTGAAAAAATATTTCAGCTTGTAGCAGTGTGTGGGACTTGTTCTATTAGTCCATCTATACTGACCTCCATCAGGTTGCAAATTCAATATCATTTTTTTCTGCATCGAGCTCTGAAAAAATATTTAGGCTTCTAGCAGTGTGTGGGACTTGTTCTATTAGTCCATCTATACTAACCTCCATCAGGTTGCAAATTGAATATAATTTTTTTCTGCATCTAGCTCTGAAAAAATATTACAGCTTGTAGCGGTGTGTGGGACTTGTTCTATTAGTTCATCTATACTGACCTCCATCAGGTTGCAAATTCAATATAATTTTTTTCTGCATCTAGCTCTGAAAAAATATTTCAGCTTCTAGCAGTGTGTGGGACTTGTTCTATTAGTCCATCTATACTAACCTCCATCAGGTTGAAAATTCAATATAATTTTTTTCTGCATCTAGCTCTGAAAAAATATTTAGGCTTCTAGCAGTGTGTGGGACTTGTTCTATTAGTCCATCTATACTAACCTCCATCAGGTTGCAAATTCAATATAATTTTTTTCTGCATCTAGCTCTGAAAAAATATTTAGGCTTCTAGCAGTGTGTGGGACTTGTTCTATTAGTCCATCTATACTAACCTACATCAGGTTGCAAATTCAATATAATTTTTTTCTGCATCTAGCTCTGAAAAAATATTTCAGCTTGTAGCAGTGTGTGGGACTTGTTCTATTAGTCCATCTATACTAACCACCATCAGGTTGCAAATTCAATATAATTTTTTTTTGCATCTAGCTCTGAAAAAATATTTAGGCTTCTAGCAGTGTGTGGGACTTGTTCTATTAGTCCATCTATACTAACCTCCATCAGGTTGCAAATTCAATATAATTTTTTTCTGCATCTAGCTCTGAAAAAATATTTCAGCTTGTAGCCATGTGTGGGACTTGTTCTATTAGTCCATCTATACTAACCTCCATCAGGTTGCAAATTCAATATAATTTTTTTCTGCATCTAGCCCTGAAAAAATATTTAGGCTTCCAGCAGTGTGTGGGACTTGTTCTATTAGTCCATCTATACTAACCTCCATCAGGTTGCAAATTCAATATAATTTTTTTCTGCATCTAGCTCTGAAAAAATATTTCAGCTTGTAGCAGTGTGTGGGACTTGTTCTATTAGTCCATCTATACTAACCTCCATCAGGTTGCAAATTCAATATAATTTTTTTTTGCATCTAGCTCTGAAAAAATATTTAGGCTTCTAGCAGTGTGTGGGACTTGTTCTATTAGTCCATCTATACTAACCTCCATCAGGTTGCAAATTCAATATAATTTTTTCTGCATCTAGCTCTGAAAAAATATTTCAGCTTGTAGCAATGTGTGGGACTTGTTCTATTAGTCCATCTATACTAAACTCCATCAGGTTGCAAATTCAATATAATTTTTTTCTGCATCTAGCTCTGAAAAAATATTTAGGCTTCTAGCAGTGTGTGGGACTTGTTCTATTAGTCCATCTATACTAACCTCCATCAGGTTGCAAATTCAATATAATTTTTTTCTGCATCTAGCTCTGAAAAAATATTTCAGCTTGTAGCAGTGTGTGGGACTTGTTCTATTAGTTCATCTATACTAACCTCCATCAGGTTGCAAATTCAATATAATATTTTTCTGCATCTAACTCTGAAAAAATATTTCAGCTTCTAGCAGTGTGTGGGACTTGTTCTATTAGTCCATCTATACTAACCTCCATCAGGTTGCAAATTCAATATAATTTTGTTCTGCATCTAGCTCTGAAAAAATATTTCAGCTTGTAGCAGTGTGTGGGACTTGTTCTATTAGTCCATCTATACTGACCTCCATCAGGTTGCAAATTCAATATAATTTTTTTCTGCATCTAGCTCTGAAAAAATATTTAGGCTTCTAGCAGTGTGTGGGACTTGTTCTATTAGTCCATCTATACTAACCTCCATCAGGTTGCAAATTCAATATAATTTTTTTCTGCATCTAGCTCTGAAAAAATATTTCAGCTTGTAGCAGTGTGTGGGACTTGTTCTATTAGTCCATCTATACTAACCTCCATCAGGTTGCAAATTCAATATAATTTTTTTTTGCATCTAGCTCTGAAAAAATATTTAGGCTTCTAGCAGTGTGTGGGACTTGTTCTATTAGTCCATCTATACTAACCTCCATCAGGTTGCAAATTCAATATAATTTTTTCTGCATCTAGCTCTGAAAAAATATTTCAGCTTGTAGCAATGTGTGGGACTTGTTCTATTAGTCCATCTATACTAAACTCCATCAGGTTGCAAATTCAATATAATTTTTTTCTGCATCTAGCTCTGAAAAAATATTTAGGCTTCTAGCAGTGTGTGGGACTTGTTCTATTAGTCCATCTATACTAACCTCCATCAGGTTGCAAATTCAATATAATTTTTTTCTGCATCTAGCTCTGAAAAAATATTTCAGCTTGTAGCAGTGTGTGGGACTTGTTCTATTAGTTCATCTATACTAACCTCCATCAGGTTGCAAATTCAATATAATATTTTTCTGCATCTAACTCTGAAAAAATATTTCGGCTTCTAGCAGTGTGTGGGACTTGTTCTATTAGTCCATCTATACTAACCTCCATCAGGTTGCAAATTCAATATAATTTTGTTCTGCATCTAGCTCTGAAAAAATATTTCAGCTTGTAGCAGTGTGTGGGACTTGTTCTATTAGTCCATCTATACTGACCTCCATCAGGTTGCAAATTCAATATAATTTTTTTCTGCATCTAGCTCTGAAAAAATATTTCGACTTCTAGCAGTGTGTGGGACTTGTTCTATTAGTCCATCTATACTGACCTCCATCAGGTTGCAAATTCAATATAATTTTTTTCTGCATCTAGCTTTGAAAAAATATTTCAGCTTGTAGCAGTGTGTGAGACTTGTTCTATTAGTCCATCTATACTGACCTCCATCAGGTTGCAAATTCAATATAATTTTTTTCGGCATCGAGCTCTGAAAAAATATTTAGGCTTCTAGCAGTGTGTTGGACTTGTTCTATTAGTCCATCTATACTGACCTACATAAGGTTGCAAATTCAATATAATTTTTTTCTGCATGTAGCTTTGAAAAAATATTTCAGCTTGTAGCACTGTGTGGGACTTGTTCTATTAGTCGATCTATACTGACCTCCATCGGGATACAAATTCAATATAATTTTTTTCTGCATATAGCTCTGAAAAAATATTTCAGCTTCTAGCAGTGTGTGGGACTTGTTCTATTAGTCCATCTATACTAACCTCCATCAGGTTGCAAATTCAATATAATTTTTTTCTGCATCTAGCTCTGAAAAAATATTTCTGCTTGTAGCAGTGTGTGGGACTTGTTCTATTAGTCCATCTATACTAACCTCCATCAGGTTGCAAATTCAATATAACTTTTTTCTGCATCTAGCTCTGAAAAAATATTTAGGCTTCTAGCAGTGTGTGGGACTTGTTCTATTAGTCCATCTATACTAACCTCCATTAGGTTGCAAATTCAATATAATTATTTTCTGCATCTAGCTCTGAAAAAATATTTAAGCTTATAGCAGTGTGTGGGACTTGTTCTATTAGTTCATCTCTACTAACCTCCATCAGGTTGCAAATTCAATATAATATTTTTCTGCATCTAGCTCTGAAAAAATATTTAGGCTTCTAGCAGTGTGTGGGACTTGTTCTATTAGTCCATCTATACTAACCTCCATCAGGTTGCAAATTCAATATAATTTTTTTCTGCATCTAGCTCTGAAAAAATATTACAGCTTGTAGCAGTGTGTGGGACTTGTTCTATTAGGCCATCTATACAGACCTCCATCAGGTTGCAAATTCAATATAATTTTTTTCAGCATCTAGCTCTGAAAAAATATTTCGGCTTCTAGCAGTGTGTGGGACTTGTTCTATTAGTCCATCTATACTAACCTCCATCAGGTTGCAAATTCAATATAATTTTTTTCTGCATCTAGCTCTGAAAAAATATTTCAGCTTGTAGCAGTGTGTGGGACTTGTTCTATTAGTTCATCTATACTAACCTCCATCAGGTTGCAAATTCAATATAATATTTTTCTGCATCTAACTCTGAAAAAATATTTCGGCTTCTAGCAGTGTGTTGGACTTGTTCTATTAGTCCATCTATACTAACCTCCATCAGGTTGCAAATTCAATATAATTTTGTTCTGCATCTAGCTCTGAAAAAATATTACAGCTTTTAGCAGTGTGTGGGACTTGTTCTATTAGTCCATCTATACTGACCTCCATCAGGTTGCAAATTCAATATAATTTTTTTCTGCATCTAGCTCTGAAAAAATATTTCAGCTTGTAGCAGTGTGTGGGACTTGTTCTATTAGTCCATCTATACTGACCTCCATCAGGTTGCAAATTCAATATAATTTTTTTCGGCATCGAGCTCTGAAAAAATGTTTAGGCTTCTAGCAGTGTGTTGGACTTGTTCTATTAGTCCATCTATACTGACCTCCATCAGGTTGCAAATTCAATATAATTTTTTTCTGCATGTAGCTTTGAAAAAATATTTCAGCTTGTAGCAGTGTGTGGGACTTGTTCTATTAGTTCATCTCTACTAACCTCCATCAGGTTGCAAATTCAATATAATATTTTTCTGCATCTAGCTTTGAAAAAATATTTCGGCTTCTAGCAGTGTGTGGGACTTGTTCTATTAGTCCATCTATACTAACCTCCATCAGGTTGCAAATTCAATATAATTTTTTTCTGCATCTAGCTCTGAAAAAATATTTCAGCTTGTAGCAGTGTGTGGGACTTGTTCTATTAGTCCATGTATACTGACCTCCATCAGGTTGCAAATTCAATATAATTTTTTTCTGCATCGAGCTCTGAAAAAATATTTAGGCTTCTAGCAGTGTGTGGGACTAGTTCTATTAGTCCATCTATACTAACCTCCATCAGGTTGCAAATTCAATATAATTTTTTTCTGCATGTAGCTTTGAAAAAATATTTCAGCTTGTAGCAGTGTGTGGGACTTGTTCTATGAGTCCATCTATACTGACCTCCATCAGGTTGCAAATTCAATATAATTTTTTTCTGCATCTAGCTCTGAAAAAATATTTCAGCTTCTAGCAGTGTGTGGGACTTGTTCTATTAGTCCATCTATACTAACCTCCATCAGGTTGCAAATTCAATATAATTTTTTTCTGCATCTAGCTCTGAAAAAATATTTCAGCTTGTAACAGTGTGTGGGACTTGTTCTATTAGTCCATCTATACTGACCTCCATCAGGTTGCAAATTCAATATAATTTTTTTCTGCATCTAGCTCTGAAAAAATATTTCAGCTTCTAGCAGTGTGTGGGACTTGTTCTATTAGTCCATCTATACTGACCTCCATCAGGATATCATTTTTTTCTGCATCTAGCTCTGAAAAAATATTTCAGCTTCTAGCAGTGTGTGGGACTTGTTCTATTAGTCCATCTATACTGACCTCCATCAGGTTGCAAATTCAATATAATTTTTTTCTGCATCTAGCTCTGAAAAAATATTTCAGCTTGTAGCAGTGTGTGGGACTTGTTCTATTAGTCCATCTATACTGACCTCCATCAGGTTGCAAATTCAATATAATTTTTTTCTGCATCTAGCTCTGAAAAAATATTTCAGCTTGTAGCAGTGTGTGGGACTTGTTCTATTAGTCCTTCTATACTGACCTCCATCAGGTTGCAAATTCAAAATCCTTTTTTTCTGCATCTTGCTCTGAAAAAATATTTCAGCTTCAAGCAGTGTGTGGGACTTGTTCTATTAGTCCATCTATACTAACCTCCATCAGGTTGCAAATTCAATATAATTTTTTTCTGCATCTAGCTCTGAAAAAATATTTCAGCTTCTAGCAGTGTGTGGGACTTGTTCTAATAGTCCATGTATACTGACCTCCATCAGGTTGCAAATTCAATATAATTTTTATCTGCATCTAACCCAGCCAATACTTTGGGCTTAATACCACAGTTTGGCCACTCAGCTCTGCTCGGTTCCCATCCATTGTTTTTTTGTGCAAACAACTCTAGAGTTGTGAATTAGTTAACCACCAAAATGAGTGGAAAAAGGCCTGCTGCTGGTGGAAAGGGGAATAGGCGTGTTGGGAAGAGGAAAAAAGGTTGTGTCCGTGGGGTAGGTGTTAAAGCAACAGTAACATCTGCAGAAGAAAGACCATCTTCCAGCCAAACTAAAATGTCTACTTCTTTTAGCGGACAATGTGATAAGATCCCTTTCTTACGGCCACACCAATCGCTACAAATTCCAGATGAGGCACAAAAACAGCAGGTGCTTCAACGGATATCAAGTGCTCCTTTAAGTGGGCTCTCCTCCACCTCAACTTCAACATCACAAATACTCCAGTCCTCAGAGGTGTCACCCCAATCGCACTTGCTTCCTCACAGCTCCCAAGTCTCCAGCTGCCCATCTGAGTATGGGGTAGAACAGATGGTTGAGTCTGCAGAGCTGTTTACTCATACTATAGCCTGGGAATCAGAGGTCGGCTCCAGAGCTTCTGTGAATCCAGACGAGGAAATGATCTGCACTGATGCCCAGAATCTTTATGAGTCGGATCCAGGAGCAGACGCAGAAGGTTCTGACCATAATGTAGACCCTCGTTCCCAAACTGCAACTCCTGTTGGTGGAGACAATGAGGAAGACGATGATGAGACTCAAATACCTGATTGGAGCGACAACTTTAGTTTTTTGTCAGGGCAGGAACAGGTTGGCTCTGAGGACGACGGGTGTGATAACACACAGGGTGATGATGATGAGGTTGGAGATCCCACTTACTGTCAACCCACAGTCAGCCAAGAGATGAGGTCAGCAGAGGAGGTGGAGGAAGATGCTAGTGACGACGAGGTCAGGTTGCGCCTTCCTGGACAGAGACGTAGTACTGGAAGCACGTCAATAACTGCATCCTCAAACACAACTCTGCCTCTGACCACAAGTCGTGGTGGCTCTTCAGGTCGTCTGGGTGCTAAGCCTTGCATAGCCTGGGCATTTTTTCAGATCGATAAAGATGACCCAACTCGTGTTATCTGTAACATTTGTCAGCAAAAGCTAAGCAGAGGCCAAAAAATACGTAGTTTGAGTACTTCATGCATGAACCAGCACATGGACATGAAGCATAAGTTGCAGTGGGAAGCTCACTGTGCTACAATGCGGCCTAGCCGGCCGGGCCAACCACCGTCTGCCACATCTTGTGCATCCGCGGCCTTTTCATCCTCTGTGACTGGGGGGACAGCAGTCACACCTGTTTTGGGACGCAGACCAGCCACCTCTTTACCCGCAACAGCCAGCGTGATTGGCAGGTCATCATTTTCTTTGGAGGTGGTAACACCAGCTGGTGTTGAGCGCTGTCCGACATCGATAGCACCACCTTTGGATCAAGGCAACCTAACATGTCCACCTGCATCTTCCTCACAGACCAGCAGTTTGCCGGGGACACCCTTCTCAACCCCGTCTAAGCACAACAGCCAGCCCTCGGTCCCTCAGATGTGGACAAGTAAAAGACCATTTCCTCCTAGCCATGAGAAAGCTAAGAGGTTGAATTTCACCATCTGCAAGCTCTTGGCTACAGAAATGCTGCCTTTCCGCCTGGTGGACACAGAGGATTTTCGAGACCTTATGTCCGTCGCAGTGCCCCAGTACCAGATGCCCAGTCGGCACTACTTCTCAAAGAAAGGTGTGCCTGCGCTCCACCAGCATGTCGCACACAACATCACCGCTTCTTTGAGAAACTCTGTGTGTGACAGGGTGCATTTCACCACAGACACTTGGACGAGTAGGCATGGACAGGGGCGTTACATATCGCTGACTGGGCACTGGGTAACTATGGTGACAGCAGGACAAGGGGCTGCTGTCCAAGTCTTGCCGTTCCCACGAGTTGTGCGTCAATCCTCTTTATCTCAAAGTTCCTCCACTGCTTCTACCTCCTCAACCTCCTCTCGGTCCTCCACCTGCACCCAAAGCCTGTCTGGTCATGCCACAAGCTTTCTAACTGCGCAGAAGGGATCCTGCACACCTCCTTACTATGCTGGCAGCAGGGCTCAACATCATCAGGCGGTTTTTACTTTGAAATGTCTGGGAAATGTGAGTCACACAGTTGAGGAGTTGTGGTCAGCTCTGGAGAACCAGTTTCATGAATGGTTGTCTCCACTGGACCTGGAACCAGGGAAGGCCGTGTGCGACAATGATGCAAACCTAGGTGCGGCCCTTCGCCGGGGCAATGTAACACACGTGCCTTGTATGGCTCACGTGTTGAACCTGGTTGTCCAGCAATTTTTAGCCCACTATCCTGGACTAGATGGCCTTCTGCAGAGGGCACGGTCGCTTTGTGCTCACTTCCGCTGTTCGCATCCCGCAGCTCAGCGACTTACATCTCTACAGAAGTCGTTGGG
This sequence comes from Phyllobates terribilis, assembly GCF_046119375.1. NCBI lineage: Eukaryota > Metazoa > Chordata > Amphibia > Anura > Dendrobatidae > Phyllobates > Phyllobates terribilis. The sequence goes on along the minus strand of NW_027362762.1, from coordinate 371,509,735 downwards.
CCTGCCACTTCACCGGCTAAATGCGATGTGCCTACCCGGTGGAATTCAACTCTGCACATGTTGCAGCGACTGTGGCAGCACCGACAAGCCCTGGTGCAATACGTTCTGACGTATAGCCTGGGCCAACGAGATCCAGAGGTGGGGCAAATCACGCTGGAGGAGTGGTCTCAGATCAGGGACCTATGCACCCTTCTGCACAGTTTTGAAATGGCGACGAAGATGTTTAGTGCTGACGATGCCATTATCAGCATGACTATTCCGGTGATTTACATGCTGGAGCACATGTTAAACAGAATTCGGAGTCAGGTGGTGGCACAAGAGGAGGTGGAGGAAATAGAGGAGGAGTTATATGCGGAAGGGCTAACATCTGCAAGGTCCAGACGGTTGGCAGCACCAAGGCGGCAGGCATGTGAGGGTGGGGGAGATGGTTTTACCAGGGCGCATGGTAGCAGCCAAACTAGTGAGGAAGGTGCAGGAGCCCAGGAAGAAGTGGAGGACGAACTGATGGAAGACTCATCAGATGAGGGAGACCTTGATCACATTTCTGTTGTGCGAGGTTGGGGGGAGAGGACAGAGGAAGGAAGCATGATTGTTACCTCGCCACCAACACAACAGGGACTTGGTGCTCCTGGATGCGCAAGACACATGAGTGCCTTCTTGCTGCACTACCTGCAACATGACTCTCGAATTGTGAGAATTAGAAATAATCCTGACTATTGGGTTGCCACACTGTTAGATCCCCGGTACAAAGTAAATTTTCAGAAATTATTCCTGCCATAGAAAGGGATGCACGCATGCAGGAGTATCAGCAGAGACTATTGCAGAATCTTACATGTGCTTTTCCACAAAACACCAGTGGTGCACGTACTGAATCTCACAGTTCCAACTTGCCAACCGTGGGACCGTCGAGTGTTCAGCACTCAAACCGTAACAGAAACACAGTATCTGCTGGTAACATCAATTTTGCGGCATCATTTCACCACTTTTTTTAGCCCATCCTTTGCAAGGCCACAGTAGACAAGAGTCTGACACATAGTCAATGCCTAGAGACGATGGTACAGGAGTATCTCCAAGTAAACATTGAAGCCATGACTGTGTCACTAGACCCTTACTCTTTTTGGGCTTCCAATCTGGATAAATGGCCGGAGCTCGCCACTTACGCCTTGGAGATCTGGTCATGCCCCGCAGCCAGCATTCTGTCTGAACGTGTGTGCAGCGCTGCTGGTGGTGTGCTGACAGATAAGCGCACGCGGCTCTCCACTGATAATGTAGACAGACTCACGTTCATAAAGATGAACAAATCATGGATCCGAAACGACTTTTCTACCCCTGTGTCATCCTGGGGAGAGTAAAAGCTTGATGATTTCTTAAAATCACCTCACCAACCGTTTTAAGCTTTAAAATTACTAATCATGTTTATCTGTATCTTGGCTGGAAAATAATTTGGGCTTTGTAGCAGCGTGCAGTACTGATTCTATTCGGCCATCTATACTAAGCTCCACCAGATTTAAAATGACTAATCATGTTTATCTGTATCTTGGCTGGAAAATAATTTGGGCTTTGTAGCAGTGTGTAGTATTGATTCTATTAGGCCATCTATACTAAGCTCCACCAGATTTAAAATTACTAATCATGTTTATCTGTATCTTGGCTGGAAAATAATTTGGGCTTTGTAGCAGTGTGCAGTACTGATTCTATTAGGCCATCTATACTAAGCTCCACCAGCTTTCAAATTAATAATAATTTTTAGCTGCATCTAGCCCGGAAAATAATTTTGGGTCTCCTAGATGTGCAAGACACATGAGTGCCTTCTTGCTGCACTACTTGCAACATGACCCTCAGATTGTCAGAATTCGAAGTAATCCTGACTACTGGGTTGCCACACTCTTAGATCCCTGACACTCTTCGATCAACCTTTTCATTTTAATAAAGAACAAAAAAATTGTCATTTTTGAAATTATAAGCATTAGCTAGTTATTACAAACTGAAATCAAACAGTTTTCAACTCAAAACTTTATTCTAGGTGATGTTACATTTGCACATAGGACCCCTTGTTCGAAAGGAGCTTCTCAACTGTCTCGTCCATTGAATTTGTCAGGTTTTGGATGGTTTCTGCTTCAATTGTTTTGCATGAGGACAGAATACCCTCCCAGAGCTGTTACTTAGATGTGAACTGCCTCCCGCCATCATAGACACTCCTTTTAATGATGCTCCAGAGGTTCTGAATGGGGTTGAGGTCAGGGGAGCATGGGGGTCACACCATAAGTTTGTCCCCTTTTATGCCCATATCAGCCAGAGATGCAGATGTGTTATGGGCAGCATGAGACGGTGCATTATCATGCATGAAAATGATCTTGCTGTGGAATACACGGTTCTTCTTCTTGAACCATGGCAGGAAGTGCTGTTTGAGAAACTCCACATACATTATGGAGTTCATCTCTACCCCTTCAGGGATCCTAAAGGGGCCGACAATCTCTTTCCCCATGATTCCAGCCCAAAACATTACGCCACCTCCTCCTTGTTGGCGCTGTATCCGTGTTTGTGTGGGGTGTCCATCAACCAGCCATCCTCCACTCCATCCATCTGGACCATCGAGCATTGCACGGCCCTCATCGGTGAACAAAACAGTTTTGAAGTCAGTCTTCATGTATTGTTTGGCCCACTGGAGCCGTTTCTGCTTGTGTGCAGTGGATAGAGGAGGTCGACAGGATGGCTTGCACACAGCTGCAAACCTCTGAAGGACTCTGCATCTTGTTGTTCGGGGGACGTTGGAGGCACCAGCAGCTTCAAAAACTTGTCTGCTGCTATGACAAGGCTTTTTTGCCACTGCTCTTTTAACCTGACATAATTGCCTGTAGGAAAGAGTCCTCAATTTTACCTTATCAGCACGCACACGTGTGTACTGTGAATCAGATACATACTTCTTGATTGTGCGATTATCAGGATGAAGTGTCTTGGCAATGTCGATTGTAGTCATGCCTTGACCTAAACACTCCACAATTTGTTGCTTCTCAGCAGCCGACACATCCTTTTTCTTTCCCATTTTGGCAGAAAATGTAGGCTGCTTAATAATGTGGGACAGCCTTCTTAAGTAGTCTTGCCTTTCATTGGACACACCTGCCAAACTAATTAGCACAGGTGTCTGCAATTGGTTACAGTGATATAAAGAGCCCTGACACACATCACCATCAATGAGTTTAACTGACAAACAAATTCTTCCCTTATCACTCCTAAACACTTTTTGCATAATAATTTGGAACACAGTGTACATGTGCTTTTCCACAAAACACCAGTGGTTCACGTAGTGAATCTTACAGTTCTAACTTGCCAACTGTGGTCTGTATGGAGTTGTTCAATAAAGGGCCCAAAATTAAGATAACATAGACGGGAGAGGTCTCTATGAATAGGAATTCCTAAGTATTTGATACCCTGTGAGGGCCAGGCAAAGGGAAAGTTGGACTGGATGGAATCCTGTATGGATTTGGGGAGGGAGACATCGAGGGCCTCAGACTTCGCTGCATTGATTTTAAAATTTGACCATGTAACAAATTGATCTATTTCAGCCATAACAGCAGGGATGGATATATGTGATTGAGTGATATATACTAGGACATCATCAGCAAATACAGAGCACTTGTACTCGGTGCCTCCCACCTCAATCCACCTAATATTGGGGTTATGGCGAATTGATGAGAGCAGGTGCTCCGTCACTAGGATGTATAAGAGAGGGGACAGAGGACATCCCTGCCTTGTCCCATTGGTGATTATGAAAGGTGATGAAAATGTTCTGACGCACCCCCTGGGCCTTGGGACACCCAGAGCCGGACCCTTTTTGGTGGATGCTGGTGGTTGTAGTCTCCGTGGCGGCGACCCGGTTCCGTGGCTCAGGGCGGTCAAACCAGTGGCGGAACTATTTATGTGGTTTTGATGTTTAAATGTCCGACTACGCCACCCGTGGATTGCGGTCAGAGTGAACCGCCGCTGCAGGGCAGACCGCTGAGGCTGGTGTTGTGGGTGCAGCAGAGCGTAGTATAACTCCCCACGGGAGGAGTATAGCCTCAGGGCAGTGTATGCAGAGGATGGGGGTGATGCTGCAGGGCAGCAGCAGTAACGACACGGAGTCAGTGATGCAGTCCAGGGCCTTTACTCACAGTTCTTATTATCCAGACCACTTCTGCAGGTAACGGCTGCCCACGTCGTACTGTGCTCACCAGGTGAGGGGCTCAGACAACTCCCAGATAACTTTGGAGTGCTTCACAGGACCCCCTTTGTGTGTCCTTTGTCTGGCCTTTCTTACCAACGCTTCTGTCCAGCTGCCTTGGGCCTCCTCTTGGTAAACTTGGCGCCAGTTTCCCTGACCCTATGTGGTGCCTTCCTAGCGGGTGTAGCGAGGGACTGCGTCACATAAAATGTCACAGCCTCCGGTTTCTAGCTGAGGGTCGTTTCCCGCCTCCACTAGTTTCGGGGACCGGTCTCGCCCTTTGGCCTGACCCCTCCACGCAGATGGATTCGGGTGTGCGGTGGCGACTCGCCCGTCCGCACCCCTGGGATCCCTTCGTTCCTCGTTCCTGGAGCCTTCTCCGCTCCTCTTCCTTCCTTCTCCCTCTTCCAGGCCTGGGCCTCTGTTACTAGGCCCGTCTCCGGAGCAGAGCTCATGCAGAGCCCCTGCTCCCTGTCACTTCTGCTCAGACTTCTCTGCACTGAACTAAGATGGTGCCCACCTTTTATACTCCCTTCTCAATGCACCCAGGAACTGCTTCCTCCCTGCTCCTGCACTACAGGGTTCCCCTTCCTCGGTGTTCCCTCCCCCCACTCCAGCCAGGGACAGGGACTGTCATGCCCATCTCAGGGGCATATTGGTCGCCCTGCCCCACGGCAATGTGGTATAATGCATGCAGGTGTCGGGGTCCTGATCCACACTCCATCCTTACCTGAGAGTGAGATATCACACCTCTGGGTGAGGTGCAATACCTCTGTAGCAACCGAGTCCTCGGGGTGCTACAGTTCCATTTATCTTCAGCCTAGGTGACGTATTGCGATACAGGGCCGTGATTTTGGCTATAAAAGGGTCCCCTAGACCCCTACCCCAAGCTTTTTAAGAGAATAATATATGGTGTGCCAGGAGACTCTATGGAATGGTTTCTCAGCATCCAACGAGAGTATCTAATTACAAATTTTTAACTGCATCTAGCCCAGGAAATACTTTGTGCCTAGTAGCAGTGTCTGCTAGTCAGCGGATTATCCCAGCTGTTAAGCAAGCTACACCACCTGTAGTTTGGACACTTAATTTTTTCAAAGGAAATGCTTCGGGACCCCGGGATACTCAGTGAAGAGCATCAGGAGGCACCACAAGGCATAGGGGCTGGGACTGGCGGTAGGAAGCCTTGCGGTGGAAAGCCGAGCTTGATCCTTATAAAAGCTTTTTAACTGCAGCAGCTTTAGTGGACGCTACTGGAGCTGGAATTACGCGGCTGCTGGCATGAGACTTGCCCTCCAATAGATCCTTGTAAAAGGATTTAAAGTGTATTCATTCAAATTAGAGAGACAATTTAAATTAAAAAGCTTAGACCTGCCTCCACCACACGGGGGCTCGCTCGACCAACCAGCGGACAGGCACCAGTATTGTGAGAGGGGGGCTGGCTCTCAGGGTCCACCGCAGCTCTGGCACAAAGCCGGCGACACGGAGGTCGCACGGGCAGGAACGGGCCGTGTCGGCTTCGCTCTTTTTTGGTTTTAGAAGGGCATGACATGCCTATATCTGTGTCTCCCTCTCCTTTTACTCCTCCACCTCTTTTCTTTTCGCATGACTATATGTACTTGTCACTTTTCCATGTGTTAGTTATGTCTTCTGAGCAGTTTGTCAGGTTTTGGACACCTTTGAAGGTGTTTTCTATGTGTTTCTATGTGTTTTTGTTTGCCTGCCATTGGTTTTAACGGTGTTCGAAGGTGTTCGACGAATAGTTCGGCGAACATACGGATGTTCGACGAACCGAACTCTAACACTACGGGGGTGGCTCAACACTACTATTAATATCAGTCCGCAGCTGTCTGCTTAGCCTTTGATAACTATTAAAAATAAGGGGGTCTCCCTTTTTAATAACCAGTAAAGGTAACACAGACAGCTGTGAGCTTATATTAACAGATTGGGAAGCTCCATGTTTATTTCCCCCTTCCCAGAATAATTAATCCAGTCCCCTGCTGTCTGCTTTCCCTCAGCTGGTTATTAAAAATAAGGGGGACCCCACAACATTTTTCTATATTTATTAGATAAATACATGTACAGTAAGCTACACATGCACACTGCACTAATTATATATCTCACTGACATCTTTCTTATTATGCACAGGCGCCGGCTGGTGAATACTCTCATCAGCGTTGCCTGCTCTCGCTGCTATCAGCGAGACCAGGACTACGATGAAGAGTGTAGTAGTCATCAGTCGACGCCTGACTGGTGATAACCTTTTCACCGCCAGTCACAGCTGCTGGCTCACACGCTGGGAACTGCAATACCCTGCGATACTCAGCGGCTGTGACCGGCGGTGACTTCCGTGAGTCACACAGCATGACAACATGAGTACTGCCGGAAGTTCTGGCCCCCCATTCACTTGAATGGGGTCCAGGTTCGGGATCAAGTTCGGGTACCCAAACCAAACTTTTTTTATAAAGTTCGGCCAAATCCGACGGACCCGAACATCCACGATTTCGCCCATCCCTAATTAACAGCAATGTTTTATTCATAGATGACTTGGCACATATTAATTTCCCACTTTACTAAATATCTTTCCATCAATTTTCTCATATACTTATTAGTTGAAAACCTCCTTTACATGGAATCTCTCACCAGGTTTTTACATCTGAGAGCAGCATGAAGTCATTTTGAATCATGGTTTTATCTGCTGCAGATCTACTGGTTCTCAGAATGCTGAGCTCTGCATAACTACACCCACACCACCATGCCCACACCAGTGTGCATAGGCAGAAAGCTGCCAATTAGTGGTGGTGAGTGGATATACAGAGCGCATGAATATGGAGGACTACATGGCAGCAGGTTTACTACTTCCCTAAGGATAATTTCTTGTTTATAAAACAGTGTATTTTATCAAAACTACAGCAATCAGCCCAGTAAATTACACATCGCTGAATTCAAGGGCTCTGTCTCTACATTTTGCCGCTCACAGATTAGGTACCAAAAACCTGCTGTCAGCTTCCCCTTAATACTTAGAGAACCTGTCAACAGGATTTTGTCAAGTAAACTACGGGCATTGTCATGTTGTCGCTTACACTGATTAAAATGATAACAGCAATGAAGAAATCCGTTTTGTGGTTCTTGTGTAATCTTTGTTTGACATTTTCATTTAATGATATGTTCGTACTTCGGGGCAGGCCTGTGGGCAGTGTCTTTTCTTGGTGCTCTGACCTCTTCATTATCATTCTGTGCTTAAATGAAAGATCACCAAACCTTCAGTGACCTGCCTACTATTTTAACCCTTCACGACCTATGACGTATAGGTACGTCATGGTAGGTACGTCATGGGTCGCTTCTCTCCCTTTGATGCAGGCTCCGGCGCTGAGCCTGCATCTTTTCTGCATCATGACAGCTAATTTGATCAGCTGTCATGTGATCATAATGGCCACGGGTGGCATCATGATCCACCTGCGGCTGTTAACATATTAAATGCCACTGTCAAACTCAGACTGGCATTTAAGATGATCGCACCGGAAGCACGTCACAAACCCCACCCATCCGCGCCCCTCGGGCTCCAATGGGTTGACACGACAACCAGGGGTCTGCAGCAGCCCCCCCCCGTGCTTGTCATTGCTGATCTGCTATGAACGACGGTCCGTGGCCAGCGTTCATAGGAGATGATTATTTCTGTTACACATAGCACGGCTGGTAGCACAAGTGATCAGATAATCGCAGCTTCAAGTCTCCTAAGGAGACTACTGAAGCAAGTAAAAAGTAGAAAAAAAAAGTTTTAAAAATATTTAAAAAAAAAGTTCAAATCACCCCCATTCAAAATAAAACAATTAAAAAATTAAACAAAAAACACATATTTGGTATCGCTGTGTTCAGAAACGCCCGATCTATCAAAATATAAACTAAATTAATCCAATCAGTAAATGGTGTAATGAGAAAAAAATTAAAAAATGCCATAATTATGTTTTTTTTGGTCACCTCAACATTGCAATTGCAATAATGGGCGATCAAAACATCATATCTACCCCTAAATGGTATAAATAAAAACGTTAGCTAAGCGCGCAAAAAAATAAGCTCTCACCTGGCCTCAGATCCCAAAAAATGGAGAGGCTACGGGTCTCAGAAAATGGCACCATTTTTTTTTTTTTTAACAAACCTTTGGATTTGTTTTTCACTAGTTAAATAAAAAAGAACCTTCACATGTTTGGTATCTGCAAATGACCTGGAAAATCATAATGGCATGTCAGTTTTAGCATTTAGTGAACATGGTAAAAAAAAAACCAAATAACAATTTTGGAATTGCACTTTTTTTGCAATTTCACCGCACTTGGAATTTTTTTCCAATGGTGTCCTCCAAATGTACAACTCGTCTCGCAAAAAAACAAGCCTTTGCTCCGGGAAGAAGAGGAGCAAAAAATGCAAAAGCAAAAATGGAAAATCCCAAGTTCGTAAAGGGGTTAAATATCACACCTGCACAGTCAGTATAGTGGTCTTAATTAAAAACAAAAAAAACAAGTGGTCTCCAACAAAGTGGCGCCGGCGCCACATGCGCAGTAGCGTCTATCAGCAAGCAATGCTCTCAATCTATGCATGTGCTGCCCACTGTGTACAGGGGACCAGTGCACAAGAGGTTGTCATCGCCGCTGCACCGAGAAACGCAGCGCACATGCAAACAGGATTGCTCCAAAAATATTTGGTATTACTACTATTAAAATAATAAGTTCAACCTCACTCTGCCACCAATGTATTAAAATATATAATTAATATTAATTTCTGGCTTGCTACCTAGTTAGATAGGGATAGGGTAATATAGTGTATGTACAGTTAGGTCCATATATATTTGGACAGAGAGTACATTTTTCTAATTTTGGTTCTACACATTACCACAATGAATTTTAAACAAAACAATTCAGATGCAGTTGAAGTTCAGACTTTCAGCTTTCATTTGAGGGTATCCACATTAAAATTGGATGGACGGTTTAGGAGTTTCAGCTCCTTAACATGTGCCACCCTGTTTTTAAAGGGATCAAAAGTAATTGGACAGATTAAATAATTGTAAATAAAATGTTCATTTCTAGTACTTGGTTGAAAACCCTTTGTGGGCAATGACTGCCTGAAGTCTTGAACTCATGGACATCACCAGACGCTGTGTTTCCTCCTTTTTGATGCTCTGCCAGGCCTTCACTGCGGTGGTTTTCAGTTGCTGTTTGTTTGTGGGCCTTTTTGTCTGAAGTTTATTCTTTAACAAGTGAAATGCATGCTCAATTGGGTTGAGATCAGGTGACTGACTTGGCCATTCAAGAATATTCCACTTCTTTGCTTTAATAAACTCCTGGGTTGCTTTGGCTTTATGTTTTGGGTCATTGTCCATCTGTAGTATGAAACGACGACCAATCAGTTTGGCTGCATTTGGCTGGATCTGAGCACACAGTATGGCTCTGAATACATCAGAATTCATTCGGCTGCTTCTGTCCTGTGTCACATCATCAATAAACACTAGTGACCCAGTGCCACTGGCAGCCATGCATGCCCAAGCCATCACACTTCCTCCGCCGTGTTTTACAGATGAAGTGGTATGCTTTGGATCATGAGCTGTACCACGCCTTCGCCATACTTTTCTCTTTCCATCATTCTGGTAGAGGTTGATCTTGGTTTCATCTGCCCAAAGAATGTTCTTCCAGAACTGTGGTGGCTTTTTTAGATATTTTTTAGCAAAGTCCAGTCTAGCCTTTTCATTCTTGATGCTTATGAGTGGCTTGCACTGTGCAGTGAACCCTCTGTATTTACTTTCATGCAGTCTTCTCTTTATGGTAGATTTGGATATTGATACGCCTACCTCCTGGAGAGTGTTGTTCTCTTGGTTGGCTGTTGTGAAGGGTTTCTCTTCACCATGGAGATTATTCTGTGATTATCCACCACTGTTGTCTTCCGTGGGCACCCATTGATGAGTTCACCAGTGCTTTCTTTCTTTCTCAGGATGTACCAAACTGTAGATTTTGCCATTCCTAATATTGTAGCAATTTCTCGGATGGGTTTTTTCTGTTTTTGCAGCTTAAGGATGGCTTGTTTCACCTGCATGGAGAGCTCCTTTGACCACATGTTTACTTCACAGCAAAACCTTCCAAATGCAAGCACCACACCTCAAATCAACTCCAGGCCTTTTATCTGCTTAATTGAGAATGACATAACGAAGGAATTGCCCACACCTGTCCATGAAATAGCCTTGGAGTCAATTGTCCAATTACTTTTGGTCCCTTTAAAAACAGGGTGGCACATGTTAAGGAGCTGAAACTCCTAAACCCTTCATCCAATTTTAATGTGGATACCCTCAAATGAAAGCTGAAAGTCTGAACTTCAACTGCATCTGAATTGTTTTGTTTAAAATTCATTGTGGTAATGTCTAGAACCAAAATTAGAAAAATGTTGTCTCTGTCCAAATATATATGGACCTAACTGTATATACATAGAGATATTAAATATAGAACTAATCAGGCAGTAAATAGCATGGTAAAGGCAATTAGTGAATATATATAGCTAGGTGTATATATTTATTAAATATCAAATCTTTCTATAAGTTGATAAAAGGTAATGAAAGAATGAAAAACTTGATAGGTGATACATTGGTAGATATATAGTTAGATATTCACTAGGCTGATATATTGATCTAGCCAGCCATCTATGGAGTAGAAAGCTAGATCATAGATAGATGGATAATGGATGGCTAGATAGATAGATAGATGAAATGGATTGATAGATCTATATATCAACCTAATGAATATCTAACTATATACCGTATTTTTCAGATTATAAGATGCACTTTTTTCCTTCCAAATTTGGGAGGAAAAAGGGTGTGTGTCTTATAATGAAAAAGGTACGTTATTTTACCTGGGGGGCGGTGTCGGTAGAGCGGGGGTCACAGATTCAGGAGGTTGGCGGCAATGCAGCAGGAGTGGGGCAATGCTGCGGTCCACGTCCTCTCAGAAGAAGTCGGCGATGACCGGAGGTCTCCCGAGATCTCAATCTGCGCATGCTCTGCCTCCGGCAGCCATTTTCCGGAAGCCCACTGCAGGGCTATGTACGGGAAAGGGAACCTTCGCTCACTGCCGAGGATGGGGCCCGCAGCATCGAACCACTCCCGCCGCCACCATCCTCCTGAATCAGTGACCCTTCTAAGAGGAGAGGGCCCGCAGCATTACCCCACTGCTGCCGCAGCCACCGCCGACCTCTTGAAGCAGTGACCCTGGCTTCTGTAACCCCGCTCCACCAGGTAAAACAGATAAGGCGCACCATTTTATTAAAAAAAAAAAAAAAAAAGTCCTATTTTTTCCACCCCAAAATTTAGAGTGCGTCTTATAATCCGCAAAATATGGTATCTACCAAAGAATCACCTATCAAGCTTTTCAGTATCTTTTATCAACTTATAGAAAGATTTGATATTTAATAAATAGATACCTAGCTATGTATCTTCACTAACTGCCTTTACCATGCTATTTACAGTCTGATTAGTTCTATATTCAATATCCCTATGTATATACATACACTATCTCTGTATGAGAGTAAAAAAACGGCACCAGAATTCAACCTTTGCCAGAACAATAATGCTTCATGGAAAAGTTTTTACCACCGAACCCATGGTCCTCGGGTTTTCACCAATAAGAAAGTCTGTACAAATATGCCAATAGTTAGAAGAAAGGTAAATTATTGAATAACATTTAAAACATGGATGCAGGAGAATAATGTGGACACACGGTAGCCGACGGCCGTTTTGCGCCTCCTGCGCTTAAACGGGTCCCATAGTCCTGACTCCAGGACCCGTTGAAGTGCGGGAGGCGTGTAACGGCTGTTGTCCACCATGTGTCCACGTTATTCTCCTGCATCCATGTTTTAAACGTTATTTCAATAAAGGATCTTTTAGGGACGGTGAGTGCCACCTTTCTTCTAATTATTGGCATATACATACACTATCTTACCCTATCCCTATCTAACTACACTGTGTTCCAAATTATTATGCAAATAATATTTTCTCAGATTTTCCCAAATTACCTATAAGAATTGCAGTCATTGTAATTTTCCAGTCAAATAACTATTAGAGTACAATTGAAAGGTTTTTGTACAAACTGCCTATAACAGTATATTTTTTAAAAAATAAAAAACTCAAACTGCACTCAAAATGCATGTTCCAAATTATTATGCACAGCAGAGTTTTCAACCTTTTCATTTTAATAAAGAACAAAAAAATGGTCATTTTTGAAATTATAAGCATTAGCAGGTTATTACAAGCTGAAATCAAACAGTTTTCATCTCAAAACTTTATTCTAGGTGATGTTACATTTGCACATAGGACCGCTTGTTCGAAAGGAGCTTCTGAACTCTCTCGTCCATTGAATGTCAGGTTTTGGATGGTTTCTGCTTTAATTGTATTGCATGAGGACAGAATACCCTCCCAGAGCTGTTGCTTAGATGTGAACTGCCTCCCGCCATCATAGACACTCCTTTTGATGATGCTCCAGAGGTTCTCAATGGGGTTGAGGTCAGAGGAGCATGGGTGCCACACCATAAGTTTGTCCCCTTTTATGCCCATAGCAGCCAGAGATGCAGGTGTGTTATGTGCAGCATGAGACGGGGCATTATCATGCATGAAATGATCTCGATGGTCCAGATGGATGGAGTGGAGGATGGCTGGTAGAAGGACACCACATGCAAACACGGCTACGGCGCTAACAAGGAGGAGGTGGAGTAATGTTTTGGGCTGGAATCATGGGGAGAGAGATTGTCGGCCCCTTTAGGATCCCTGAAGGGGTAAAGATAAACTCCATAATGTATGTAGAGTTTCTCAAACAGAACTTCCTTCCATGGTTCAAGAAGAACCGTGCATTCCGCAGCAAGATCATTTTCATGCATGATAATGCCCCATCTTATGCAGCACATAACACATCTGCATCTCTGGCTGCTATGGGCATAAAAGGGGACAAACTTATGGTGTGGCACCCATGCTCCCCTGACCTCAACCCCATTGAGAACCTCTGGAGCATCATCAAAAAGAGTGTCTATGATGGCGGGAGGCAGTTCACATCTAAGCAACAGCTCTGGGAGGGTATTCTGTCCCCATGCAAAACAATTGAAGCAGAAACCATCCAAAACCTGACAAATTCAATGGACAAGAGAGTTCAGAAGCTCCTTTCGAACAAGTGGTCCTATGTGCAAATGTAACATCACCTAGAATAAAGTTTTGAGTTGAAAACTGTTTGATTTCAGTTTGTAATAACCTGCTAATGTTTATAATTTCAAAAATGACCATTTTTTTGTTCTTTTTTAAAATGAAAAGGTTGAAAACTCTGCTGTGCATAATAATTTGGAACATGTATTTTGAGTGCAGTTTGAGTTTTTTATAAATATACTGTTATAGGCAGTTTGTACAAAAACCTTTCAATTGTACTCTAATAGTTATTTGACTGGAAAATTACAATGACTGCAATTCATATAGGTAATTTGGGAAAATCTGAAAAAATATTATTTGCATAATAATTTGGAACACAGTGTAGGTAGAAGGCCAGAAAATTAATATACACTATATATTTTAATACATTGGTGGCACAGTGGGGTTGAACTTATCATTTTAATACTAGTAATACCAAATATGTTGGGAGCAATCCTGTGTGCGCTGTGCTCCTAGGTGCAGCAGCGATGACTGCCTCTTGCTTGCGCTCACACACTGGTCCTCGGTACACAGTGGGCAGCATTTTGTTGGAGACCAATTGTTTTTTTTGAACACCACCACACTAAAGGCCCCGTCACACATAACGAGATCGCTAGCGAGATTGCTAATGAGTCACGGTTTTGGTGACGCAATAGCGATCTCGCTAGCGATCTCGTTATGTGTGACGGGGCCTTAACTGCGCAGACATGATACTTAAAATAGGAGGTAGGTCACTGAAGGTTCGGTGATCTGTCATTTAAGCACAGAATGATGATGAAGAGGCTAGAGCACCAAATAAAAGACACTGCCCACAGGCCCGCCCCGAAGCACGAACATATCATTAAATGAAAAAGTCAAAAGAAAAAGCGCCAACATGACAATGCCTGTAGTTTACTTGGCAAAATCCTGGTGACAGGTTCTCTAAGTCTTTACTAAGTGAAATGACCCAACAATGGTGGCAGAATATGAAATATTGTATAATAGAGAGATATATGCACACACACACTAATTTGACATATTGAAACGCCCTAGTCTGTGACCCTGGTCCACATACCTACACAAGAAAAATAAATAAAAAAAGTCACTTTTACGGTAAAAAAAAAAATCCATTTTAAAAAGACCCTTATCAGCAATACAACAAAAGTAGAATTAACTGTATTTCTTTTATAACATCATGTAAACTGTAAGAAAAATGGCTTAATACATGATAAAACCTCGTGCGGCAGTCTTCTAACAACTCTTGCCGGTAAGTAGAACAACTCCAAAAACATATTAGGAAGTTCATTAAATTACACACGCTTTAATATATTATCTTTGTTAATTATACTTCTAGAAACTGTTAATTTTTTTTCCTCTATATTTTGAATACAGAATTATTTTAATATGTTATTTTAATTGTTTTTTAACTCAGCTTTGTTTTAAAGTTAGTATTATCAGACAATGTTATGTAATTAAACTACTGTACTGGATTACTTTGCTTTAAATGCATAAGCTAGATTTCCTTCTTTCCTATGTTCGTTTCTTTTATGTATCACCGTAGTAAATAGTAGTTATGTTTAAGTTTTGTTCACTTTGAAAAATTCATTAAAGATATTAATTTAAAAAAAAGGAAATAAATTACAGACTTTCAGAAAGAATTTCACGAACACCTTGAAGGGGCAGACATTTTTTCCCTCCTTGCCTTTCAAGAACCACAATTTTATTATTTTTCCAGTAACATAGTAATATTATATATACACACATATACATACACACATACATACATACATACACACACACACACACATTTAATTTATTTTTTTATGACTTGAAGCACTCCCATCAAAGTTTTTATCCTCTTAATATATTGCAATCATCATTTTGCATAGCACTGTCTACTTACAATTGCTCTTTTTGCCCTTCTACCCAGTTAATGAATCATTCATTTGTAAACCTATCTGAGGAAGGAGCTCCAGTACTCTGAAAGCTTGCAAACATGCCTTTATTGGCTAACTAGAAAAATTATCACTCCTAGAATACTTAGGTCATTTTTGGGCATAGAAGCATTTACATAGATTTTTCTGGCTAACATGGTACCACAATATAGTTTGTTATTGTACATCATAACTGTGTGGGATATATATTTTGAACTAATTTTTATCAGTTCGAGGAATTATGCATGCAGTGATGCCAAACACGGATTTTCTTTTAACCCCTTAATAACATTTGACGTACTAATACGCGTCTGTGCCCTGGGACTTAAGAGCCAGACCCGTATTAGTACGTCATGGCGATCGCGCGCGCACACAGGCTGTGCGGGCGCGATCGCCGCCGGGTGTCAGCTGATTGTCACAGCTGACACCCGGTACTATGTGCAGGGAGCGGTCCTGCACCGCTCCCAGCACATTAACCCCCGCTATGCTGCGATCGAAGTCGATCGAAATCGATCGCGGCATTGCGGGGGCAAGGGGAGGTGATCGGCGATACTCACCTCCTCTTCCGGCTTCCAGCGCAGACTGCAGCTGCTTCCCGGGTGTTGCCATGACGACCCGATGTCGTCATGACAACATCCGGGTCACCAGAGAGCAGGAAGATTGCTTGGACATGCGCAGTGCATCTCCAAGCAATCTTAACACTGTGCACTTCTGACAGCCTGCATGGCATAGGGATGGTGCTCCATTCCTATGCCATGCAGGCGATCAGAAAAAAAAAAGTGAAAGTCCCAGAGTGGGACAAAGTAATAAGGTGTACAAACTGTCTGAAAGTGGGAAAAAAAAAAAAAAAAAATGTGCAAAAATATTATAAAAAAAAAAAAAAATAATACACCAAAAATAAAAATATAATGTACCCATCAATAAATATTATTATAAAAAAAATAAAAAAAAAACAATAAAAGTACACATATTTGGTATCGCCGCGTCCGGAACAGCCTGACCTATAAAACTGTCCCACTAGTTAACCCCTTCAGTGAACACGGTAAAAAAAAAAAAAAAAAACCGCAGCAAAAAACAATGCTTTATCACCATACCGCCAAACAAAAAGTGGAATAACACGCGATCAAAAAGACGCATATAAATAAAAATGATACCGCTGAAAACGTCATCTCGTCCCACAAAAAACAAGCCGCCATACAGCTCCATCAGCCGAAAAATAAAAAAGTTTCAGCTCTCAGAATAATGCGATGCTAAAAAATATTTTTTTCTATAAAATAGCTTTTATTGTGTATAAGCGCCAAAACATAGAAAAATTATACAAATGTGGTACCGCTGTAAACGTACTGACCCGAAGAATAAAGCTACCTCATCAATTTTACCACACGCGGAACAGAATAAAAAAAAAAAAAAAAAAAACAACAATTCCTGAATTGTTGGTTTTTGTTTATTCTGCCTCCCAAAAATCGGAATAGAAAGCGATCAAAAAATGTCACGTGCCTGAAAATGGCACCAATAACAACGTCAAGTCATCCCGCAAAAAACGAGCCATCACATGACTGTGCCAAAATCTGGGAAAATTATAGCTCTCAAAATATGGCGATGCAAAAACTAGATTTTACAAAAAATGCGTCTTTTAGTGTGTGACAGCTGTCAGTCATAAAAACCCCATATGATTCTGGCATTGCTGTAATCACACCGACCCGAAGAATAAAGTCGTCTAATCACTTATACCGCACAAGGAACGGCGTCAAAAATAAACTCTTGGGTTAGGATTGGGCTAGGGTTAGGGCTGGGTTTGGGGCTAGGGTTGTGCTGGGGCTAGGGTTGTGCTGGGGCTAGGGTTGTGCTGGGGCTAGGGTTGTGCTGGGGCTAGGGTTGTGCTGGGGCTAGGGTTGTGCTGGGGCTAGGGTTGTGCTAGGGCTAGGGCTGGGGTTGGGATTTTTTCAAAAGTAAGAAAAAAAGATGACGATATGGTGACTAGTGTTGAGAGCAAGTGCTCGCTACTTGAGTTTGCATCAGGTGCTCTGGTATGCATTGAGTATCGTGGGTATTTGAGTGACATGCTCGAGTCTCTGCCCCATATGCTTCGCGGCCAAAAAACTTTACGGGGATTGCCTGCCATGCACGAGCGATCCCCGCATGTTTTTTTTTTGGGTGCCTAATAACCGTGAAACATGCGGAGCAGGGACTCGAGCATGTCACTCAAGCACACGCTGTACATGGTGCATACCTGAGTACCCGATGCAAACTCAAGTAGCGAGCACTTGCGCTCAAGAATAATGACAACTTATTCAATATGATGACCTAATGTAAACAAATTCTGTGCCGTACCTCTGGGTTCAAAATGTTCACTATACACCTTAATAAAATCCTTGAGGGGTATAGTTTCCAAAATGGGGACACTTGTGGGGGAGCTCCACTGTTTAGGCACATCACGGGCTCTCCAAACGCGACATGGTGTCCGCTAACAAATTGAATGGAAAATCGGCTCAAATTGTTAGCGGACGCCATGTTGCGTTTGGAGAGCCCCTGTGTGCCCAAACATTGGAGCTCCCCCACAAGTGACCCCATTTTGGAAACTAGACCCCCCAAGGCACCTATCTAGATGCATAGTAAGCACTTGGAACCCCCAGGTGCTTCACAAATTGATTCGTAAAAATGAAAAAGTGAAAAAAAAAACACTTTTTCATTTTTATGAATCAATTTGTGAAGCACCTGGGGTTCCAAGTGCTCACTATGCATCTAGAAAGGTGCCTTGGGGGGTCTAGTTTCCAAAATGGGGTCACTTGTGGGGGAGCTCCAATGTTTGGGCACACAGGGACTCTCTAAATGCAACATGGTATCCGCTAACAAATTGAATGGAAAATCGGCTCAAATTGTTAGCGGACACCACATTGCATTTGGAGAGCCCCTCTGTGCCCAAACTTTGGAGCTCCCCCACAAGTGACCCCATTTTGGAAACTAGACCCCCCAAGGCACCTATCTAGATGCATAGTAAGCACTTGGAACCCCCAGGTGCTTCACAAATTGATTCGTAAAAATGAAAAAGTGAAAAAAAAAACACTTTTTCATTTTTATGAATCAATTTGTGAAGCACCTGGGGTTCCAAGTGCTCACTATGCATCTAGAAAGGTGCCTTGGGGGGTCTAGTTTCCAAAATGGGGTCACTTGTGGGGGAGCTCCAATGTTTGGGCACACAGGGACTCTCCAAATGCAACATGATATCCGCTAACAAATTGTCGGCTCAAATTGTTAGCGGATATCATGTTGCAATTGGAGAGTCCCTGTGTGCCCAAACATTGGAGCTCCCCCACAAGTGACCCCATTTTGGAAACTAGACCCCCCAAGGCACCTATCTAGATGCATAGTGAGCACTTGGAACCCCAGGTGCTTCACAAATTGATTCATAAAAATGAAAAAGTGTTTTTTTTTTCACTTTCACAAATTGATTCGTAATAATGAAAAAGTGAAAAAAAAAACACTTTTTCATTTTTATGAATCAATTTGTGAAGCACCTGGGGTTCCAAGTGCTCACTATGCATCTAGAAAGGTGCCTTGGGGGGTTTAGTTTCCAAAATGGGGTCACATGTGGGGGAGCTCCAAAGTTTGGGCACAGAGGGGCTCTCCAAACGCAATGTGGTGTCCGCTAACAATTTGAGCCGATTTTCCATTCAATTTGTTAGCGGATACCATGTTGCATTTAGACAGTCCCTGTGTGCCCAAACATTGGAGCTCCCCCACAAGTGACCCCATTTTGGAAACTAGACCCCCCAAGGCACCTATCTAGATGCATAGTGAGCACTTGGAACCCCTAGGTGCTTCACAAATTGATTCGTAAAAATGAAAAAGTGTTTTTTTTTTTCACTTTTTCATTTTTACGAATCAATTTGTGAAGCACCTGGGGGTTCCAAGTGCTCACTGTGCATCTAGAAAGGTGCCTTGGGGGGTCTAGTTTCCAAAATGGGGTCAATTGTGGGGGAGCTTCAAAGTTTGGGCACACAGGGGCTCTCCAAACAGAACATGGTGTCCGCTAATTATTCAAGCAAATTTTACAATCAAAAAGTCAAATGGCGCTCCTTCCCTTCCGAGCCCTGCCGTGCGCCCAAACAGTGTTTGTTCCCCAAATATTGGGTATCTGCGTGCCCAGGGGAAATTGCACAACAAATTTTGGGGTCCATTTTTTCTTGTTACCCCTGTGAAAATAAAAAAAATTGGGTCTAAAGTAACATTTTTGTGAAAAAAGTTAAATGTTCATTTTTTTCTTCCACATTCAAAAAATTCCTGTGAAGCACCTGAAGGGTTAATAAAGTTCTTGAATGTGGTTTTGAGCACCTTGAGGGGTGCAGTTTTTAGAATGGTGTCACTTTTGGGTATTTTCTGTCATAAAGACCTCTCAAAGTGACTTCAAATGTGATGTGGTCCCTAAAAAAATGGTTTTATAAATTTTGTTGGAAAAATGAGAAATCGCTGGTCAACTTTTAACCCTTATAGCTCCCTAACAAAAAAAAATTTTGGTTCCAAAATTGTGCTGATGTAAAGTAGACATGTGGGAAATGTTATTTATTAACTCTTTTGTGTGACATATCGCTCTGATTTCAGGGCTTAAAAATTCAAATTTTGAAAATCGCAAAATTTTCCAAATTTTCGCCAAATTTCCGTTTTTTTCACAAATAAACGCAAGTGATATCGAAGAAATTTTTCCACAATCATGAAGTACAATATGTCACGAAAAAACAATCTCAGAATCAGGGGGGTCCGTTGAAGCGTTCCAGAGTAATTACTTCATAAAGTGACAGCGGTCAGAATTGTAAAAATTGGCCCGGTCATTAACGTGCAAACCACCCGCGGGGCTTAAGGGGTTAATATACACTTCTATTTACATTTTAGGGAAAAAATGGAAGCAATTGAAACATTAATATGTTTCAAAAAGTATACAATACACAATGCAATACTGTATTATTAAAATGTAAAAAAAAAAAAAAAAAAAGACGGTCTCTAAAGAAGCTAAGCTGTTAAATAGCAACTCATCACCCCAAGGGGATCGATGGTCAACTAAATGGAAGGCAGAAATGATTTGTGTAATGTTGTGATCAGAGTTCGCTCAGACAGCATGCACTGGACAAAACTGGTGTGATCGAACCCAACCAGCACCTGCACTGTGTGGTGGGCTCAAAATGTCATGTGCACATCTGCAAAAAATGTATGTCGGATATCACTACGGAATGTAAATTTAAAAAAAAAAAGTTTTATTTTTTTATCGTAAATTTGTATTTATTTATTTTTTTACAAAACAACTAGCAAGTAGACATTAACATTTTCTGTATTACAAAACAACTATGCATTCATTTAGACTCTGATTCTGCAGTCATACTCACTTCTAGCTAACCCACTGAATGTTTGTTTGAAACAATACAGATAGAAGTAGAAGCAGAGAACAATGAGATCACGGACTGACGGACCGGAGGAGGAGGATGAGGGGGTCGAGGACTAACAGACCGGAGGAGGATGAGGAGGTCAAGGACCAGAGGATAAGGACGCGGACCGACGGATTGGAAGAGGTTGCATACCAACAGAACAGAAGAGAAGGAGAACTGAATATCCGGAGGAAGATGAGGAGGTCATGGATCGACAGACCGGAGGAGGACGAGAATGTGGTGCACCGATGGACCGGAGGAGGATGAGGAGGTTGAGGACGGATGGACCGGAAAACGAGGTCGCAGACCGGAGGAGGACGAGTAATTTTTGCGGACCGACGGACCAATGGAGGAGGACGAGGAGTTCTCAGAACGACGGACCGGAGGAAGAGGAGGTCGCGGACTGATGGACCGGAGGATGAGGAGAAGGTCTTGCACCGATGGACCGGAGGAGGATGACGCGGATTGACGGAGAAGGTTGCAGCTCGACGGACCGGAGGAGGACAAGGAGGTCGCAGATCGACAGACCAGAAGAGGAGGATTTTCGCGCACCGACGGACCAATGGAGAAGGACGAGGAGGTCGCAGAGCAACGGACCGGAGGAAGAGGAGGTCGCGGACTCATGGACCGGAGGAGAAGGATGAGGTTGGGGGCCAACGGACCATAGGAGGAAGAGGAGGTGACGGACCGGAAAAGGAGGAGGACCAACTGTCCGGGGAAGGATGAGGAGGTCATGGACCGGAGGAGGAGGTTAAAAACGTCATGCCCCGATGGACTGGAGAAGGATGTCGTGGATCAACGGATTGGAGGAGAAGGTTGCAGATCGACGGACCGGGGGAGGATGACGATTTTTGCGGACCGAAGGACCAATGGAGGAGGATGAGGAGGTCGCAGAACAACGGACCGGTCGCGGACTGATGGACCGGAGTAGGAGGATGAGGGCCAACGGACCATAGGAGGAAGAGGAGGTCACGGACCGGAAGAGGAGGAGGACCAATGGTCCGGAGGAGGATGAGGAGGTCACGGATCGACAGACCAGAGGAGGATAAGAAGGTCGTGCCCCGATGGACTGGAAGAGGATGTCGTGGATCGACAGATGGGAGACGAAGGTTGCAGATCGACGGACCGAAGTAGGACGACGAATTTTGCGGACCGACGGACCAATGGAGGAGGACAAGGAGGTTGCAGAACGACGGACGGGAGGGAGAATGAAGGGCCGGAGGAAGAGTAGGAGGTTGCGGACTGATGGACCGGAAGATGAGGACTAGGGGTTCATGGACCGAAGGAGGATGAGAAGGTCATGCAAGATTTCTGCGAACCAACGGATCAATGGAGGAGGACAAGGAGGTTGCAGAATGACGGACAGGAGGAAGAATGGGAGGTCGTGGACTGATGGACCGGAGGAGGATGAGGAGGTTGCGGGCCAACGGACCATAGGAGGAAGAGGAGGTCGCAGACCGGAGGAGGAAGAGGATTTTTGAGAACCGACAAACCAATGGAGGAGGACGAAGTGGTTGCAGATCGACGGACCGGAGGAAGACGACGATTTTTGTGGACCGACAGACCAATGGAGGAGGACGAGGAGGTCACAGAATGACGGACCAGTGGAAGAGTAGGAGGTCACGAACTGGTGAACCAGAGGAGGAGGATGAGGAAGTGATGGACCGGAGGAGGATGAGAAGGTCGTGCTCCGATAGACCAACGGATTGGAAGAGGTTGCAGACCAACGGAACGGAAGAGGAGGAGAACCGGCGATCCGGAGGAGGATGAGGTCACGGATCGACAGACCGGAGGAGGACGAGGAGGTCATAGACCGGAGGAGGGCGAGGAGGTCATGGACCGGAAGAGGATGTCGTAGATGGATGGATCGGAGGAGAAGGTTGCAAATAGATGGACGAGAGGAGGACAAGGAGGTTGCACATCGATGGACCAGAGGAGAATGAGGAGGTTGTGGGCGGATGGACCGGAGAAGGAGTTCGCAGACCGACAGACTGGAGGAAGATGAGGAATTTTGCGGACCGATGGACCAATGGAGAAGGACGAGGAGGTTGCAGAACGACGGACCGGAGGAAGAGGTGGTCGCAGACTGATGGACCGGAGTAGGAGGATGAGGAGGTTGCGGGCAAACGGACCATAGGAGGAAGAGGAGGTCACGGACCGGAAGAAAAGGAGGACCAATATTCCGGAGGAGCATGAGGAGGTTACGGATCGACAGACCAGAGGATGAGGAGGTCATGGACCGGAGGAGGATAAGAAGGTCATGCCCTGATCTACTGGAGGAGGACGTCGTGGATTGACGGATCGGAGGAGAAGGTTGCAGATCGACGGACCGGAGGAGGACGACGATTTTTGCGGACCGACGGACCAATGGAGGAGGACAAGGAGGTTGCAGAACGACGGACAGGAGGAAGAATAGGAGGTCGTGGACTGATGGACCGGAAGAGGATGAGGAGGTTGCGGGCCAACGGACCATAGGAGGAAGAGGATGTCGCAGACAGGAGGAGGATGAGGATTTTTGCGGACCGACAAACCAATGGAGGAGGACGAGGTGGTTGCAGATCGACAGACCAGAGGAGGACGACGATTTTTGTGGACCGAAAGACCAATGGAGGAGGACGAGGAGGTCACAGAATGACGGACCGGTGGAAGAGTAGGAGGTCGCGAACTGATGAACCAGAGGAGGAGGATGAGGAAGTGATGGACCGGAGGAGGATGAGAAGGTCGTGCTCCGATAGACCAACGGATCGGAAGAGGTTGCAGACCAACGAAACGGAAGAGGAGGAGAACTGGCGATCCGGAGGAGGATGAGGTCACAGATCGACAGACCGCAGGAGGACGAGGAGGTCATGGACCAGAGGAGGATGAGAAGGTGGTGCACCGATGGACCAGAGGAGGATGAGAAGGTGGTGCACTGATGGACCGGAGGAGGATGTCGCAGATGGATGGATCGGAGGAGAAGGTTGCAAATCGACGGACCAGAGGAGGACAAGGAGTTGCACATCGATGGACCAGAGGAGGATGAGGAGGTTGTGGATGGATGGACTGGAAAAGGAGGTCGCAGACCGGAGAAGGGTGAGGATTTTTGAGAACAGACGGACCAATGGAGGAGGATGAGGAGGTCGCAGAATGACGGACCGGAGGAATAGTAAGAGGTCGTGGACTGATGGACCGGAGGATGAGGAGTTCATGGACCGAAGGAGGATGAGAAGGTCGTGCACCGATGGACTAGAGGAGGTCGCGGATTGACGGAGAAGGATGCAGATCGAAGGACCAAAGGAGGACGAGGATTTTTGTGGACCGACGGATCAATGGAGGAGGACAAGGAGGTTGCAGAACGATGGACCGGAGGAAGAATAGGAGGTCGTGGACTGATGAACCGGAGAAGGAGGATGAGGAGGTTGCGGGCCAACGGACCATAGGAGGAAGAGGAGGTCGCAGACCGGAAGAGGACGAGGATTTTTGCGGACCGACGGATCAATGGAGGAGGTTGCAGAATGGAGGACCAGAGGAAGAGTAGGAGGTCGCGGACTGATGGACTGGAGGATGAGGAGGTCGCGCAGCGATGGACCGGAGGAGGATGTCACAGATCGACGGAGAAGGTTGCAGATCAACGGACCGGGGGAGGATAAGGAGGTTGCACATCGATGGACCAAGGAGGATGAGGAGGTTGTGGATGGAAAGACCGGAAAAGGAGGTCGCAGACCGGAGGAGGACAAGGATTTTTGCGAACCGACGGACCAATGGAGAAGGACGAGGAGGTCGCAGACTGATGGACCGGAGGAGGATGAGGAGGTTGCGGGCCAACGGACCATAGGAGGAAGAGAAGGTCGCAGACCGAGGAGGACAGGGATTTTTGCAGACCGACAGGCCAATGGAGGATGAGGAGGCTGCAGAATGAAGGACCAGAGGAAGAGTAAGAGGTCGCGGACTGATGGACCGGAGGATGAGAAGGTCATGGACCGGAGGAGGATGAGAAGGTAGTGCACCAATGGACCGGAGGAGGATGTCGCGGATCAACGGAGAAGGTTGCAGATCGACGGTCCGGAGGATGACAAGGAGGTTGCACATCGATGGATCAAGGAGGATGAGGAGGTTGAGGGCGGATGGACCTGAGAAGGAGGTCGCAGACCGACAGCCCGGAGGAGGAGGATTTTTGCGGACCGACGGACCAGTGGAGAAGGACGAGGAGGTCGCAGAATGACAGACCGGAGGAAGACGAGGTCGGGGACTGATGGACCGGAGGAGGAGGATGAGGACATTGGGGCAAACAGACCATAGGAGGAAGAGGAGGTCCCGGACTGGAAGAAAAGGAGGACCAACCAGAGGAGGATGAGGAGGTTAAAGATCAACAGACCAAAGGATGAGGAGGTCATGGACCGGAGGAGGATAAGAAGGTCGTGCCCCGATCTAATGGAGGAGGATTCGTGGATTGACGGATCGGAGGAGAAGGTTGCAGATCGACGGACCGGAGGAGGACGACGATTTTTGCGGACCGACGGACCAATGGAGGAGAACGAGGAGGACGCAGAACGACGGACTGGAGGAAGAGTAGGAGGTCGCGGACTGATGGACCAGAGTAGGATGAGGAGGTTGCGGGCCAACGGACCATAGGAGGAAGAGGAGGTTGCAGACCGGAGGAGGAGGATTTTTGCGGACCGACGGACCAATGGAGAAGGACGAGGAGAAAAACGGACCGGAGGAAGAGGAGGTCGCGGACTGATGGACCGGAGGAGGATGAGGAGGTTGCGGGCCAACGGACCATAGGAGGAAGAGGAAGTCACGGACCGGAAGAGGAGGACCAAAGGTCCGGAGAAGGATGAGGAGGTCACGGATCGACAGACAAGAGGATGAGGACAAGGAGGTCATGGACCGGAGGAGAATGAGAAGGTCATGCACCGATGGACTGGAGGAGGATGTCGTGGATCGACGGATCAGAGGAGAAGGTTGCAGATCGACGCACTGAAGGAGGACAATGATTTTTGCGGACGGACGGACGAAAACGAGGTCGCAGAACAACGGACTGGAGGAAGAGTAGGAGGTCGCAGCTGATGGAACGGAGGAGGAGGATGAGGAAGTTGCGGGCCAACGGACCATAGGAGGAAAAGGACGTCGCAGACCGGAAGAGGACGAGAATTTTTGCGGACCGACGGACCAATGAAAAAGGAAGAGGTCACAGAATGAAGGACCAGAGGAAGAGTTGGAGGTCGCGGACTGATGGACCGGAGGATGAGGACGAGGAGGTCATGGACCGGAGGAGGATGAGAAGGTCGTGCACCGATGGACTGGATGAGGATGTCGCGGATCGACGGCGAAGGTTGCAGATCGACGGACTGGAGGAGGAGGACTATGAGGTTGTGGACCGACGGATCGGAGGCGGAGGATGAAGAGGTCGCAGACCGACGGACCGGAGGTGGAGGACAAAGAGGTTGCAGACCGAAGGACGATGAGGGGGGGGGTCGAGGACTAACAGACCGGAGGAGGATGAGGAAGTCGCAGACTGGAGGAAGAGGACGCGGACCGACGGATTGGAAGAGGTTGTAGACCAACGGAACGGAAAAGGAGGAGAACCGACGATCCGGAGGAGGATGAGGAGGTCACAGATCGACAGATCGGAGGAGGACGAGGTCATGGACCGAAGGAGGATGAGAAGGTGGTGCACCAAAGGACTGGAGGAGGATGTCTCAGGTCGACGGATCGGAGTAGAAGGTTGCAAATCGATGGATCGGAGGAGGACAAAGAGGTTGCACATCCATGGACCAGAGGAGGATGAGGAGGTTGAGGACGGATGGACTGGAAAAGGAGGTCGCAGACCGGAGGAGGACGAGGACTTTTGCGGACCGACGGATCAATGGAGGAAGAAGAGGAGATTGCAGAATGAAGGACCAGAGGAAGAGTAGGAGGTCACGGACTGATGAACTGGAGGATGAAGAGGTGATGGACCGGAGGAGGATGAGAAGGTCATGCACCGATGGACTGAAGGAGGATGTCGCAGATGGATGGATTGGAGGAGAAAGTTGCAAATCGACGGACCAGAGGAGGACAAGGAGGTTGCACATCGATGGACCAGAGGAGGATGAGGAGGTTGTGGATGGATGGACCGGAAAAGGAGGTCACAGACTGGAGGAGGACGAGGATTTTTGCGAACCGACGGACCAATGGAGGTGGGTGAGGAGGTTGCAGAATGACGGACCGGAGGAAGAGTAGGAGGTCATGGACTGATGGACCGGAGGATGAGGAGTTCATGAACCGAAGGAAGATGAGAAGGTCGTGCACCGATGGACCAGAGGAGGTCGCGGATTGTTGGAGAAGGATGCAGATCGACGGACCAACAGGAGGACGAGGATTTTTGTGGACCGACGGATCAATGGAGGAGGACAAGGAGGTTGCAGAACGACGGACCGGAGGAAGAATAGGAGGTCGTGGACTGATGGACCGGAGAAGGAGGATGAGGAGGTTGCGGGCCAACGGACCATAGGATTAAGAGGAGGTCGCAGACCGGAGAAGGACGAGGATTTTTGCGGACCGACGAACCAATGGAGGAGGTTGCAGAATGGAGGACCAGAGGAAGAGTAGAAGGTCGCGGACTGATGGACCGGAGGATGAGGAGGTCGTGCACCGATGGACCGGAGGAGGATGTCACAGATCGACGGAGAAGGTTGCAGATCAACGGACCGGGGGAGTATAATGAGGTTGCACATCGATGGACCAAGGAGGATGAGGAGGTTGTGGACGTATAGACCGGAAAAGGAGGTCGCAGACAGGAGGACAAGGATTTTTGCAAACCGACGGACCATTGGAGAAGGACGAAGAGGTCGCGGACTGATGGACTGGAGTAGGAGGATGAGGACGTTGCGGACAAACAGACCATAGGAGGAAAAGGAGGACCAACGGTCCAGAGGAGAATGAGGAGGTTACAGATCGACAGACCAGAGGATGAGGAGGTCATGGACCGGAGGAGGATAAGAAGGTCGTGCCCCGATCTACTGGAGGAGGATGTCGTGGATTGACGGATCGGAGGAGAAGGTTGCAGATCAATGGACCGGAGGAGGACAAGGATTTTTGCAGACCGACGGACCAATGGAGGAGGACGAGGAGGTCGCAGAACGACGCACCGGAGGAAGAGTAGGAGGTCGCGGACTGATGGACCGGAGGAGGATGAGGAGGTTGCGGGCCAACGGACCATAGGAGGAAGAGGAGGTTGCAGACCGGAGGACGAGGATTTTTGCGGACCGACGGACCAATGGAGGAGGACGAGGTGGATGCAGATCGACGGACCGGAGTAGGACACGGAGGTTGCACATCGATGGACCAAGGAGGATGAGGAGGTTGTGGGCGGAGGAACCGGAGAAGGAGGTCGCAGATCGACAGACCGGAGGAGGCGGATTTTTGCGGACCGACGGACCAATGGAGAAGGATGAGGAGAAAAACGGACCGGAGGAAGAGGAGGTCGCGGGCTGATGGACAGGAGGAGGATGAGGGCCAATGGACCATAGGAGTAAGAGAAGGTCGCAGACCGGAGGAGGACTGGGATTTTTGCGGACCGACAGGCCAATGGAAGACGAGGAGGTTGCAGAATGAAGGACCAGAGGATGAGTAGGAGGTCGCGGACTGATGGACAGGAGGATGAGGAAGTCATGGACCGGAGGAGGATGAGAAGGTAGTGCACCAATCGACCGGAGGAGGATGTCGCGGCTCAACGGAGGTTGCAGATCGATGGACCGGAGGAGGACAAGGAGGTTGCACATCGATGGATCAAGGAGGAAGACGAGGTCGTGGACTGATGGACCGGAGGAGTAGGATGAGGAGTTGCGGGCCAACGTACCATAGGAGGAAGAGGAAGTCACGGACCGGAAGAAGAGGACCAAAGGTCCGGAGGAGGATCAGGAGGTCACGGATCGACAGACCAGAGGATAAGGACAAGGAGGTCATGGACCGGAGGAGGATGAGAAGGTCGTGCACCGATGGACTGGAGGAGGATGTCGTGGATCGACGGATCAGAGGAGAAGGTTGCAGATCGATGGACCGAAGGAGGACAACGATTTTTGCGGACGGACGGACCAGAACGAGGTCGCAGAACGACGGACCGGAGGAAGAGTAGGAGGTCGCAGCTGATGGAACGGAGGAGGAGGATGAGGAAGTTGCGGGCCAACGGATTTTTGCAGACCGACGGACCAATGAAAAAGGACGAGGAGGTCACAGAATGAAGGACCAGAGGAAGAGTTGGAGGTCGCGGACTGATGGACCGGAGGATGAGGACGAGGAGGTCATGGACTGGAGGAGGATGAGAAGGTCGTGCACCGATGGACTGGAGGAGGATGTCGCGGATCGATGGCAAAGGTTGCAGATCGACGGATTGGGGGAGGAGGACGAAAAGGTTGTGAACCGACGGATCGGAGGACGAAGAGGTCGCAGACCGACGGCCGGAGGTGGAGGACAAAGAGGTTGCAGACCGATGGACCGGAGGAGGTTGAGGGGGGTTCGAGGACTAACAGACCGGAGGAGGATGAGGAAGTCACGGACTGGAGGAAGAGGACGCGGACCGACGGATTGGAAGAGGTTGTAGACCAACGGAACGGAAAAGGAGGAGAACCGACGATCCGGAGGAGGATGAGGAGGTCACAGATCGACAGATCGGAGGAGGACAAGGTCATGGACCGAAGGAGGATGAGAAGATGGTGCACAGAAGGACTGGAGGAGGATGTCGCAGATCGACGGATCGGAGTAGAAGGTTGCAAATCGACGGATCGGAGGACAAAGAGGTTGCACATCCATGGACCAGAGGAGGATGAGGAGGTTGAGGACGGATGGACTGGAAAAGGAGGTCGCAGATCGGAGGAGGACGAGGATTTTTGCGAACTGACAGACCAATGGAGGAGGATGAGGAGGTCACAGAATGACAGACCGGAGGAAGAGTAGGAGGTCGCGGACTGATGGACCGGAGGATTAGGAGTTCATGGACCGAAGGAGGATGAGAAGGTCGTGCACCGATGGACCAGAGGAGGTCAGGGATTGACGGAGAAGGTTGCAGATTGATGGACCGGAGGAGGACAAGGATTTTTGTGGACCGACGGATCAATGGTGGAGGACAAAGAGGTTGCAGAACGACGGACCGGAGGAAGAATAGGAGGTCGTGGACTGATGAACCGGATGAGGAGGTTGCGGGCCAATGGACCATAGGATGAAGAGGAGGTCACAGACCGGAGGAGGACGAGGATTTTTTCAGACCGACGGACCAATGGAGGAGGACGAGGCGGTTGCAGAATGAAGGACCAGAGGAAGAGTAGGAGGTCGCGGACTGATGGACCGGAGGATAAGGAGGTCATGGACCGGGGGAGGATGAGAAGGTAGTGCACTGATGGACCGGAGGAGGATGTCGCGGATTGATGGTAAAGTCTGCAGATCGATGGACCGCAGGAGGACAAGGAGGTTGTACATCGTTGGGACCAAGGAGGATGAGGAGGTTGTGGGCGGATGGACCAGAGAAGGAGGTCGCAGATCGACAGACTGGAGGAGGATGAGGATTTTTGCGGACCGATGGACCAATAGAGAAGGAAGAGGTCGCAGAATGACGGTCCGGAGGAAGAGGAGATTGTGGACTGATGGACCGGAGGAGGAGGTTGCGGGCCAACAGACCATAGGAGGAAAAGGAGGTCGCAGACCGGAAGAGGACGAGGATTTTTGCGGACCGACAGACCAATGAAAAAGGACGGAGTTCAAAGAATGAAGGACCAGAGGAAGTGTAGGAGGTCGCGGACTGATTGACCGGAGGATGAGGAGGTCATGGACCGGAGGAGGATTAGAAGGTCAGGCACCGATGGACTGGAGAAGGATGTCGCAGATCGACGGACAAGGTTGCAGATCGCCGGCCCGGGGGAAGAGGACGAAGAGGTTGTGGACCGACGGACCGGAGGACGAAGAGGTTGCAGACCGACGGACCAGAGGTGGAGGACAAAGAGGTCGCAGACCGACGGACCGGAGGATGAGAGGGTCGAGGACTAACAGATCAGAGGAGGATGAGGTCATGGACTGGAGGAAGAGGACGCGGACTGACGGATTGGAAGAGGTTGCAGACCAACGGCACGGAAGAGGAGAACCGACGATCCGGAGGAGGATGAGGAGGTCACGGATTGACAGATCGGAGGAGGGCGAGGTCATGGACCGAAGGAGGATGAGAATGTGGTGCACTGATGGACCGGAGGAGGATGTCGCAAATTGACGGATCGGAGGAGGTTGCAAATCCATGGACCAGAGGAGGATGAGTAGGTTGTGGACGGATGGACCGGAGGACGTCGCAGACCGGAGAAGGACGAGGATTTTTGCGGACTGACGGACCAATGGGGGAGGACGAGGAGGTCGCGGAACGAAGGACCGGAGGAAGAGTAGGAGGTCGCATACTGATGGACCGGAGGATGGGAATGAATGAAGAGGTCATGGACCGGAGGAGGATGAGAATGTCGTGCACCGATGAACTGGAAGAGGATGTCACGGATCGACGGAGAAGGTTGCAGTTCGACAGACTGGGGGAGGAGGACGAAGAGGTTGTGGACCGACAGACCGGAGGTGGAAGACGAAGAGGTGAACCGATGGACCGGAGGAGGATGTTGCGGATCGACGGATTGGAGGAGAAGGTTGCAGATCGACGGACCGGAGGAGGACAAGGAAGTTGCACATCGATGGACTAGAGAAGGAGGTCACAGACCGGAGGAGGACGGGGATTTTTGCGGAGCAACGGACCAATGGAGGACGAGGAGGTCGTAGAACGACGGATTGGTGCAAAAGTAGGAGATCGCAGACTGATGGACCGTTGGATGAGGAGGTTGTGGGCTGACGGACCAGAGAAGGAGGAAGAGGAGGTCGTGGACTGATAGACCAGAGGAAGAGGACGACGACGAGGTTGTGGACTGACGGAGGAGGAAGCGGACCGATGGACCAGAGGAAGATGTCGCAGACCAACGGAGGAGAGACCAGAAGAGGAGTGCACGGATTGACGGACCAGAGGAGGGCAAAGAGGTTGCGGACCGACAGACCGGAGGACGAGGTGGTCACGGATCGACGGATCAGAGAAGGAGGAAGTCGAGGACCCACGGACCAGAGGAGAATGAGGAGGTCACAGACAGACAGAAGACGAGGATGTCGCAGACCAACAGAGAATGAGGAAGTCACGGAGCCATGGACCGTAGAAGCATGAGGAGGTCATGGACCGGACAAGGAGGAGGAGGTCGCGAACTGACAGATCGGAAGAAGAGGAGGAGGACGAAGAGGTTGCAGACCGACGTTCCGTAAAATGAGGACGCGGACCGATGGACCGAAGGAGGTCGCAGACTGACGGACCAGAAGAGGAGGTCGCAGACTTACGGACCGTAGGAGAAGGACAAGGACAATGTCCACGACGAATGGGGAGGAGGAAGATGTCGAGGATGGACGAGAATGATGAGAGGATGACGAGGAGGAGGACAGGTGTTGTTGAGGTTGTAGAGGATGGACAAGGTCGTGAACGGACGAGGAGGACGGGTTCAAGGACGGACGAGGAGGTTGATGTCGAGGATGGACGAGGACGATGTAGAGGACGGACTATGTTCAGGATGTAAAGGACAGACAAGGAGGACGTTGAGGAGGATGTCAAGAACGGACGAGGAGGAGGGCGATGTCGAGGATGGATGAAGAGGACGATGTCAAGGATGGATGAAGAGGAGGACAATGTCGAGGATGGACGAGGAGGATATTGTCGTGGACGGACGAGGAGGAGGACAATGTCGAGGACAGACGAGGAGGACGATGTCGAAGGTGGACGAGGAGGAGGACGATGTCGAGGACAGACGAAGATGAGGACGGACGAGGAGGAGGACGATGTTGAGGACGGATGAGGATGTCGAAGATGGATTAAGAGGAGAAGGAAGAAGCTGCCACGAAACACGCGTCGGGGACAAACCAGCATTCAGGTCTTACACTTTGCTCCTATTTACACCTTCTCTAACTCTGGTCTGATATCTGCTGTGTGCCTCATCCATTTGCATACTTTGTCACTTTATCTGTAGATACTATGACTCCACTCTATTCAGGTATTCTCTGATATAATGTTAGGCTCTCTAGCAATTTAATATGGTGTGAACTGTCTCTGAGCACTATGATTGGTGCTATGTATCTCAGTGGAGAAATTACAAACTTTTTGATGGCACCCATTAGAATTTGAATATGCATTCATTAATGGTTTGCTGGTAAACCTAATAAGCATAGTTGCACTTTACTCTCAGCTAGGCCCTAGGTGTTTGTGCAATAAATTTATTGATCCACTGTAACTCTCAGGATATAACCTTGTACTAAGCACAGCAGAACCTTGTATATTTTGTTAGGCCTAAAAGGATGTGTGCAATATACTTATTTCTGTCCACTTGGTATATGCTTTCCCTTGACCTTTAGCACATCAGCACTTTACTTACATCACCAGGTTACATCAACTTTGTTATATACAGGTGCTGCTCACAAAATTAGAATATCATCAAAAAGTTAATTTATTTCAGTTATTCAATACAAAAAGTGAAACTGATTATATAAAATCATTACAGAGTGATCTATTTCAAGTGTTTATGTCTGTTAATGTTGATGATTATGGCTTACAGCCAATGAAAACACAAAAGTCATTATCTCAGTAAATTAGAATAATTAACAAAAAACACCCGCAAAAGCTTCCGATGCGTTTCAAAAAGGTCCCTTAGTCTGTTTCAGTAGGCTCCACAATCATAGGGAAGACTGCTGACTTGACAGATGTCCAGAAGGCAGTCATTGACACACTCCAAAATGAGGGTAAGCCACAAAAGGTCATTGCTAAAGAAGCTGGCTGTTTCCAAGCATATTAATGGAAAGTGGAGTGGAAGGAAAAAAAGTGTGGTAGAAAAAGGTGCACAAGCAACCGGGATAACCGCAGCCTTGAAAGGATTGAGAAAAGGCCATTCAAAAATTTGGGAGATTCACAAGGAGTGGACTGCTGCTGGAGTCATTGCTTCAAGAGCCACCACACACACAGACGTATCCAGGACATGGGCTACAAGTGTAGCATTCCTTGTGTCAAGCCACTCATGACCAATAGACAAGGCAAGAAGCGTCTTACATGGGCCAAGGAGAAAAAGACCTGGACTGTTGCTCAGTGGTCCAATGTGTTGTTTTCAGATTAAAGTAAATTTTGCATTTCATTTGGAAATTAAGGTCCTAGAGTCTGGAGGAAGAGTGGAGAGGCACACAATCCAAGCTGCTTGAGGTCTAGTGTGACGATTCCACAATCAGTGATGGTTTGGGGAGCCATGTCATCTGCTGGTGTAGGTCCACTGTGTTTTATCAAGACCAAAGTCAACGCAGCCGTCTACCAGGAAATTTTAGAGCACTTCATGCTTCCCTCTGCCGACAAGCTTTTTGGAGATGGAAATTTCATTCTCCAGCAGGACTTGGCACCTGTCCACACTGCCAAAAGTACCAATACCTGGTTTAAAAACAACAGAATCACTGTGCTTGATTGGCCAGCAAACTCATCTGACCTTAACCCCACAGACAATCTATGGGCTATTGTCAAGAGGAAGATGAGAGACACCAGACCCAACAATGCAGACGAGCTGAAGGCTGCTATTAAAGCAACCTGGGCTTCCATAACACCTCAGCAGTGCCACAGGCTAATCACCTCCATGCCACACCGCATTGATGCAATAATTGATGCAAAAGGAGCCCCGACCAAGTATTGAGTGCATTTACTGAATATACATTTCAGTAGGTCAACATTTCGGATTTTAAAAACATTCTTCAAGCTGTTGTTATAAAGTATTCTAATTTACTGAGATAAAGACTTTTGTGTTTTCATTGGCTGAAAGTCAATCATCAACATTAACAGAAATAAACACTTGAAATAGATCACTCTGTTTGCAATGACTCTATATAATATATGAGTTTCACTTTTTGTATTGAAGAACTGAAATATATTAACTTTTTGATGATATTCTAATTTTGTGAGAAGTACCTGTATATGTATTTTATCTGATTGAGGATTTGGAATCTCTTCTCTTATGGGATGTCATTATGCCTCCCCCTAGTGGAGCAATGTGATATGAACAGCGTTTGGATTTTTTCTGGCTACTAGTTATTCCCCCTTTTTAAGTGATTATACTTTTTTGACGCTAATAAAGATTGAATTAATTTTAGATATTGATGGCTTTTTGACTTCCATCCGCTTGTAGGTTTTTATTATTAATGGAAGTGCTTACAAATGTTTATCTCTATATAGGTTGTAGAGGAGAAGGATGGTGTCAAGGACGGAGGAGTAGGAGATCACGGATGGACAAGGAAAAGGTCGCAGATGGACGAGGAGGAAGACGAGGTTTCGGACAAACGAGGAGGAGGAGGAGAACGAGGTCGTGGATGGCTCATAATATGTGAACAATAATCATGCAAATATCATGAGAAAGCCATAATTCTGAACCCAAAAAAATGAGGAGAGAAATCTCAATACCTAAAAGTTTCAGATGTGTTCCGTGAAACATGGCATTTAAACCTTGGCCAATTTTATTTGCTAGTGATGCAATTTCTGTTAGCTTATTAAAAGTTCTTTCATAAAGTCGATTAATTGTCATTCATTCATTCCATTATGTATAGAGACCAATTTGTTTCCTTTAATCCCACTAAAAGGTTTGGTGCAGAAAATAGAATGTGCGGAGGACAGGATGTTCACGCCATCCTTCAATTAGAAGAAACCCATTGGAGGTCATTTAGAACAGTACAGTTTGCCATTTGGTACTTACAGTTAATGGCTCTCCCTGTAGTGCTTGTACTACAAAGTTACTGACAACTCTTCCATCATTCACGTGCATATGTGGCCCAAATGTATTAAATATCTGAGCCACTCTGACCTCCACACCTTCCTGCCAACTAGAAAAGCAGTTTAGAGACCACATTTTCTTCCAGTAAAAATTGGACTTTTTTGTTTGTAAAAATAACACCCTATGCAAATATGTATTTTTCTACCATGGCTTCTGTCCCCCTTGTATCACTTTACTGGTTATTTTCATTAACAACTTTAAGCCCACTGATGTGAAGATCAAGACATTATTAAATCAAGACGTGGCTGGCAGCCAGAAGAGTGAACTGACCACCCCAGAACTCAACATTTTTGAAAGTTATGGAAGAAACCCAACTTTAAAGAGTGACAGACTGAACTTTGTGCTTTTCACAAAAAGAATGAGAAATGATAGCCGAATTTTCAAGAAATCTGAAATACTAAGAGCTTCAAAAGAAATCGAAGTGAGAATAAAAATACTCAAAAACATAACTAAAATACCTTTTTAAGTCAAAGCCTCGTAGGAAATAAGCAGATAACTAGAAGCAGGGGCATACATAGAAACCATGGGGCGCTATAGCAAAAGTCCTAATTGGGCCCCCCCCTTCCCTCTTGGTGGAGTAGGCAAGTCACAAAATGGCATACCTCATAACTTTTGAAGATAGGGAGACATGTATTGCACCACATAGACAGTAATTTTGCTCCTTCGTAATCCCTTTACTGTTTTCACTCACTACAATACACCTTTTGTGGCCTCATGGAGTATAATGCCTCTAAACAAGCATCTAACATACTGCATGATACTCCCACCCAACAGTGAATTCCGCCGCATGCACAGTATGATGAACCCAATGTCTCGATAACAGTATGATGTCCCCACAGTACATACCCACACATAGCATGATCCCCCCACACAATGAGACCCCAATATCACCTCATACAGTATAATGGCCTCACCAGTACAATTCCCCCAAACACAGTATGAACACTCCCACAATGGTCCCCATTACCAGAGTATGATGACTCTATAAGTACTGACTGAGAAAAGAAAGCAAAAATTCCACTCGCCAAGTCACGTTCCACGGTTATACTGTTCCACTCTGTGTAGCAAGTGGACTAAGGCTCTGGGTAGCAGGCTTCATCTTGTGACATAATTGCGTCTGCTGTGCTGAGAATTAGACGTACAAGCTGAATGGTAGAGAAAGGATCAGACAGATTCTTGTTCCACCATTGTGTTCATTGTCGGACTGGGGTATGTAGGGCCCACCAGTGGCATTGATTCTCAGATCCACCTTAGACCTTCACAATAACAATGTTCTGGAAGTGTAACACAAAGTACACATCCCTTTAAGCCTCCACTTCTGATCATAAAGATCGTTGTGGGTCAGGAAGTAGATGAGACATTTGTGGCTATGAGCTCCCTCCATGATGGGAAGCTAGATACATTGCACATATGGTGTTCAGTTTCTCCAGCTGCCTTATACTGATCATACACATCAGAACCAGGAAGGAGAGATTTGTGCACATATGAACATCTCAGGAGCACTCTACATGATCAGGAAGAATGCTTCATCGGCTCTCTGCCCAATCATTAAAGAAGTTAACAGGGGGGTAGTTGGCAATGCTGTGCCTCCTTGAACGGGAACTATAAGGTGCACACTTTTAAACAAGATTTTTTTTCATGCTAAAAATTGTGTCTTATA
Source organism: Phyllobates terribilis (assembly GCF_046119375.1). NCBI lineage: Eukaryota > Metazoa > Chordata > Amphibia > Anura > Dendrobatidae > Phyllobates > Phyllobates terribilis. The sequence goes on along the minus strand of NW_027362762.1, from coordinate 371,472,499 downwards.
GCCCTAAAAGTACATTGTATAGACAAAAACTATAATGGGGTTGTCCAAAATAATGAAAATGATGCACACAGGTACCAATACATACTCACCTTTCTAGCTTGCGGTAGCTACAATGCCATGCCTCTGATACTTCTATTTACATAGGTACAGCATGGATACTGTGTGTTTCGCAGCTTGTCAGTGGTATACGGCTCAAGACCATGAAGTCAGTGATTGGCTGGAGATGTCATATGGCGCATCTGGGCTGAGACATCTGCAGCCATTGTAAAAAGAAGAATCAGGGAATGTGACACTAAAGCTGCCAGGAGTTAGGAAGAGGAGTATCTATAAGTTTATTAAAGGGGTTGTCTGGACAAAAGGTGCTCATTACCTGGAGACCAGATTCTGTACAAATAAAGTAAATCATACTCACAGCTGTCCCCCTTTCTGGACTCAGGACAGGCCGCCCAATGGTCTGCGCCAACATTATGTCACCGTTCTACCAGATACACGACTGCTGTAGTTCAAGCTATCTGACTGCTGCAGCCTATCACAAGCTGCGGTGGTCCTGTGTCTGGTAGAATGGTGACATTATTACTGCTGGGGCAGATCAAAGATCAGTCTGCCCCGGATCCAGGAGGGTGACTGCAAGTGAGTATAACTAATTTTGCTGTTTTTATTTAAAAAAAAAATCTAACCCCCCATGAGAACCTTTTACCACATAATCTCTTTAATGAACCTGTATTACTGCCGGTGTGCAGCGCTTTCATTATTTTGCAAAAACGCCTTTAAAGGAAACCTGACAGCTGATACCCATCATCCACGGGCAGCAAGTATCAGGCACGGGCCTCATGATCTCAGATTTCAGAACAGAACATACTTTAAAAGCTGTTGAGGACAGAGCCGCACAGTGGATAAATCGGACAGATGTGACCCAGCGGTTTCACCTCACGTGCTGCCAGTGACTGACAGGTCTACAGTATTCCTGTATGTTTGATTAGAGAGATAGATTAGAGAGGGACGTGTCAGTCACTAGTAGCTGGTGGGAGAAGCCACCGAGTCACGTCTGTCCAACTAGTCCACAGTGCGGCTCATTCCACGGCAGCTATTAAAGTATGTTTTTATCTGAAACTCCACCGCAATTCAGAGTAACACATTCCTGGCTGAGATCACCCTGCAAGTGCCAGTGGATGGAGAAGCATGTGTCATGTCAGGTTCACTTTCGGCAGCACTCTATTACAGGTGGGTACAGAACAGGGACAGATCCTGCAGAAGAAATACAACAAAAACAGCCACACCACAGAAATCATTAAAGGGCTTTTCCCATAAATAAAAGTTCATTTTAAATCAATAGATCTTGGAATAATAATAAGTTCCACAATTGGATGTGTTTAAATAAAATGTTCCTGGGCTGAGATAATCTTATAAATGTGCCCCTGCTGTGTCCTGTGTAATGTCTGTGTCTGACCATACAGGAACATGGTCTGATCATACCACATCTCCTGAGCAGAGGAAGAAGCAAAAGAGTATACAGACATTACAGCAGGGGATCACAGCTGATTATTTCTATGAGGTAAAACATTTACCTGCCTGTTTTTAAACAATGTTTTACTTCAGAGAAAGCAGCTGCGATTTCCTGCTGTAATGTCTGTATACTCTTTTCCTTCCTCCCCTGCCCAGGAGATGTGGTATGATCAGACCAGTCCCTGTACGGTCAGACACGGCCTTTACACAGGGGCACATTTATAAGATTATCTCAGCACAGGAACATTTTATTTAAACACATCCAATTTTGGAAATTATTATTCTAAGATCTAGTGAATAAAAAAAAATTGCAGGATCTACACTACCCCATAGTATAACATTAGTCCAAGTCAGGGGTCCTCAAACTTTTTAAACAGGGGGCCAGTTCACGGTCCCTCAGACCATTGGAGGGCCGGAATATAGTTTTTTAAAAAAACTATGAACAAATTACTATGCACACTGCACATATCTTATTTTGTAGTAAAAAAAAACAATACAGGAACAAATACAATATTTAAAATGAAGAACAAGTAAAGTTAAATCAACCGGTATTTCAATAGGTAGGTAACTGTACCCAATAGGCAGCATAGGTCCTCAATAGGCAGGTAAATGTATCCAATAGGCAGCATAGGTCCCCAATAGGCAGGTAAATGTCCCCAATAGGCAGGTAAATGTCCCCAATAGGCAGGTAAATGTCCCCAATAGGCAGGCAAATGTCCCCAATAGGCAGGTAAATGTTCCCAATAGGAAGGCTGTTTCCCCCTTATAATGCCATATGCAGGCTGGTCCACCCCTTATAATGCCCCATGCAGGCTGTTCCCCCCCTTATAATGCCCCATGCAGCATGTCACCCCCCCCCACCATATAATGCCCCATGCAGCATGTCACCCCCCCATATTATGCCCCATGCAGCATGTCACACACCCCCATATTATGCCCCATGCAGGATGTCCCTTTCCCCCCGCATATAATGCCCCATGCAGGATGTCACCCCCCATATAATGCCCCATGCAGGATGTCACCCCCCATATAATGCCCCATGCAGCATGTCACCCCCCATATAATGCCCCATGCAGCATGTCACCCCCCCATATAATGCCCCATGCAGGATGTCACCCCCCCCCATATAATGCCCCATGCAAGATATCACTCCCCTGTCTTTATAATGCCCCATGCAGCATGTCACCCCCCATATAATGTCCCATGCAGCATGTCACCCCCCCATATAATGCCCCATGCAGCATGTCACCCCCCCATATAATGCCCCATGCAGCATGTCACCCCCCCATATAATGCCCCATGCAGGATGTCACCCCCCCATATAATGCCCCATGCAGGATGTCACCCCCCCATATTATACCCCTTGCAGGATGTCACCCCTCCATATAATGCCCCATGCAAGATATCACTCCCCTGTCTTTATAATGCCCCATGCAGCATGTCACCCCCCATATAATGTCCCATGCAGCATGTCACCCGCCCATATAATGCCCCATGCAGCATGTCACTCCCCCATATAATGCCCCATGCAGCATGTCACCCCCCCATATAATGCCCCATGCAGCATGTCACCCCCCATATCATGCCCCATGCAGCATGTCACCCCCCCATATTATACCCCTTGCAGGATGTCACCCCTCCATATAATGACCTATGCCTTCATACATTAAAAAAAAAAAAAAAAAATCCAATACTCACCTCACTTCTCACTTGCTGCCGCTGCTCTACTCTGGTCTGGACTCCAGCGTCGCGGTGGCGTCGTCCCGCTCTGCGCTGCCTGTGACGGCACTCGGGAGGGCGCGGTGTAAAGACATCACCGCACCCTCTGACCTGAGACGTCATAGGAAGCGCAGAGCAGGAAGACAGATCTGCAGAGGCATGGGAAGAGGCAAGTATCCGCCTGCCGGGGCCCTGAGCAAGCGGGGGGAAGGGCGGGCAATGGCACCGCTCCCCTCTCCTCCGCCCATAGCCCGGCGGGCCGGATAAAAGTCCTCCGCGGGCCGCATGTGGCCCGCGGGCCGTAGTTTGAGGACCCCTGGTCCAAGTGCTATCAGATAAAACATCAGAGAGCACTCGGAAGGGTTATACACTCATGTGAGCGAGCCCTAAACCTGATTCCAGATATATGTGACACCAGCCTAAGATAGCCATAAACATTATTATTTTTACACAGCACTATATCATCTTGCTTTTTGAGATAAGCTTCTGGTGAGGTACATACAGTGAAGGAAATAATTATTTGATCCCTTGCTGTTTTTATAAGTTTGCCCACTGACAAAGACATGAACAGTCTATAATTTTAAGGGTAGGCTAATTTTTACATTGAGAGACAGAATATCCAAAAAAAAAAAAAACCAAAAAAAAAAAAAAAAAACCACATTGTATAAATTAGATACATTTATTTGCATTTTGCAGTGAGAAATAAGTATTTGATCCCTCTGGAAAACAACACTTAATACTTGGTGGCAAAACGATTGTTGGCAAGCACAGCAGTCAGACGTTGTTTGTAGCTGATGACGAGGTTTGCGCACATGTCAGGAGGAATTTTGGTCCACTCTTCTTGGCAGATCATCTCTAAATCATTAAGATTTTGAGGCTGTCGCTTGGCAACTCGGAGCTTCAACTCCCTCCATACGTTTTCTATGGAATTAAGGTCTGGAGACTGGCTAGGCCACTCCATGACCTTTATGTGCTTCTTTTTGAGCCACTCCTTTGTTGCCTTGGCTGTATATTTTGGGTCATTGTCTTGCTAGAAGACCCAGCCACGACCCATTTTTAATGTTCTGGTGGAGGGAAGGAGGTTATCATTCAGGATTTTACAGTACATGGCTCCATCCATTCTCCCATTGATGCGGTGAAGTAGTCCTGTGCCCTAGAGAAACATGCCAAAACATAATATTTCCACCTCCATGCATGACGGTGGGGACGGTGTTTTTTGGGTCACAGGCAGCATTTCTCTTCCTCCAAACACAAGTTGAGTTAATGTCAAAGAGCTCAATTTTTGTCTCATCTGACCACAGCATCTTCTCCCAATAACTCACAGAATCATCCAGGTGTACATTGGAAAACTTCAGACAGGCCTGCACATCTGCCTTCTTGAGCAGGGGGACCTTGCGGGCACTGCAGGATTTTAAACCTTTAGGCATAATGTATTACCAATGGTTTTCTTGGTGACTGTGGTCCCAGCTGCCTTGAGATCATTAACAAGTTCCCCCCGTGTAGTTTCAGTCTGATCTCTCCCCTTCCTCACGATCAAGGATGCCCCACGAGGTGAGATTTTGCATGATGCCCCAGATCGATGTCGATTGACAGTCATTTTGTATTTCTTCCATTTTCTTACTATTGCACCAACAGTTGTCTCCTCACCCAGCATCTTACTTATAGTTTTGTAGCCCATTCCAGCTTTGTGCAGGTCTATGATCTTGTCCCTGACATCCTTAGAAAGCTTTTTGGTCTTGCCCATGTTGTAGAGGTTAGAGTCTGACTGATTAATTGAGTCTGTGGACAGGAGTCTTTTATACAAGTGACTATGTAAGACAGCTGTCTTTAATGCAGGTAACGCGTTGATTAGGAATGTCTAACTGGTCTGTAATAGCCAGAACTCATAATGGTTTGTAGGGGATCAAATGCTTATTTCTCACTGCAAATAAATTTATTTAAATTAATACAATGCGATTTTCTTGATTTTTTTTTTTTGGGGGGGGGGGGGGTATTCTATCTCTCAATGTTAAAATTAACCTACCCTTAAAATTATAGACTGTTCATGTCTTTGTCAGTGGGCAAACTTGCAAAAACAGAAAGGGATCAAATAAGTATTTCCTTCACTGTATATCTAATTATTACCTGTTATTTATTGAAAAATCACTAACATTCAAGAGAAGAGCACTATCCAATTTGCAAGAAATGCCATTGGGGGAACCAATGAACTACCCCAGGACCATCAGCCAGGTGGGAGCTATAGCTCATTGTGACCATGTATAGCTGGCTGAACAGATAGCTTAAAGTAAATGAGTACTAGCCGTAAGATAAGCTGCAATGGAGACCAAAATGCCAAGCACATTGAATTTGTTGTCGCGTCTGCAACCACATACAGTAAGTTGATGGCGGAAACCTTGCACTACAACACAAACACAGTCATGTATGAAAGCTTTCTTCTAGTAAGAGGGGTTTTTTTTGTTTGTTTTTTTAGGAGAGCTTAAGGAAAAATATTCTGGCTCTTTATTTACAAACCACGGTAATTTTTTAAGGACATTTTTTCCTCACACACCCCTTTAAAAAACAAAACAAAAAAACAACAAAACATAACAGCAAGCAGATGCATGCTGCAAAACACACGAACCTGCAGAAATCATAAGGGCTTTTCAATGCAAAAATGAGTTTTTTAGAATGAAAATGAGTTAATTAACGCCTTAAGAAAATTCTATATGCTGGTTTTTGTTTTCAGAGCAGCAGACTGCAGTATGCTAAAGAGCAAAAGGTGATCACAGCTTAATAGTGTACCAGGAATGAATGCTAAACCATGGATAAGTTAAATAATACAATTTTATGATACAATCATATTTTAGCAATACCATATGCACTAATATACTAAGAAGTCACTATGTTAATTAAAGAGGAACAAAAAAAAACCAAAAAGCAAAACAGAATAAGATATTTTAGAAATAGCAAAATCGGTGAAAACATAGCACTGTGTGAACAGAAACTACACCAACAGAATACTGCACATGAAAATGTTCACAGTAAAGAGGGCCTTACTCATGAAAAATACTGAAAAGAATAATATATCTTTCCAATAGCAAAGTGATTCTTGTACATTATCATAGTTGTTGAAGACGTATTCCACCAGATTTAGCTTTTATAAATTAAGGCCCATTAAGGGTTTAGAAGGATTGAGAGTGCATAAAATAATTCAACTTTCACTACTAGAGAAAATAACTCCTTTCTAACAACATTTACGCTAGAAAGAGATTACACACATCTAGGAAGACACACATCTTCAATATACTACATGCCTATTTATAGAGGAGGTAGCCAATACGACAGCTGTAACACCGTTCTATAGTTAATCATTCTGCTTCATCAAGATGTAGGTGACTTCAATGCTCATAAATGTTATGATCTGCTTGAAGGATGTAAAGACTTTTGGGAATATTTTAAACATTTACTTGTACCATTTGTGCCACCTAAAAGTCTTGTTGTCTAAGCCAAGAGAGGAAGAAACAAATGACCATACGATAGGGCACCTACATTTACTAGTGCACAATGAAATGTTAACGTCTATAAGCACAAGTTCAATAAAGTCAGTCAGTGTTCCTCATGTTCTTCTGGTGGCAAATCCACAACAGGCTTATTTCCACCACCCTTGCGGTAGTGGCGGCGGCTTTCACAATGTGTCTGGTGTTTCTTGAAACCCCTTGGATAATCGGTTTGAAAATTACATTTTTGACATTTATACAAACCTTTCGTGTGGGCAGAGGAATGGTTTTTTAGATGGGTCTCCACTGCAAATGTCTCACCACATATTTTACATATAAAAGGACTAGGCATGTTATGTTTGGTGATCAAATGGTTTAAAATAGGCCCCCTTTTTAATGGTCTATAATCACAAAGCATGCATTGAAATTTTCCTTTAATACGTTTAACGTGTTTTAATATTTCCTCTTCTTTCAGAAAACTATCTTTATCATCTGATACATCATAAGTGTCTGGAGCACTGAGAGAGATGTCGCCAGAGTCTGAAGTGTCAAGTCCATCTTTAGACCATGATGGAGTACCTGAACAGTCTGAGAAATTTGTAGCTACTGACAGGCGTGATGTACCAGGGAGACCTTTAGATTTATTTGCAAAGTCCTTTGGCCGATTAGGTGTAAACTCATCTGGTGCTCCATATTCAGAAAATGGTGATGAACCCTTGAATAAAGACATAGCATCTTCAACATACTCGGAGTCTTTTGACTGAGTGGGCGTTGAATTACCCTCTAGATATTTGGGCATATCTTTTGATTGGGGAGAAATGTCCTCTTCTTCTGAAAACTCCATTATACTCTTTGGCATTGCTGGAGCTGCTGCATCATCATCATCATCATCATCCTCATCATCTTCTGAAAAGTCCATAATTTCCTTTGATAAACCTGGGGTTTCTTCCTCTTCCGAAAACTCCATTACATTTCTTGATGCAGTTGTGGTTTCCTCCTCTTCAGAAAAGTCCATGACATTTTTAGAGGCATTTGTCTCCACATTTTTAGGTTTATCATTTGCCTCCTCATCGTCTGAAAACTCCATGTCTTCCTTTGACAATGCTAAATTATCTTCCTCGTCATCATCAGAAAACTCCATCATTTCTTTAGCTGGGGCCAACATGTCCTCTTCCTCAGATACATCTTCCAGCTTTGACTGAGCTGGAGCACTTTCATCTTCAGATATATTTTCTATAAGTTTTTCTTCTAGTGGCATCTCATCTTCAGAAATATCCTCAATCCCTCTAGACTGGTCATGTAACACATCTTCTGAAGCCTCTTGAGCATCTTTTGACTGAGTTACAGTTTCATCGTCAGAAAACTGTGGGATACCACCAGGCAGTGCGGGTTCGTCATCTTCATCAGAGAACTCTGGTATATCTTTAGAAGGGGAAGACGCAATATCATTATCAGAAAACTCAACCCCAGCATTTGCCTGCACAGATTTCGCTGTGCTTATGTTATCGCTACTGCTGCTAGATTCAGGATCACAGCTAGAGTCTTTTGTTTCTTGGAAGATGGTCCTTGCCTTCTCGATGCTGCTGCTGCTGCTACTGCCACTTTTAAATTCAATGTCAGAATTATCATGGGTAACCTGGCAAGATACATTTTCTGGCCAAGAAGTAAGGGTGTCATTTTCTTCAGATTTTACTTCTTTCAACTTGAACTTTTCGTCTACAGATTTTTCATCTTCACTGACCATATGTTCGGAATCATTTTTTTCTGAGCACAGAAACAAACCTTGCTCTGATTTAGGCTCTTTGATTGGTTTTAATTTATTGAACAGCTTGTCGGGTTCAGCGTGCTGGCCCAAGATATGATAATATACACTGGAAAACATTTTGCTCGTGAAGAAACATCTGTGACAGTGGAACAATCTTGCACTTTTCTGGTAAAACACCAGTTTTCCCAAACCACCAGTATCAATTTCTTCACAAAATTCAGGATGTATAGTTCCCATGTGGATCTGTACACTTTTATAGTCTGTTCCATGAAAGCTGCACCGGTTGCAGTCCAGCTCATTGTGCTTTTGCAGGACTTCCATTGTTCAGTTGTCACCACCAATGTATAATCCACAAGTGATGTATGAACAATCTAAAGACAGAAAAAATAATCAGTGAAAAAAACAAATAAAAAAATGTAAATATGAAAATTTACTAGACTTATTTTTCAATACTACATATATCTTTACAACTAAAGCACAATTTACAATTTAAAGCATGTTCACATCCTAAGAAGTGATGGCATATCACTAGCTGGTAGGGGTCCCAGAGAGTTCATACTTGGAATGAAATGATGGATAGCATCATGTCCACTTTTAACACACAGCAGCAAGCACTCTGGGAGTGCAGAAAACTGTGCAGAAGACCAATTCTCTTGAACAGAGACATGCTGCAGTTACCCTGCACAAAGTTTGGCCAGCCCATCGAAGCAGGTTAAAATAGTGATGGAAACCCAAATTTGAATCAGAGATGTGGCACCTTCATTCACAGGATCAGAAGCTATCCTAATGTTGGATTCCCACCAGTCATAAAGTAATAGCATATCCTAATGATATAACATCCATTTACAAGGTGGGAAAACCTCTTTACTGGGTCTGAACAATGACAGTAGCAATGGTATACACGTATATAAGGAAAGTTCACATGATAATGGAGCATGTAAAGGGTTTGTACACGGACTGAAAGTTATAACCTATCAAAAGAATGGGGCTCTATACCACCCCATCCGAGTGGAGGTTGAGCATGTGCACTTCCGCTACATTCACGCTCAATGGGAGTGCCTGAGGCTGCCGAATAGGGTATAACTTACAATATTCGGAGAAACCCTCTAGGTATTTAAAGACACAACAATATTATGCAATACCCATAGAATATCACCTGAGGTCAATCACTTCACATGTCCCAAAAGACATCCTGCATGTATTATACTCACCATCCGCCTTCTTCAGCTCTTCCAGGCGCCACTCCAGTGCCACCATCTTGTGACCGCAACTTCTGGCAGACTGGAAGTCAGAGGTAACAGTCACAAGCTCTTAATGCAAGTCTATGAGTGTCAGAACAAGGCTCCCATAGACTTGCATAGAAAAGTGACCAGCGGCTCTCTCCCACAAACACTGGAACGATCCGGCAGGTAACAAAGTGCTGGAGACCGACTAATGCAGAAAAGAGCAGAAGATGGCAAGTATAAGACTAACTGCAGGGGCCTTATATTAGTAGCACAACTCCAGCGCTGCAATAAAAAAACCAAAATGCAGGAATGGTGCTTTAGGTGGTGTAATGGCACTGGCGTTACCTGGGTGTCTCAACATTAATATTTAAAATTGAAAAGTGCTTGTAGAACCAAGCAAGTAAAAAAGGATAATATAAGGCACTCTTGCAGTAACTGATTTAGATGCACAAGGAGGGTATCCAACCCATACAGTGGTGGCCAAAAGTATTGGCACCCCTGCAATTCTGTCAGATAATACTCAGTTTCTTCCTGAAAATGATTGTAATCAAAAATTCTTTGGTATTATTATCTTCATTTAATTTGTCTTCAATGAAAAAACACAAAAAGAATTGTCCTAAAGCCAAATTGGATATAATTCCACACCAAACCTAAAAAAGGGGATGGACAAAAGTATTGGCACTGTTTGAAAAATCATGTGATGCTTCTCTAATTTGTGTAATTAACAGCACCTGTAACTTACCTGTGCCACCTAACAGGTGTTGTCAATAACTAAATCACACTTGCAGCCAGTTAACATGGATTAAAGTTGACTCAACCTCTATCCTGTGTCCTTGTGTGTACCACATTGAGCATGGAGAAAAGAAAGAAGACTAAAGAACTGTCTGAGGACTTGATAAACCAAATTGTGAGGAAGCATGAGCAATCTCAAGGCTACAAGTCCATCTCCAAAGACCTGAAAGTTCCTGTGTCTTCCGTGCGCAGTGTCATCAAGAAGTTTAAAGCCCGTGGCACTGTGGCTAACCTCCCTAGATGTGGACGGAAAAGAAAAATTGACGAGAGATTTCAACGCAAGATTGTGCGGATGGTGGATAAAGAACCTCGACTAACATCCAAACAAGTTCAAGCTGCCCTGCAGTCCGAGGGTACAACAGTGTCAACCCGTACTATCCGTCGACGTCTGAATGAAAAGGGACTATATGGTAGGATACCCAGGAAGACCCCACTTCTTACCCCGAGACATAAAAAAGCCAGGCTGGAGTTTTCCCAAAACTTACCTGAGAAAGCCTAAAACGTTTTGGAAGAATGTTCTCTGGTCAGATGAGACAAAAGTAGAGCTTTTTGGCAAAAAGCATCAACATAGAGTGTACAGGAAAAAAAAAAGAGGCATTCAAAGAAAAGAACACGGTCCCTACAGTCAAACATGGCGGAGGTTCCCTGATGTTTTGGGGTTGCTTTGCTGCCTCTGGCACTGGACTGCTTGACCGTGTGCATGGCATTATGAAGTCTGAAGACTACCAACAAATTTTGCAGCATAATGTAGGGCCCAGTGTGAGAAAGCTGGGTCTCCCTCAGAGGTCATGGGTCTTCCAGCAGGACAATGACCCAAAACACACTTCCAAAAGCACTATAAAATGGTTTGAGAGAAAGCACTGGAGACTTCTAAGGTGGCCAGCAATGAGTCCAGACATGAATCCCATAGAACACCTGTGGAGAGATCTCAAAATGGCAGTTTGGACAAGGCACCCTTCAAATATCAGGGACCTGGAGCAGTTTGCCAAAGAAGAATGGTCTACAATTCCAGCAGAGCATTGTAAGAAACTCATTGATGGTTACCGAAAGCGGTTGTCCGCAGTTATTTTGGCTAAAGGTTGTGCAACCAAGTATTAGGCTGAGGGTGCCAATACTTTTGTCTGGCCCATTTTTGGAGTTTTGTGTGAAATGATCAATGATATGATTTTTGCTTCATTCTCTTTTGTGTTTTTTCCTTGCAAGCAAATTAAATGAAGATAATAAGACCAAAGAATTTGTGATTGCAATCATTTTCAGGAAGAAACTGAGTATTATCTGACAGAATTGCAGGGGTGCCAATACTTTTGGCCACCACTGTATATCATATAGAGCAGAAAATAAGTTCCTTTTATTTGCATTCATATAGAGTTAAATGTTTTCGGTCCAGGTACAGACCTTCATCAGAACAGCAGATGTAATCTAGATGGGAGAAAAGGATACAAGAACTTCCATATGAGAAGTGGGGAGGGATCCAGGCATAGTCACTGATTTATTACTAGATGGAGTGAGACATCCCAAGTTTCAGTTATGGAGATCTCCGGGGATTCCAGAGTGGTGGGAGGGGGAGGGGAGAGTACCTGAATGCTTTAGGTGGGGAACTCCCGGAAAAAAACGCACTTGTGTGTGCGACCTGCGTCGCTGAGGAGAGCGCTGACTGAATAATTTGGGTGCAGCAATATGTCGCCGCGCATGCGCAGTATCATTTCTCGATGTTACTTCGCGGGCGCCATATTGCTGCAGGCAAGTTTCTTTTTCCTCTAGCAAAATGGCGCCCGCGCAGTAGCATCTATCGCTTACCGATGCTACTGCGCACACGCCATTTTGCTAAAGGAAAAAGATACTTGCCTGCAGCAATATGGCACCTGCACAGTAGCATTTCTCAATTGCCGAGAGATGCTACTGCGCGGTGCCATATTGCTGCACCCGAATTCTTTTTCTTCAAGGAAAATGGCGCCCGTGCAGTAGCATCTCTTGGCAACCAAAAGATGCTACTGCACATGAGCAGGTGACGGCGGTCATTTTGGGGGGGGGGGGGGGGTGTGTGTAAATTTTCACTTTGCCACAGAAATTACAATAGCAATATTTAAAATAGTAGGCAGGTCAATGAAAGCAGTGACCTGTCAGAGTCTAGAGATAGGCATACATAATGAGAGCACCAGTTACAGCCCCTCCCTAAAGTCCCGCCCCAAAGCACAAGCATCTTATTATGGCAGAAATGAAAATAAAGATTATAAAAGAACCACAGGACGGATTTCATCAACCAAGTTATCATTTAACTTAGTGTAATGTCACCCACCTTACAGTGTTTGTGGTTTACTAAGTGGACAGGTGTGCTTTAATGTTTTTAATTGATGGATCGCTTAGTTTCTCAGTTTTTTATTTTTAGTTGAGGTTTGTTGTAGTTACTATGTGAAATGCATCCAATATCATTGAGGACACCTTTGGTTACCAGAGGACATTTAGTAAGACTTAGCACTACCATTGCGATGGCATTGGTATCTACGTAGATTTCGTATATGTGCTGACGCCGGTTACCGGGCACGCTCGTCCCGCTGCCGGTTACAGGGCACGCTCGTCCCGCTGCCGGTTACAGGGCACGCTCGTCCCGCTGCCGGTTACAGGGCACGCTCGTCCCGCTGCCGGTTACAGGGCACGCTCGTCCCGCTGCAGGTTACAGGGCACGCTCGTCCCGCTGCAGGTTACAGGGCACGCTCGTGCTGAGTGCAGCCATTACAAACACACCACAATCTACAGCGCCACCCGCTTATTAGAGCGGACGCCGTGTAGTGCTACATTCCCCCTGTATGTAAAGGGGGGTGGCCCACGCCATGCAAGGGACAACACCTGCTCCACTTGTCACTAACCGCACAGCCCGCCATTCTTCAATGACCCCCTCCCCCGGGCCGACACTGAATAAACATGAGTCACATGAAGATGAAATGACGGACACTCTCCTCCCCCTTCATACAGAAGGTCAGAAACCGGGCAGTAATGGAGCAGGCCCGCCACACACCGCCGGTATTACTCCGCTCTATGTCTATGCCGTACACCTGCCCACATCTCACTACAAGCACCGCGCTCACCTTCACACGCCGCCGGCAGCCGCCCCTTTCTACCTTACGTCATTCAATGGCGCCGGAACACGGAGCCAATCAGAAGCCAGTACGCGACGTCATCACGCTTGGCGTGCTGATAGGCAGTGAAAGGCTGTGAGGTGGGATAATAAGTCTTGCGTGCTGTGAGCGCCCGCAGGCGGTGTGTATTGTGTGTGGAGACCCGCCCTCCTCAGACCGTAGTGGCAGCCATGATTTCTGCCAGGCTTGCCGCTTTATGTCTATGAGGGAACTCTTCTGCTGCACTTACAAAACTGTCAGATTCGAGGCACAAGAGATTTACTTCGGTGAATGCAGCACAGCTTTCTAACACATTATACATGTAATAGTATTTACAACTGCATTGCCAGTTATCAAAAAAACAGAAAATAAACCCCACAGCAGTGAGTACGAGCAGTGTAGCTACATGTGTGCACTGGGGCTTGTCATAAAGGGAGTTAACAGCAAATGTATTCCTTCATTTGGAGATATTTAGATATAGCAGATTGGAGCTGTCAATGTGTATTATTCTGCAGGGCTGGGTCTTCAAGTCGCTGTGGAATGAGCTGTGGAGAGGCGTCCTGTGCCAGGAGGAGCGGGTGCTTGGCTGTCTAATGACAATCTAAGGGAAGCGGCTGACGGCCTTGTAACTTTAACGAGGATCGCAACGCAGTGCTTGGACTGTCCGTCAGCTTTCCCTGCCTGAGATTATTATTATAGCGTATTCCATGGCGCTTTACATGTGATAGGGATATACATAGCAAAAACATTTACATAGTCTTAACAAAACGAGTCAGCAACTGGTACAGGAGGAGCGAGGACCCTGCCCGCGAGGGCTCACAGTCTACAAGGGATGGGTGAGGATACAGTAGTTGGGGGTAGAGCTGGTCGTGCAGTGGTATGGTGGAGCGAGGGTTCCTGCAGGTTGTAGGCTTGTCGGAAGAGGTAGGTCTTCAGGTTTCTTTTGAAGGCTTCCATGGTAGGCGAGAGTCTGATGTGTTGGGGTAGAGAGTTCCAGAGATTGGGGTGATGCACGGGAGAAATCTTGTATGCGATTGTGGGAAGAGGAAATAAGAGGGGAGTAGAGAAGGAGATCTTGTGAGGATCGAAGGTTGCGTGCAGGTAAGTACCGGGAGACTAGGTCACAGATGTATGGAGGAGACAGGTTGTGGATGGCTTTGTATGCCATGGTTAGGGTTTTGAACTGGAGTCTCTGGGCAATGGGGAGCCAGTGAAGGGATTGACAGAGGGGAGAGGCCGGGGAATAGCGGTGGGACAGGTGGATTAGTCGAGCAGCAGAGTTTAGGATAGATTGAAGGGGTGCAAGAGTGTTGGAAGGGAGGCCACAGAGCAGGAGGTTGCAGTAGTCGAGGCGGGAGATGATGAGGGCATGCACTAGTGTTTTTGCAGAGTCTGACAGCTAATAGAAATACATGCTGCCATGCTCGGTCAGGAGAGCTGGCGGGCAGTCCGAGCATTGCGTTGCGATCCTAGTCCGAGTTACACGGCCGTCAGACTCTTTTCAAAAGTGATGAATTGATTGTATATTTATGTCCACTAGTAAGAATAAAACTAGGTAAGAAAAATAAAATGAATTATGGGAAAAAAATGAAACCATGCATGCGGCTGAAAATGAACAACAGAGCTGACGGTGACTCTGTCTGCACCATTGTTATCAATGGTGCATACGCCAGAATCTCAATTTGTGGGGGGTCCCGAGGCAAGCCCTGACAGAGCCACAGTACATGGGAAAGAATGTGGTGTGAAAGTGCCCTAAGGAACCAAATTCTATCCTATTTATCCCGCACAGTGAGCTTGGTAACAAAAATATATGTATTACTAGAAATAGTTGTTTTTTTTTCTCTCCTATATTCGAAATATGTAATAAGTCATATTCAACCAAAACTGGTTGTCTCATCTTGTCTTCTGGAGATGGCTCTGAGTGCTGCCCCAGGTGCGGACATATCATTGGTGCAAACTGTGCAGCCGCACAGGGGCCCAAGAGGTAAGGGGGCCCATTTCAACCTCCATAGCAGGTGCAGTTTTGCATTTTTAGGCGCTCTTGGGCTGCAAAGGGCCCATATATTGTTCTTGCACAGGGGCCCTTTTTTGTCTGTGTCCGCCAGTGTGCTGCCCAATGGCTTTGTATGAGGCTTCCTTCACGGATCCCACATATACCCATTATAACTTATAGGGCTGCTCACATGTCATTGGTTTTACTCAAACTGTGTGTCCGTGCAAAACACATGGAGACATGTCTGTTTTTTTTCAAGCAGCATGGATGACAAGGGCGAATGCTTGTTTACGGTCTGTGAAAAACACGTACAGAACACTTATGGTATCCGTGTGTGTTTTTTCTTTTTTAAAAATTCTTGTGTTCTGAACTTTATTTCAAATGACTTTATTGATGTCTGATATGCATTTTTTGTTTGGAGAATAGGAGTTTGTTTGAGCAGCACATGCCTTTTTGCCTGTCCTGTTTTGAGAATTGTTTTTGATGGCCCCACACAGGGGGTGGCCCACCAATTTTGGCCTGGGGGGCAAGCACACAGAAACCGTCCATGAGTAGTGGCCCATCCTTATTGCGTTTACAATATGAAATTCATCGTTAAGGCGGGCTTAAAGGGGTATTTCCATCTCCAAGATCCTATCCCAATATGTAGTAGGTGTGATAATAATATTAGGAAATATCTACAATTAGAAATGTAGTATATTTTTTTCTGATTCGCTATCTCTCTTTTCTCATGTGCAGGCATCGCAGGACCTTAGGTATCCATGGTTACGTCCACTGATAAAGTCACAGTTAGTTAGCTAGTTGCTAGTGGTCGTAACCATGGATACCTAAGGTCCTGCGATGGCTGCACATGAGGTAAGAGAGATAGCGAATCAAAAATACTATACTACAGTTATAATTGAAGGTATTTGCTAATATTATTATTACACCTACTACATATTGGGATAGGATCTTGGAGATGGGAATACCCCTTTAATATATCAGACTAAACAGAAACAACCTCATCAAAGTTCTGATGTTCATTACACAGAAATGGTACTAGAACCAAACTACATAGAAGCAGTAAGAGCACCAAGCCTACTACAAGATATGGTACCAAAACAAAGCTTAGGCTATGTTCTCATGCTGCGTTTTTGCAGCTTTTTTTTCCTGTAGCCATAATCTGCTCTCTTGGCATTAAAAACCCCCATTTTTCAGCATTTTAGTGGCGTTTTTGGGTACAGATTACATGTGCGCTTTGTCAACAATGCTTTTTTAATAAAATTAGTTTTATTCACCAATACACCTAAAAAAGCAGCGGAAAACGCTGTTGCATTTTTTGCAGCATTTTTTCACTTTCTCATTGCTTTCTATGGGTGAAAAAACGCTGTAAAAATGAAGAATTTACATGCTGCAGGTGTCAATTTCAGTCAGGAATAAAAACAACAAATTCTAAAGTGGGGAGGGGAAAAGAGGAAAAGGTGTGAATAATAATTAAAATATAATCTTGATTGAAAAATGCTATTAAAATTAATTGTAAAATTGCAAAAAACATGCATTGACAAATGCATATAAGGTCACCGTCTAGAAATATTACAGTGAACAAATAAAGTAGCACACTGTAACACTGAGTATATAGATGTGAAATATGAAATATGAATAGCATAACTGCTATAAAAAATAGAAATAAATGAAAAATTTTTTGAAAATTTTTTTTAGCGCATGAAATATGAAGTATGGAAAATGAATAGCATTACTGCTGTAAATAAACGAGAAATCTTAGCGCATAAATTGGCCAATTCATGTGTACCTGACAGCCGCGGTAAGGCGTTTCTCGATGTCAGGACCTACCAATGTGAATACCTCTCTAAGAGACCTCCGTCTGCTTATGTGTGGGAAAGACAGATCCTGATGCATTTAAAACCACCTGCGGCATAGGGGTGTTGTTGTTGTTAGAAATATTACAGTGACCCACAAAAACCCGGTTACGTAGTGAGGTAGGAAAGATCTAGGTGGGAATGCCTAATCCAGTCCCTTATAATAAATGGGTTATGGCTGTATATTATACACATACATTTTCCCAATAGAAAATTATAGAATAGAAATGGCTCTCTCAATTGTAGTCAGATAGTATTAATAAGTAACTAAGGACAAACAGAGATAATACTCCCAGTATAACTGGTCAACTGACAGGCATAAAGTCTGTCCCAATTTATTGTCCACATAAATGACAGACTTATCTTAAGTCTGACAACAGGTCTGTATGGTCTGACAGAACCTATTGTGGGGTTCATAGATCATATAATGTTATACCATAATATAGTAAGTACATCTGTAAATATAGATAAGAGGATAACCACCAGATGTATTTTAGCCGCTGGAGTAGATCGACACAGACTCCAATTACTTGTAAGCCTGGTGGTCACCTGGCAGATTTAACCTAAATAGTGGTGAGAGTGGTCTCAGGGTACCCTAAAAACAATGTTCCCATTATTAGGAAGTGGGTCTCCCATACTATCTGCCTATGCAGTGAATGCAAGGGCTGCCAAAAATTGGGAGGCACTCCAATGCACCTTGGAAGAGACGTGGAGGAGGGCCACATAAAATTTTTTTCCCATTAGAAAGGAGCGGGTCTCCTATACTTGTAATGCCCATGCACTAAGTGTATGGGCTGACAAACATTTACCCCTGGGAGTATACATGAACATACTGTATACATTTTTTTTTTTTTACGGGCATCATAAACACCCTTTAAAAAAATTATGTGGGTGTTACATCACGGCCCACGGTCATCCTGCTGATATGGTGGTGGAGGATGAGGATGAGAAGGAGGAGGACGAGAGCAAATAGCCAAAATCAGGAAGCGCATACTCATGTGTGGGTGTGAAAAGGTGCATGAAAATACACCTCCCAAAAAAAGACACTGGATTTCAGTTTGTTATGCTGCTATCATTCGGTGATGTTGAGAAGTCTGGCCCAATCCAGCCCTTGTTCACTTTTATAAGAGTCAGCTTGTCAGCATTTTCAGTTGACAGGCGGATGCGCTTATCAGTTATAATTCCACCAGTGGCACTAAAAACCCGCTGTGATAAAACGCTAGCGGCAGGGCAGGCCAGGACCTCAAAGGCGTGGAGAGCCAGTTCATTCCACGTGTCCAGCTTGGATACCCAATAATTATAAGGCACAGAGGACTCACGGAGGACGTTGGTATGGTCGACAACGTACTCCCTCAGCATCTTCCCAAACTTTGCACTCCTTGTGAGAGTACCCCGCGCCTCAGGGCCTGTGCGATGGGAGGGGCTGAGAAAACTCTCCCAGAACTTTGACAGTGTTCCCCTGCCTCTGCTGGATTAGAGTTGTCTCTCTCTCAGCTGTATTTCTTGGTTGTCCAACGAACTGTAACCTCTGCCGCCAGCGTTTTCAGATGGGAATTTTTTTAATAGTTCCGCAACAAGGGCCTTCTGGTAGTGCCCCATTTTTGTAGACATGTCCACGTCAGGAATAAGAGATATAATGTTCTCCTTGTAGCATGGGTCTAGAAATGTCACCAACCGGTAATGACTGTCACCCAAAATTTTGAAAACGTGAGGGTCACGGGAAAGGCAGAGTAACATAAACTCAGCCATGCGTGCCAGACTGCTAACAGGCAAGACTTCCGTGTCCTAACCAAGCGGACGACTGACCATGCTCTCCTCCTCCTCTTGCTCCCTGTCCTCAGGCCATCCACGGTGAACAGACGGTATGACAGTTGTGCAGGTAGTACCGTCTATAGCGCATGAAACTATCTTCTGTTCTTCCTCCTCCTCTTCCTCATTGTCACCCAGTCCACATTGGGATGAGATGAGGCTGGGCTGTGTGTAATCACCCTGTATGGTTCCTTGCTCCATTTCATCGTGCTCCACCTGCAATGCATCCTCTTTGATTGTGAGCAGAGAGCGTTTCAGAAGACAGAGAAGCGGGATGGTGACGCTAATTATGGTGTCATCGCCGCTCACCATCTTGGTGGAGTCCTCAAAGTTTTGGAGGATGGTACAGATGTCTGACATCCATGTCCACTCCTGAGGTCTTATGTGTGGAGTCTGAACTGAATACCGACGGCTTTGTTGATGCTGGTACTCAACAACTGCCCTCTTCTGCTCACAAATCCTTCCCAACATCTGCAGAGTAGAGTTCCAACACATGGGGACATCACACACCAGTCTGTGAGCCGGAAGCCGCAAACGCTGCTGAAGAACGGCAAGGGCGGCGGAAGTTGTAGCTGACTTTCTAAAATGGGCACACAGGCGGCGTACTTTGACAAGCTGATCTGGCAGCTTCGGGTAGCTTTTGAGAAATCACTAAACCACGAGGTTAAGCACATGGGCCAGGCATGGTACATGTGTGAGCTCTCCTCGCCTCAGAGCTGCCACCAGGTTCCGGCCATTGTCACATACGACCATGCCTGGCTGTAGGTTCAGAGGTGTGAGCCACAGATCTGCCTGCTCTTTCATAGCTGTCCACAACTCTAAGCATATTAGCTTCAGCACAGCCTGTTGCCGCTTGGCCGAGGCAGTGCTGCAGTGCTTTCAGCTTGTGACTGATGTGGTAATTTCGGAGATGGAGGCTGAAGAGGAGGCTGAGGAGGATGAGGTGCAGGAGCTGTAGACTGTGGGGGTAACCCTGATTGACCTAGGGCCTGCAATCCTCAGCGTCGGGAGGATGTGTTCCGTCCCAAGGTCCGACTGGGTCCTGGCTTCCACTATGTTAACCCAGTGTGCCGTCAGTGAGATCTACCGTGCCTACCCACAAGCACTTGTCCACGTGTCTGTGGTTAGGTGGACTTTCCGCATGCACTATGGACAGGGGTTTGGCTTGCACGCACAACAGCGGAAGAAGCAGTGGTGTCACCCGCAGACACTGTTCCTGGACCCTGGGGTTCGGCCCACAAAGTCGGATGCTTAGGCTGCCATGTGCCTGATCATGCTGGTGGTGGTCAGGCTGGTAGTTTTGCTACACGCTCTGCATGTCCTCCTGCTAGGTTGGGTCAGTTACTATATCATCCACCACCTCGTCTTCCACTTCCGCACCCTGGTCCTCCTCCTGACTTTCTGGCAATTGTGTCTCATCATCGTCCACCTCTTGTGACACTTTCCCACCGTCGCCTTCGTGTGACCGTGGCTGCTCAAATATTTGGGCATCACTACATGCGATCTCCTCTTGCCCCGCTTCAAGTGAACCAGGCGAGAGGCCCGAATCTATAAATGAAAAAATGAACAGCTCCTCAGAGTGTCCAAGTGTGGGATCAGTTGTCTCTGGGCACTCGGCATGGTGGGAGGAAGGAGGATCAGGGTGAGTAATATGCGGTCCAGACTCACGGCTACTGAGACTTGACCGTGTGGAAGACAGGGTGTGGTGGCTAAGTGACTGGAAGCATTATCTGCTATCCAACCAATAACTTTTTCACACTGCTCTGTGTTCAATAGAGGTGTTCTGCTGTCCCCTATTAATTGGGACAGGAAGGTCGAGCGAGAAGATGTGGGTGTTTGTTGTGGCACAATTTCAGCTTGCCCACGGCCTCGGACTCTGCATGCACCATCACGTCCAGTTCCCTGTCTCTTGCCACATGCCTTGCCCTTTTTAAATGGAGTACAATATCTTCCACGCTCACTACAAATGGCTGAATTTGGAGCGAACGTATATGTGGTCCGTGTGACGGGCAAACCACAGTTTTAAATAGCTTGCCTGTAGGTTACTATTTTTAACAGCAAACTGGTATCAATAGCTTCACTGACACACTGCAACAAAATTTAAATGGAGGCCAGAAATGGCAATATTTTCAGCGCAATTATATGTGATACATGTGACTGACACACCACAGTTTTAAATAGCTAGATTTTTAGCGCTGTAATATGGAAAGGACCTGGCTGTATTCTGCAGTGCCAACAAGCAAATAGCGCAGATAAACTGTGTTCTCTTGATTGCTTTTTAAGCAAATAATCAGGATTAAGATAAAAAAATAATAATTCTACAACTATCTGTAAAATCACCAGCAGACAGAACTGGAATGGACTCTCTTGCTATGTTCACTGCAGTTTGCTATATACCCTGCCTGCCTGCCTATCATTGATATCTCTGCAGCTGGATTAGTCCTCAGAAGGACTGTTAGTTGAGATGAATATGTGTCTCTAATATAGTCTGGTATACCTACACTAACTAGAAACATGCAAATCTATCCCTAGCTCAGCAGCAGCTCTCCCTACACTGTCTGATTCCGGAGTGACTGTGACGAGCATTGTGGCGCCAGGTCTGATATAGACCTGATGATGCTATGCGGCCAGCCAATCACTGTAATGCCACAACCAACATGGCTGCGGCATTACAGTGTGGCAGACAATCCCTGCATGTTGATTGGCGCTCTAAAGAGACATGCAGGGAGGGGACCCGAGCTCCCGCCGAGCAACCCCAGAAACCCAGGAAATACTCAGCGAGCGCCGAGCATCTCGAGCACTGAGATGCTCGGGCGAGCACCGAACAGTAGCGAGCATGCTCGCTCATCACTAACCCTATCCAAATTCATAGACACAATACAGATAGTGAGAAAGATAGAAAAAATTACATGTATATATATCAAAGTTCCATTAAACATGCTGGACATTAGTAGTGTATATCCAAATTCTATTTACCGTATTTTTCGGACTACAAGACGCATCGGACCATAAGACGCACCTAGGTTTTAGAGGAGGAAAGTAGAATAAATAAATTTAAGCAAAAAATGTGGTCATGATGCACTGTTATGGGGGAGGGGATCTTCTACTAACACAGTTATAGGGGTAATGTCCCCCAATTCTGTACTAATATCACCCATCCTGGTAGATATAGCCCCCCTTCCTGTTATACTTGACCCCCATCCTGGTATGCATGGCACCCCAATCCCCCATCCTGGTATGCATGGCACCCCTCATCTTTCATCTTGGTATGCATGGCACCCCTCATCTTGGTAAGCATGGCACCCCTCATCCTGGTATGCGTGGCACCCTTCATCCCTCATCCTGGTATGCATGGCACCCCTCCATCGTGGTATGCATGGCACCCCTCCATCGTGGTATGCATGGCACCCCTCCATCGTGGTATGCATGGCACCCCTCCATCCTGGTATGCATGGCACCCCTCCATCCTGGTATGCATGGCACCCCTCCATCCTGGTATGCATGGCACCACTCATGCCCATCACACTACACACAAAAAAACTATACTACTCACCTTCCTTCCTTCTGCTCCAGTGCTTTGTCCCGTTCTGCTACCAGCACTGATCTCACAGTGTGAGCCACGCATGACATCACTGCCATGCGCCATCACATGGTGAGATGAGCTGCGGGAATAGTCACTGCTCTCCATGCCGGGACTGTGGACGTGGGGAGTAGTGACTATTCACTCTCCTTAATAGCGCACACGGCTCCTGCAGCGGCTCGGCGATGGCGTGTGCCCTCTATTAAAGAGCATGAATACGCATGGGCGTGGAGAGGGGTGAATATTCATGCTCTCTGATAGCGGCCACGCGTGGCTGCCGAGCAGCTGCAGGAGCCGCGGCCACTGCTGACACTGTGTGCCCGCTATTAAGGAGAATGAATATTCAGTTCTCCTTACGCCGATGGGTGTAGGGAGCAGTGAATATTCATTTTCTTTAGCAGCAGGGACAGTGTAGGTTGCAGCAGCCGGCTGCTGTCTCCTGTGCTCCGCTCCGCTGCCGCTCCCCCCACACACCCACTACCCACAGCAACAGTACACTAGTAGATTCGGACTATAAGACGCAGCCCCCACTTTCCTCCAAAATTTTGGAAGAAGAAAATGCGTCTTATAGTCCGAAAAATACTGTATATAGTCAATTTTTAAGAATGTACACCCCAAAAACACTATAGATTTTAAGCAGAAATAGGAAATAACTGGAACACAGAAATGTCACAGACACAATTAATCACCAAGGGCAAAAGAGATCACTCGCCCTTCACCAATATACAGGATGCACTTTCCCAAGTCCAGAATGTCGTTATTCATTTATCTGGTCCACAATGGGAAAAAAAACATAAAATCTCACTGGTCAAATCACCAGGAGAACAAATATATACATTTATACTTATTTTATGCAATAAAATGCAAATTAATCATGTAAAAATCATATAATGTGATTTTTCTGGTTTTTATTTTTAGATTCTGTCTCTCACAGTTGAAACGTACCTACCATAAAAATTACAGACCTCTCTATTCTTTGTAGGTGGGAAAACTTGCAAAATCGGCAGTGTATCAAATAGTTATTTTCCCCAATGTATAACCCTGATGAGCACCAGTTATTTAGAGCCAAACAGCTGTTCAACTCAGTCAATGCAAGTACAGCAGGAACACCATCAATATGGTATCATTGAAAAAAAGAGATGGCACTTATCATTAGTAGTCCTTCATTAGTTATCCCGACGCGATTCCCCCTGCGTCATCCAGGGTTCATCAGGGGATCGATGGGAGACATCAATCTCCATGTGTCAAGGTAATACCAAGCCTGCTACACAGATATGGTACCAAAACAAAGCTTAGGCTATTTACTCATGCAGCGTTTTTTGCAGTGTTTTTTTTTCCTGTAGCCAAGATCTGCTCTCTTGGCAGTAAAAACACCCATTTTTCAGCATTTTAGTGGTGTTTTTGGGTACAGATTACATGTGTGCTTTATCTACAGTGCGTGTTTAATAAAATTAGTTTTATTCACCAATCTTTTGCAGCATTTTTTCACTTTTTCATTGCTTTCTATGGGTGAAAGAACTTTGAAGAATTTACATGCTGTAGGTTTCAATTTCAGTCAGGAATAAAAACAAGCTGTGCTTGAAATTTCAGAAATCTTGTAGCATTTCCTGTTATTGAAAAAAAGCAGTATTTGGCTGTGTGCACACGATGCATTTTTAATGCGTTTCCGCAGCGTTTTTGCAGCTGCGGAAACGAATTAAAAACGCATGGTAGAAGGGCAGCAATGTTCCCCAATGGAAATCCGCATGTGCTGTGCCCATGCTGCGGATTTTTCTGCAGCGTTTATGCTGCGCTCAAAAATCCGCAGCATGTCCATTTATTTTGACTTGCATTAGAACGCGCCAATACCGCAAGACTGCATTTGTACTTGCGTTATTGGCGCGTTCTAATGTGCGGATGGTACCCGGGTGTGGAGAAGATGAGACTCTCCTCCACACCCAGGTACCATAAAAAAGCTGTAAAAACAAGAATAAAATAAAAAATAAATGTATACTTACCTTCTGTTCGCCCGCGCACCGCTCCTGCTTGGTTCCCGGCACTTTGCAGTGAGTTGAAGGACCTGCGCTGACGTCAGAGTCATGTGACGGGTCACGTGCCGCTGACGTCGGCAGGTCTTTCAATTCACTGTTGCCGGCAAGGGAGAACGGAGTGAGCGGGACACCGGGGGCCATCGGAGGGTAAGTATACATTTTTTTTTTTATTTTTACAACTCTCTCGGGTCACACTATATAAATCCATGCTGTTTGCATGGATTTATATAGTGTGACCTAGTTGTCAGAAGCACTTTCCAAGTAATGCTAATCGCTTGGGAAGCGCTTGTCAATCCGCATGCGGAAATGTCAGTGGGACCGCTTCATTTCCGCATGTCCCTGGCAGGAAAACGAATGTACAACCCGCATGCGTTTTTTTCTGCCAGGGAGATGCAGAAACGCTCAGGAAAAAATCCTGAGCATTTCTGCATCGTGTGTGACGCGCCCCTGGGCCTGTGTCGCGCTGCGTTGCGCACGCGGGAGCTTACCCGGAGCCGGATCTTTTGAGGGTTGTAGTCTCGTGGCGGTGATCCGGTCCGTGCCCAGGGAGTCAGACTAAGTGGCGCTGTATCAGCGGTAGATGTTGGACGACTACGCCACCCGTTGAGTACAGCTAAGGAGCTGCCGCTGCAGGGCAGACCGCTGAGGCCGGTGGTAGGATTGTGCAGCGTGATAGTATCACCCCCAACGGGAGGGGTATGGCCTCAGGGCAGCCGACGTGGATGATGGGGGTAGCAGGAATCACTCAGAGACGATGCGGTGTAATTCAGGGTCTTTACTGGTGATAAAGATAGACCCTCCCGGAGTACTGGCTAGCGATCGGGGCCTGGTCAGTCCTTGAGCAGATGGGATCTCCCCTGGCCAGGCGGAGTTGTAGGCCTCCCAAACTAACTGTACTCTTCTGGCTACCTTGCTAGAGGCGGGTATAAGTAGCCCACGTCCCTGAGTGTACCGTGTGGTGCTCACCCGTATGGCCGGTGACTTGGGGCCTTCTAGTAGCTTCCGCTCCACGACGGCGGTGCTGGTCCCATGCGTGTGACCGTGCCTTCGGGTTTCTTGGCCAGAGGACCTGGAATCCCCTGCCTGACGGATTCTGCTGCTGGGTAGGAGTTAGTCCCCACAGCCTCGGACTCCGGGTCCGGTAAGAAATCTTCTCAGTCAGGGCGAGCTCTGCAGCTGCCAGCCCCTGACTCCTTGTAACACTGCTCCCACAGAGCTCCTGTTGTTTCTTCCCATAGCTGCTTCTCTTCTCTGTCTCTACTTCTGGCATGGCCCAGGAGCTGGGCCCAGACGGAGCCGCAGCTCCCTGTCAGCCCTCCTGGCTGAACTCTCCCTCTGAACTCCCTAACCCTGCCTCAGCCCCAGGTTTATATAGGGGAAGTCCTTCCCCTCCCAGGACTGGGCAGGAGGTGTGGCATGCATAGGATTCCTGACCAAGAGACCTCCCACCTGCTCTCAGACATAACATTGCATTACTGTGGAAACCAGACCCCTGGGGTGCCACATTCCCCCCTAGTGAAATTTAGTACTCCGGGACTAAACATATTTTTTTAGAAAGACATAACAGGGTATAACAATAATAATACAATAAGAAAAACATATAAAGATGGTCACGGCGTGTCCGCAACCGGGTGCAGTTTTTGAAGAAAAGCAAGGTGTCCATTTCACCAAAACAGGGAGACGTAACCAGGTAGGGGTCTGTCCTGCCCCGAGTCCTTAACAGTCTTTAGTCCGTCCTGGGTTACGCTCCAACTATACACAAAGGATTCCCGGTAAATCCACCAAAGACTCCTGTAAATAACTAGAAACACAAAATTATTTACAGGATATGGCCGCTCTCAGTCCTCGGCCAGTGGGGAAAAAGGGATGGCTGCTCACAGTCCTCAGCCTGGTTTAAGATAGGGGCACATGGGGAACAATTCACTAATCCCAACGGGGACCATATTTTAATTAGCAGCAGTCCTTGTACCCTTACGGGTAACTATTTACAGCTCTTTATTCACGCTACTTCCCTTCAGTAGCTATGTCCTCTTTGTGCTCTCTCCTGAGGGTAGTCCTCAGACCCGTCCGGGTCCTCTTGACTTTCCTCGTATTGGTAGTACTGCAGCTCCTCCTCGGTTAGCTGGGTTAGTATCTCTGCGACAGTCCTCCTCCCAGGTGGCCAGGACTTTACCTCCCTTTGGGCTGCCCCGGTTAATTGGGCCACCAGGATGCTCACCCCTTGCTCCTCTGTGAGGGGGTACACCTGGAAGAGGCTATCCAGCTTTTCTCTAAAGTCATGCAGGGTATGTGACTCCCCTGAGTACTGGGGTAGCCAGGCTGCCCCCGGGATATAGGGCATGGTGAAAGGCATGACCGCAACAGCGGTGGCGCTGGCGGGGGTTGAAGCGGTGAAGCTCTCCTCCGTATCCGACATCCTTCTCCCCCCTAGTGGACCGTGGCCTACCTTGCGATGATCCTCTTCCGTAGGCCGCGGCTCCGCAGTGGATCGTCAGGGTTGAGGACCTTCCGTCGCGCTCCTGTGACGTCGGCGTCTGCTGGGCTCCTTCCAGGACCTTACGCAACGTCCGGACGTGAGGCGGGGCTTCAGTTCTCGCGCGCTTTCGGAGTCCACGCCCCTCTTCTTCCCGCGCGGCGTCCTCAAGATGGTGTCCAATGGCGGGAAAACTCCACGTGTGGCGGGAAGAAGGCTGAAGATGGCGCCGGATGGCGGGAAAACTCCACCGATGGCGGGAAGGAAGCGGAAGATGGCGCCGGATGGCGGGAATCTTCACCACATGTAAGTTTGAACAGTCTTTTTCAGGCACGCAGTACCCGGTGGTTGCGGGCATGAGATCCTGCCGACTACGCCAAAAGTTGACGCGCCCCTGGGCCTGTGTCGCGCTGCGTTGCGCACGCGGGAGCTTACCCGGAGCCGGATCTTTTGAGGGTTGTAGTCTCGTGGCGGTGATCCGGTCCGTGCCCAGGGAGTCAGACTAAGTGGCGCTGTATCAGCGGTAGATGTTGGACGACTACGCCACCCGTTGAGTACAGCTAAGGAGCTGCCGCTGCAGGGCAGACCGCTGAGGCCGGTGGTAGGATTGTGCAGCGTGATAGTATCACCCCCAACGGGAGGGGTATGGCCTCAGGGCAGCCGACGTGGATGATGGGGGTAGCAGGAATCACTCAGAGACGATGCGGTGTAATTCAGGGTCTTTACTGGTGATAAAGATAGACCCTCCCGGAGTACTGGCTAGCGATCGGTGCCTGGTCAGTCCTTGAGCAGATGGGATCTCCCCTGGCCAGGCGGAGTTGTAGGCCTCCCAAACTAACTGTACTCTTCTGGCTACCTTGCTAGAGGCGGGTATAAGTAGCCCACGTCCCTGAGTGTACCGTGTGGTGCTCACCCGTATGGCCGGTGACTCGGGGCCTTCTAGTAGCTTCCGCTCCACGACGGCGGTGCTGGTCCCATGCGTGTGACCGTGCCTTCGGGTTTCTTGGCCAGAGGACCTGGAATCCCCTGCCTGACGGATTCTGCTGCTGGGTAGGAGTTAGTCCCCACAGCCTCGGACTCCGGGTCCGGTAAGAAACCTTCTCAGTCAGGGCGAGCTCTGCAGCTGCCAGCCCCTGACTCCTTGTAACACTGCTCCCACAGAGCTCCTGTTGTTTCTTCCCATAGCTGCTTCTCTTCTCTGTCTCTACTTCTGGCATGGCCCAGGAGCTGGGCCCAGCCGGAGCCACAGCTCCCTGTCAGCCCTCCTGGCTGAACTCTCCCTCTGAACTCCCTAACCCTGCCTCAGCCCCAGGTTTATATAGGGGAAGTCCTTCCCCTCCCAGGACTGGGCAGGAGGTGTGGCATGCATAGGATTCCTGACCAAGAGACCTCCCACCTGCTCTCAGACATAACATTGCATTACTGTGGAAACCAGACCCCTGGGGTGCCACATGTGCACATAGCCTTAAACAACCAAAAACAAGCATATTAGACCCCTAATTTTTATTAATATCTTTTGTAAGGTAGCGCTATTTATCACGCTGAGGGCACTCGCTTCACCGGGTCAATTAAAGCATGCATGCAACGTTTTCCGGTAATATGTAGTCCAGCAGTTTATTACACCTCATAAACTGTTTATAACGTAGTCCATCTCAATGGCTCGCAGGAATGTTACACATGTATATCCTCGAGCCTTTTCAGTGGCAGCTGTGCCCGCTTGGCTTCAAATACAGACTTCAGCAAGGTACAGCAACAATATTCATTTAAAGCGATGATTTACCTTTGCCGGGTCTCAGCTGCTTCTATCAGCTCTGTTCTGCCACAGCTGTGGCTTTAAGGGTCCCCAGACATAGTCTCCAGGCCACGTGCCTTCCAAGGCTACTGGTATCCCAGACACAGGGATCTAGCCTCTGCCTTCCAGGCTAGTGGAGTCCCACACAGGGACCAGGCCTCTTGCCTTCCAAGACTACTGGTATCCCAGACACAGAGATCCAGCCTCTGCCTTCCAGGCCTCTCTCTCTCTCCAACTGTTTCAAAACCACCAGGATTTATGTATCTTTCTGTGCACACAGGACCTGTGATGATGTCACAGTCATGTGATCAGTCACCTGAGGTGGAGGTAAATGGTCAGCCCTGGACATTTCAGCAATGCAGCGGCACGCTGTATTACACTTTAAAACACAAGAGATTAAAAACACAAAGCAAAAAAAACCACTGCAAAAACGCTGCTTGTGAACATAGCCTTAGGGTATGAGCATATGACATCTTTTTCAGGTGGATGCAAAAAATGAACATAATGCACAGCAATATAAAAACGACATTGCTGTGCATGTGTTCAGTGTTTTGTTATCTCTTTTAACCGCTTCAATGTTCGGAAACTGTGAAGAGGTTAGAAGACGTTACGCACTCATTTTTCGCCGAACTCGCTCTTCATTATAGTGTAAAAGAAAGAGAAAAGACGTAAGTGGGTCCACTGCAGAAAACGATGGCAAATCTACCAGTGAAGAAACTTCAGGAAAAAGACTGACTAGAGAAACTTGGCTGAACAGACGTCAGGTGCACATACCCATTAGTTTTTTTTTCACACACTGCCAATGATTCGTACACTGTCACGATTCTCTGCTATCACAAGTATGTGATTTTCATAGTTGCAGTCACTTATGTACCACCAGGGGCTGTGTCCTCCTCCCAAGTGCCTGAGGTACAGTACACGCAGACCCAAGTTGATGATCCTTCTGCAGATTTACGGCTACAAGTATAGGAACTGACTTAAGAGCGTGGCTGCTTTATGTAAAACTGTGCAGACTCTCCAGGCATGTTCCCCCGCAAATAGGATCCAATTAGCCTCCAGCCTGGTTGATCTTCCATGGCAACAGCAGACGAGGATACCACCATGACAGCGACGGCTGACCTGCACTGGAAGGAAATCTACTGATCAATTTGACTACACAGGAACAGACCCCTTCTCGCTATAGGAATGATTCATAGAGCAAGGAATGTAACGTTAATGAAAATGTTGAAAAAGAAGATGGGCCCACATGGACTAATGTGAGAGTTCACAAACCATTACACTTTGTGTTACTACAAGAAATCTTGTAAGGACTTACGAACTGAAAGGAGCTCAGTACATCCTGCCTTTGTCAAGGAGACATCCAAAACAGCCAGTGCAGTGAATTCTATATTATGGTCTGTGTGCCCCGCAGCTCCACTTGGGGATGATCAGGAGTGGTTTTGGCCTGTAATCTACAACTAGATTAATATGACTGTTTATATATGTTCAGGTTAATGATATTTTGTTTTATTATGGACTGCCTATCGGCTAAGTAGCTCGAGGACGTGCTACTCTTCACTAGGGGGAATGTGGTGCCTGTGTCTGTAGCGCCACAAAATGCCTGCATGTGTAATCTAACTATCTGTATTGCCAGCAATGGTGAGGGCTAAATTCTTTGCTGTTATCATTACATACACACATTGTTACCCTATCCCTTACTGAAGGACTGTGCAGTTTTGCCTAAAGTAGGAAGTTGTGCATGATCTCTCAGGGAGGGGAGGAGGTGCTTCAGTAGTGGTAGTTGTAGTGTGAGGAAGAAAGCAGCATCATGGAGGGTCCTGGTGCAAAGGAGAGGAGCGTGCTCCCTCTGCAAGGACAAGCTGTACAAGGCCGGGTTTCAGTCCCGAGAGCACAGAGACTTCCAGGGTCTTTGCTAAGCTGAAAGACTGCTCAGTCTTTATGACTGGCAGAAAAGTGCTTTTTCCTAGGGGCTCAGTGGTGCATAGAATCAGGAACACTACTAGAGGAGAACGTAGGTCTTTTCCACAGGATTCAAGCTGTCTGCTCACTGGAAGAGATCACAGATCCATTAATAGTCTACCTTGGACCCCTGGGGATCAAAGGAATCGTCTATTAGAGATATACTTAGCAACAGGACGGCTACACAACCTCACAGCAGAGAATCTGAACCCCCACCATGCAGGTCTGACCAAAACCCTGTATGTGAACTGTATAGAAGCTTCTGAAACTGTTGCAGAATTCCAGTAAAAGGTACAAAATGGTTATTACCCTGTCTCAAGCTGATTATTCCTTGCTGCACCATTCCTGCTCCAACTCCCCTGGGAGCCAGCCCTGGTTGGGAAGGATAACCATCTGGCACTGCTCATCACCACCTAACTCCCAGGGGCCCTCATCAGTGCCCGGCTATACCAGGCCAAACATCCCAACTGGCGTCACAGACCTTTTTATTATTTTATTATTAACCCCCACAATTAACAAAGACTGGCACGCACCCCCGGTCGGACCATAACAGCATTCGGACCACCATGCACTTGTACCGTGACCGCAGCGGCACGGCTACTAAAAAATAAAATTATATTGTATGTTACTCTATGTGTTCAGTATCAATAGTTTTTCGCCAGTTAACCAACTCTGGAAAAGTTTATTTTTTACAGTGGGGGAAATAAGTATTTGATCCCTTGCTGTTTTTGTACATTTGTCCACTGACAAAGGCATGAACAGTCTCTAATTTTAAGGGTAGGTTAATTTTAACATTGAGAAATAGAATATCCCCCCAAAAAATCAAGAAAATCACATTGTATAAATTAGATAAATTTATTTGCATTTTGCAGTGAGAAATAAGTATTTGATCCCCTACAAGCCATTATAAGTTTTGGCTCCTACAGACCAGTTAGACGCTCTTAATCAACCTGTTACCTGTATAAAAGACTCCTGTCCACATACTCAATTAATCAGTCAGACTCAAACCTCTACAACATGGGCAAGACCAATGAGCTTTCAAAGGATGTCAGGGACAAGATCATAGACCTGCACAAAGCGGGAATGGGCTACAAAACCATACGTAAGATGCTTAGCGAGAAGGAGACAACTGTTGGCGCAATAGTAAGAAAATGGAAGAAATATAAAATGACTGTAAATCGACATCGATCTGGGGCACCATGCAAAATCTCACCTCGTGGGGTATCCTTGATCATGAAGAGGGTGAGAGATCAGCCTAAAACTACACGGGGGGGGGGACTTGTTAATAATCTCAAGGCAGCTAGGATCACAGTCACCAAGAAAACCATTGGTAACACATTACACCTTAAAGGTTTAAAATCCTGCAGTGCCCGCAAGGTCCCCCTGCTCAAGAAGGCACATGTGCAGGCCCGTCTGAAGTTTGCCAATGAACACCTGGATGATTCTGTGAGTTATTAGGAGAAGGTGCTGTGGTCAGATGAGACGAAAATTGAGCTCTTTGGCATTTACTCAACTCGCTGTGTTTGGAGGAAGAAGAAGGATGAGTACAACCCTAAGAACATCGTCCCAACTGTGAAGCATGGTGCGGGAAACATTATACTTTGGTGATGCTTTTCTGCAAAGGGGACATGACGACTGCACCGTACTGAAGGGAAGATGGATTGGGTCATGTATCGCGAGATTTTGGCCAACAACCTCCTTCCCTCAGTAAGAGCATTGAAGATGGGTCGTGGCTGGGCCTTCCAGCAAGACAATGACCCAAAACATACAGCCAAGGCAACAAAGGAGTGGCTCAAACAGAAGCACAGTAAGGTCATGGAGTGGCCTAGCCAGTCTCCAGACCTTAATCCCTGTTGTGATCTGCAACAAGTACTAAGGAAAGAAAGGGAAAACTGTCCCTACAGTAAAACTAAGCTGAATCCCTACGATGTAGCGGGCTGCCTGTTCCTAGCGAACAGACCCGCCTTAGTCCTCGGCTAGTCTGAACGAAGACCTATAGAATAAGGGGAGGGGTCCCTAAAAGAACTAAGGACTGAA
Organism: Phyllobates terribilis; assembly: GCF_046119375.1. NCBI lineage: Eukaryota > Metazoa > Chordata > Amphibia > Anura > Dendrobatidae > Phyllobates > Phyllobates terribilis. Next base: position 371,439,376 of record NW_027362762.1, on the reverse strand, counting down.
ACAAAGATGGGACACCTCCTAAGCAGAGAAGTTGTTGCACAACACAAAAAGACAAAGAGACAAAAAAGTACTAGAGGTCCCAGAAGGACCAAACGAACTGCCAGAGAAAAGCACAGAATCACCTGGCTAGAGAAACAGTCAAACACTGAAGTCCAGCACAGCCAAAAGGGCAGAGCTGGAATATAAAGGCAGATGGTTACGTGACCGCAAAACACAAGATGGAAAAAACAAACAGGAGGGTTCTAACAATCCCATAGAAAATTTATAAAGGAAGTTGAAGCTCCGAGTTGCCAAGCGACAGCCTCAAAATCTTAATGATTTAGAGATGATCTGTAAAGAGGAGTGGACCAAAATTCCTCCTGACATGTGCGCAAACCTGATCATCAACTACAAAAAACGTCTGACTGCTGTGCTTGCCAACAAGGGTTTTGTCACCAAGTATTAAGTGTTGTTTGCCAGAGGGATCAAATATTTATTTCTCACTGCAAAAGGCAAATAAATTTATCTCATTTATACAATGTGATTTTCTTGATTTTGTTTTAGATATTCTATATCTCAATGTTAAAATTAACTTAACTTTAAAATTATAGACTGTTCATGTCTTTGTCAGTGGGCAAACTTACAAAAACAGCAAGGAATCAAATACTTATTTCTTCCACTGTATACTCCGTTATTGTTTCTGATAATCTTTCAATTTGTATTACAGAATGATTTCATTCATTTAATATGTTTGTTGCTATGCTGCCACTTAGTGGCAGATTGTTAAATGACATGCTGTATTACTAAAAGGTAAAGTTTCTCCTTAGGTATCTTCCAGAAGTCAGTGTTTTTCACGTACGCAAATAACGGTGCACATGCCATCAGTATTTCTTCAATGTCCCAGTTTTTACTATTTTTAACAGTTTTTACCATTTTACCATTCAGCAGTGACACATGGAAAACTAAATAACTGACAAGTCTTCTGCTATTCATTGCAATATTAATCATAGATAGCACATAGACTGTACACTGATATCATCCGTGTGCTGTACATGATTTTTACAAACCCATAGACTTGTGGGGTTTCTATGGATAATTTCATTGTGATGTTTTTTGCTGTTCGCGAATAAATAGAAATGTGAATAGCAGTGTAGACTTTATCCTTTCACGACATTTGAAGTATCTATACGTCATGGTCTGGTAGGGGTTCCTGACCACTGATGTATAGCAACGTAATGGCAATCATGCGTGACACAGGAGAAGTGCCAGCAGCTCGGCGTATGTGACAACCGATTCCCGGCTGTCACAGCCAAGAGCGATGCCCACACCGCCTATGGCTGCTTAACCCCCTAAATGCTGTGATCTATATTAATCGCAACATTTAGAAGGCTAGGAGAGGGAAGGGGCTCCCTCTCCCTTCCAATCAGCACCGCCGTGACGTCATCGCGAGGGCGCTATGGTCGTCATGGCAACCCGAGGTCGTCATGACAACCTCCAGGTCTGTCAGCGACGGTGGCCTGCTTAGACCTTCTGTCAGTGTAATACTGACAGGTATAATGCAATGCATTATACCAGCAATCATAGTAATAAAAGTTAAAGTCCCATAGAGGGACTAAGTAAAAAAAAATAAATCACAAAATAATTTTAAAAAGTATTATACCCATAAAGACGTATATTTATGTAAAAAAACAAACAAAAAAAGTACATATATTTGATATCGCCACATCCAGAATGACCTGTTCTATAAAACTGTCACACTAGTTAACCCCTCCAATGAGCACCATAAAAAAGTGGCAAAAAATTATGCTTTTTCATTATATTGCAACAAAAAGTGTAATAAAACTAAATCAAAAAGTCAAAAGTAAATAAAAATGGTATCGCTGGAAATTCCATCTTGTCCTGCAAAGACATAAAGAAATGATATAAATATGGTATCGCTGTACCTGTACTGACCTGAATAATAAAGCTGCCTTATCAATTTTACCACACGCGGAACGGTATAAAAAAAATTCCTGAATTGCTGGTTGTTGTTCATTTTGCTGCCCAAAAATCAGAATAGAAAGCGTTCAAAAAATGTTGTGCCCAAAAATGGTACCATTACAAACATCAACCCTTCCTGCTAAATACAAGCCCTTACATGACTCTGTCGGCTGAAATATGGAAAAAATATAGCTCTCAAAATATGTCGATGCACAAAAAAAAGCCTCTTTTAGTGTGTGACAGCAACCAAACAGAAAAATATATAAATCTGGTATCGCTGTAATCGCACTGACCCGAAGAATAAAGTCGCCTAATCACTTATACCGCGTGAGGAATAGCATAAAAAATAAGTAGAACCAATTCTCCACCTGCTGTTGATTTGTTAATTCTGCCTCCCAAAGATTGCAGAAAGGCTCGACGCTGAGCACTTACACTGGGGTTTCTGTGTAAATCTCTGAAATATGTAATTCAGATGGAACCCCCTGCGGAAGATTCCCTATAATGAGAGAGATGGAGACACTGTGGACGTCGTCTGACCTGTGATCCGGCGGTGTCCGTCTTTTTAGGCATGCATAAAAGCATAGTCCACCACCGTTTTGTGCACTTCTGAAAAGAAGGACACCGCTGAACAGAGGCCAAACGGAGTCCAGAGTAACTCTGCTGCCTTATTATAGTGAATGGATCCCTCGGTGTTTCTTCTGAATTACGTCATTCGGAGATTTAGATGGAAATCCCAATATAAGTGCTCAACGCAGAGTGCAGGATAAATGTGATCCCAAATGTTATGTAAAATATTCCCAATAAAAGCTGCAACTCAATCCACAAAAAAAGCAAATCCCCACTCAGGTCCGTCATCTGTCAAAGGAAATATAGGGGGCTTACATGTTACTGGTAGCGCAAAGGCTTTGAAAAAGCGCTATGGCTCCTCGCCCCCAAAAGAAATTCATCAAATTTTGCACTCCTAAATCCAAATGCCCACTCCCTTATGATCCCCACAGTGTGCCTAAATCACAATTAGCATGCACATGTTTGGCATTTCTGTAGCTATAACAGTCCGCTTAATTTATGGGGGTGTGTCTCCAGAAGCACGAGCTGTTCATAATGTGCTGGTCACTACAACGTACTGGGCACTACACTGGCAGATTTACAATTTTCACTTCACAACATCCATTGCTGCTCGTTTCTGGAAAATACACATGGAGTCAAAATCATCAATACACCTGTGGATAAATTCCCAGAGGGGTGTAATTTCCAAAATGGAGTCACTGGAGGGGGTGATTCTGCTCTTCTACCACTTAGGGTCTCTGTATATGGAGTCTGCAAATTATTCTAGGAAAATCTATGCTCCAAGAGTAACATAGCTCTTCGTCCCTCAAAAGTCTTGCCATGTGGCTAAGCAGTATTGTACAGCCACATATGGGGTGTTTCCAAGTTCAGCAGAAATTGTGTGACAAATATTCGTGCCATTTTTACCCATTTCCCTTTGTGAAATTGTAAAATCTGGGGCTAAAACAAAATTTTTGTGTTAAAAATGTAATTATTTTTTCTTCACTGCCTAATGATATAAAATTCTGTGACACACCCGTGGTGTCAATATGATCACTGCACCTTTGGATGAATTCATTGAGAAGTGTAGTTTGTAAAATGGGAGTCACTTATGAGTTGTTCCACTGTTCTGGCACCTCAGTGGCTCTGCCAACGTGACATGGCACTCTCAAATCAGTCCAGCAAAATCTGAACTCCAATATGGCGCTTCTATCCTTATGAGATTTGCACTGTGCCTCAAAAGTAGTTTTCGACCACATATTGGGTATTGACGTACTCAGGAGAAATTGCACAATAAATTGCACCATCCTATTATCCCTTTTGAAAATTAAAAACTTGGGGCCAAAGAAAAATTTTAGTGGAAAAAATGGTAATTTTCCATTGATTCTGCCCAATGTTATACAATTCTGTGAATTGCCAGAGGCTTAAAAATGTTTACTACACCCCAAATGAATTCCTCAAGAGGTGCAGTGACCAAAATAGGGTCACTTTGGGGAGGTTTCTGCTGTTGTGGCATGTCAGGGGTTCTTCAAATGTGACATGGCATCTGCAATCTCTTCCAGCGAAAATTGCGCTCCAGAATTGAGTTTGCGCTCCTTTGTTCCGAGCCCTGCAGTGCACTCAAACAATAATTTTCCACCATACATAGGGTATCGGTGTACTCAGGGGAAATTGCACTACAAATTGAATCATCCGTTTTCTTCTGTTACCTTTGTGAAAATGAAAAATTTGGGGCTGAAGCAACGTTTTTGCGGGAAGAATGTATTTTTTCATTTTCACGGCTCAGCGTTATAAAATTCTGTGAAGCACCTGTCGGTTCAAGGTGCTCACTACACCTCTAGGTAAGTTCCGTGAGGGGTGTAGTTTCTTAAATGGGGTGATTTGTGGGGGGGCGGGGGGGGGGCTTGCACTGTTTAGGCACATCAAGCGGCTCTGCAAATGCGACATGGCGTCCGCTATGTATTCCCGTCAATTTTGCGTGCCAACAGTCAAATGGTGCTCCTTCTCAGCCCGGTAGTTTTCCACCACATATTGGCTATCAGTGTACTCAGGAGAAATTGCACAACGAATGCTATGGTCCATTTTTTCCTGTTAGCTATGTGAAAATGGGAAAAAGCAACATTTTCATTTATTTCTTCAACAGTGCTTTAATTCCTATGACGCGCCTGAAAGGTTCATAAACTTCTTGATTTATGATTTTGAGCACTTTGAGGAAGTTTTTTTTTAAAATGGGTATTTGGGTATTTTCTGTCATGCAGTGCTGCTCACCATTATTGGCACCCCTTCATTTTTTTTCATAGACTGTACAGTATCGTCAGAAATAAATGGAAATGTACCAAAAGTTATATCCTCAGGATTTTTTAACTAGTGGTCCAAAGTAATACAACAACAAAACATTGTTTTTCAACTTTCATGTTGCAATTTTAAAGAAAAAACAGAATAAACAGCTTGTGCAGCAATAAAGGCACCCCTAATTAATACTTTGTTGCACACCCTTTGGTATTGCTGACAGCCTCCAAACTTTCTTGTAGCCATCTATAAGCTTCTCCCACTCTTCCTTTGCAGTTTGTTCAAGCCTTTGAATGTTTGCAGTGTTCTTTTTCCCAATGGCAGATTTCAGATCACCACAAAGATTTTCAATGGGGTTGAGGTCAGGACTCATTGCTGGCCATTTTGAAACAGTCCATTTTTTCTTTTTCAACCATTCCTGCTTACTTTTGGATATGTGTTTAGGTCATTGTCTTGCTGAAGTACCCATGATCTTCGACTCAAACCAAGTTTTCTTACACTGGGTAGGACATTTCGCTCTAAAATCTCTTGATTATTCTCTGATTTCATGATTCCTGTGATACGGTCATGGCCTCTAGTTCAAAACGCAACAAAGCAACCCCACAGCATTATGGATCCTCCACCATGCTTAAGTGTTGATAAGGTGTTCTTTTCCTTATAAGCTTCATTGCGCCATCTGTAAACAAACTGTTGCTTTGCATTGCCAAAAAGCTCTATTTTTGTTTCATTTGTCTCCAAAATATCTTCCCAGAAGGATTGTGGTTTGTTAAGGTAATCTTTGGCAAAGATCAGTTGTTCCTTTTTATGTCTTTTCTTCCTTGACCTTCACCCATAAAGCTCTGCTTGGTTTAGTGTGCGATGTATGGTACTTGTTGAAACCATGACCCAAGACTGTTCCAGGTTGGCCTTCAGGTCTTTGGATGTTTGACGTGGTGTTTTTTTCCACCATTCGCACCAACCTTCGAAGACATCTCTTGTCAATTTTCCTCTTTCTCCCACGTTCAGGGAGATTTTAGTCCGTTCCATGCTTGGCAAACTTCTTAATAACATTGTGCACTGTTGAAACTAGAATACCAAGGTCTTTGGAGATGGCCTTATACCCTTTGGAAGTCTTGTGTTTGCTAATAATAGCAGTTCTGGTGTCCTCAGACAGCTCCTTGTCTTCACCATTATGTCAAAGAAACAGGGTCTTACCATGTGGCTTTTTAAAACACTGAAGTCATCATTGAATGGCTAATTCATGTCACATGGGCACCAACAATTAATCACAAGTGAATCTATTTTGTGATTTACTACAGGCTAGTCAAAATGTGTTTCCATACTAAATTAATGTAAAGTGTGCCAATACCAGTGCACAGCAAGCTGTGGGTGTTTTTTGTTTTAAATTATTGTTTGTCATTTGCTCTTTTGTATTTAACACGAGTGCTCTATCCCAAAAAATTGTTTCACTTTATTAATTTTTTTCAGGAGATATTCCACATTATGTACTTAAACTTCATGGGTGCCAATAACGATGAGCAGGACTGTATAGGCCCACCAAAGTAACTTCAATCGTAATGTGGTCTCTAAAAAAATGTTTTTGTAAATTTTGTTGGAAAAATTAAAAATTGCTTTTAATCCTTCAAACTTCGTAACAAAAAAATTGTGTTTCAAAAATGATGCTGATGTAAAGCAGACATGTGGTAAATGTTGTTTATTAACTATATTTGTGTGATATAACTTTCTGGTTTAAGGGCATAAAAATTATAAGTTGAAAATTGAGAGATTTTCAAAATTTTAACCAAAATTCCAATATTTTCACAAATAAGCACAAAAAATGTCGACCTAAATATACCGTTAACATAAAGTACAGTATGTTAAAAAAAACAGTCTCAGAATCACTGGGATAAGTTGAAGCTTTCCAGAGTTATTGTCTCATAAAGTGACACTGGTCAGAATTATAAAATTTAGCCAGGTCAGGAAGGTGAAAACAGGCTCGGGGGTGAAGGGGTACATGTTTTATCTGTGAAAATCATGGGTGAAAAACGGATGTCTGAATGAGGCCTAATGGAGAGCACCAATGTGGCTTGTGGATACGTATAGGCAATGCAATACTCTCCTGCGAAAATAAATATTCAGAGCAGTGGCTCTTGTGCCACCTCTTGGAATTACCAACCCTAAAAGTAGGTATTGACTCTTTAACCCCTTTACAACCCAAGGTGGTTTGCACGTTAATGACCAGGCCAATTTTTACAATTCTGACCACTGTCACTTTATGAGGTAATTACTCTGGAACGCTTCCACAGATCCCCCTGATTCTGAGAATGTTTTTTCGTGACATATTGTACTTCATGATTGTGGTAAAATTTCTTCGATATCACTTGCGTTTATTTGTGAAAAAAATGGAAATTTGTCGAAAATTTTGAAAATTTTGCAATTTTCAAAATTTGAATTTTTTATGCCCTTACATCAGAGAGATATGTCACACAAAATAGTTAATAAATAACATTTCCCACATGTTTACTTTACATCAGCACAATTTTGGAACCAAAATTTTTTTTTGTTATGGAGCTATAAGGGTTAAAAGTTGACCAGCGATTTCTCATTTTTCCAACAAAATTTACAAAACCATTTTTCTAGGGACCACATCACATTTGAAGTCACTTTGAGAGGTCTTTATGACAGAAAATACCCAAAAGTGACACCATTCTAAAAACTGCACCCCTGAAGGTGCTCAAAACCACATTCAAGAACTTTATTAACCCTTCAGGTGCTTCACAGGAATTTTTGGAATGTGGAAGAAAAAAATGAACATTTAACTTTTTTCACAAAAATGTTACTTTAGACCCAATTTTTTTTATTTTCGCAGGGGTAACAGGAAAAAATGGACCCCAAAATTTGTTGTGCAATTTCCCCTGGGCACGCAGATACCCCATATGTGGGGAAAAAACACTGTTTGGGCGCACGGCAGGGCTCGGAAGGGAAGGAGCGCCATTTGAATTTTCGATTGTAAAATTTGCTTGAATAATTAGCGGACGCCATGTTGCGTTTGGAGAGCTCCTGATGTGCCTAAACAGTGGAAACCCCCCACAAGTGACCCCATTTTGGAAACTAGACCCCCCTGGGAACTTATCTAGATGGGTGGTGAGCATTTTGAACCCCCAGGTGCTTCACAAATTAATCCGTAAAAATGAAAAAGTGTTTTTTTTCCCAGTTTTTCATTTTTACGAATCAATTTTTGAAGCACCAGGGTGTTCCAAGTGCTCACTATGCATCTAGATAGGTGCCTTTGGGGGTCTAGTTTCCAAAATGGGGTCACTTGTGGGGGAGCTCCAATGTTTAGGCACACAGGGGCTCTCCAAACGCGATCTGGTGTCCGCTAACAAATTGAATGGAAAATCGGCTCAAATTGTTAGCGGACACCATGTTGCGTTTGGAGTGCGCCTGTGTGCCTAAACATTGGAGCTCATCCCACAAGTGACCCCATTTTGGAAACTAGAACCCCCAAGGCACCTATCTAGATGCATAGTGAGCACTTGGAACCCCCAGGTGCTTCACAAATTAATCTGTAAAAATAAAAAAGTGTTTTTTTTTCCACTTTTTCATTTTTACGAATCAATTTATGCAGCACCTGGGGGTTCCAAGTGCTCACTATGCATCTATATATGTGCCTTGGGTGGTCTAGTTTCCAAAATGGGGTCACTTGTGGGGGAGCTCCAATGTTTAGGCACACAGGGGCTCTCCAAACGTGACATGGTGTCCGCTAACAAATTGGAACCATGTCGTGTTTGGAGAGCCCCTGTGTGTCTAAACATTAGAGCTCCCCCATAAGTGACTCCATTTTGGAAACTAGACCCTCCAAGGCACCTATCTAGATGCATAGTGAGCACTTGGAACCCCTCGGTGCTTCACAAATTGATTCGTAAAAATTAAAAAGTATTTTTTCTTCCACTTTTTCATTTTTACGAATCAATTTGTGAAGCACCTGGGGGTTCCAAATGCTCACTATGCATCTAGATAGGTGCCTTGGGGGGTCTAGTTTCCAAAATGGGGTCACTTGTGGGGGAGCTCCAATGTTTAGGCACAACAGGGGCTCTCCAAACGCAACATCGTGTCCGCTAACAATTTGAGCCGATTTTCTATTCAATTTGGTAGCGGACACCATTTCGCGTTTGGAGAGCCCCTGTGTGCCTAAACAGTGGAAACCCCCCACAAGTGACCCCATTTTGGAAACTAGACCCCTCAAGGATTTTATCAAGGGGTATAGTGAACATTTTGAACCCAGAGGTACGACACAGAATTTGATAACATTAGGTCATCATATTGAATAAGTTGTCATTAGTCTTGAGCGCAAGTGCTCGCTACTTGAGTTTGCATGGGGTACTCAGGTATGCACCATGTACTGCGTGTGCTCGAGTGACATGCTCGAGTCCCTGCCCCGCATGTTTAACGGTTATTAGACACCCAAAAAAAAACATGCGGGGATCGCTCGTGCATGGCAGGCAATCCCCGCAAAGTTTTTTTGGCCGCGAAGCACATGGGGCGGAGACTCAAGCATGTCACTCAAATAGCCACGATACTCAATGCATACCAGAGCACCCGATGCAAACTCAAGTAGCGAGCACTTGCGCTCAACACTAGTCGCCATATCGTCATCTTTTTTTTTAACTTTTGAAAAAAATCCCAACCCCAACCCTAACCCCAACCCCAACCCCAACCCTAACCCCAACCCCAGCCCTAACCCTACCCTAATCCTAGCACAACCCTAACCCGAGAGTTTATTTTTTACGCTGTTCCTCGTGCGGTATAAGTGATGAGATTACTTTATTCTTCGGGTCAGTGCGATTACAGTGATACCAGAATCATATGGGGTTTTTATGATTGACAGCTGTCACATACTAAAAGACGCATTTTTTGTAAAATCTAGTTTTTGCATCACCATATTTTGAGAGCTATAATTTTTCTATATTTTGGCAGACAAAATCATGTGATGGCTTGTTTTTTGCAGGATGACTTGACGTTTTTATTGGTGCCATTTTCAGGCACGTGTCATTTTTTGATCGCTTTCTATTCCGATTTTTGGGAGGCAGAATTTACAAAAACCAACAATTCAGGAATTTTTTTTTTTTTTTATTTTTTTTATTCTGTTCCACGTGTGGTAAAATTGATAAGGCAGCTTTATTCTTTGGGTCAGTACGTTTACAACGGTACCACATTTATATAGTTTTTCTATGTTTTGGCGCATTTACACAATAAAAGCTATTTTATAGAAAAAAATCTTTTTTAGCATCGCTTTATTCTGAGAGCTATACCTTTTTGATTTTTCGGATGATTTAGCTGTATGGTGGCTTGTTTTTTGCGGGACAAGATGACATTTTCAGCGGTACCATTTTTATTTATATTCTTCTTTTTGATCGCGTGTTATTACATTTTTTGTTTGGCGGTATGATAAAGCATTGTTTTTTGCTTTGTTTTTTATTTTTATTTTTTACCGTGTCCACTGAAGGGGCTAACTAGTGGGACAGTTTTATAGGTCAGGTCGTTCCGGACACGGCGATACCAAATATGTGTACTTTTATTGTTTGTTTGCTTTTTTTTCATAATAATATTTATTGATGGGTACATTATATTTTTATTTTTGGTGGATTATTATTATTATTTTTTTTTTTTTATTATTTTTTTAATTTTTTTTTTCACTTTCTGAGAGTTTTTACACTTTTTTACTTTGTCCCACTCTGGGACTTTCACTTTTTTTATTCTGATCGCCTGCACAGCATAGGGATGGAGCACCATCCCTGTGCCATGCAGGCAGTCAGCGCTGCACAGTGAGAAGATTGTTTGGTCCTGCACTGCGCATGACCAAACAATGTTCCTGCTGCCTGGTGACCCGGATGTTGTCATGACGACATCGGGTCGTCATGGCAACACCCGGGAAGCCGCGGCAGACAGCGCTGGAGGCCGGAAGAGGAGGTGAGTATACCGATCACCTCCCCTTGCCACCGCAATGCAGCGATCGACTTCGATCGCAGCATTGCGGGGGTTAATGTGCCGGGAGCGGTGCAGGACCGCTCCCTGCACATAGTACCGGGTGTCAGCTGTGACAATCAGCTGACACCCGGCGGCGATCGCTCCCGCCCAGCCTGTGTGCGCGCGCGATCGCGATGACGTACTAATACGGGTCAGGCTCTTAAAGCCCAGGGCACAGACACGTATTAGTATGTCATGGGCTTTAAAGGGGTTTTCCACTACTGAGAGTAGACCTCATTCCGTTTTCAGTAAATAGTAGTGTGATGTGCTTTACCAAAAAGCTCTATCTTGGCCTCATCTGTCCACAAGAAGCTTTCCCAGCAGGATTTTTTGGCTTACTCAGGTACATTTTTGCAAACTGCAGTTTAACTTTTTATGTCTTTGTCAGTCAGTCCTCCTGGGTCTCCTGCCATAGTGTTAATTTAATTCAAATGTCGACAAATCACGCTGACACAGAGGCTCTCTGAGCCTGCAGGACAGCTTGAATTTCTTTGGAACTTGCTTGGGGCTGCTTATGCACCATCCGGACTATACTGCGTTGCAATCTTTCATCACTTTTTCTCTGCCATCCATGTCCAGGGAGATTAGCTATAGTACCATGGGTTGTAAATTTCTCGATAATGTTGCGCACCATGGACAAAGATACATCAAGATCTCTGGAGATGGACTTGTAACCTTGAGATTGTTGATATTTTTCAACAATTTTGGTTTTCAAGTCCTCAGACAGTTCTATTCTCTTTTCAGTTCTCCACACTTAGTGTGGCACACACAGACCCACAATGCAAAGATTGAGTCAATTTCTCCCCTTTTTATCTGGTTTCAGGTGTGATTTTCATATTACCCACATCTGTTACTTGCCACAGGGGAGTGTGAACGAGCATCACATGCTTGCTTGAAACAAAGTTGTTTACCCACAATTTTGGAAAGGTGCCAGAAATTTTGTCGGAACCATTTTTGGTGTTTTGAGTGAAATTTATGTCCAATTTGCCTATTTTTCTCTTTTTTTGTGCTGTTCCAATACACACAATGGAAATGCACATGTGTATAACAAAAACTGTGTAATTGCAATACTTTTCTGGAAGAAATACTTCATTTTATGGAACAATTTCAAGGGTGCCAACACTTTCGGCCATGAGTGTATGTGGGGTCCTGCTGTCCTAACACCTCAGAGACTTTGCCAGTGTGACATGGCCCCCGCAAACCATTCCAGGCAACTATATTAATATCACCAGCATATTTATCACCAATGGAGCCTTTGATATGAGTTTTATTTCCACTCTTTGATTCTTGTTAAAGAGAACTTGTCAGCAGGATTTTGTAATGTAAACTGAAGACATGGCTGTAATGGCGCTGCTGTTACATTGATTACATTGATACCTTTGGTGAAGAAATCCTTTTTGTTGTTGTCACGCCAGGTGTGGGAAAGACTTAGTGCAACACAGAGGGAAGAGAGAAAGGGAGCCCAGACACTAGCGAAAGGGGGAAGTGGAGACCTCCTAGTCTGGTCTAGTGTCATCCTGTCTCAACTAACGTCCCTATATTGCCTCTTCAGCAATTGCCGCATGCGTGCCTCGCCCTGTCTTTCCCTGGCGTATTGCTAAGGCTAGGGATGGGAGGAGATGAGCACTAGTCGATCTCCACTAAACTCTATAGACAACAAGGGTAGACAAACAGGGGGAGAATGCTTAGCTTTAGACGACTCCAGACAAATGCAAACTCGGCCTCAAGCTCCCGAGAGGACTAAGTACTGCTCTTGCTCAAGCCTTCACAAGTAGAAATGAATATAGCCAGCACCTGCCTCTCAGTCACACCAGATATACAGTACAGACCAAAAGTTTGGACACAACTTCTCATTTAAAGATTTTTCTGTATTTTCATGACTATGAAAATTGTACATTCACACTGAAGGCATCAAAACTATGAATTACCACATGTGGAATTATATACTTAACAAAAAAGTGTGAAACAACTGAAAATATGTCTTATATTCTAGGTTCTTCACAGTAGCCACCTTTTGCTTTGATGACTGCTTTGCACACTCTTGGCATTCTCTTGATGAGCTTCAAGAGGTATTCACCGGAAATGGTCTTCCAACAATCTTGAAGGAGTTCCCAGAGATGCTTAGCACTTGTTGGCCCTTTTGCCTTCACTCTGCGGTCCAGCTCACCCTAAACCATCTCGATTGGGTTCAGGTCTGGTGACTGTAGAGGCCAAGTCATCTGGCGTAGCCCCCCATCACTCTCCTTCTTGGTCAAATAGCCCTTACACAGCCTGGAGGTGTGTTTGGGGTCATTGTCCTGTTGAAAAATAAATGATGGTCCAACTAAACGCAAACCGGATGGAATAGCATGCCGCTGCAAGATGCTGTGGTAGCCATGCTGGTTCAGTATGCCTTCAATTTTGAATAAATCCCCAACAGTGTCACCAGCAAAGCACCCCCACACCATCACACCTCCTCCTCCATGCTTCACGGTGGGAACCAGGCATGTAGAGTCCATCCATTCACCTTTTCTTTGGAAGCAAAGATCTCAAATTTGGACTCATCAGACCAAAGCACAGATTTCCACTGGTCTAATATTCATTACTTGTGTTCTTTAGCCCAAACAAGTCTCTTCTTCTTGTTGCCTGTCCTTAGCAGTGGTTTCCTAGCAGCTATTTTGCCATGAAGGCCTGCTGCACAAAGTCTCCTCTGAACAGTTGTTGTAGAGATGTGTCTGCTGCTAGAACTCTGTGTGGCATTGACCTGGTCTTTAATCTGAGCTGCTGTTAATCTGCGATTTCTGAGGCTGATGACTCAGATAAACTTATCCTCAGAAGCAGAGGGGACTCTTGGTCTTCCTTTCCTGGGGCGGTCCTCATGTGAGCCAGTTTCTTTGGAGCGCTTGATAGTTTTTGCAACTGCACTTGGGGACACTTTCAAAGTTTTCCCATTTTTTCCCACTGACTGACCTTCATTTCTTAAAGTAATGATGGCCACTCGTTTTTCTTTACTTAGCTGCTTTTTCCTTGGCATAATACAAATTCTAACTGTCTATTCAGTAGGACTATCAGCTGTGTATCCACCAGACTTCTGCACAACACAACTGATGGTCCCAACCCGATTTATAAGGCAAGAAATCCCTCTTATTAAACCTGACAGGGCACACCTGTGAAGTGAAGACCATTTCCGGTGACTACCTCTTGAAGCTCATCAAGAGAATGCCAAGAGTGTGCAAAGCAGTCATCAAAGCAAAAGGAGGCTACTGTGAAGAACCTAGAATATAAGACATATTTTCAGATGTTTCACACTTTTTTATTAAGTATATAATTCCACATGTGGTAATTCATAGTTTTGATGCCTTCAGTGTGAATGTACAATTTTCATAGTCATGAAAATACAGAAAAATCTTTAAATGAGAAGGTGTGTCCAAACTTTTGGTCTGTACTGTATATATACACCCAGGCCAGGGAGCTAATTACCAGAGGGAGGTAGCCGCTAGGTACTAGAGACAGCCTCTCATCTAAGAAGATGTCTGTAATGCCAAACGTAGAGATCTCCTGCAACCAACTGCAGGGCGACTGTCTGTCACCTCTGATACACCCGTGACAGTTGTTCTTCTTTAATCACCATTTCAAGTTTTCTGCTAATTAGATTTTCATGCACAGGGGCTGGACTGTACACTGGGTCTTCTCCAGGTCTGTGATTTCCCTGCCCCTCCACCTGCCTCCAGTCTTTGAATTATCTGCCTCTTAAAATCTCAGCAGTGACCTGTCATTCAAAGACCGGAGGCAGGTGGAGGGGCAAGGACATTACAAACAGGGAGAAGATCCCCTGTACAGTCTGAACCCCGTGCATCAAAATCTAATTAGCAGAAAACTTCAAATGGTGATAAACCCGTTCTTGACCGGAGCATTTTCCATTTTTGAGTTTTCTTTTTTTGCTCCCCTTCTCCCCAGAACCATAGCCTTTTTATTTTTCAGTCAATATGGCCATGTGAGTGATTATTTTTTGCGGGACGAGTTTTACTTTTAAACGCCATCACTAGTTTTACCATATCGTGTACTGGAAAACGTGAAAAAAATTCCAAGTGTGGTGAAATTGCAAAAAAAATGCAATTCCACAGTTGTTGTTTTTTTCCATGTTCACTGAATGCTAAAACTGACCTGCCATTTTTATTCTCCAGGTTATTACGACTTTGTAGACACCAAACATGTATAGGTTCTTTTTTATTTAAGTGGTGAAAAAAAATCCAAAGTTTGTTTAAAAAAAAAAAAATGGCACCATTTTCCGAGACCCGCAGCGTCTCCATTTTTCAGGATCTGGGGCCGGGTGTGGGCTTATTTATTGTGCGCCGGGCTGATGTTTTTATTGATATCATTTTGGGGTAGATCCGATGTTTTGATCGCCCGCTATTGCATTTTATTGCAATGTTGCGGCGACCAAAAAAACTTAATTCTGGCGTTTGGAATTTTTTTCTCGTTGCGCCGTTTACCGATTGGATTAATTCTTTTTTTAGATTGATAGATCGGGCGATTCTGAACGCGGCGATACCAAATATGTGTATATGGGGTTTATTTTTTTATTATTTTATTTTGAATGGGGCAAAAGGGGGGTGATTTAAACTTTTAAATATTTTTTAATATTTTTAAAAACATTTTTCTTACACTTTTTGCTTGCTTCTATAGTCTTCATAGGAGACTAGAAGCAGCAACTGACTGATCGCCTCTGCTACATAGAGGTGATGAGCAGATCACCTCTATGTGGCAGAAATGCTCCTGTGCTATGAGTGCCGACCACTAGGTGGCGCTCATAGCAATCTTTTCATGACAACCACTGGGGTCTGCTGCAGACCCCGGGATGCCATGCCCACCCATCGATGACCCGCGATCACATGACGGGGTCACCGATGGGCGAGGTAAGTGACGCTCTTCCGGCGTGGCGCTGTTAAATGCCGCTGTCAGAGATTGTCAGCGGCATTTAACTAGTTAATAGCCACGGGTGGATCGCGATTCCTCCCTTGGCTGTTGCAGGTACATGCCTGCTGTATAAATCAACTGACATGTGCCCGGTTCAGTGTGGGCTCAGCGCTGGAGCCCGTGCTGAACAGGGGGTGCTGACGTCGGAAAGGGGTTAAAGAAGAAGAACAAAGTGAATTTCTTCACCAAAGATATCAATTTGATTTGTGTTGCACCACCATCACAGCCATGTCTTTACTTTACATTACAAAATCATGCTGACAGGCTCTCTTTAATATGACAATTCTCTATTTTAAGTGGTTTTAATCATGTGACTAGCACTACAATAAAAATTGATTATTTGTAAAACATTTTGTTTGTGGAAGTCATTTTTATAGGTTTCTAGACCCCCCAATAAAGAACTTACAGCCAAGATTTGAGACCATTGTGATTTCTTTATCTTCTTAACAGAAAGTGAAAAAAAACTGTGTGCAAATAACATATTTGTCTGTATGTCAAAGAATGAGAATTCAAATGATAGGCTTCCGAATGTATGCCAAAAGAACACTATTTTGGTAAATATTTATACATGTAATGTTTAAATGCAATTTATGCTATTTAGGGAAGTAGCCTTTTTTAAGATAAACGGTATTGAAATATTTAAAGGGCCACATTTGACCTATGTAAACTATTAACATGGGCATACAGGTTATAGACTTCTGAGGAGAGTTCCTCATATCAGATGTCTTGTTGTTGATAAATCATCTTTTATCACTTTATGTAAATGAACTTTTCCAGGCTTTGGGGAGGATTTTGCCTGGAAGATACTGTAACTCTGCCTCCAGAGCTTATTTTACAAGAAGGGGGAGTTACCAGTGTGATGTGTGATGGCCACTCCCTGCTCTCCTGATCTCACTGCAGAGCTGTGTGTGATTGTACTTGACATCTACAGGTTCCTCTCAGCTTCAAGCTCACAGGCAGACAGGGCTGTAATATTGCTGCAATACAGCAGAGAAGCAAAAAATGTGTTTGCAGGAAGACCAAGTTCATTTCTCCTGTCCTGTGTTAGTTACTTGTCTCGCACTGGTAACTTTCCCTTTTGTTTAAAATAATCTCTGGAGGCAGAGTTATCTTCCAGGCGGCATCTTCCCATAGCCTGGAAGAGGTCATTTAAATATAAGAAAAACATGGATTTATTTGGAATAATACATCAGATTGCAGATATCAAGCTATCATTTTATTCAGCGTCCTATGACCTACATGCCCATATAGAAGGCTTAGGAAGGTTATTCCTTTTGGCAGATTCCCGATAAGCAATAGCCAAAGTTTGGTAAATTTGTAATTTTTGTATTTAATTACTGGTCAGCCTTTTTAACATTATGAATCTTTGTTATACTTAATTAGCTAATGTTGCTTTCTTCTCACTTCTGAACCTTGGTAAAAGTACCTAATTCATGCTGCGTTAGAAGCTGCTGTGAACTACTGCCCTAGTAAGAATCATTAGGGCTCTTTCACCCATCAGTTTAATTTGCTATGTGTGCTATTTGATATTTATACGGGTAGATCACAGACCGATTACAATGAATCTACCCTTTTTATAAGTTCTTTTTTATGTGGACCAATCTGCAAAAAAAATCCCAAAAAACTGAGACATTTTCTACTTTGAGCGATGTTTTGGATCAAATTTGCCAATGCAATTCAATAACTCTGTGAAAAACAAAACGGATAGCACAAGTATATAATCCACGTGTTGTCTGAATTTTAATGTTCAATGGGTGGGATAAGCTAAGAATTTTCTATTTATACAAGCAAAACTGATGCAACAAGAATTTTAAATGCTGACTCATGGACCACAAATGGACCCAGCACCCTGAAAAAAAACACAGACCTTTTTTGACTTATGAAAAAACACTGATGTGTGAAACCAGCTTTACTCAAACACTATCTAAGAATGCCACTGTCTGAGCATTGGCTAGTAGAGAAGTTTATAAAGGGAGAGTATTTGTAATTATTGTTTGAGTGCAGATTCTTGCTAGAGCAACAATTCAAAGCAGCTTCTAAAAGAAGTTAAAACCACACTTTCAGCATGGTGTTTGATAGAGATGGAAGAAAATTAAAGTAATTGAGTACATTGCAAAGATTCATAACTTAGCAAAGGCTAATCAATAATTAAACAAAAAAAAGTTTAATTATTCTTTTAACTTTAATTTCTAAAATGCTAACTGAAAGGTGATGACCAGTATTGCTGCTTTTCTATTGATACTTTTTGAAAAATGACTGCTACGACAAAACAGAAAAATATTCCTGTAAATGAAACAAAAATAATTACCAAAGTTTGTTTAAGCTTGTTTTATCAGCATATGGCCAGTTTTATGTTTTGGCTGTAATTTCTGTAGCCTTCTTGCTCCATGACATACTGCTATGTCATTGAGCAGGTGTGGGTGTATGGAGAGGGCTCAGTAGTGGACTCACTGCACACAGGGCGCATACTTGCAGTGTCATACAGCCAATACATGCCTCTAATAGCAGGGATTGGCGCAATCCTGTTGTGGCTCCTACCTATCAGCCCCCAGAAACTCTGAGATGCCAATGGGTTGCTTTGGCAGCTGGGGCATGCTGAATGCTGCCATTGCTGCCATATTGGCGTTACTATGAAACTCTGTCAAAGGCAGGGCTTCATAAGAGATCCTGATTTTTTACTATCTGCTGGAATATAGAAATATTGCAATATATAGTACAAGGGATTAAACTATCGCAGGTTTAAGTCCCCTCAGAAGAGTAAAAAATTAAGTGAAATGTAACCCATAAGGTAAACACCATAGAGAAAAAAAAATTTAAATGACCGACTTCCATTATTCGTTCATTACACATCCCTCAACAAATATTATCCAAAAAAATCTAACTGTCATATAAGTAGCCCAAAATGGTACAAATGAAAAATCTCCAGCTCCATTAATGAAAAAGTTATGGGTCTTGGAAATGGGCGACACAAACCACATTTTTTATACAAGATTTTTTTAAGCCACAAGTAAAAGAAAAAAACGTATGTAAGGTTGCAACTGCCATAATTGTACTGACCTGGAGAAGTTGCTAAGTCGTGTTTATGCACTATGCACATTGTAAAAACAAAACAAACACAATGTCAGACTTGCATTTATTTTCACTATTTCATCTCACTGGGAATTATTTTCCTGTTTTTCAGTAAAATAAACAGTGTCATTGAAAACTACAACTTGTCAAAAACAAACCCTCATACGGTTATGTCAACGGAGAAATAAAAAAATATATATATGACTCTTGTAAAAAGGAGAGGAAAAAATGAAAACACAAAAACACTGGTTGCACCCTTAAGGTGTTAAGATCTTATTCCTTAGCGTCAAATACTGTGACAGTTTAATTCAATATTGCTAGCTGCAATATGCTAAAGTAGCAACAGATATGCAGATGAAAGGTGTGAGGACAAACAGCGATAAAATATACATGTTAATATCTATGTTTTTTTTTAAGATTTCTAAATTACGCAACTATTACAATTACGCAGTCCTTCTTGACTATAACAATTATTGCTTGTCCATTTGGTAGACAATCAGTGTTTGCTGTAGGATGCATCCTCTGGAACCTCTGTTGATTAGCACAATGCAAACAAAACTGTGCCTGGAATGGCAGCTTGCCATTGTGATGATCAGCAGTGTACCATTGGTTACACTACTCCTTTATTATAGATATAGTACTATATTAGTACTCTAGTATATTATAACTATTAGTATTTGCTCAAGCAAGATTAGATGAGATCTGAAGATCTGGAGTGCTAATAACATTAGACTGTTTCTCACTTGCAAGTCTCAGTAAGTAACTGATGACCATGTCTTTGGCCTTGTTTGTTTCCATGTTTTGCTCTCGGGACAACTGCATGCTTATCTGCTGGATGTTGTTCATGATGACCTCCGAGGTCATGATGTGGTTTGTAGATGCACTGCAGCTTATGTCCATCATGTACTGCTTATAGAGCTCAATCACCTTTTTTTCCAAGTATTCATTGAGAACTGAATTTGACATTGGTTGCTCATGGTTAATGATGCTCTTATCTTTATCACTGCATACTTTCCACGAATTCCGTTTGCTACCTTTTTTGGTTATAATATTTGCTTGAACACCTAAAGATTCCATGTTAGAAGGAATCTCAGAAGATTGCAAAAACGGGCCCTCACAAAATTCAAGGCTCCTATTACTAGTGAAATCACTCATGTTTGAGTTGATAGCCATCACCTGGTCCCCAGCTACATGCAAGTCATTATAGTCCCTACAGATATGTTGACAAGATGATGGAACCAAATAGGTCTCTTTACTTGAGTTTGAGATCTCACTTATACTTGCAGAGGGTGATTTTTCACTTTCATACATAGAGCCTTCCACTATTTCCTGGATATTGTTCTCAGCCTCTCGTGTTTTTTGAGATTTGTGCTTTTCAAATGAAGCAAATTTCCTGAAAATCCTTCTGCTTCGCGTTTCATGTGCAGACAAATAATTGATAGTGCAAACACCAGCCACTTCTTTTGGTCCTTTAGTTCCATTCTTGCGATGCAACATGTTTATGTCATTGTCATATTGAGCCTGGATTTTACACAGGTATCCCTCTGAAAGCATAGCTATATAAATGAAAACATAAAGGAAATATTTACTATAAGGATAATAAACTTTGTTTATAATCAGTTTTTATTTTACAGTAGTGATGCTAGCAGATATGCACTCTGTACTCATAACATCTATGATATTTCATAGCGCCGATTCAAATAAAGAGAAATATTACTGTATTTATTAAAAATGTTCTTAAGTTTGGAAAGCAAAATGAAAAATCAATAAACTGTGAAAATCTGTAGATGACTATTGGTTATACACCATCAAAATTACAGCCAATAAAATAATATTTTAGCTACATTGTTAATACTGTTTTTTTTTTATGTATTCTATTTTCTCCCCTTACAAAAAGGAGAATGTGGTGGAAAAAAAGTTATTGAACCATTATATGACTGAAATAATAGATGTGATTAGGTAACTTTCATTTCTACAAAAAAGGTGAATCCGTGTTTGCGGAGCATCGGTACAACTTAAGGGATAAGTGTCATGTTGGTAACTCACACAGGTGGTAAGCACCGCCCTATTCACTGCGGTCACCACTCTGCTTTCACCAGTCTCAGGCTGTCACACTGAGCTGCCTCTTCCAGTATTTCCAACACTGCTGTATCCTCCTGCTGCTGGTTATTGTCCACCTGGGTATAGGGAGGCATGGCCAGATTCTGCAGGAACTTAACCCCACTGTGTCCTGAAGAGGTGTGATTCTCTGACCTATCGCCAAACCGCAGTGGGTTTATTAGGCGGCTCCTGTCATCACTCCTCGCCTGATCTAAGGTTCTAGTTCAGTTCCTAGTTTCCTGTAAAGTACTCTCTTGTATTCTCTGTTTCTGACTAGCCTACTACTCTGTTTCTCCGTTCCTGACCTTGGCTACGTATATATTGAACCTGTGCTGCCTGTCCTGACCATGGATTGTCTGACCACGTCATTGCCTTCATCCACCTGTTCCTTGTACTCGTCGTGTCTCTGACCCTTTGGTCAGCTGCTGCAGACCCGGAGACTGCCTTGGAGTGGTACCTAGTGGCTACCTGTGGTCAAAGTTCTCCTCACCATCAGAGGCTCTAGTGAATGCCAGGTAGTCACTTAGTTACGCCACTCCAGGGTAAGCCCGGCCGGTGGCACAGTGGGTCCACACCCACCAGCATTACAATGTTGAACAGGAAATAATTTACAAGTAAATAGTATGATGCAAGAGAGGGGATTTATCATGAAAATAGTACAGAACAATTCCAAACAGACAAAACATGAAATGAAATTAGACAGTTGGACTACTTTCAGCCAGTGGCTTTATTCTAAAACCACAACAGTTTCTGAAAGTTTCATGGAGAAACAGCGGGTTTTCATTTCACTATAGCTGGCATACAGCTATGTTTTAAAAATAACAATTGCAGGAGATTCAGTTCTTAACAAAAGTTTTCAAAATGTAGTCAGAGTTGGACAGATTTTCTTTGACCCAACACCAGAACAAGTTCCAATTTCTATCTGTACTATGCAATCTGTTTAATTGCTGTAACTTGCTTAAAAAAAGGGTTATTCCCACAATCACATTTTTTTTCGCAAAGTAAATGCATAGTTTAAGATAAATATTCCTTCTTGTACCTTTGTGTTTTTTTTTCATCTCCATGTGCCCTATGCATCTATATATCCAGATTCACATAACTGAATGAGCAGCCTTTTCTTACTAAGTTTC
This sequence comes from Phyllobates terribilis, assembly GCF_046119375.1. Taxonomy (NCBI): domain Eukaryota; kingdom Metazoa; phylum Chordata; class Amphibia; order Anura; family Dendrobatidae; genus Phyllobates; species Phyllobates terribilis. Next base: position 371,417,321 of record NW_027362762.1, on the reverse strand, counting down.
ACAGCACCCTGCCCCTCCTCAGTGCTACAGATACTTTCCTCCCCCTCCTATGTGTTCCTGACTAGTCCCACCTCTCTGAATTTATGAATCAGAGCTGTGCTGCTACCAGATGACTGAGGAATGTGTAAAATAGCTGGGGCACCCAGCACAGCTCTGCTACAATGTGTTCAGCTCACCTGCGTCCACCACAGACATGTCATATCATCAAGCTTTACATTCTGACAATATACACAAGATTAACTCCTGCTTGGCTGAGAAAAAAACAGATATTAGCATCTCTGACTATACATTTTGCCTACTAACAACAACTCCAAAAAAGTTACCTCAAACCAATGGAGGATGGCAGACTTCAACATTAGGGTTTTTTCACACATTAATAATTTTGGTATGTGTACTATCTGTTATTCTTATGGATAGATCAAGGACCCCTTACAATCAATGTGCCTTTTCACATGTAATTCTTTATTTGCAGTAAGTTGTGCAAAGCGGTTTTTCAATCCAGCTAAGCATTTATACCTGACGTGTTTCGAGTCTAGCTGACTCTTAATTTTAGAACTATAGCAATAATTAAGAGTCAGCGAGACTCGAAACCCGTTAGATATATTTTTATGCCCATGCTACTATTTTAATGAAGTCATAATGAAGTATTTTTGCTTTTATCTCACTTTGCTGGATTGAAAAACCTCTTTCCCCAACTTTTAACAAAGCTGCTTGAGACCCCACAAGCTTCAACCGTGCATAGTGGGGTGTACTGCCCAAGAAACCAGGCTGAACAACATACAGTGCCTACAAGTAGTATTCAACCCCCTGCAGATTTAGCTGGTTTGATAAGATGCAAATAAGTTAGAGCCTTCAAACTCCAAACGAGAGTAGGTTTTATGAACAGAAGCATAAATCTTACAAACCAAAAAGTTATGTTGCTCAGTTGAATTTTATTAAATTTTAAACATAAAAGTGTGGGTCAATTATTATACAACCCCTATGTTTAATATTTTGTGGAATAACCCTTGTTTGCAATTACAGCTAATAATCGTCTTTTATAAGACCTGATCAGGCCGGCACAGGTCTGTGGAGTTATCTTGGCCCACTCCTCCATGCAGATCTTCTCCAAGTTATCTAGGTTCTTTGGGTGTCTCATGTGGACTTTATTCTTGAGCTCCTTCCACAAGTTTTCAATTGGGTTAAGGTCAGGAGACTGACTAGGCCACTCCAACACCTTGACTTTTTCCCTATTGAACCAGGCCTTGGTTTTCTTGGCTGTGTGCTTTGGGTCGTTGTCTTGTTGGAAGATGAAATTACGACCCATCTTAAGATCCTTGATGGAGGAGCGGAGGTTCTTGGCCAAAATCTCCAGGTAGGCCGTGCTATCCATCTTCCCATGGATGCGGACCAGATGGCCAGGCCCCTTGGCAGAGAAACAGCCCCACAGCATGATGCTGCCACCACCATGCTTGACTGTAGGGATGGTATTCTTGGGGTCGTATGCAGTGCCATCCAGTCTCCAAACGTCACGTGTGTGGTTGGCACCAAAGATCTCGATCTTGGTCTCATCAGACCATAGAACCTTGAACCAGTCTGTCTCAGAGTCCTCCAAGTGATCATGAGCAAACTGTAGACGAGCCTTGACATGACGCTTTGAAAGTAAAGGTACCTTACGGGCTTGTCTGGAACGGAGACCATTGCGGTGAAGTACGTTACTTATGGTATTGACTGAAACCAATGTCCCCACTGCCATGAGATCTTCCCGGAGCTCCTTCCTTGTTGTCCTTGGGTTAGCCTTGACTCTTCGGACAAGCCTGGCCTCGGCACGGGAGGACACTTTCAAAGGCTGTCCTGGCCGTGGAAGGCTAACAGTAGTTCCATAAGCCTTCCACTTACGGATGATGCTCCCAACAGTGGAGACAGGTAGGCCCAACTCCTTGGAAAGGGTTTTGTACCCCTTGCCAGCCTTGTGACCCTCCACGATCTTGTCTCTGATGGCCTTGGAATGCTCCTTTGTCTTTCCATGTTGACCATGTCTGAGTGCTGTTCACAAGTTTGGGGAGGGTCTTAAATAGTCAGAAAAGGCTGGCAAAAGAGATCTTTAATCCACACATGTGAAGCTCATTATTCTTGGTGCCTGAACTACTTCTTAATACTTTAGGGGGACCAAACAGAATTCTTGTGGTTTGAGGGGTTGAATAATAAATGACACTCTGAATTAACTTTTAACGTTTAAAAAAAAAAAAAAAAATTTGCTGCAGTGCATTTCCCACTTCCAGGCTGATCTACAGTACAAATGTCACAATGCCAAGTTAATTCCGCATGTGTCAACCAGCTAAATCTGCAGGGGGTTGAATACTACTTGTAGGCACTGTACATATATTGGCAGGTTGCACCATTAATTCTACAGCACTTTACAGACATTAATTGGCACTGTCCCCATTGGGGCTCACAATCTATATTCTCTATCAGTATGTTTTTGGAATGTGGGAGGAAACTGGAAAACCTGGAGGAAACCCACACAAACACAGGGAGAACATAGAAACTCCTTGCAGATGTTGTCCTTGGTGGGATTTGAACCCAGGATCCCAGCACTGCAAGGCTGCAGTGCTAACCACTGAGCCACTGTGCTGCCCATCATAAGGAAATTGTAGTCTGTCATTTGTTCTGCTAATTCTCCCTAGTATGTCAAGATGTCATTGCTGTGCACATATTCTGTCTTATATTACTTCTTTTAACCACTTAGGATTCATTGTTTGGGCGGCCTCCTCCTTATTTAACTGTATAGAAAGCCGGCAGCGGCAGAACCACCGCAAGAACAACTACAAAACTGCTGGTAATATCATCTCAGGAAAATGATCGCCAGCATTTTCCTGAAGTGATTTTGCCTGGGAAAACTTGGTGGCTGCACCGACGACTAATTGGTGCCATGTGAACATGCCACAAATCCTCCTCAAAAAATTCAAAGCTCAAAAATTTGGAGTTTCTGTTCTGTTTCTGCTCTGAAAACTCAGCGAAAAAACTCTACCTATTAGCTAAATTAATTCTGCAAAATTTCTCTACCTATTAGCTAAATTAGGTTCATTTTTTACTTGGTACTTGGCTTTCACAAAACATTGTTGATACAAATGTGTGGGTTACATGTTGGTGTACACACTATACACCCGTGTGTTTTTTTACCTGTGGCTTTTCCTTATTTTATTTACTTCTTTGGGGAAATCCACATATAAACTCAGCGTGCCCTCAAGATACATTGACATGTTGTGAATTTCAAAAACACTCTAGATTAGCTTATGCTACGTAAAAAAAGCCAAGTGGGCATGAGATTTCTATAAATCCCATCCGGTTTGCTAAAACTGTAAGAAGCTGCGTTTTTTTGTGGACTGAAAATATGCAGAATCAAAAAAGCTTTCTTGGGAACTTAATTTTAAAAGAATAAACCATGGACGAGTTCTTTGTATATTGACCACACATGAAGCACATTTTATACAGTACAATAATGAGAACATTTACATGTTAGATCACTACTGATGCGTGAAACTAATGTGTTTGCATTGATTTTGATTTTTGAAAACTATTGGAGAAAGTTCAGATGTCCGTTTTTCATGTACATTTTCTGTCCATGTTCTCCACAGAAAGAACATGTACCCATTATAACCTATGGAGCTATTTCAATGTTTGTGCGTTTTTACAAACTGCAAAAAAAGAAAAATATGTCCTTTTTTCATCCAAGTCACAGCTCAAACTTGCTCACTCAAAGCAATGGATCCATGAAAAAAATGTGATAGCCCATTGATGCCATCTAATCCAAGTGCTGTCTGTTTTTTATTATCTAATGCGAGAGAAACTTGGAATTTTTATTGCATTCAAGAAGAAAAAAAAGGGATGACACACCAATTGTAAAAACGGAGAAAAATAAAAAAAAATGGATGTCTGAATGACGCCTAAGGTAGTCTGTTTCTTGTTAATGATCAAGCGTTTTCTGTTCTAACCTCTAATTAAAAAGTAGACCTCCGATCACATTTAGGCTATGTGCCCACGTTGCATTTATGAAGCAGAAAATTTCTGCTGCATAAATGCAAGTCCTCTCCCGGAAAAACGCATGCGGAATTCCGCACGCGTTTATCGCGCATTTTTCGCGCGTTTATCACGCGTTTTCCACATGCGGAATTGCCTTGCGTTTTTTATGCACTGGACAAAGGCAATTCCGCTTGCGGAAACGCAAAATTAAATGACATGCTGCGGATTTTTGAACTCGGCATAAACGCTGCGGAAAAATCCACAGCATGTGCATAGAACTTGCGGAATGCCATTGGGGACCATGGGGTGCGGATATACATGCGTTTTTCAAGCGTTTACGCTGCGGAAATTCCGCAGCATATACGCTTGAAAAATACTACGTGGGCACACAGCCTTAAAGATCTTTTACCCATCTCTCCAGCTCCTCTATATTATAGTAATTTTCATTATAACATATTAGAAAATCACATCCAATGTTCAAATATTATCAAATTATTATTAAGCGTACAGTGCCAGAGAATAGTGCGAGAATGAATGAGTCGCTCATATAGCAAAGATATTATTACATTAGTATTACATATTGTGTATTATATAACACAAAACCTGTCAAACATTTTCAAAAAGAGGAAATTGATGTAAAGTATACAAGAAAGAAAAGGAGAAGAAACACAAAGAAAGTAATAAAGGAAAATACAGGAAGATGGAGGAAGAGGAAGAAGGTAATGTAAAGGGGGAAGAAAAAGAAAGGGTGTGATAGAAGGGAAGTGGGGGAATCCACTGGCCCCTTTACTAGTATCAAATCAGCGGGGGAGGGGAACTACAGTAATTTAATTCCATTTGTGCATTTTGAAGGGAAATTAATGACCCTTATATCCACAGAAGATTGCACTGTACTCCGTTATCTCTTGTAGCCATATAGATAATGAGTTGAGCTGACTTGTACATGCTTGACCTCCACTCCATTCAGACTAATGGGTGTCCAAGTAGTCAGAACCCTTTAAATCAGCAATAACTTATCTTGGTACAATGATTAAAACATAAAATATTTCGATATATTTATATATAAAAATATAAATATATGAACACTATATTAGATACAGTTCTGGATGGAGGAGCAGTCTTTAATACCTAAAATGTTAATTTATCTCCTATACCTTTCTTTTTTTCACCTTAAAGGGCAGATCTGTTTCAACAGTTTTGGAAAAGAACAAGAAAAATATATCACCAAGTTTTTAGAAAGTATAGAAATAACATATACAGTATTCAAAATATTTGCAAAATTGTGACTCTTACCTTTATAATATCGTTATCCAACTCAAGAAAATGACCAACAACTAATATATAAATATGCCCAACTTGCTGCTAAAATATAACTTCAGTTCAGAAGCTGACACCCGTCTCATCTGTCTGCTGGGGCTGAAGGGGAAGTTTTCTCTTCACAAAACTAAAGCTGTAACTACATGAAAAGATTTTCTACTTCCGCTTTTTGATTTGCCTCCCTGCCATCAGAGTTTTGTTTTCTACATGAGACTTGCAAGGGGATTTTTTTAAAGAAGGGCATAAGGGACCAAAACTGAACACATTTTAACTTTTATTTTCTAAGATTCATGGTTAAAAATTGAAACTAATACCAACAAATTTTAACTTCATACACTAGGGCAGGGAGGCAATGAAATTAGTATACTATGAATAGCAAAAATTGGGTAAACTACAAAGTTAAATCTTATCTGCCCACACCTAAAATATAGTATCTGGGGGGAGGGGTGGTTGGTTGTTACCATTTTGTAAAAAATGGTCATTGTATTATTATTTGGCGCAGCATGATGTAGGAAAAGAGACCCAATTATAGTGATGTATCTCTTAGTCTACTGCGTGCAGCAGTCGTGACAAAATCACAGTTTTCTCTGCTGCAGATGTAGCAGTGCTATGAATGCTGACACCACTGATTGACAACTTTCTAAGTACACTGTATGTTGACAGAAAGTTGCTAATAAGTGTTGGGTGGCAGGTTGCAGAGAGCAGTTGACTAGGAGGCACTAGGCAGCTAGTCCTGTAGTTATAATCTCCTGTTGGTAAAACACTGATTTCATTGAAATGGCAGGGAGCCTAGTAAGTGACACATCACTGGAATCAGGGTCTTTTCCCCTACATCATTCTGCTCTCAGATTACATACACTTTATGCACAATTAGGTAAGGGAGTATTTTGACATCATCATTATTTTTATGAATATTTTCTAACTCCAAGCTGTATAAACTTGAATGCTTATTATATAAAAGCAGATCAGGTGATGTGTATTTGTGTAATGAAAGAGGATGTGGCCTACAGATATCAACACCCTTTATAAAGGTGTGCAGAATAATTAGGCAGCTTGTTTCCTCAGGCAAAATGGGCCAAAAAAGAGATTTACCTGACTCTGAAAAGTAAAGAATTGTTAAAAATCAGAGGGCTGCAGCACTCCAAAAATTGCTAAAATATTGGGACGTGATCACAGAACCATCAAAAGTTTTGTTGCAAATAGTCAACAGGGTCGCAAAAAAACATGTTGAGAAAAAAGAGGCACAATAACTGCCAAAGATTTGAGTAGAATCAAATGTGAAGCGACCAGGAACCCATTATCCTCCAGTGCTGTCATATTCCAGAACAACAACCTCCCTGGAGGGCCCAAAAGTACAAGGTGTTCAGTGCTCAGAGACATGGCCGAGGTAAGGAAGGCTGAAACCCGACCATCTCAGAACAAGGCGCAGAAGTTGAAATGTCAAGATTGGGCCAAGAAATATCTGAAGACAGATTTTTCAAAAGATTTATGAACTGATGAGATGAGAGTGACTCTTGACTGACCAGATGGATGATCTTGTGGCTGGATCAGTATAGAGCACAGCCTTCCACTTCGATTCAGACTCCAGTGGTATGGGCTCTTATTATTAAAGATGAGCTAGCTGAACCTTTTCAGGTTGAATATTGACTCAAAATCAACTTCCAAACATACTGCCAATTTTTAGAAGACACTTTCTTCAAGCAGTGGTACAGGAAAAAGTCTGCATCTTTCAAGAAAACCAAGATTTTTATGCAGGACAATGATCCATCTCATGCATCGAAGTCTCCACTGCTTGGCTAAACAATAAAGCCCTTAAGTATGAAAGAATAATGGCACGTCCCTTTCCTCACCTGACCTAAACCTTATTGAGAACCTGTGGGTCCTTCTTAAATTAGAGATTCCAGTGAAGGAAAACAGTACACCTCTGTGAACAGTGTCTGGGAGTCTGTGGTTGGTGCTGCCCAATAAGTTGATCGTCATTAGAATAAGAAACTGACAGACTCCATGGATGGAAGGCTTATGATGTTATTGAAAATAATGGTGGGTATGTTGGTCACTGATTTTTTTGTTTCTTAAATGTCATAAATGTATTTTTGTACATTTTGAATGGTTTTCTTATTATTCTTATTTTAACCCCTTCCTGACATGCGCCGTACATGTACTGATATGTGGGAGTTGCGTTCCCGCAAAGAGCAGTACATGTACGGCGCGGGGATCGGTAGGCTCACGTTGAGCGCCGCCGCGATCTCATGCGGGTGTCAGCTCTGTGTGAGAGCTGACACCCCGCAGCAAAACCCACGATCGGTGCTAGCACCAATCACAGGCGTTTAACCCCTCTGATGCCGCTGTCAGTAGTGACAGTGACATCGTAGGGCATCGCAGAGGGAGTGGGCTCCCTCTGTGATCCCATCAGCACAATGCGATGTGATTGCATTGTGTTGATGGTCTCCATAGTTACCTCCAAACCCAATATGGCCGCGGGGTCCTTCAGGGTCTTGCAGGAAGGTGGCCACTCAGCGCCTGAGGCGCTGAGACGCCTCCTTCCTGCCTGTCAGACACTGCTCTGATGCTCTGCAGTTCAGATGCATTGCAGAGCATCAGATCAGCGATCTGAAAATTTGGAAATGATGTCCCATCCTGGGACAAGGTAAAAAAACATTTAATAAAAATTATAAAAATATTTTTTTTAAAAATCACAAAATAAAGAAAAAGAAAAGAAAATATATTAATCCAATAAATATATTTATCTGTGTAAAAAAAATAAACATATTGCGGCGTCCGTAACGACCCGACCTATAAAACTGTCCCACTAGTTAACCCCTTCAGTGAGCACCGCAAAAAAAAAGGCAAAAAACAATGCTTTATCATCATACTACCGAACAAAAAGCGATCAAAAAGATGCCTGTAAATAAAAATGGTACCACTGAAAACGGCATCTTGTCCCGCAAAAAGCAAGCCGCCATACAGCTCCGTCAGCAGAAAAATAAAAAAAGTTACAGCTCTCAGAATAAAGCGATGCCAAAATTTTTATTTTTTCTATAAAATAGTTTCTATTATGTAAAAGCGGCAAAACATAAAAAAAATATAAATGTGGTATCTCTGTAATCGTACTAACCCAAAGAATGAAGCTGCCTTATCAATTTTACCACACGTTGAACGACATAAAAAAATCCCCAAAAAACAATTCCTGAATTGATGGTTTTTGTTCATTCTCCCTTGCAAAAAATGGAATAGAAAGCGATCAAAAAAGTCACGTGTCCGAAAATGGTACCAATAAAAACGGCAACTCGTCCCGCAAAAAACAAGACCTCACATGACTCTGTTGGGCAAAATATAAAATTATAGCTCTCAAAATATGGCGATGCAAAAACTTGTTTTTACAATAAAAAGCGTCTGTTAGTGTGTGACAGCAGCTAATCATAAAAACCCAATATAAATCTGGTATCGCTGTAATCGCACCGAGCCGAAGAATAAAGTCGTCTAATCAATTATACTGCATGAGGAAAGACGTAAAAAATAAATAAACCAATTCTTTTCCTGCTGCTTATTTGTTCATTCTGCCTCCCAAAGATCGCAGTAAGGCTCGGTTCACATTTATCCTGCGATCTGCGCTGAGCGCTTACACCGGGGTTTCCATGTAAATCTCTGAAATACGTGATTTCGACGGAACCCACGGCGGAAGATTCCCTGTAATGAGGCAGATGGAGGCACTGTGGACGCCGTCTGGCCTGTGATCCCACGGTGTCCGTCTTTTTATTAGGCTTGCATAAAAGTGCCGTTGGCCACAGTTTTGTGCACTTCTGAAAAGAAGACCCCACTGAACAGAGGCCAGATAGAGTCCAGAGTAACTCTGCTGCCTCATAGTGAATGGATCGCTTGGGGATGTCATCTGAATCACGTCACTTGGAGATTTAGATGGAAACCCCGATATAAGTGCTCAGCGTAGAGCGCAGGATAAACATGATACAAAATGTTATGTAAAATGTTCCCAATAAAAGCTTCAACTCCACTCAGGTCCGTCATCTGTTAACAATAATATAGGGGCTTCCACATTACTATTAGCACAAAGGCTCTGGAAAAATGAAATGGCTCCTCGCCCTCCAAAAGAAATCCAACAAATTCTGCACTCCCAAATCCAAGTGTCCCCCTCCCTTCTCATCTCCAGTTTGTGTCTAAACCGCAGTTAGCATCCACATGTTCTGTAGCGATGAGAGCCTGTCTAATTTACAGGTGCATGTCTCCAGAAGCACAAACTGGGCATAATGTACTGGTAACCACAATGTACTAGTCACTACAACGGCAGTTTACAATCTTCACTTAGCAACATCCACTGCTGCTTGTTTGTGAAAAACACCCATGGAGTCAAAATTGTCACTAAACCTGTAGATAAATTCACAAAGGGGTATAATTTCCAAAATGGGGTTACTTGAGGGGGGATTCTGCTCTTCTAGCACGTAGGGGCTCTGTATATGGAGTCTGCAAACTGTTCTAGGAAAATCTGTGCTACAGGAGGCAAATAGCTCTCCTTCCCTCCCGAGTCTCGCAGTGTGGCTAAGCAGTACTGTACAGTCACATATGAGGTATTTCTAAATTCAGCAGAAATTGTGGGACAAATTTTGGTGCCATTTTACCCATTTCCCAGTGCGAAAATGTAAAATCTGGGGCTGAAACAAAATTTCTGTGTTAAAAATGTAATTATTTTTTCTTCACTGCCCAATGGTATAAAATTATCCTTGTGAAAATGCAAAATTTTGTGCTAAAAAACATTCTTGCAGGAAATTTTTTTCATTTTTTATTTTCACTGTTCAATGTTGTAAACTCCTGTGAAGCACCTGGGGGTTCAAGGTGCTCACCACACATTTAGATAAGTTCCCTAAGGGGTCTAGTTTCCAAAATGGTGTCACTTGTGGGGGGTTCCACTGTTTAGGCACATCAGGGGCTCTCCAAATGCAACATGACATCCGCTAATTATTCCAGCAAATTTTACATTCAAAAAGTCAAATGGCGCTCCTTCCTTTCTGAACCCTGCCATGCGCCCAAACAGTGGTTTTCTCCCTCCCACATATGGGGTATCGGCTTACTCAGGAAAAATTGCACAACAAATTTTGGGGTCCATTTTTTCCTGTTATCCTTGCAAAAATAAAAAAATTGGGGTCTAAAGTAACATTTTAGTGAAAAAAGTTAAGTGTTCATTTTTTTCTTCCAAATTCCAAAAATTCCAGTGAAGCACCTGAAGGGTTAATAAACTTCTTGAATGTGGTTTTGAGCACCTTGAGGGGTGCAGTTCTCAGTGGTGTCACTTTTGGGTATTTTCTGCCATAAAGTCCCCTCAAAGTCACTTTAAGTGTGATGTGGTCCCTAAAAAAATGGTTTTGTAAATTTTGTTGGGAAAATAAGAAATCGCTGGTCAACTTTTAACCGTTATAATTTCCTAACAAAAAAAAAATTTGGTTCCAAAATTGTGCTGATGTAAAGTAGACATGTGGGAAATGTTATTTATTAACTATTTTTTGTGACATGACTCTCTGATTTAAGGGCATAAAGATAAAAATTTTGAAAATTGCAAAATTTTCAAAATTTTCGCCAAATTTCTGATATTTTCACAAATAAAAGTAAGTCATATCAAATAAATTTTACCACTATCATGAAGTACAATAAGTCATGAAAAAACAATCTCAGAATGACAGGGATCCGTTGAAGCGTAATTACCTCATAAAGTGACAGTGGTCAGAATTAGAGATGAGCGTTGTTCTACTCGAACTGTTCGCCAATCTCAAATTCGAGCTGTTTTGGGCGGTGTTCGAGCCGGTCGGCGAACACGAACAATTTGAGAAAAATTCGGCTGTTCGAGGTTATGTTCGATAACTGTTCGTGCACCAAAATCATAACTGGATTTTTTCTCAGTAATGATGAAAATTAATGTTAATACGCAGTTTGAGTGTACAGCGGGGCGGGGGGAGGGGCAGGGGATGGATCTCTGCAGGAACAATGAAGATCTCCATTTTTTTTTCTCTTTCCCGCATTTGCAGTGGGGAGGTGCAATCTGTCAGCCTATCAGCAGCGCACACACGGAGCGAAGTGCTTTTTTTCACACAAGCAAGGGCATGTGTGATTGGCAGTGTATGTCACATGTCCTTGCCCTATAAGACCAAGCCATTTTCCCCGTCGCCACCATTTTCTCACTGCTGCAGCTGCGTGTTAGACGGCACCACTGTTGCTGTGTGCGCTATACCTTGTTAATTTCAAGCCAATTTTCGCACAAATATACAGATAGCTTGGGAGTAGGGAATAGTTGTGATTGCAGTCCTTTTAAGGACTAGGTTACAGCATTTCCTATGACTTTTATCAAGCAGGTCTGTGCTCTTAAATAGATAGATTGTGGGAGTAAAGACTAATTGTAATTGGAGTCCTTTTCAGGACTAGGTTACATCAGTTCCTATCAGTTTTTGCCAGGCAGGTCTGTGCCAGTGCTGTGCAAGTTTTTTTCACAGCATTTGGCTGAATCTAGCAAAGCTAATCCTTTTTGGCCTATTGCAGAGTGTGTTAGTCAGTGGAGTAGCCTATCTGTGTTGCAAGATATACCACCTGTGTATAGAATACCAATTTTTTTACTGCACCTAGTGAAGTAAAATCTTTTGGGCATAGCATCATTCTATTAGTCCATCTATACTGACCTCCATCAGGTTGCAAACTGAATATAATTTTTTTCTGCATCTAGCTCTGAAAAAATATTTGGGCTTCTAGCAGTGTGTGGGACTTGGTCTATTAGTCCATCTATACTGACCTCCATCAGGTTGCAAATTAAAAATAATTTTTTTCTTCATTTAGCTCTGAAAAAATATTTGGGCTTCTAGCAGTGTGTGGGACTTGTTCTATTAGTCCTTCTATACTGACCTCCAGCAGGTTGCAAATTGAATATAATTTTTTTCTGCATCTAGCTCTGAAAAAATATTTGGGCTTCTAGCGGTGTGTGGGACTTGGTCTATTAGTCCATCTATACTGACCTCCATCAGGTTGCAAATTAAAAATAATTTTTTTCTGCATCTAGCTCTGAAAAAATATTTGGGCTTCTAGCAGTGTGTGGGACTTGGTCTATTAGTCCATCTATACTGACCTCCATCAGGTTGCAAATTAAAAATAATTTTTTTCTGCATCTAGCTCTGAAAAAATATTTGGGCTTCTAGCAGTGTGTGGGACTTGGTCTATTAGTCCATCTATACTGACCTCCATCAGGTTGCAAATTGAATAAAAAAAATTTCTGCATCTAGCTCTGAAAAAATATTTGGGCTTCTAGCGGTGTGTGGGACTTGGTCTATTAGTCCATCTATACTGACCTCCATCAGGTTGCAAATTAAAAATAATTTTTTTCTGCATCTAGCTCTGAAAAAATATTTGGGCTTCTAGCAGTGTGTGGGACTTGGTCTATTAGTCCATCTATACTGACCTCCATCAGGTTGCAAATTAAAAATAATTTTTTTCTGCATCTAGCTCTGAAAAAATATTTGGGCTTCTAGCAGTGTGTGGGACTTGGTCTATTAGTCCATCTATACTGACCTCCATCAGGTTGCAAATTGAATAAAAAAAATTTCTGCATCTAGCTCTGAAAAAATATTTGGGCTTCTAGCGGTGTGTGGGACTTGGTCTATTAGTCCATCTATACTGACCTCCATCAGGTTGCAAATTACAAATAATTTTTTTCTGCATCTAGCTCTGAAAAAATATTTGGGCTTCTAGCAGTGTGTGGGACTTGGTCTATTAGTCCATCTATACTGACCTCCATCAGGTTGCAAATTAAAAATAATTTTTTTCTTCATTTAGCTCTGAAAAAATATTTGGGCTTCTAGCAGTGTGTGGGACTTGTTCTATTAGTCCTTCTATACTGACCTCCAGCAGGTTGCAAATTGAATATAATTTTTTTCTGCATCTAGCTCTGAAAAAATATTTGGGCTTCTAGCGGTGTGTGGGACTTGGTCTATTAGTCCATCTATACTGACCTCCATCAGGTTGCAAATTAAAAATAATTTTTTTCTGCATCTAGCTCTGAAAAAATATTTGGGCTTCTAGCAGTGTGTGGGACTTGGTCTATTAGTCCATCTATACTGACCTCCATCAGGTTGCAAATTAAAAATAATTTTTTTCTTCATTTATCTCTGAAAAAATATTTGGGCTTCTAGCAGCGTGTGGGACTTGTTCTATTAGTCCATCTATACTGACCTCCATCAGGTTGCAAATTAAAAATAATTTTTTTCTGCATCTAGCTCTGAAAAAATGTTTGGGCTTCTAGCAGTGTGTGGGACTTGGTCTATTAGTCCATCTATACTGACCTCCATCAGGTTGCAAATTAAAAATAATTTTTTTCTTCATTTAGCTCTGAAAAAATATTTGGGCTTCTAGCAGTGTGTGGGACTTGTTCTATTAGTCCTTCTATACTGACCTCCAGCAGGTTGCAAATTGAATATAATTTTTTTCTGCATCTAGCTCTGAAAAAATATTTGGGCTTCTAGCGGTGTGTGGGACTTGGTCTATTAGTCCATCTATACTGACCTCCATCAGGTTGCAAATTAAAAATAATTTTTTTCTGCATCTAGCTCTGAAAAAATATTTGGGCTTCTAGCAGTGTGTGGGACTTGGTCTATTAGTCCATCTATACTGACCTCCATCAGGTTGCAAATTGAATAAAAAAAATTTCTGCATCTAGCTCTGAAAAAATATTTGGGCTTCTAGCGGTGTGTGGGACTTGGTCTATTAGTCCATCTATACTGACCTCCATCAGGTTGCAAATTAAAAATAATTTTTTTCTGCATCTAACCCAGCCAATAGTTTTGGCCTAATACCACAGTTTGGCCACTCAGCTCTGCTCGGTTACCATCCATTGTTTTTTTGTGCAAACAACTCCAGAGTTGTGAATTAGTTAACCACCAAAACGAGTGGAAAAAGGCCTGCTGCTGGTGGAAAGGGGAATAGGCGTGTTGGGAAGGGGAAAAAAGGTCGTGTCCGTGGGGTAGGTGCAGAAGAAAGACCATCTTCCAGCCAAACTAAAATGTCTACTTCTTTTAGCGGACAATGTGATAAGATCCCTTTCTTACGGCCACGCCAATCGCTACAAATTCCAGATGAGGCACAAAAACAGCAGGTGCTTCAACGGATATCAAGTGCTCCTTTAAGTGGGCTCTCCTCCACATCAACTTCAACATCACAAATACTCCAGTCCTCAAAGGTGTCACCCAAATCGCACTTGCTTCCTCACAGCTCCCAAATCTCCAGCTGCCCGTCTGAGTATGAGGTAGAACAGATGGTTGAGTCTGCAGAGCTGTTTACTCATACTATAGCCTGGGAATCAGAGGTCGACTCCAGCGCTTCTGTGAATCCAGACGAGGAAATGATCTGCACTGATGCCCAGAATCTTTATGAGTCGGATCCAGGACCAGACGCAGAAGGTTCTGACCATAATGTAGACCCTCATTCCCAAACTGTAACTCCTGTTGGTGGAGACAATGAGGAAGACGATGATAAGACTCAAATACCTGATTGGAGCGACAACTTTAGTTTTTTGTCAGGGCAGGAACAGGTTGGCTCTGAGGACGACGGGTGTGATAACGCACAGGGTGATGATGATGAGGTCGGAGATCCCACTTACTGTCAACCCACAGTCAGCCAAGAGATGAGGTCAGCAGAGGAGGTGGAGGAAGATGCTAGTGACGACGAGGTCAGGTTGCGCCTTCCTGGACAGAGACGTAGTACTGGAAGCACGTCAACAACTGCATCCTCAAACACAACTCTGCCTCTCACCACAAGTCGTGGTGGCTCTTCAGGTCGCATGGGTGCTAAGCCTTGCATAGCCTGGGCATTTTTTCAGATCGATAAAGATGACCCAACTCGTGTTATCTGTAACATTTGTCAGCAAAAGCTAAGTAGAGGCCAAAAAATACATAGTTTGAGTACTTCATGCATGAACCGGCACATGGACATGAAGCATAAGTTGCAGTGGGAAGTTCAGTGTGCTACAATGCGGCCTAGCCGGCCGGGCCAACCACCGTCTGCCATATCTTGTGCATCCGCGGCCTCTTCATCCTCTGTGACAGGGGGGACAGCAGTCACACCTGTTTTGGGGCGCAGACCTGCCACCTCTTTACCCACAACAGCCAGAGTGATTGGCAGGTCATCATTTTCTTTGGAGGTGGTAACACCAGCTGGTCTTGAGCGCTGTCCGACATCGATAGCACCACCTTTGGATCAAGGCAACCTAACATGTCCGCCTGCATCTTCCTCACAGACCGGCAGTTTGCCGGGGACACCCTTATCAACCCCGTCTAAGCACAATAGCCAGCCCTCGGTCCCTCAGATGTGGACAAGTAAAAGACCATTTCCTCCTAGCCATGAGAAAGCTAAGAGGTTGAATTTCACCATCTGCAAGCTCTTGGCTACAGAAATGCTGCCTTTCCGCCTGGTGGACACAGAGGATTTTCGAGACCTTATGTCCGTCGCAGTGCCCCAGTACCAGATGCCCAGTCGGCACTACTTCTCAAAGAAAGGTGTGCCTGCGCTCCACCAGCATGTCGCACACAACATCACCGCTTCTTTGAGAAACTCTGTGTGTGACAGGGTGCATTTCACCACAGACACTTGGACGAGTAGGCATGGACAGGGGTGTTACATGTCGCTGACTGGGCACTGGGTAACTATGGTGACAGCAGGACAAGGGGCTGCTGTCCAAGTCTTGCCGTCCCCACGAGTTGTGCGTCAATCCTCTTTATGTCAAAGTTCCTCCACTGCTTCTGCCTCCTCAACCTCCTCTCGGTCTTCCACCTGCACCCAAAGCCTGTCTGGTCATGCCACAAGCTTTCTAACTGCGCAGAAGGGATCCTGCACACCTCCTTACTATGCTGGCAGTAGGGCTCAACGTCATCAGGCGGTTTTTACATTGAAATGTCTGGGAAATGTGAGTCACACAGCTGAGGAGTTGTGGTCAGCTCTGGAGAACCAATTTCATGAATGGTTGTCTCCACTGGACCTGAAACCAGGGAAGGCCGTGTGCGACAATGCTGCAAACCTGGGTGCGGCCCTTCGCCGGGGCAATGTCACACACGTGCCTTGTATGGCTCACGTGTTGAACCTGGTTTTCCAGCAATTTTTAGCCCACTATCCCAGACTAGATGGGCTTCTGCAGAGGGCACGGTCGCTGTGTGCTCACTTCCGCCGTTCGCATCCCGCAGCTCAGCGACTTACATCTCTACAGAAGTCGTTGGGCCTGCCACTTCACCGGCTAAAATGCGATGTGCCTACCCGGTGGAATTCAACTCTGCACATGTTGCAGCGACTGTGGCAGCACCGACAAGCCCTGGTGCAATACGTTCTGACGTATAGCCTGGGCCAACGAGATTCAGAGGTGGGGCAAATCACGCTGGAGGAGTGGTCTCAGATCAGGGACCTATGCACCCTTCTGCACAGTTTTGAAATGGCGACGAAGATGTTTAGTGCTGACGATGCCATTATCAGCATGACTATTCCGGTGATTTACATGCTGGAGCACATGTTAAACAGAATTCGGAGTCAGGTGGTGGCACAAGAGGAGGTGGAGGAAGTAGAGGAGGAGGAGTTGTATGCGGAAGGGCTAACATCTGCAAGGTCCAGACGGTCGGCAGCACCAAGGCGGCAGGCATGTGAGGGTGGGGGAGATGATTTTACCAGGGCGCATGGTAGCAGCCAAACTAGTGAGGAAGGTGCAGGAGCCCAGGAAGAAGTGGAGGACGAACTGATGGAAGACTCATCAGATGAGGGAGACCTTGATCACATTTCTGTTGTGCGAGGTTGGGGGGAGAGGACAGAGGAAGGAAGCATGATTGTTACCTCGCCACCAACACAACAGGGACTTGGTGCTCCTGGATGCGCAACACACATGAGTGCCTTCTTGCTGCACTACCTGCAACATGACCCTCGAATTGTGAGAATTAGAAATAATCCTGACTACTGGGTTGCCACACTGTTAGATCCCCGGTACAAAAGTAAATTTGCAGAAATTATTCCTGCCATAGAAAGGGATGCACGCATGCAGGAGTATCAGCAGAGACTGTTGCAGAATCTTACATGTGCTTTTCCACAAAATACCAGTGGTGCACGTAGTGAATCTCACAGTTCCAACTTGCCAACCGTGGGACCGTCAAGTGTTCAGCACTCAAACCGTAACAGAACCACAGTATCTGCTGGTAACATCAATTTTGCGGAATCATTTCACCACTTTTTTAGCCCATCCTTTGCAAGGCCACAGGAGACAAGAAGTCTGACACATAGTCAACGCCTAGAGACGATGGTACAGGAGTATCTCCAAGTAAACATTGAAGCCACGACTGTGTCACTGGACCCTTGCTCTTTTTGGGCTTCCAATCTGGATAAATGGCCGGAGCTAGCCACTTACGCCTTGGAGATCTTGTCATGCCCCGCAGCCAGCGTTCTGTCTGAACGTGTGTTCAGCGCTGCTGGTGGTGTGCTGACAGATAAGCGCACGCGGCTCTCCACTGATAATGTAGACAGACTCACGTTCATAAAGATGAACAAATCATGGATCCGAAATGACTTTTCTACCCCTGTGTCATCCTGGGGAGAGTAAAAGCTTGATGATTGGTTAAAATCACCCTACCAACCGTTTTAAGCTTTCAAATTACTAATCATGTTTATCTGTATCTTGACTGGAAAATAATTTGGGCTTTGTAGCAGTGTGCAGCACTGATCCTATTAGGCCATCTATAATAAGCTTCACCAGATTTAAAATTAAAAATAATTTTTAGCTGCATCTAGCCCGGAAAATAATTTTGGGGCTCCGAGATGCGCAAGACACATAAGTGCCTTCTTGCTGCACTACCTGCAGCATGACCCTCATATTGTCAGAATTCGAAGTAATCATGACTACTGGGTTGCCACACTCTTAGATCCCCCAAACTTTTCGATCAACCTTTTCATTTTAATAAAGACCAAAAAAATGGTCATTTTTGAAATTCTAAGCATTAGCAGGTTGTTAGAAACTGAAATCAAACAGTTTTCAACTCAAAACTTTATTCTAGGTGATGTTACATTTTCACATAGGACCCCTTGTTCGAAAGGAGCTTCTGAACTCTCTCGTCCATTGAATTTGTCAGGTTTTGGATGGTTTCTGCTTCAATTGTTTTGCATGAGGACAGAATACCCTCCCAGAGCTGTTGCTTAGATGTGAACTGCCTCCCGCCATCATAGACACTCCTTTTAATGATGCTCCAAAGGTTCTGAATGGGGTAGAGGTCAGGGGAGCATGGGGGTCACACCATAAGTTTGTCCCCTTTTATGCCCATATCAGCCAGAGATGCAGATGTTTTATGTGCAGCATGAGATGGTGCATTATCATGCAGAAAAATGATCTTGCTGTGAAATACACGGTTCTTCTTCTTGAACCATGGCAGGAAGTGCTGTTTGAGAAAATCCACATACATTATGGAGTTCATCTTTAGCGCCTTCAGGGATCCTAAAGGGGCCGACAATCTCTCTCCCCATGATTCCAGCCCAAAACATTACTCCACCTCCTCCTTGTTGGCGCTGTAGCCGTGTTTGCGTGGGGTGTCCATCAACCAGCCATCCTCCACTCCATTCATCTGGACCATCGAGCGCTGCACGGCACTCATCCGTGAACAAAATAGTTTTGAAATCAGTCTTCATGTAATGTTTGGCCCACTGGAGCCGTTTCTGCTTGTGTGAAGTGGATAGAGGAGGTCGACAGGATGGCGTATGCACAGCTGCAAACCTCTGAAGGACCCTGCATCTTGTTGTTCGGGGGACGTTGGAGGCACAAGCAGCTTCAAAAACTTGTCTGCTGCTATGACAAGGCTTTTTTGCCGCTGTTCTTTCAACCTGACGTAATTGCCTGTAGGAAAGAGTCCTCAATTTGCCCTTATCAGCACGCACACGTGTGTACTGTGAATCAGCTACATACTTCTTGATTACCAAGACACTTCATCCTGATCATCGCACAATGTTGATTGTAGTCATGCCTTGACCTAAACACTCCACAATTTGTTGCTTCTCAGCAGCCGACACATCCTTTTTCTTTCCCATTTTGGCAGAAAATGTAGGCTGCTTAATAATGTGAGAGAGCCTTCTTAAGTAGTCTTGCCTTTCATTGGACACACCTGCCAAACTAATTAGCACAGGTGTCTGCAATTGCTTACAGTGATATAAAGAGCCCTGACACACATCACCATCAATGAGTTTAACTGACAAACAAACAAATTCTTCCCTTATCACTCCTAAACACTTTTTGCATAATAATTTGGAACGCGGTGTACATGTGCTTTTCCACAAAACACCAGTGGTTCACGTAGTGAATCTTACAGTTCTAACTTGCCAACCGTGGTCTGTATGGAATTGTTCAATAAAGGGCCCAAAATTAAGATAACATAGATGGGAGAGGTCTCTATGAATAGGAATTCCTAAGTGATACCCTGTGAGGGCCAGGCAAAGGGAAAGTTGGACTGGATGGAATCCTATATGGATTTAGGGAGGGAGACATCGAGGGCCTCAGACTTCGCTGCATTGATTTTAAAATTTTACCATGTAACAAAGTGATCTATTTCAGCCATAACAGCAGGGATGGATATATGTGATTGAGTGATATATACTAGGACATCATCAGCAAATAGAGAGAGCCTCCCACCTCAATCCACCTAATATTGGGGTTATGGCGAATTGATGAGAGCAGGTGCTCCGTCACTAGGATGTATAAGAGAGGGGACAGAGGACATCCCTGCCTTGTCCCATTGGTGATTGTGAAAGGTGATGAAAATGTTCTGACGCACCCCCTGGGCCTTGGGACACCCGGAGCCGGACCCTTTTTGGTGGATGCTGGTGGTTGTAGTCTTCGTGGCGGCGATCCGGTTCCGTGGCTCAGGGCGGTCAAACCAGTGGCGGAACTATTTATGTGGTTTTGATGTTTAAATGTCCGACTACGCCACCCGTGGATTGCGGTCAGAGTGAACCGCCGCTACAGGGCAGACCGCTAAGGCTGGTGTTGTGGGTGCAGCAGAGCGTAGCATAACTCCCCACGGGAGGAGTATAGCCTCAGGGCAGTGTATGCGGAGGATGGGGGTGATGGTGCAGGGCAGCAGCAGTAACGACACGGAGTCAGTGATGCAGTTCAGGGCCTTTACTCACAGTTCTTATTATCCAGACCACGTCTTCAGGTAACGGCTGCCCACGTCGTACTGTGCTCACCAGGTGAGGGGCTCAGACAACTCCCAGATAACTTTGGAGCGCTTCACAGGACCCCCTTTGTGTGTCCTTTGTCTGGCCTTTCTTACCAACACTTCTGTCCGGCTGCCTCGGGCCTCCTCTTGGTAAACTTGGCGCCAGTTTCCCTGACCCTATGTGGTGCCTTCCTAGCGGGTGGAGCAAGGGGCTGCGCCACATAAAATGTCAGAGCCTCCGGTTTCTAGCTGAGGGTCGTTTCCTGCCTCCACTAGTTCGGGGACCGGTCTCCCCCTTTGGCCTGACCCCTCCACGCAGGTGGATTCGGGCGTGCGGTGGCGACTCGCCCGTCCGCACCCCTGGGATCCCTTCATTCCTCGTTCCTGGAGCCTTCTCCGCTCCTCTTCCTTCCTTCTCCCTCTTGCAGGCCTGGACCTCTGTTACTAGGCCCCCCTCCGGAGCAGAGCTCATGCAGAGCCCCTGCTCCCTGCCACTTCTGCTCAGACTTCTCTGCACTGAACTAAGATGGTGCCCACCTTTTATACTCCCTTCTCAATGCACCCAGGAACTGCTTCCTCCCTGCTCCTGCACTGCAGGGTTCCCCTTCCTCAGTGTTCCCTCCCCCCACTCCAGCCAGGGACAGGGACTGTCGTGCCCATCTCAGGGGCATATTGGTCGCCCTGCCCCACGGCAATGTGGTGTAATGCATGCAGGTGTCGGGTCCTGATCCACACTCCATCCTTATCTGAGAGTGAGATATCACACCTCTGGGTGAGGTGCAATACGTCTGTAGCAACCGAGCCCTCGGTGCTACAGTTCCATTTATCTTCAGCCTAGGTGACGTATTGTGATACAGGGCCGTGATTTTGGCTATAAAAGGGTCCCCTAGACCCCTACCCCAAGCTTTTTAAGAGAATCATATATGGCGTGCCAGGAGACTCTATGGAATGCTTTCTCAGCATCCAACGAGAGTATCTACTTACAAATTTTTAACTGCATCTAGCCCAGGAAATACTTTGTGCCTAGTAGCAGTGTCTGCTAGTCAGCGGATTATCCCGGCTGTTAAGCAAGCTACACCACCTGTAGTTTGGACACTTAATTTTTTCAAAGGAAATGCTTCGGGACCACGGGATACTCAGTGAAGAGCATCAGGAGGCACCCCAAGGCATAGGGGCTGGGACTGGCACTAGGATGCCTTGCGGTGGACAGCCGAGCTCGATCCTTATAAAAGCTTTTTAACTGCAGCAGCTTTAGTGGACGCTACTGGAGCTGGAATTACGCGGCTGCTGGCATGAGACTTGCCCTCCAATAGATCCTTGTAAATGGATTTAAAGTGTATTCATTCAAATTAGAGGGACAATTTAAATTAAAAAGCTTAGAGCTGCCTCCACCACAGGGGGGCTCTCTCGACCCACCAGCGGACAGGCACCAGTATTGGGAGAGGGGGGCTGGCCGTCAGGGTTCACCGCGGCTCTGGCACAAACCCGGCGACACGGAGGTGGCACGGGCAGGAGCGGACTGGCCGTCTCGGCTTCTCACTTTTTGGATTTTAGAAGGGCATGACATGCCTATATCTGTGTCTCCCCCTCCTTTTACTCCTCCACCTCTTTTCTTTTCGCATGACTATATGTACTTGTCACTTTTCCATGTGTTAGTTGTGTCTTCTGAGCAGTTTGTCAGCTTTTGGACACCTTTGAAGGTGTTTTCTATGTGTTTATATGTGTTTTTGTTTGCCTGCCATTGGTTTTAACGGTGTTCGAAGGTGTTCGACGAACAGTTCGACGAACAGTTCGGCGAACACACGGGTGTTCGACGAACCGAACCGAACTCGAACACTACGGGGGTGGCTCAACACTAGTCAGAATTCAAAAAATTGGCCTGGTCATTAAGGTGCAAACAGGCTGCGGGGCAAAGGTGTTAACAGATTAAAATAAACTATTGAGATGGAAGAACATACATTTTTTAATTTAGAATAGTTACATAATACTTCTGCACATTAATTGTTGCCCAATTATTATTCACACATAGTTATTCTCCTAAGAATGACAGAACTTCACTTTTACTTTCTTAAAATTTCTAGTTTCAGATTTATTAACCTTTTGGCTTGACCGACAGCACAGTAGTTGTTCAACAACAAAGTCAGTTATTAAAAATACAAACTGCCTAATACTTGTTAACCAAATCCTGCTGACAGATTCTCTTTAAGACTCCCTCAATAATTGATGTGTCCAAAATACATGAGCATCTCAGAGACTGTCTTCATATTGCACCTAGAAGAGAAATGCACTTATTGGTGGAAGTGCTGGAGAATGGAGGATGTAGCGTACTTCCGATATTGCTTTAATGAAACAATTTAATTTCCTACATTTTAATGTCATTTCTCTTCAGAGTTCTCTCTCCTCACTCCCCCATACACATGCCTATAGTCAAAAATAGGCATTTTCTTCCTTTTGATGATTCAACTCTGTGTTGCAATAAACCACCTGCAGGAAAGGTCCTCAGTGCTACCCATACCCGCTCTATCGCGAGAGATCGCGGGATCTGACGTCACCTACCACGTGACCGGACGCCCCGCTACCCTCCGCGAGCAGGAAGCAGGCACCTCTGCACTTCCGCTGCTACCGGAGCCTCCGGCCGGGACTCCGAACGTAGTGCTACAGAATCCAGCTCCACAGTCTTCATCATCAGGTCAGTGCCATACGACCTATCAGTACCTCCAACAAGGGGAGACGCAAGAATCAACGTGCCTGCAACAACAGCGGCCACTTCCGCTATACCAGGTACACCAGCACACACTGTGCCCGCCACAGCAGAGCTTTTCTTTTACTCGTCAATGCCTGTTATGATGGACTTTGTTGTTTAAACATATACTGGATGCAGTCCATATCTTACCAGCCTTAACCCAGGTTGGTCTCTTATAACCTGAATATCCTCCGGCACTTACATTTATCTATATCTCCTGAAATATATATATACCTATACTTAATCATTATTGTTTATATCTGGCCCAACCAGGTAGGACATCAAACAGCCACGTTACCTACGCAGAATCCATACCTTACAGCCACCTGTTACACCTTTCAACTAAGGTAATTCGCCCAGCACTGGGAGTCTGTCTGCTACCGTTTGGGTCCTTTTCCTAACACTATTGTGTCCCGACAGATCTTTAGTCCAGACCGTCTCTTCGGAGCCTCACTAAACGCCACGCTCACACCTACACCGCAACTAGGTATTCTCGATATATATCTAATTTAGCTACTTTACTCCCATAATTAAAGGCCTACTTTAACCCTTTCCCTCTCCTTCCCTCCTAGGTTTCCATCATTTAGCCATTCCCTGGAGCCTACTCCCAGCAAGACTACCACCAATCCAATTTTATTTATTTTTTACTGTGCTCTTATATTACTCTTAGGAGGCCAGCTAACCCCATTGATCATACCTGAATTATATCAATTTTAATGCTTCAATTTTTTTAACTATTTACCAATAAATATTTATATTTTAATAATTTTGGTCACAGTTCATTTTTAATCACCTAGACCAGCGCAGATACCTCATTTCTGTTTTCAGATTCTCTTTAAGACTCCCTCAATAATTGATGTGTCCAAAATACATGAGCATCTCAGAGACTGTCTTCATATTGCACCTAGAAGAGAAATGCACTTATTGGTGGAAGTGCTGGAGAATGGAGGATGTAGCGTACTTCCGATATTGCTTTAATGAAACAATTTAATTTCCTACATTTTAATGTCATTTCTCTTCAGAGTTCTCTCTCCTCACTCCCCCATACACATGCCTATAGTCAAAAATAGGCATTTTCTTCCTTTTGATGATTCAACTCTGTGTTGCAATAAACCACCTGCACCTCCACCAGGAGTTTCACATTTCACCAGCAGCCTGTAATGGGTGAACATTGTCATTGTGATCCAGAGCACAAAGCTGTCTTGTTGTTACCATTGTATCTGTGAACAATGTGTCCTTTTTGAATATTTAAAACACAGTCGTTAGGATATTTTTAGTTTTCCTGTGACATACATGATGTTAGCTTTATCAACATGATGTGTGAAAATCTTCCATTGCTAAATATAATGTACTGCATCATCAGCAACATATCCCTACCATAAACTGTACCACTATTAGGGTACATATTAGTTGCAGTATAGTTCCATATAGTTGTATGCTCTGGCAATTTGTTTCCATTGTAAAACACATACTGTATATCTGGATTTTTTTTTTTCTTGACAGGGCAGAAAAAGTGAGAAGCCTGTATCCTTCCCAATAAGCATTTATTCTAGGAGCGAATAGTGGGCATTTTGGGGGCAACAAACACCTACAACCTGAGTATCTATTGTGTTATATAGAGGCTCGATGGCAACAGCCTCATCCCCTGACAACGGTATTACCGAGACAAGCTTTGGGTCTGATGCCATCCCGGAGCAGATATTTGATATGGGTATGTTTACTCTATTCCCAATCAGGGTTCCTCTGTTATTTTGAGCACCAACATATTTATATTTTTTGTATGATTGGCCTTTATTTACAAACATTTTCTTTGATATGATTTTTCTAAATATTTGCACATGCACTTTTTCCTGATTTGTTCATGTACATGATGAGCATTATTACATCATTATAGTCCTTGAATACGATTGGTTTAGTTGTTGCACTTTACTGATTATTATTTTTATCTGTCACACATTTTTGTGTTTATATTTATTGTTTCCCTTTTGATATTTTAATAGCTCCTAATAAATAATGTTTTTGTAGTCCTTTCAATTATGGTTGTTGGATGTCCTCTTGTTGTCACGCCAGGTGTGGGAAAGACTTAGTGCAACACAGAGGAAAAAGGGAAAGGGAGTCCAGACACTAGGGAAAGGGGGAAGTGGAGACCTCATAGTGTGGTCTAGCATCACCCTGTCTCCCCTAACGTCCCTATATTGCCTCCTCAGCATTCGCCGCACGCGTGCCTCGCACTACTCTCCCTGGCGTATGGCTATGTCTAGGGATGGAAGGAGATGAGCACTAGTCATCCTCCACTAAACTCTATAGACAACAAGAGTGGACAAAACAGGGGAAATGGCTTAGCTTTAGATGAACTCCAAATAAGTACATGTTATGATCTGCTACAAGCACTAAGGAAAGACAGGAGATCTGTCCCTACAATAGAACTAAACTGGATCCCTACGATGTAACGGGGAACCTGATCCTGCGATCAGACCCGCTAAAGTCCTCGGCTAGTCTGTACGAATACCTATAGATGCAAGGGAGGGATCCCTACAAGAACTAGGGACTGGAATAAAGTTGGACAACTCCTAGCAGAAATTGTAGCAGTAAAAGACAAACACACAACATAGAACATAGAGGTCAGAAGACCTAGCAAAACTAACAGAGAAAGGTAACAGAGTACCAAGCTAGCTCAAGAGTAGAAAATACAATGAAGTCCAGCAAGGCCAGGAGGGCAGAGCCGGATTAAATAGGCAAAAATGGTCATGTGACCAGCAAACTAGAAAAAACCTAACAGGAGAGTTCTAACAGTACCCCCTCTTCTAAGAGGATCCTCCGGATCCCCTAGGACCGGACTTATCAGGAAACCTCCTGTGAAATGCTCTGACAAGTCTGGAAGCAGAAACATCATCCGCCCTCACCCATGACCATCCTCAGGTCCGAAACCCTTCCAAGTGACGAGATACTGCAAACTCCCTCTATACCGTCTAGAATTTAGGATGCGGGAAATTTCATATTCCCCGTCCTCCACCACCGGAGGAACAGTGGCAGAGGCATCACCAACCGACACATCAGCTTTTTTCAACAGAGAAACATGAAACACCGGATTAATCTTCTAGGAGGTAGGAACCTCCAACCTAACAGCAGATTGGTTAACTATCTGAAGCACCTTAAAGGGCCCTACAAACTTGGGACCCAATTTTTTCGAAGGAATCCTCAATCGCAGATTCTTAGAGGACAACCAAACAATGTCACCAATAGCAAACGAAACCTCTTGCCGTTTCCTATCAAAGTACCTCTTAGATTTTTTGTTAGCCTCCTGAAGATTATCACGCACATCCGTCCAAACTCTCTCTAAATCACTGGAAAAACTCTCCTCCTCAGGCACAGCCGATACCAATTTGGAGAATGACCCAAAAGACGGATGTCTCCCAGAACAACAAAAAAAAGGCGAACACCCAGCAGAAGAGGATGTATGGTTGTTAAGAGCAAATTCAGCAAGTGGCAGAAACTCAGACCACCCCTCTTGATTGTCTGCCACAAAGCAACGCAAGAACTGCTCAACATCCTGGTTCTTTCTTTCTGTCTAGCCATTAGACTCAGGATGATATCCAGATGAAAATGACAAATGAACTCCCAACCTGTCACAAAAGGCACGCCAAAAACGAGCCACGAACTGAGGTCCCCTATCAGAAACAATGTCAGTAGGAACGCCATGAAGTCTGACAATTTCCTTGACAAAGGCCTTAGCGAGTGTCTTAGCGCAAGGCAGTTTGATGAAGGGAACCAAGTGACACATCTTGCTAAAACGGTCCACGACCACCCAGATGACCGTGAAACCTTCAGAGGGGGGAAGGTCAGTAATAAAGTCCATAGCCAGATGTGTCCAAGGTGCACTAGGAACCTCCAGAGGGCAAAGCAACCCCGCATCAGGAGCATGCGAAGACTTAGATCTAGCACACACAGTACATTGACGCACCCACTTAATGACTTCCTTCTGCCATCCAGGCCACCAAAAACTGCGACCCACAAGTCTCTTGGTCTCAGAAATTCCTGGATGACCTGCCAACCGAGACTCATGACACTCAACAAACAATGGGGAGTGTTAGATGGGGCATTCTCCTGAGCTTTAAGAATCTCATCCTCCAAAACGGAGTCCAAAGCAGCAATCACAACACCTTCTTGTAAAATGCTCTCCTCCTCCTCCTCAGCACTGACCATGGGAGAAAAGCTGCGAGACAAAGCATCCGCTTTAACATTCTTGGTACCCGGGATGTAAGTAGCGGAAAAATTAAACCGCGAGAAAAAAAGTGCCCACCTAGCCTGACGGGCATTCAAGCGCTTGGCAGCATCAAGATAGATCAGATTTTTATGATCAGTGAAAACCTGAATGGGAAATTCAGCACCTTCCAAGAGATGACGCCAGTGTTCAAATGCGAGTTTAATAGCCAGCAATTCCCGATTACCAATATCGTAATTAAGTTCAGTCTCAGAAAATTTTTTTGAAAAAAAGGCACAGGGATGTACTCCATCCTTGTTTTCCTGAGACAACACCGCACCGACCCCCACCGAAGAAGCATCAACCTCAACCAAAAACGGCTTAGTCACATCAGGCTGCATAAGGATGGGAGCAGAGGTGAACCTCTCCTTTAGAAACACAAAAGCTTCAATGGCCTCAGTAGTCCACTGAACCGCATTAGCACCTTTCCTGGTGAGATCGGTCAGCGGTTTGACAATAATAGAATTTTTTTTAATGAATTTTCTGTAATAATTGGCGAAACCCAAAAACCTCTGTATCGATTTCAAACCAATAGGCCTAGGCCATTCCTGCACAGCTTCAACTTTAACCGGGTCCATCTCAAAACCTTCACTGGAGATAATGTAACCCAAAAAACTAATTCTCTGTACAGCGAACTCACATTTCTCTAGCATAGCAAAAAGTGAATTGTCCATTAATAACTGTAAAACCTCACGTACGCTCCGCCAATGAGACTCCAGATCAGGCAAATAAATCAGAATGTCATCCAAATACACAACCACATTTTTGCCGATCAAAGGTCTAAAGATGTCATTAATAAGATTCTGAAAAAATGCTGGAGCATTGGTAAGACCAAAAGGCATAACCAGATTCTCAAAATGACCCACAGGAGTGTTAAAAGCAGTCTTCCATTCATCACCCTCCTTCATGCGCAACAAATTGTATGCCCCCCGAGGATCAATTTTAGAGAACCACTTGGCCCCCACTAACTGGTTAAACAAATCAGGAATCAATGGCAGTGGGTAAGGATTGCGTACAGTAATTTTATTAATCTCACGAAAGTCCAGACAAGGACGTAAACCGCCATCTTTTTTTTAACAAAAAAAAATCCAACAGCCACAGGAGACTTGGAAGGCCTAATGTGACCGGCGGCCAAACTTGTCTGTATGTATTCCTCCAAAGCCTTTCTCTCAGGAATAGTAAGATTAAATAAACGACTTTTAGGAAGAGTCGCTCCAGGGACAAATTCAATGGTACAATCATAGTCTCTATGGGGAGGCAAAATTTGTGACTCCTCCTCAGAAAAAACTCTCCAAAAATCCTGAATAGGAACAGGTAATTCCCCTTTTTCCACCGCAGCAATACGTCCGTTACAACACTTGTCATAACATTTAGGGCTCCAGGACTTAATTTCATTGGTAGACCAATCCAGTACAGGATTATGCAATTTTAACCACGGATCACTAGGTTGGAGAGAAAAAGCCCATCCCTGAGGATCCTTGCGCAAAAGTGACATTATGAACCCTATGCGCTGTGATTCATCACCAAAGGATCCGGGTCTTAAACGAAAATACAATAAACAAGCATTTTTAAAAGAAAAAAAATCTTGTTGTTCACCAAAAAATAGATCAGGCAGACGTACCTTTGGCTCCACAAAATGTGCTCCAGAACAGCTACTCACGTGTTGTTGGAGCTCGGCCACCTCCAGAGAGAGTCCCTGCAAGCGTTGAGCCAAATCTTGAACCGAGACCATGATGGAAACTGGAGGTCTTTCCTTAGAGAAATTTTTTGGGCTGGACTTACTGTTATGATCTACTACAAGCACTAAGGAAAGACAGGAGATCTGTCCCTACAATAGAACTAAACTGGATCCCTACGATGTAACGGGGAACCTGATCCTGCGATCAGACCCGCTAAAGTCCTCGGCTAGTCTGTACGAATACCTATAGATGCAAGGGAGGGATCCCTACAAGAACTAGGGACTGGGATAAAGTTGGACACCTCCTAGCAGAAATTGTAGCAGTAAAAGACAAACACACAACATAGAACATAGAGGTCAGAAGACCTAGCAAAACTAACAGAGAAAGGTAACAGAGTACCAAGCTAGCTCAAGAGTAGAAAATACAATGAAGTCCAGCAAGGCCAGGAGGGCGGAGCCAGATTAAATAGGCAAAAATGGTCATGTGACCAGCAAACTAGAAAAAACCTAACAGGAGAGTTCTAACAGTACAAGGCCTCAAGCTCCAGAGAGGACGAAGTACTGCTCCTGCTAAGCTTCACAAGTAGAAATGGATATAGTTGGTGACTCCCTTTCAGAGTCTCCGGGTATATACACAACCAGGCAGAGAGCTAATTAGCAAGAGAGAGGTAGCTGCTCGGTCCTAAAGTCAGCCTCTTATCTAAGAGGCTGTCTGCAATGCCAAACGTAGAGATCTCCTGCAACCCACTGCAGGGCGACTGTCACCTCTGACACACCCGTGACACCTGTCTTCTACCTGATTATTGCTGCTCTTTACCAAGCATAGCTATAGTCATATGCAGGACCACCATCAGGGCATTACTGCCCTTACTGCTGTATGGGGCCCTATGAGCAGCAGAACAGAGGGGGCCCCCCTCTTGTGCTTCTGCTTATGGGGCCCCATCCAGTAGCAAAGTGCCGAGCACCTCGGAGCTAAGTGCTTACCGGAGCCGCACAGTTCCAGCAGCTACCTCATACTTCTCCTGACTTCTGGTCAGGTGACATCGTGTACGCTCCATCACCTGGCCCGAAGTCAGGAAAACCTAGTGGCGTACCTCTCCTGGCGCAGGGACCACCTGGAGCACTCACAGCCTTCACCACTGAACGGCTGTGCAGCAGCTCCAAGTGAGTCCCTCCTCCCCTGTGCCGCACTGGTGAATGGGCGTATGCGATGACTCATCGCGTACACGCCTGCAGAGAGCGCCAGGATACCAGTATAGCTGCAGGGATCGTATGAGAGGTAAGTATGAAAACTTTATTTTTTTAAATAGATTTTATTAAATGGTCTTGGGGATGAGCACATGAAGGGTTGGAAGAGCGCATGGGGAACTTGGAGTGGAGGGTGGGAAGAGCGCATGGTGAATTGGGAGTGGAGGGTGGGAAGAGCGCATGGTGAATTGGGAGTGGAGGGTGGGAAGAGCGCATGGTGAATTGGAAGTGGGGGGTGGGGAGAGCGCATGGTGAATTGCGAGTGGGGGGTGGGGAGAGCACATGGGGAATTAGGAGTGGGGGGTTGGGGAGAGCGCATGGGGAATTGGGAGTGGGGGGGTGGGGAGAGCACATGGGGAATTGGGAGTGGGGGAGAGTAAATGATGAATGGGGTGGGGGTGGGGAGAGCACGGACATGACAATGAATTGGGGCGAGGGTGCATGTAAATATAATGAATCGGGAGAGTAGGGGGCGTTGAGGATGACGGAGTGTGACTGGTAATAAATTGGAGGAAGTACAGGTTCTAATTAATTTATATATTTATTAGGTGTGAAAAGTGGCTATTTACAGTTAGTGGGGACACAGTGGGAAATTACAATTTATATTTGGAATGATGGGTTGCATAATGACTAATTATATATTAACTAGATGGTGGCCCGATTCTAATGCATCGGGTATTCTAGAATAGGTATGCGGCCGACCGGGCGCAATCAGCAGAGCTGTGTTTAAATTTGGCGCCAAAATCGCTGATTGGTCGCGTTCGGCAACCGCGACCAATCAGCAAAGCGGTGTTTAAATTTGGCGGCAATATCGGTGATTGGTCGCGGGCAGCGGCCGCGACCAATCAGCGAACCGTGTTAGTGAGGACTGGAGAGCGTGTTTAAATTTGGCACCAAAATCGCTGATTAGTCGCGACCAATCAGCAGAGCGGTGTTTAATTTTGGCGCCAATACTGCTGACTGGTCGCGGCCCCCGACCGCGACCAATCAGCGGAGCGATGCAGAGCGGGGTTTAAATTTGGCGCCAAAATCGCTGATTCGTCGCCGGCCGCGACCAAACAGCAGTGCGGTGTTTAAATTTGACGCCAAAATCGCTGATTGGTCGAGGCCGGCGACCGCGACCTATCAGCAGAGTGTTGTTTAAATTTGGCGCCAAAATCGCTGATTGGTCGCGGCCGCCGGCCTCAACCAATCAGCAGAGCGGTGTTTAAATTTGGCGCCAATCTCGCTGATTGTTCGTGGCTGGCGGCCGCGACCAATCAGCAGAGCGGGGTTTCAATTTGGCCCCAATACTGCTGATTAGTCGCAGAGTCGGCGACCGTGACCAATCAGCAGAGCGTTGTTTAAATTTGGCACAAAAAACGCAGATTGGTCGCGGCCGGTGGTTGCGACCAATCAGCAGAGTGAGGTTTATTTTGGCGCCAATACTGCTGACTGGTCACGGCCGACAACCGCGACCAATCAGCAGAGCGGTGTTTAAATTTTGCGCCAATACTGCTGATTGATCTCGGCCAGCGACCGCGTTCAATCAGCAGAGCGTTGCTTAAATTTGGCGCCAATCTCGTTGATTGGTCGCGGCTGGAGTCCGCGACCAATCAGCAGAGCGTTGGTTAAATTTGGCGCCAAACTCGCTGATTGGATGCGTCCGGCGTCCGCGACCAATCAGCAGAGCGTTGTTTAAATTTGGCGCCAAGCTCGGTGATTGGTCGCGGCTGGCGTCCACGACCAATTAGCACAGCAGTGTTTAAATGTGGCGCCCAAATCGGTGATTGGTCGCGGGCAGCGCCAGCGACCAATCAGCGATTTTTAACACAAATGTCCGGACCTTTGTAACACCATGCGGATACTGTGGGGACATCAGCGGCTAGGGTGTGAAGGGAGGACCGGGGAGCGGCGCTGCGGGTCGGGATACTTCTGCTCCGAGCGCCCGCTCATGTCCCGGGTTCTCAGAGCGGAAGTATCCGCACAGGCAGCGCCGCTGACATCCATGCGGCTAGGGTGTGAAGGGAGGACCGGGGAGCGGCGCTGACATCCAATTGGTCGCGGCGGCTATTTAATTCTGCCGCACAAATCGGTGATTGGTCACTGTCTTGGCCCGCGACCAATCACTGATCTTGGCGCCAAAGTTAAACACTATTGTGCTGATTGGTCGCGGACGCTGACCGCGACCAATCACCGATTTGGGCGCCAAATTTAAATATCGTCCGCGACCAATTACCGATCTTGGCTCCACATTTAAACACCGCTGTGCTGATTGGTCGCGGCCGATATTTAAATTTGGCGCCCAAATCGGTGATTGGTCGCGGTCAGCGTCCGCGACCAATCAGCACAATAGTGTTTAACTTTGGCGCCAAGATCAGTGATTGGTCGCGGGCCAAGACAGCGACCAATCACCGATTTGTGCGGCAGATTAAATAGCGGCCGCGACCAATTGGATGTCAGCGCCGCTCCCCGGTCCTCCCTTCACACCCTAGCCGCATGGATGTCAGCGGCGCTGCCTGTGCGGATACTTCCGCTCCGAGAACCCGGGACATGAGCGGGCGCTCGGAGCAGAAGTATCCCGACCCGCAGCGCCGCTCCCCGGTCCTCCCTTCACACCCTAGCCGCTGATGTCTCCACAGTATCCGCATGGTGTTACAAAGGTCCGGACATTTGTGTTAAAAATCGCTGATTGGTCGCTGGCGATATTTAAATTTGGCGCCCAAATCAGTGATTGGTCACAGGCAGCGCCAGCGACCAATCACCGATTTGGGCGCCAAATTTAAATATCGGCCGCGACCAATCACCAATCTTGGCTCCACATTTAAACACCGCTGTGCTGATTGGTCGCGGCCGATATTTAAATTTGGCGCCCAAATCGGTGATTGGTCGCGGGCAGCGTCCGCGACCAATTAGCACAGCGGTGCTTAACTTTTGCGGTAAGATGAGTGATTGTTCGGGTCCGAAGACCGCGACTAATCATCGAATCGACTTGGTGAGGACCGGGGAGCGGCGCTGCCTGTGCGGGTACTTCCGCTGCGAGAACCCGGGACATGAGCGGGCGCTCGCAGAAGTATCCTGACCCGCCGGCGGTCCTTCCGCTGCTACCGGCCGGGAGATGAGCGCCTCGCGCCGCTCATCTCCCGGCTGCATCTCCGTCCCGCAGATGGGTCCGGCGGTCGGGGTCCTTCTGCTGGTATCGGCCAGGAGATGAGCGCCTCACGGCGCTCATCTCCCGGCTGCATCGCCGCTCAGCTCCGTCCCGCAGATGATCCGCTAATGGCCGCCATCTTTTTTCAGAAATCCCGCGGCGCTGATTGGCCGCTGGCGGACCAATGAGCGACGCGGGATTTCCTGGACAGACAGACACACAGACAGACAGACGGGACAAGACGATTATATATATAGATGGTGGGTTCATGTATGTATTCAGCTGTGTGATGTAAAAGTTGGGGAATGTGCTCTAGATAACTGTGTGTTATTTTATGCTGAGATGAGTCCTGGCTGGAAGAAGTGATGGCGATCTGTGCTGGATGAAGGAGAAAAGCGAAGATGAAGGACTTCAACTAGAGAGGTCACCTGTGAGTCAGTGTATTACATGTACACTGACACTATACACTATATACTATATAGAAAGCTCCCGTGTATAATGTCACTGGTGATCACTCACTGCGGAGTCTCAAGGGGGCCCAAATGTTTTGCCAGTGTTATGGTTAATTTTTTAATATCTAGATATCATTATTAATTTAGAAAAAAAACAATTTATATTTTTGCTATGTCTGAAGTCTGCTTGAGTGTTTTCTTATTTTACATTGTGGAATGTCTGATTAAGATACTTGTTTCCTGTGAAGTCCTTGACAAGAAGGTTTACCCTGGGCCAAGGGAAATGTGTTTGTTACTTATAAGTCTATTTCAGTTTTCTGTTCAGTTGTATGTAACAATGAAGTTCTGTTCTGTCTAGCTAATAAATATGGTGAGTCTTTGTTGCCACACCAGAAGACTCTACCTGCTGACAATGCATGTCACATGTATTCTGTCTCTCTTCGTTCATCGATGAAGTATCTTAATTTGAATCTCACTGGCAATGTGAAGACCCTTTGCTGTCTATTCCAAAGTTCTTTGTAAAACAAAGAGGGTCTCCATAACACCAGTGTGGGGCCCTGAAATTCCTTGTGGCAGCCCTGGTCATATGTATGTATATTCATGATCTCGGATAAATAATACATGGGCTGCAGCACTTTTTGTTCTGATTGGCAGGGCCCCCTATTGTGAGACCTCTGTTATCTTACATTGGAGGTTTATCTTTAACTCCTTCACATTGGCCAGGAAGGGGTTCCTGACTAATGACGTATATATATGTCATGGCGCACATGCGGGGCACAGAAGCTGTGCTCGCAAAATCGCCACCAGAAGCTTGACTTAAGCTGTTCCCGCACCGACCCTGGCTGTTTTACCCCCCAAATGCTGAGATCAATAGCGCTCGCTGCATTTAGAAGGCTGGGAGAGGGAGGGGCTCAATCTTGGACCAACTTGGTAAAAGTAAAATTTTCATTTTTTCCTTCCACAGTGCTTCAATTCTTGTGAATCATTTAAAGCACACGTGTCAAACTCTGGCCCGTGGGCCAAATTTGGCATGCAGGGTGATTATATTTGGCCCACAACACCAGAACCACCACCCCCCATTATATTGTATGGAGGACTATGTGGGGCCATTATTCTGTATGGAGGACTATGTGCGGCCCATTATACTGTTTGGGGGACTATGTTGAGCCCATTATTCTGTATGGAAAACTATATGGGGCCTATTATTCTGTATGGAGGAGTATGTGGGGCCATTATACTGTATGGAAGACTATGTGGGGCCCATTATTCTGTATGGAGGACTATGTGGAGCCCATTATACTATATGGAGGACTAGGTGGGGCCATTATACTGTATGGAGGACTATGTGGGGCCCATTATTCTGTATGGAGGACTATGTGGGGCCCATTATTTTGTATGGAGGACTATGTGGAGCCCAGTATTTTGTATGGAGGACTATGTGTAGCCCAGTATTCTGTATGGAGGACTATGTGGGGCCATTATACTGTTTGGAGGACTATGTGGGGCCTATTATTCTGTTTGGAGGACTGTGTGGGGCCATTATTCTGTATGGAGGACTATGTGGGCCCATTATATTGTATGGAGCACTATGTGGGGCCATTATATTGTTTGGTGGATTATGTGGGGCCCATTATTCTGTATAGAGGACTATGTGGGGCCCATTATACTGTATACTGGTTGGCCCGCGGCTTTGTCCACGTTTTTCATTTTGGCCCTCTGTGTGTTTTGAGTTTCACATTCCTGCTTTAAAGATTTAATAACAAAACTTCTTGAATGTGGTTTTGAGTACTTTGAGGGGTACAGTTTTTAGAATGGTGTCAGTTTTCAGAATTTTCTGTCATATAGGCCCCTGAAAGTCACTTCAAATGTGATGTGCTCCCTAAAAAAAATGGATTTTGTAAATTTTGTTGGGAAAATGAGAAATTGAGGATAAACTTTTAACCCCTGTAACTTCCTAACAAAATAAAATTATGCTGATGTGAAGTAAACAAGTGGTAAATGTTATTTATTAACTACTTTGTGTGAGATAACTGTTATGTTCTGCTACCAGAGCTAAGGAAAGAGAGGAGATCTGTCCCTACGATAGAACTCAGCTGAATCCCTACGATGTAACAGGGAACCTGATCCTGCGATCAGACCTGCTAAAGTCCTAAGCTAGTCTGTACGGAGACCTATAGATGTGGGGAAGGAATCCCTACAAGTACTAAGGACTGGGAGGAAAATGGGACACCTCCTAACAGAAATAGTAGCAGACAGACGAACAAACAAAATATATAGAACATAGAGGTCCGTAGACCAAGCAAACTAACAGAGTTAGATACAGAGCACAGGCTAGCTAGAAAGTAGTTATACAATGAAGTCCAGCAAAGCCAGAAGGGCGGAGCAGGATTAAATAGGCCAACAAGGTCATGTGACCAGCAAAGGAAAAAACCTAAGAGCAAGGTTCTAACAGTACCCCCCCTTCTAAGAGGATCCTCCGGATCCCCTAGAACCAGGCTTATCAGGAAATCTCCTGTGAAACGCTCTGATAAGTCTGGACGCGGAAACATCATCTGACCTCACCCAAGAGTTATCCTCAGGTCCGAAACCTTTCCAGGCCACAAGATACTGCAAACTACCTCTATACCGTCTAGAGTTAAGGATGCGAGAAATTTCATATTCCCCGTCCTCCACCACCGGAGGAACAGAGGCAGAGGCGTCACCATCCGACACAACAGCTTTTTTTAACAGAGAGACATGAAATACCGGATTAATTCTCCAGGAGGTAGGAACCTCCAACCTAACAGCAGATTGGTTGACAACCTGTAGCACCTTAAAGGGCCCTACAAACTTGGGACCCAATTTCTTAGAAAGAATCCTCAACCGCAGATTCCTAGAGGACAACCAGACCATGTCACCAACAGCGAACAAAACCTCCTGTCGTTTCCTATCAAAGTAGTCTTTAGATTTTCTGTTGGCCTCCTGAAGATTACCACGCACATCCGTCCAAACTCTCTCCAAATCACCGGAAAAATTCTCCTCCTCAGGCACGGCAGATCCCAACTTGGAGAACGACCCAAACGACGGATGTCTCCCAGAACAACAAAAAAAAGGCGAACAACCAGCAGAAGAAGATGTATGATTGTTCAGAGCAAATTCAGCAAGTGGCAGAAACTCAGACCACCCCGCTTGATTGTCTGCCACAAAACAACGCAAGAACTGCTCAACATCCTGGTTTTTCCTTTCTGTCTGGCCATTAGATTCAGGATGATATCCGGACGAGAACGACAAATGAACTCCCAACCTGTCACAAAAGGCACGCCAAAAACGAGCCACGAACTGAGGACCCCTATCAGAAACAATGTCAGTAGGAACGCCATGAAGTCTGACAATTTCCTTGACAAAGGCCTTAGCGAGAGTTTTAGCGCAGGGCAGTTTGACGAAGGGAACCAAGTGACACATCTTGCTAAAACGGTCCACGACCACCCAGATGACAGTAAAACCCTCAGAGGGGGGAAGGTCAGTTATAAAGTCCATAGCCAAATGTGTCCAAGGAGCACTGGGAACCTCCAAAGGACAAAGCAACCCCGCAGCAGGAGTATGTGAGGACTTAGATCTAGCACATATAGTACATTGACGCACCCACTTAATGACTTCCTTCTGCCATCCAGGCCACCAAAAACTGCGACCCACCAGTCTCTTGGTCTCAGAGATTCCGGGATGACCTGCCAACCGAGATTCGTGACACTCAACAAACAAATCTCTCCTAAAGGTCCCAGGCACAAACAACCTCCCATGAGGAGTGTTAGATGGGGCATTCTCCTGTGCTTTAAGAATCTCATCTTCCAAAACGGAGTCCAAAGCAGCTATCACAACACCTTCTTGTAAAATGTTCTCCTCTTTCTCAGCACCGACTATGGGAGAAAAACTGCGAGACAAGGCATCCGCCTTAACATTCTTAGTACCAGGGATGTAAGTAACGGAGAAATTAAACCGCGAGAAAAACAGTGCCCACCTAGCCTGACGGGCATTCAGGCGCTTGGCAGCATCAAGATATATCAGATTTTTATGATCCGTAAGAACCTGAACGGGAAATTCCGCACCTTCCAAGAAGTGGCGCCAGTGTTCAAATGCGAGTTTAATAGCCAATAATTCCCGATTACCAATATCGTAATTCAGTTCAGTCTCCAAAAATTTTTTTGAAAAAAAGGCACAGGGATGTAATCCATCCCCGTTATCCTGAGACAATACTGCGCCAACCCCCACAGAGGAAGCATCAACCTCAACCAAAAACGGCTTAGTCACATCAGGCTGCATAAGGATGGGAGCAGAGGTGAACCTCTC
The DNA here is from genome assembly GCF_046119375.1 of Phyllobates terribilis. Lineage (NCBI taxonomy): Eukaryota > Metazoa > Chordata > Amphibia > Anura > Dendrobatidae > Phyllobates > Phyllobates terribilis. The sequence continues at coordinate 371,378,964 of NW_027362762.1, read as the reverse complement.
CTTGAGATACACAAAAGCTTCAATGGCCTCAGAAGACCACTGAACCGCATCAGCACCTTTCCTGGTGAGATCGGTCAGAGGTTTGACAATACTAGAAAATTTTTTTATGAATTTTCTGTAATAATTGGCGAAACCCAAAAACCTCTGTATTGATTTAAAACCAATAGGCCTAGGCCATTCCTGTACAGCTTGAACTTTAACCGGGTCCATCTCAAAACCTTCGCTGGAGATAATGTAACCCAAAAAACTAATTCTCTGTACAGCGAGCTCACATTTCTCCAGCTTAGCAAAAAGCGAATTGTCCATTAATAACTGTAATACCTCACGTACGCTCCGCCAATGAGACTCCAGATCCGGCGAATAAATCAAAATATCATCCAAATACACAACCACATTTTTGCCGATCAAAGGTCTAAGGATGTCATTAATAAGATTCTGAAAAAATGCAGGAGCATTAGTAAGACCAAAAGGCATAACCAGATTCTCAAAATGACCCACAGGAGTGTTAAAAGCAGTCTTCCATTCATCACCCTCCTTCATGCGCAACAGATTGTATGCCCCCTTAAGGTCAATTTTAGAGAACCACTTGGCCCCCATTAACTGGTTAAACAGATCAGGAATCAATGACAGTGGGTAAGGATTGCGTACAGTAATTTTGTTAATCTCACGAAAATCCAGACAAGGACGTAAACCGCCGTCCTTTTTTTTTACAAAAAAAAATCCAACCGCCACAGGAGACTTAGAGGGCCTAATGTGACCGGCGGCCAAACTTGTCTGTATGTATTCCTCCAAAGCCTTCCTCTCAGGAATAGTAAGGTTAAATAAACGACTTTTAGGAAGAGTCGCTCCAGGGACAAATTCAATAGAACAATCATAGTCTCTATGGGGAGGCAAAACCTGCGATTCCTTCTCAGAAAAAACTCTCCAAAAATCCTGAATAGGAACAGGCAATTCTCCCCTATCCAAAGCTGCAATACGCCCGTTACAACACTTGTCATAACATTTATGGCTCCAGGATTTAATTTCACTGGTAGACCAATCCAGTACAGGATTGTGAAATTTTAACCAGGGCAATCCCAATATTACTGGAGAAGGCAAGTTATTCAAAACTACCAAATCCAATTTCTCATGGTGAACACCATTAATAGTGAGAGGAAATTCACAGACCTTGAGAGTAATATTCTTCAAAGGGGAACCATCCACAGAAACCACAGCAATGGGGGATGATAAAGGTTCGGGTTTTAAATTGAGTCTTTCCAAGAATCCCCCATCAATTACATTCAGAGTAGACCCACAATCAACAAACACCCGAAATTCCATTAATTTTTCCTGAGCAATCGTGGAAGCAGCTAAAAATACACCCTTGGAATTTAAACAGGCAATACGGGCATGACTGACCATTTTTTTTTCTTTCTTCATACGAAGCTCACAGCCTTTAATCAAATGACCAGATTTTCCGCAATAGAAACACAAGCCTTCAGAAAATCGACGGTCTTTTTCTTGAGAGCGAGGTGCCACCGATCCAATCTCCATCGGTTCACCACTGTTAGTACACACATTCTCATAACCAGAAACTGACATAGCAGAGGATTTGCTCTCATTAACCCTTGCACGCAGTCTCCTATCCACCCGTATAGCTAATTGCATAGCCTGTTGCAAATCTTCAGGCGTAGGATAAGCAATTAGCAGGTCTTTAACCCTTTCATTGAGCCCAGCAAGAAATAGACTTTTCAGAGCAGAATCGTTCCACCCTGTTTGAGTAGACCATCGACGGAAATGAGTACAATATTTTTCCACATTACCTGATCCCTGTTTCAAACGTCTCAACTCAGTCTCAGCTGATGCGACACGGTCAGGATCATCATATAATAGTCCCAAAGCAGAAAAAAAACTATCCACTGATCTGAAGCATGTATCACTAGGTTGCAAAGAAAAGGCCCACTCCTGAGGCTCTTTGCGCAAAAGTGACATTATGAACCCTATGCGCTGGGATTCATCCCCAGAGGACTTGGGTCTCAAACGAAAATACAATAAGTAAGCATTTTTAAATGAAAAAAATTCTCGGTGTTCACCAAAAAATAAATCCGGCAAACATACCTTAGGCTCCAAGAAATGTGCTCCAGGACAGTTACTCACGTGCTGACGGAGCTCGGCCACCTCCAGAGAGAGTCCCTGCAGGCGATGAGCCAAATCCTGAACCGACACCATGATGGAACAGAAAAATCTTTCCTTAGAGAATTTGCAGGCTGGACTTACTGTTATGTTCTGCTACCAGAGCTAAGGAAAGAGAGGAGATCTGTCCCTACGATAGAACTCAGCTGAATCCCTATGATGTAACAGGGAACCTGATCCTGCGATCAGACCTGCTAAAGTCCTAAGCTAGTCTGTACGGAGACCTATAGATGTGGGGAAGGAATCCCTACAAGTACTAAGGACTGGGAGGAAAATGGGACACCTCCTAACAGAAATAGTAGCAGACAGACGAACAAACAAAATATATAGAACATAGAGGTCCGTAGACCAAGCAAACTAACAGAGTTAGATACAGAGCACAGGCTAGCTAGAAAGTAGTTATACAATGAAGTCCAGCAAAGCCAGAAGGGCGGAGCAGGATTAAATAGGCCAACAAGGTCATGTGACCAGCAAAGGAAAAAACCTAAGAGCAAGGTTCTAACAATAACTCTCTGCTTTAACCCCTTCGCGACCTATGACGTAGAGGTATATCATAAGTGGTGTATCCTCCTATGATGTGGGCTCCAGCGCTAAGCCTGCATCTTTTCTGGCACTTTGATCAGCTGACATGTGCCCCTAACAGCCGCGGGTGGAATCGCGATCCACCCGTGGCTGTTAACATGTTAAATGCCGTTGCCATTTTCTGATAGCGGCATTTAATATAATTGCCCCGGAAGCGCGACAAACTCATGGGGCGCCGATGGGTTGGCGCGACAATCGGGGTCTGCAGAAGACCCCTGTGCATGTCATTGCAGATCTGCCAGCATTCATAGCAGATAATAATTGCTGCTACACATAGCAGGGCTATGGAGCCCTGCTATGTGTAGCATAAGCGATCGAATGATCGCAGCTTCGTCTCCTAAGGGGACTATTGAAGCAAATAAAAAGTAAAAAAAAATGTTTTTAAAAATATAAAAGAAAAAATATAAAAGTTTAAATCACTCCCCTTTTGCCCCATTCAAAATAAAACAAAAACAATTAGAAATAAATAAAAAAATACACGTTTGGTATCACCACATTCCAAAACACCAGATCTATCAAGGTATAAAAAGAATTAATCCAATCGGTAAACGGTGTAACGAGAAAAGAATAAAAATTCCAGAATTACGTTTTTTTTGGTCGCTGAAACATAAATAATAGCAATAAGCAAATAGCAAATAAGCAATAAAGTGCAATAACAGGCGATCAAAACATTGTATCTACCCCAAAATGGTATAAATAAAAACGACAGCTCGGCGTGCAAAAAATAATCCCTCACCCGGCCCCAGATACTGAAAAATGGAGACGCTACTGGTTTTGGAATATGGCGCCATTTTTTTTTACAGACTTTGGAATTTTTTTTTCACCACTTAAATAAAAATGAACCTATACATGTTTGGTATCTACAAACTTGTAGTGACCTGGAGAATCATAATGGCAGGTCAGTTTTATAATTTAGTGAACATGGTAACAAAACAAAAACAATTGCACTTTTTTTGCAATTTGACAGCACTTAGAATTTTTTCCCAGTACACTTTATGGTAAAATCAATGATGTCGTTCAAAATTACAATTCGTCCCGCAAAATACAAGCCCTCACACGGCCATATTGACACAAAAATAAAAAAAGTTATGGCTCTGGGAAGAAGGGGAGTAAAATGCAAAAACGGAAAATCCCAAGGTCGTGAAGGGCTTAAGTGTATAAAAAATAAAAGTTTAAAAATTGCAAAATTTTCTTTTTTTTTGTCAAATTTTCAATATTTTTATAAATAAACGCAAATCATATCCACCAATTTTACCACTAACATGAAGTACAATATGTCATGAAAAAACAATCTCAGAATCAGTGTAATCTGTTGAAGCGTTCCAGAGTTATTACCTCATAAAGTGACACTGGTCAGAATAGATTTTTTTTTAATATAAATATGACATATTTAGCTATTAGTTTATCTACAAAAAATATTTTTTTACATATTTTAATAACTGCTCCAAATATACACTCCCTGACAGAAGTTATGTCACTTATCCATGTTATGTAAATAAAAGCTTATAACCGGACGTTAAATTCATCCATTGGTTTTATAAATTACTCATTTGAAAGCTGAAACCCTCCCAAATTTGGTTTAGGTTAAGAAAATAAATTGGCATCAATGCTGAAATATTGATCATTTCATGAACACAGAATGGTCAGATTTTGCCAAGACAAAAGTTTTGTCGCCCACAGAAAGTAATGTGATATTCAAACAAATAATTATCTTAAAATACAAATATATGTTGCATAACATTGGTGAATGAAGTTGTGGTGCTATTAGAGTCATAATTAATATTTTGTGTGACTTCCATGAGCTTGAAGGACTGCATCCATGTGCTTCAACAATGATTCATACAATTTATTAATGAAGTCATCAGGAATAGCAGAGAATGCCGTCTTACATACCTCCCAGAGGTCATCTAGATTCTTTGGTTTTGTCTTCCAAGCTTCCTCTTTCATCCTACCCCAAACATGCTCAATGATGTTCATGTCTGGTGACTGGGCTGGCCAGTCCTTGAGCACCTTGATCTTTTTTGTCTGGAGGAATTTGTTGTAGAGATGGATGTATGAGATGGATCACCTTCCTGCTGCAGAATTTGACCCCTTTTATGATTTGGAATGTAAGAGGTAGCTAATACTTCTTGATATTTTAGGCTATTGATATTGCCTTCCACCTTGCAAATGTTTCGCACACCCCCATACTGAATGTAACCCCAGACCATGATCTTTCCACCACCAAATTTAACTATTTTCTGGGTGTATTTTGGATCCATACGGGCTCCAGTAGGTCTCCTGCAGTATTTGCAGCGGCTGTGGTGTAATTCTACTGAAGATTCATCAGAGAAATCCACCTTCTGCCACTTTTCCAGCGTCCATCTGTTTAGCAGGCTGTGGGACTTTGCAAATGCCACGCGTTTTTTTATTTGCCTTTTGTTTAGTGCTGGCTTCTGGGCACTGATTCGACCATGGAGGCCATTTCCAGACAGAATCCTACAAACTGTTCTAGTTGACACAGGGACTTGAGGTGACCAGGCCTGTTGGAGCTCTGCTGCAGTGGAAGAGGGGCTTGCTTTGGATTTTCTAACCAACAAACGTTCCTCCTGAGCAGTTGTCTTGCGGCGTCTGCCGGACCTGGGTGTAGCGTCGGCGTCCCTGCCTCCTGCTAGGCAGGGACGCTGTTCCCCTCACCTCTCTGCTCCGTGCCCGGCGGCTTCCTCCCGCTCTGCTTGCAGCGCCCGCTCTCCCCCGGTCACTGTGCTTAGGGCGCGCGCGCGCACGCTCCCCCTCTCTTAAAGGGGCCGCGGGCGTCGCCCTAAGGAGTCCCCGGCCAATGGCCGGAGGATCCCTCCATATATAAGGCACCTCCTCCAAAATGGCGGTGCCCGAGCAATGTTGTTGCACTGTTCACTACTCTGCTTCAGCCCTCAGGTCCCGTTGCCTGTTACCTGCCTGTTACCTGCCTGTTACCTGCCAGTTGCCTGCCAGTTTCCTGCCAGTTTGCTGCCTGATTCCTGCCTGTCATCCGCTTTCCTGCTTGCTAGCCTGAGGTCCGACGGTCTGCCTTCCGACACCTGTCAGTCTGTCTATGGACCAGCTTGCCCGCTCACCTGGGAGCGCTCACCTGCTACCTGTCTGCTAGCCTACCTGGAGGCTCCGCCGTCACGTGCTGTGACCACCTGCCAGTCCAGAGACTCTTGCCTGCTCACCTGGGAGCGCTCATCTGCTACCTGCCTGTTAGCCTACCTATAGGCTCCGCCGTCACGTGCTGTGACCACCTGCCAGTCCAGAGACTCTTGCCCGCTCACCTGAGAGCGCTCATCTGCTACCTGCCTGTTAGCCTACCTGGAGGCTCCGCCGTCACGTGCCGTGACCACCTGCCAGTCCAGAGACTCTTGCCCGCTCACCTGGGAGCGCTCATCTGCTACCTGCCTGTTAGCCTACCTGGAGGCTCCGCCGTCACATGCTGTGACCACCTGCTTATCCTGAGACTCTCGCCTGCTCACCTGGGAGCACTCATCTGCCATCTGCCTGCTAGCCTACCTGGAGGCTCAGCCGTCACAGGTCGTACCTGCCCGTTTACCCAGAGACTGTCCCGGTCACTTGCTGTGACCTCGTGCCCGTTTACCCAGAGACTGTCCCCGTCACTTGCTGTGACCTCCTGCCCGTTTACCCAGAGACTGCCCCGGTCACTTGCCGTGACCTCCTGCCCGTTTACCCAGAGACTGTCCCGGTCACTTGCTGTGACATCCTGCCCGTTTACCCAGAGACTGTCCCGGTCACTTGCCGTGACCTCCTGCCCGTTTACCCAGAGACTGTCCCGGTCACCTGCTGTGACTGCCTGCCTGTCTTCCCTGGTCGCCACTCGCTTCCTTACAAGGACCACCCCCTTGTATAAGTTGCTCAGAGGTTCCGCCTCCCAGACCCGTTACAGTTTGCTCGGGCCATGGAACCCGGTGGCACCCAAGCTCCCTCGCTCTCGGACCTTTGTCATGAACTGTCCCGACAGAGGTCCCAACAGGAGTCCATCCTGGGTCACCTGCGGAATGTCAATACTCGCCTGGACACTTTGACTGCCCCACCAGCAACCACCGCTAGTGTCATGACTCGCAGCCCGGCTGCTCCGCTGCCCACCAATACCATAGTATCCTGCTCTGGAATCCGGCTTTCTGCACCTCCTCGCTTCGGAGGCGACTCCGCTCAAGCTCGGGGCTTCATTAACCAGTGCACCCTGCACTTTGAACACCAGTCCCACCAGTTTAATTCCGACCGGGCCAAAGTAGCCTTCATCATGTCCCATCTCATGGGAGAGGCACTGGCTTGGCTAAATCCTCTATGGGAGAGAGGAGACCCTCTGGTGTCCGACCTGCCAGCCTTTCTCACGGCTTTCCGGAAGGTCTTCGACGAACCCGGACGGAAGACCTCATCCGCCTCATCTCTGCTACGCCTCCGTCAAGGGAGTCTCACCGTGGGCCAATATGCCATACGGTTCCGTACCCTTGCTTCGGAGCTGGCCTGGGATAACGACGCCCTGGTGTCCGTCTTCTGGGAGGGTCTGTCCGGCCGTATTAAAGATGAACTCGCCGGTCGGGACATTCCTACCACTCTCGACGACTTGATTACACTTGCCACCCGGATTTACATCCGGTTCCAGGAGCGCGCTAGGGAGGTCACCCGTGAGAGGAGGATTCCACGTCTAGTCCCTACCTTCCAGAGACCCGTCACTCCCTCTGTTACTCCCCAGGCACACTCACCTGAGCCTATGCAGGTCGACCAGACCAAGATGGTCAAGACCCGTCAAGACTTACGTCGTGCCGAGGGGAGCTGTTTCTACTGTGGCAGTAAGGAGCACCGGATCCGTTCCTGCCCTGAGTGGTCGGGAAACGCCTGTGTCTAGGATCGCTCAGAGAGGTCGCCCTAGACAAAAGTAAGCCCTCTCCATCCCTGATGCTGTCTGTTTCTATCCTCTGCGGAGAGAACCGCTATTTTGAACTGGCTCAACTTGACTCTGGAGCTGCTGGAAATCTCATCTCTCAATCCCTGGTAGAAAAATACCAAATTCCCACCAAACCTCTGGCCGTACCTTTATCTGTCGCCACCGTGGATGGGGGTCTCTTACCACATCCCATCCAACTCATCGCCGAATCTCTGACTCTACAGGTGGGAATGCTGCATTCTGAGAGCATCTCCTTTCATGTTCTGCCTGGACTCTCTCACGCACTATTGCTTGGCCTGCCTTGGCTCCAGAAACATGCACCCGTGCTTGACTGGCAGACCGGAGAGGTCCTTCGCTGGGGACAGGACTGCCATAAGACTTGTCTAGTTCCCGTTCGTCCTGCCCGTCCTTCTCCTACCCCAGCCAATCTGCCCGGTCTTCCCGTTCCCTATTGGTCTTATGCGGATGTCTTCAATAAAAAAGAGGCAGAGACTTTACCTCCTCATAGACCATACGACTGCCCAATCGACCTGATGCCCGGCTCTACTCCTCCCCGTGGGCGAATCTACCCTTTGTCCGCTGCTGAAACCCGGTCCATGTCTGAATATATTGAGGAGAACCTGGCCCGGGGATTTATCCGGAAATCTACCTCCCCGGCGGGAGCAGGCTTCTTCTTTGTCAAAAAGAAGGACGGCTCACTCCGTCCATGTATAGACTATAGAGGCCTAAACCAGATTACTGTGAAGAATAAATACCCCCTTCCGCTTATTCCTGAATTATTTGACCGTCTGAGGGGGGCTAGAATCTTCACCAAACTGGATCTCCGTGGGGCGTATAACCTGGTCCGTATCCGTCAGGGGGATGAGTGGAAGACGGCATTCAATACCCGGGACGGCCACTATGAGTACCTTGTGATGCCCTTCGATCTCTGTAACGCTCCTGCCGTCTTTCAAGAGTTGGTCAATGACATCTTCCGTGATCTTCTCTACTCCTGCGTGGTGGTGTACCTGGACGATATCTTGGTCTTCTCTCTGGATCTTCCTACTCACCGGAGGGACGTTCGTCAGGTCCTGCTCAGGCTCAGGCAGAACCACCTCTACGCTAAATATGAGAAGTGCATCTTTGAGCAGACCTCTCTTCCATTTCTGGGCTACATAATCTCTCAGACAGGTCTACAAATGGATCCTGAGAAACTGTCTGCCATCCAGAAGTGGCCCCGACCAGAGGGGTTGAAGGCTATTCAGCGGTTCCTGGGCTTCGCCAACTATTACCGCCTGTTCATACCGCACTTCTCTTCCCGGACCGCCCCTATCTCTGCTCTCACCCGTAAAGGTACGAACCCCAGAGAATGGCCGCCCGAAGCAGAGGAGGCATTTCTTTCCTTAAAACAGGCCTTCCTCTCCGCCTCGGTGCTGCATCGTCCGGACGGCAACAAACAATTCTTCCTAGAAGTTGACGCCTCCTCCTCCGGAGCTGGGGCGGTACTTACCCAAAAATCTTCTTCCGGAAGAAAGGTAACCTGCGGCTTTTTCTCCAAACTTTTCTCCTCTTCTGAGCGCAATTATTCTATAGGAGACCGAGAATTGTTGGCCATTAAGATGGCACTGGAGGAGTGGCGTTACCTGCTCGAGGGGGCTCTCCACCCGGTAATAATTTACACTGACCACAAGAACTTGGCATATCTCCAGAGCGCCCAGAGACTTAACCCGCGCCAAGCCCGGTGGTCTTTGTTTTTTGCCCGCTTTGATTTCATTCTTCATTTTCGTCCGGCTGACAAAAACATCAAAGCTGACGCCCTGTCCCGATCCTTTCTGGTGTCTGATCTTGAGGAGGAGCCTAAACACATCATCGATCCCGCCAGAGTAATGCAGGTAGCCCCCGTGGGCCTAAATCGTCTCCCTCCCGGTAAGACGTTCGTAACGGAGTCCGATCGGGAGAAGATTCTACACTGGGGTCACCCGTCTAAGCTAGCTGGGCACGCCGGTCAGAAAAAGACCCTCCAGCTTATTACCCGGCACTACTGGTGGCCTACCCTGCACAAGGATGTGATTGACTTTGTTTCTGCCTGTGTGTCCTGCGCCCGCAACAAAGTTCCGAGACACCTGCCTGCCGGCCGCCTTCTTCCTCTGCCTGTGCCTGCTGCCCCGTGGCAACATATAGCTATGGACTTCATAACAGATCTCCCCGTCTCTGCCGGTTGTACGGTCATTTGGGTGGTCGCTGACCGCTTTTCCAAAATGGCTCATTTTATTCCCCTGCCAGGCCTCCCGTCTGCTCCCGAGCTAGCTAAGGACTTTATCCGCCACATCTTCCGTCTCCGTGGTCTGCCTCTCCACATCGTGTCGGATCGTGGGGTTCAGTTCACCTCACGCTTCTGGAGAGCCACATGTAAACTGCTCGACGTCACCCTGGACTTCTCCTCCGCTTACCACCCACAGTCCAATGGTCAAGTGGAGCGGATCAATCAGAATTTGACCAGTTACCACCGGCACTTCGTTAATGCCCACCATTCAGACTGGTTGGATCTCCTACCATGGGCCGAGTTCTCTTACAACAATCACGAGAGCGAATCTTCTTCTAAATCCCCGTTTTTTGTAGTCTTCGGTCAGCATCCTCGGATCCCTTTTCCTGTCTCCACCTCTGTGGACAACCCGGCCGCGGAATCTCTCGTTAGCAAATTTTCCTCCATTTGGGAGAGTACCCGATCCGCACTCCTTCAGTCGTCCGAGCGGATGAAGAGACACGCCGACAAAAAACGCCTGGATTCCCCACAATTTCGTCCCGGAGATAAAGTCTGGCTCTCATCCAAATATGTCCGGCTCAAGATTCCTTCCTATAAGTTAGGGCCTCGGTTCATCGGCCCACTGGAGGTTATCAAACAGATCAACCCGGTGGCCTATAAATTGAAACTCCCGGCCAACTTACGGATTCCTAACTCCTTCCAGGTATCTCTTCTCAAAACCGTGGTACTTAACTCCTTTTCCAAGTCTACAGGTACGCCTCCTGCTCCGGTTTCTGCTGAAGACGAGTTTGAGGTAGAGAACATTCTGGCCACCAAAAGGGTAAGAGGAAAGACCTTTTTTCTAGTGGATTGGAAGGGTGTAACATACCTGGCGGCGTCCTTGCATGGTGGTCCATCTCCCACTGTGCAAGAGAGCGCACTTGATCTCCTGTCCAGAATGTCTCTCTGGCTTCCCTCCATGCTGTCTGTTTGTGTCTGTTTCTGCTGCTTAAGGGCGGCGCCCGATCACTTCCTGCCTTTTGTACCTGCTGTGGGCCACACCCCTTGTGCGTCCTCAGCCTATTGCTGTCTGTCACTTGGTATATAGCTCGGCAGCTCCCTTCTTTCCCTGCCTGAGCATAAGTGTTTCCTTCAGTGTGTGCTTGCACTCTGAAGGTGCCAGGTCCCGTTCTTTGTTTCCTTGTCTGCCTTTCCTGGAGGCTGTATTTCCAGGCCTGTCTGAACTGAGTCCTGTATGTCTTCTGCTTTGCGGTATCAGCTCCCGTGTCTGAACTGAGTCCTGTATGTCTCCTGCTTTTCGGTATTAGTTCCCGTGTCTGAACTGAGTCCTTTCTGTGTTCTCTTGTCTGTCCTGTCTGAACACGCTCCTAGCCTGTTCCTCCTGCCTTCTAGGGGCCGATTACCTAGACCCGCTCCTGTATCTTGTCTGTCCTGTCTGAACACGCTCCTTGCCTGTTCGTCCTGCCTCTCTGGGGGCCGTATTCCCAGACCCGCTCCTGTATTCCGCTGCAGTGTCGGTCTCCTCCGTACACTCAGTTCCAGTCTGAACTCTCTCCTGTCCTTTACCTGTTTTGCCTCTATGTCCGTTCCCTTCCTTTTTCTGCAGAGTCTGAACTCGTACCTAACTCCTGCTTGTTGTCTCTGTACTCCCGTTCGTGAGTTTGTGGTCCACTCGCTACTTCACTGCAAGTACCCTGTGGGTGTCTGGCTCTGCCTTTCCCTTCCTGTCTGTTCCGTGTGAACAGAGCCCTGTCCCCCCTACTCAGCCTAGCCTGCTCTGACTCCTCTGCCCGCTGCTCCGGCAGTCCTGTCCTGCCCTGCTTCTGCCCGCTGCTCCGGCAGTCCTGTCCTGCCCTGCTTCTGCCCGCTGCTCCGGCAGTCCTGTCCTGCCCTGCTTCTGCCCGCTGCTCCGGCAGTCCTGTCCTGCCCTGCTTCTGCCCGCTGCTCCGGCAGTCCTGTCCTGCCCTGCTTCTGCCCGCTGCTACGGCAGTCCTGTCCTGCCCTGCTTCTGCCCGCTGCTCCGGCAGTCCTGTCCTGCCCTGCTTCTGCCCGCTGCTCCGGCAGTCCTGTCCTGCCCTGCTTCTGCCCGCTGCTCCGGCAGTCCTGTCCTGCCCTGCTTGTGCTCGCTGCTCCGGCAGTCCTGTCCTGCCCTGCTTGTGCTCGCTGCTCCTGCAGCCCCGTCCTGCTCTGTTCTTGCCCACCGCTTCGGGCGTTCCCTCTCTGCTGTGGTTGTCTACCGCATCTGCGGTTCTGTGACCCAGTCTGTACTGGGTCTTAACCTTTCTGTGCTCCAGCCCGTCCTTTCGGCCAGTACCTCCCTGCCTGCATACTCGCCTGTATCCACCCATCTGCATACCTGCCGTGTTTGCTTATATCCACCAGTCTGTGCCAGCCTAACCTGCCTGTTCCTGAGTCCCAGTGTGTACTGGGTCCTATCCCGCCTGTGTTCCTACCTGCTAGTGCCTCCCTGTCTGCACTCTAGCTGTGCTTGCCTTTACCCCCCTGCCTGCATACCCGCCTGCCTGCATACCAGTCGTGCCTGCCTATACCCTCCAGTCTGTGTGCCAGCCTACCAGCCTGTTCCTGTATTTCCCTGTGTGGGTCAACAGCCGTGTCCGGGGTCTGTCCTGGAGTAGCACCTGGTCCCTCTGCTCGGTTCCTCCTTGGTGCACTGGCGTCGTATGCCGTCGTGCGACCCTGGTCGGATCGGGTGAATACTTAGTCACGCCCCTCCAGGCATTCACTCTCCGGCACGGTCCAGTGGAATCACTACCAATCACACGCACACGCCGCTTAGCCCGGGCGTGTGCATAACAGCATGCTCAGGCCATGGTTCCCGTTGAGCCCCACGGCCTTCGCCCTCTGAGAAGTTTTCCAGCGAATATATGCATTAAAATAAATAAATAAATTTTTTTTTCTCTTAGCTGAGTTCCAGGCGAAATTACGCACCGTCCAGATGGATCTATCAGCTCTCGTTCCTGCGGATCCGCCACGTTACTATGGGGATCCAAGACAGTGTCGTGCATTTGTGGAGCAATGCATGCTACACTTTAAGGCCTACCCTCTCTACTTTCCTTCCGATTGGGCTAAAGTGGCCTTTATGATGTCTTACCTGGCGGGTGATGCCTTGGAATGGATCAACCCCCTATATGAAACACAGGATCCGATCCTCCGGGACCTAATGGCCTTCCTGGTGGCCTTTCTAATGGTCTTCGATGATCCTAACCCGGAGGCTCCTGCTGAAGCTTCACCTCCCAATATCCCGGAGCAGCCCCGATGGGTAATGTGTGTGGGTAGCGCAATAGTCCTCCAGCCCAATGAGACTACTGCCCACCCAGAATCCTCACAGGGTGACTACGCTTTCCGGAATACTTCTCTCAACCTCAAGAGGCAGTCCAGACGTGCTAGACGTAGAGGCAAGCCGTCACGCCAGGGTCTGTCCTCCCTGAGACCTCCTGACCCCAACCTTGAAGTCCCTACTGAAGCTTCATCTCCCTGTATCCCGGAGAAACCCCAATGGGTAATGTGCGTGGGTAGTGCACCAGTTCTCCTGCCCGAAGAGACTTCTGCCCATCCAGACTCCACACAGGAGAACTTCCTGCACCCGGCATCAGATGCTTCTCTCTCTTTAACCGGTGTGCATGTCCAAGGATGCTCCAAAGCTGTGGTTACCTCTGAGTCTGTGCACCTCTACTACCTGGCGGAGGATCCCCTGTTGCCTCCTGAATCCTCCGGGATACCACTCGATGACAAATGGAGAGAGACTTCTCTACACCCGGTACTCAATACTTTGTCCGCTTCGTCCTGTGAGCCTGACAATGGGTACCCCAAAGTGGTAGTTACCTCCGAGTCTCTACACCCCTCCGACCAGGCGGAGGATCTCCAGTTGTCTCCTGAACCCTTCGGGGTGCTACCTGGTAGCGAAAGGACAGAGACTCTCCTATACTCTGTACCTGATACCTCGCTCGCTTCGTCCAGTGAGTCCAACCTAGTGTACTCCGAAGCAGAGGTTACTCCTGAGTCTCTACACCCCTCCGACCAGGCGGAGGACCTCCAGTTGTGTTCAGAATCCTTCGGGGTGCCACCTGGTGGTGAATGGACAGAGACTTTCCTATATCCTGTACCTGATACCTCGCTCGCTTCGTCCAGTGAGTCCAACCTAGTGTACTCCGAAGCAGAGGTTACTCCCGAGTCTCTACACCCCTCCGACCAGGCGGAGGACCTCCAGTTGTGTTCAGAACCCTTCGGGGTGCCACCTGGTGGTGAATGGACAGAGACTTTCCTATACTCGGTACCCGATACCTCGCCTGCTTCCTCCAGTGAGTCCGACCTAGTGTACTCTGAAGCAGTTGTTTTCTCTGAGCCTCTGCACTCTTCTGACCCGGCGGAGGACCTCCAGTTGTTTCCTGAATCCTCCGGGGTACCACCAGATAACAAAGAGACAGTGACTTTTCCTCATTATGTACCTGATAACCCGTCTATTTTTTCCTGTGAGCTTGACAAGATGTACCTCGAAGCAGAGATTACCCTCAAGTCTCTGTCCCCCTCCAACCCAGTGAACGACTGGTCCTCGAATTCCCTGCGGAAGATTCTGGCAGGCCTGAAGAAGAGGGGGCGTAAGGGGGGAGGTACTGTAACATACCTGGCGGCGTCCTTGCATGGTGGTCCATCTCCCACTGTGCAAGAGAGCGCACTTGATCTCCTGTCCAGAATGTCTCTCTGGCTTCCCTCCATGCTGTCTGTTTGAGTCTGTTTCTGCTGCTTAAGGGCGGCGCCCGATCACTTCCTGCCTTTTGTACCTGCTGTGGGTCACACCCCTTGTGCGTCCTCAGCCTATTGCTGTCTGTCACTTGGTATATAGCTCGGCAGCTCCCTTCTTTCCCTGCCTGAGCATAAGTGTTTCCTTCAGTGTGTGCTTGCACTCTGAAGGTGCCAGGTCCCGTTCTTTGTTTCCTTGTCTGCCTTTCCTGGAGGCTGTATTTCCAGGCCTGTCTGAACTGAGTCCTGTATGTCTTCTGCTTTGCGGTATCAGCTCCCGTGTCTGAACTGAGTCCTGTATGTCTCCTGCTTTTCGGTATTAGTTCCCGTGTCTGAACTGAGTCCTTTCTGTGTTCTCTTGTCTGTCCTGTCTGAACACGCTCCTAGCCTGTTCCTCCTGCCTTCTAGGGGCCGATTACCTAGACCCGCTCCTGTATCTTGTCTGTCCTGTCTGAACACGCTCCTTGCCTGTTCGTCCTGCCTCTCTGGGGGCCGTATTCCCAGACCCGCTCCTGTATTCCGCTGCAGTGTCGGTCTCCTCCGTACACTCAGTTCCAGTCTGAACTCTCTCCTGTCCTTTACCTGTTTTGCCTCTATGTCCGTTCCCTTCCTTTTTCTGCAGAGTCTGAACTCGTACCTAACTCCTGCTTGTTGTCTCTGTACTCCCGTTCGTGAGTTTGTGGTCCACTCGCTACTTCACTGCAAGTACCCTGTGGGTGTCTGGCTCTGCCTTTCCCTTCCTGTCTGTTCCGTGTGAACAGAGCCCTGTCCCCCCTACTCAGCCTAGCCTGCTCTGACTCCTCTGCCCGCTGCTCCGGCAGTCCTGTCCTGCCCTGCTTCTGCCCGCTGCTCCGGCAGTCCTGTCCTGCCCTGCTTCTGCCCGCTGCTCCGGCAGTCCTGTCCTGCCCTGCTTCTGCCCGCTGCTCCGGCAGTCCTGTCCTGCCCTGCTTCTGCCCGCTGCTCCGGCAGTCCTGTCCTGCCCTGCTTCTGCCCGCTGCTCCGGCAGTCCTGTCCTGCCCTGCTTCTGCCCGCTGCTCCGGCAGTCCTGTCCTGCCCTGCTTCTGCCCGCTGCTCCGGCAGTCCTGTCCTGCCCTGCTTCTGCCCGCTGCTCCGGCAGTCCTGTCCTGCCCTGCTTGTGCTCGCTGCTCCTGCAGCCCCGTCCTGCTCTGTTCTTGCCCACCGCTTCGGGCGTTCCCTCTCTGCTGTGGTTGTCTACCGCATCTGCGGTTCTGTGACCCAGTCTGTACTGGGTCTTAACCTTTCTGTGCTCCAGCCCGTCCTTTCGGCCAGTACCTCCCTGCCTGCATACTCGCCTGTATCCACCCATCTGCATACCTGCCGTGTTTGCTTATATCCACCAGTCTGTGCCAGCCTAACCTGCCTGTTCCTGAGTCCCAGTGTGTACTGGGTCCTATCCCGCCTGTGTTCCTACCTGCTAGTGCCTCCCTGTCTGCACTCTAGCTGTGCTTGCCTTTACCCCCCTGCCTGCATACCCGCCTGCCTGCATACCAGTCGTGCCTGCCTATACCCTCCAGTCTGTGTGCCAGCCTACCAGCCTGTTCCTGTATTTCCCTGTGTGGGTCAACAGCCGTGTCCGGGGTCTGTCCTGGAGTAGCACCTGGTCCCTCTGCTCGGTTCCTCCTTGGTGCACTGGCGTCGTATGCCGTCGTGCGACCCTGGTCGGATCGGGTGAATACTTAGTCACGCCCCTCCAGGCATTCACTCTCCGGCACGGTCCAGTGGAATCACTACCAATCACACGCACACGCCGCTTAGCCCGGGCGTGTGCATAACAAAGGGGTTTGGTCCTGAGGAGAGAACATGGGAGCCCCGGGAGAACATCCATGCCCCTCTCATCCTTGCTAAATTTCTGTCTGGCCTAAAAAAGGGGGGGCCTAAAGGGGGGGGTACTGTAGCGTCGGCTGTTCCCCTCACCTCTCTGCTCCGTGCCCGGCGGCTTCCTCCCGCTCTGCTTGCAGCGCCCGCTCTCCCCCGGTCACTGTGCTTAGGGCGCGCGCGCGCACGCTCCCCCTCTCTTAAAGGGGCCGCGCGCGTCGCCCTAAGGAGTCCCCGGCCAATGGCCGGAGGATCCCTCCATATATAAGGCACCTCCTCCAAAATGGAGGTGCCCGAGCAATGTTGTTGCACTGTTCACTACTCTGCTTCAGCCCTCAGGTCCCGTTGCCTGTTACCTGCCTGTTACCTGCCTGTTACCTGCCAGTTGCCTGCCAGTTGCCTGCCAGTTGCCTGCCAGTTTGCTGCCTGATTCCTGCCTGTCATCCGCTTTCCTGCTTGCTAGCCTGAGGTCCGACGGTCTGCCTTCCGACACCTGTCAGTCTGTCTATGGACCAGCTTGCCCGCTCACCTGGGAGCGCTCACCTGCTACCTGTCTGCTAGCCTACCTGGAGGCTCCGCCGTCACGTGCTGTGACCACCTGCCAGTCCAGAGACTCTTGCCTGCTCACCTGGGAGCGCTCATCTGCTACCTGCCTGTTAGCCTACCTGGAGGCTCCGCCGTCACGTGCTGTGACCACCTGCCAGTCCAGAGACTCTTGCCTGCTCACCTGGGAGCGCTCATCTGCTACCTGCCTGTTAGCCTACCTGGAGGCTCCGCCGTCACGTGCCGTGACCACCTGCCAGTCCAGAGACTCTTGCCCGCTCACCTGGGAGCGCTCATCTGCTACCTGCCTGTTAGCCTACCTGGAGGCTCCGCCGTCACATGCTGTGACCACCTGCTTATCCTGAGACTCTCGCCTGCTCACCTGGGAGCACTCATCTGCCATCTGCCTGCTAGCCTACCTGGAGGCTCAGCCGTCACAGGTCGTACCTGCCCGTTTACCCAGAGACTGTCCCGGTCACTTGCTGTGACCTCCTGCCCGTTTACCCAGAGACTGTCCCGGTCACTTGCTGTGACCTCCTGCCCGTTTACCCAGAGACTGCCCCGGTCACTTGCCGTGACCTCCTGCCCGTTTACCCAGAGACTGTCCCGGTCACTTGCTGTGACCTCCTGCCCGTTTACCCAGAGACTGTCCCGATCACTTGCCGTGACCTCCTGCCCGTTTACCCAGAGACTGTCCCGGTCACCTGCTGTGACTGCCTGCCTGTCTTCCCTGGTCGCCACCCGCTTCCTTACAAGGACCACCCCCTTGTATAAGTTGCTCAGAGGTTCCGCCTCCCAGACCCGTTACACTGGGCTTGTCAAACCCATCTCCAGTCTCTTCAAATCTTTTTTTAATTCTTTGTACTTGACGCTGAGACACATTAAAGGTGCCACCCACCTCTGCAGTGCATTTGGTCTTCAGCCTCTTGATAATCAAGGCTTTGGTCGCAGGCTGGATTTTTGGCATGTTGTCAGAGCTCAAGTTGCAGTTAAAGTGAAGGTCTGGGGTGCTGGGTTTCTTTTTATACACACCCACTAATTAACCGATCATTTACTGAGCACTGGTGAGGATGTAAACTAGGATTGGGTGCATTATATGACCAGGCGACAAAACTTTTGTCTTGCCAAAATCTGACCATTCTGTGTTCATTAAAAGATCAATATTTCAGTATTGATGTCAATTTATTTTCTTAACCTATACCAAATTTGGGAGGGTTTCAGCTTTCAAAAGAGTAATTTATAAAACCAATGGATGAATTTAACGTCAGGTTATAAGCTTTTATTTACATAACATGGATAAGTGACATAAATTCTGTCAGGGAGTGTATAACTTTTTTCCTTCTATGTTGCTAAACTATATACAGTCATGACAAATGGCCAAATACTTTTGAAGAGCTATACAGACTTAAAGCGTTTGCCTCAATGGCAAAGTTTATTTTTGCTTGCATGTATTTTTCGGTAAAAACATTTTTTGCAATTGGAATTCATTACAAATTTTTCACTATTTGCCTTTTATACCCTCTATGTTGCACTTTCTATTGCTGGATGCCTAGGGAGCTAACTAAGAATCCATCAGTGAGCTTTTACTTTTTATTTTATTTTTATTTTTTTCACCTAATTTATGACCACATGAAAGTTGAACTGAACCTCGTGATTAGAGATGAGCAAACCCGAACTTAAAACTTCAGGGTTCGTACCAGACAGTTAGTGTCCGATGTTAAACACTAAACACGGACTCCCGAACGTTCGTTACAATGTTTGGAATTACGGGGAATAGAGGGGAGAGAGAGAGAGGAAAGAAAGACTCCATTGCTTTCAATGGGGCTTGGGTTCTGGTTCATGTTCGGTTAAAGTTCTGGTACCCGAACTGAACTTTGGACTAAAGTTTGGATTGTCTACCAGAACCTGAACTTCCATGGGTCTGCTCATCCCTACTCGTGATCATAAGTCAGCTGAAACTACATGATGGCTTTCCACTGTTTCCACTGTTCCACAGGCACGTGGAGGCCGCACACAATACTGAGCCTCATTTTGACTTGTTTTAAGGACATTACATCAAAGTTGGATCAGCCTGTAGTGTGTTTTCCCACTCTAATTTTGGTGGTGACTCCAAATCCAGGCGTCCATTGGTTGATAAATTTGATTTCCATTGATGATTTTTGTGTGATTTTTTTGTCAGCACATTCAATTTTGTACAGAACAAAGTATTCAATGAGAATATTTCATTCATTCAGATCTAGGATGTGTTATTTGAGTGTTCCCTTTATTTCACATGACTAAATGACGTCATGGAAGGTCCTTTTACACCACCGCGAGCCGTACAAGAGACCGGACGCACCGGAGAGAAGACCGCGGGCCATCAGAAGGTGAGTATAATGTTTATTTTTAAATTTTTACCATTTTTATTCTTTTTTTTAACTATTACCTTGGTCACGCTATATAAATCCATGCCGGTTGCATGCTTTTATATAGTGTGACCAAGTTGTAAAGCACTTTTCAAAGTGATGATAAAATCGCTTGGAAAAGCGCTTGATAACCCACATGCAGAAATGCATGCAAAAACGCTTGACAAACGCTTCTACCTGGCAGGAAAAACGCATGTAAAATCCGCATGCATTTTTCCTGCCAGGGAGATGCAGAAAAAATCAGCAGCATTTCTGCATCGTGGGCACTTAGCCTAACAGTTCAGTGCCGACAGCTAGCAATAACAGCGGCACAGGAAGAGGTGCAGAGACCCATGCCAGAGGTCCCTGCACTCAGGGTGCTATAATTGCTCAGTCAATCTGAAAGCATCTTAGACCATACTCACAGCATGGTCTAAGATGCTTCTGTCAGTGCAGCTATGACAGGTATAAAACATTGCAATGCTACTGCATCACAATTCTTTATACCAGGGATCAAAGTAAAAAAAGTGAAAGTTCCAGAGGGACTAAGTAAAAAAGTTTATTTTATTTTATTTTTTTTTTAAAAAGCCAACTATGGTTTTTCATCATACTGCTGGAAAAAATAATGGAATAAAATGTGATTTAAAAGACGAATCTAAATAAATGGTATCGCTGAAATCATCATCTTGTTCCGCAAAATACAAGCCGCCATACAGCTCCATCAGCAGAAAAATAAAAAAGTTATAGCTCTCAGAATAAAGCGATGCAAAACTATTTTTTTTCTATAAAATTGTTTTTATTGTGTAAAAGCGTCAAAACATAAAAAATTACATAAATGTGGTATTGCTGTAATTGTACTGACCCTTATCAATTTTACCACATGCAAAACGGCATAAAAAAACACTATCACCCCCACCCCCCAAAAAAATCTTGAATTGCTGGTTTTTGTTCATTCTGCTTCCAAAAAATCGGAATAGAAAGCGGTCAAAAAATGTCATGTACCCAAAAATGGTACCAATAATAACATCAACTCATCCCACAAAAAACAAGCCCTCACATGACTCTTTCGGCAGAAATATGGAAAAATTATAGTTCTCAAAATATGGTGATGCAAGGACTAGTTTTTGCAAAAAAAAGTGTATTTTAGTGTGTGACAGCTACCAAACATAAAAACCCAATATAAATCTGGTATCGCTGTAATCGCACCGACCCGAAGAGTAAAGTCGCCTAATCACTTATACTGCATGAGGAACAGTGTAACAAAATAAATAAAACCAATTCTTCACCTGCTGTTGATTTGTTCATTCTGCCTCCCAAAGATTACAGTAAGGATCGGCCCACATTTATCCTGCGCTCTCCGCTAAGCATTTACAACAGGGTTTCCGTGTAAATCTCAGAAATACGTGATTCAGACAGAACCCCCGGCGGAAGATTCCCTATAATGAGACAGATGGAGACACTTTGGACGCCGTCTGGCCTATGATCCGACGGTGTCCGTCTTTATAGGTGTGCATAAAAGTGCGGTCGACCACAGTTTTTTGCACTTCTGAAAGGAAGGACACCGCTGAACAGAGGTCAGACGGATCACCTGGGGGTTCAAGGTGCTCACCACACATCTAGATACATTGCTTGAGGGGTCTAGTTTCCAAAATATGGTCACTTGTGGAAGGTTTCCACTGTTTAGGCACATCAGGAGCTCTCAAAATGCGACATAGCATCCGCTCTCGATTCTCTCAATTTTTGAGTTCAAAAAGTCAAACGGTGCTCCTTCCCTTCCGAGCCCTGCCACGAGCCCAAACATTAGTTTTACCCCACATATGGCATATTGTCATACTCAGGAGAAAATGAACAACACATTTTGAGGTCCATTTTCAATTTGGAGAGGCTAAAAGATCATTTTTGAGGGAAAAATTTGATTTTTTTTATTTTCATGGCTCTATGTTATAAACTTCTGTGAAGCACCTGGGGGTTGAAGGTGCTCACTACACATCTAGATACATACCTTGAAGGGTCTAGATTCCAAAATGGGGTCATTTGTGAGGGGTTTCCACTATTTAGGCACATCAGGGGCTCTCCAAACATGACATGGTGTCCACTATCGATTCCAGACATCTTTGCGTTCAAATAGTCAAACGATGCTCCTTCCCTTCCGAGCCCTGTCATGCATCCAAACAGTAATTTTCCCCCACATATGGGGTATTGGCATACTCAGAAGAAATTGCACAACAAATTTTGAGGTCCATTTTATCCTGTTACCCTTGTGAAAATAAAAAATTTGGGGCTAAAGGAAAATTTTTGTGAAAAAAAAACTATCTCAGAATCAGTGGGATCAGTTGAAGTGTTACAGAATTATTACCTCATAAAGTGACACTGGTCAGATTTAAAAAATGAGGCTCAGTCCTTAAGGGGTTAATGTCTTGATCTTTGTATACACAGTGCTGAACCAGATTATATAGATATTATTTTCCAACTCTAACATGTTTGTATATACATAAACATACACAAATACATGTAATAGAGTTGGGCAAAAAGATTTTCGGTGCCCTGGTCTCGCTGCTAGAGAGGAGCAAAATGGGCATTAGACCAGTGCAGCGCAAATATTTTTGCTCAACTCAAATATATAATACAAGACAGGACGACACTATACAGTGCCTTGAAAAAGTATTCATACCCCGTATATGATTTTGTGCAGTGTGTATGTACTGTTTGTGTACAGTATGTACATACTATATGAGTGCAGTGTATACATTGCATGCATATATGCAGTGTGCATAAACTGTATATGTATGCAGTGTGAATATACAGTATATTTAAGTTTGCAGTGCATGTACTTTTTATGTAAGTATTCTGTGTGTACATACTGCATGTGTGTGCAGTTTGTGTAGGTACTGTATGTGGATTAGTGTTTATACCGTATTTTTCGGACTATAAGACCACTTTTTTCCTCCAAAATTTTGGAGGAAAGTGGGGGGTGCATCTTATAGTCCAAAATGTGCCCCGTACTCTATACCTATGGCTGTGGGTGATGGTGGGTGTGGAGGGAGCGGCAGCGGGGGATGAGCGGGGCACAGGAGGCAGCAGCCGCCTGCTGCAGCATACACTAAACAAAATGAGTATTCACTGTTCCCCACACCAATGGGCGTGGAGAGCAATGTATATTAATTTTCCTTAATAGTGCGCACACTGTAGCCGCAGCGCGGCTCCTGCTCTGCGGTGTGTGTGCCCGCTATTAAAGACCATGAATATTCACTACAATCCACTCCCATGGGTTGTAATGAATATTCATAGTCTCTAATAATGGGCAAACAGACCGCAGAGCGGCAGCAGGAGCCGCGCTGCGGGTACAGTGTGCGTGCTAAGGAGAGTGAATGGTCACTGCTCTCCACGCACACAGTTCTGGCGCGGGGAGCAGTGACTATTCCGGCACAGCATCTCACACTGTATGAGGGCGAATGGCAGTAATGTCATGCACTGCTCACACAGTGAGAGTGACGGCAGCAGAGCAGGACGCAGCGCTGGAGGAGAGAGGAGGTAAATATAGTTGTTTATTTTTGTGTGTGCAGCTTGATGAGGATCAGGGGGTGCCAAGCATACCAGGATGGGGATCAGGGGGTGCCATGCATACCAGGATGGGGATCAGGGGGTGACATGCATACCAGGATGGGGATCAGGGGTGCCATGCATACCAGGATGGGGATTAGGGGTGCCATGCATACCAGGATGGGGATCAGGGGTGTCATGCATACCAGGAAGAGGGATGAGGGGTGCCATGCATACCAGGAATAGGGATCAGGGGTGCCATGCATACCAAGATGAGGGGGGCCATACATACCAGGATGAGGAGTGCCTTGCATACCAGGATGGGGATCAAGGGGTGCCATGCATACCAGAATGAGAGGGGGCATGTATACTTGGATGAGGGGTGCCATGCATACCAGGATGGGGATCAAGGGATGCCATGCATACCAGGATGGGGGATTGGGGTACCATGCATACCAAGATGGGGGATTGGGGTGCCATGCATACCAGGATGGGGGATTGGGGTGCTATGCATACCAGGATGAGGATGAGGAGTGCCATGCATACCAGGATGGGGATGAGGGGTGCCATGCATATCAGGATGGGGGATGAGAATGTGACACAGGGACTTTAGATGCAATGACACAGAAACACAGAGCAGCCAGTACAGGGTTAATGAACAGGGGGGGGGATTTATTGTAACAGGGTCAATCTCCATGCAGGGAGTAACAGGGGAAATATGGGGACAACAAGGGGAGTAGCAGGTAACAGTCTATAACCGACAATCCACAGTTTGGCTAGATGTAGCAGAGTCGAAACGGTTGTAATCGGCAGTTTTACACTTAGCTGATTCTTATTCCCCACAAGGCCCTTGCCGGCTGATGCCGGTGTTGTTTTCTTCTGGCTAAACAATGCTCCGTCTTCTGGCGGCATGCATGTCAGTATGGAGATGGGGGCCACATATAACAGAAAGGAGGGGGCCATATCACCAGGATGGGGGGATATTAACAGAATTGGGGGACATTACCCCTATAACAGTGTCAGGAGCAGACCCCCTTAACAGTGCATCATGACCACATTTTTTGCTTAAATTTTTTTTCTATTTTCCTCCTCTAAAAACCTAGGTGCGTCTTATGGTCTGAAAAATACGGTACTCTATATGTAATTGTGCAGTGTCTATGTAATGTATATGTAAGTGTGTCCAGGTACTGAATATGTAGGTATGCAGTGTGTCGATACGGTATATGTAGGTATGCAGTGTATATACTGTATATATGTGTACATATTGTATATATGTATGCAGTATATATATTGTACATATATGCAGTGTGTAGGTACTGTATATGTATACATTCACTGCATTCCTAAATACACTGCATACATACAGCACATACATACACACACTGCAGACATACATATACAGTACCTACATACTGCATACATATACACATAGTGCAGGTAGGTACAGTATATACAGTGGGGAAAATAAGTATTTGATGCACTGCCAATTTTGCAAGTTTTCCCACGTACAGAGAATGGAGAGGTCTGTAATTTTTATCATAGATACACTTCACCTGTGAGAGACAGAATCTTAAAAAAATATCCAGAAAATCACATTGTATGATTTTTACATAATTAATTTGCATTTTATTGCATGAAATAAGTATTTGATACAATAGAAAAACAGACTTAGTATTTGGTACAGAAACCTTTGTTTGCAATTACAGAGGTCAGACGTTTCCTGTAGTTATTGACCAAGTTTGCACACACTGCAGCAGGGATTTTGGCCCCCTCCTCCATACAGATCTTCTCCAGATCTTTCAGGTTTCGGGGCTGTCGCTGGGCAACATTGAGTTTCAGCTCCCTCCAAAGATTTTCTATTGGGTTCAGGTCTGGAGACTGGCTAGGCCACTCCAGGACCTTGAAATGCTTCTTACAGTGCCACGCCTTAGTTGCCCAGGCTGTGCGTTTCGGTTCATTGTCATACTTGAGGCTATGTGCCCACGTAGCAGATTTGATGCAGAGCGTTTTTGCCTCTTCTGCCAGAGAGAAGCGTTTTTTCAGCGTTTTCGCATGCGTTTTTTTCAAGCAGTTTTCCAAGCGATTTTGAGCATCACTTGGAAAGTGCTTGACAAGTTGGTCGCACTAAATAAATCCATGCAACCGGCATGGATTTATAATGTGTGAACAACTGATGCTTTAAATGCAGCATCTATAGTAAAAAAAAAAGAGAATTAAAACGTTAAAAATAAAAAAAAAGCTGTATACTCACCTCTCCGGTCTCCTCCAGTCTGCTCCAGGTGGCGTCCACTCTCCTCGGCGTCCCGCAGTGTACTATCAGGACCTGCGGTGACATCATTTAGTCAGCTGATGGTCACGCGACCATCACCTGACCGCCGACGTCAGCGGTCGCGTGACCATCAGTTGACTAAATGACGTCACCGCAGGTCCTGACAGTACACCGCGGGACGCCAAGGAGAGAGGACGTGGCCGGTAGCAGATCGGGGGCCGCCGGAGAGGTGAATATACAGGTTTTGCTTATTTTTAACTTCTTTATTTCTTTTTTTCACCGCGTGGTATCCAGGATGAAGAGGAGTTGTAGTCTCCTCTTCATCCCGGGTACCACACGCACCGTGATTACGCTGCAAATTCGCGGCCATTGAATTTAATTGAAACGCAGCAAATCCACATATACCTGCGGGTTTGCTGCGTTTCAATGTTCCTCAATGGCCTCGAATTTGCAGCGTAATCGCAGTAGAAATGGTCATGCTGCGTTTTGCAACGCAATGCGAATTCGGCGCGCTAATTAGCAGCACATCCGAATTCACATTGCTTTGCATGGCAGACGGTTTTACAAGCGTTTTCGCAGCCGTAAAAATGCCGCAAAAAAGCACTTAACCTGAAGACCAGCCACGACCCATCTTCAATGCTGTAACTGAGGGAAGGAGGTTATTGGCCAAAATCTTGCGATACATGACCCCATCCATCCTCCCTTCAATACAATGCAGTCGTCATGTCCCCTTTGCAGAAAAGCACCCCCAAAGTATGATGTTTCCCCCACCATGCTTCACAGTTGGGACAGTGTTCTTGGTGTTGTACTCCTCTTTCTTCTTCCTCCAAACACAGCGAGTGTATTTGATACTAAAAAGTTCTATTTTGGTTTCATCTGACCACATGACCTTCTCCCATGATTGCTCTGGATCATCCAGATGGACATTGGCGAACTTCAAATGGGCCTGGACATGTGTTGGCGTGAGCAGGGGGACCTTGCGTGCCCTGCAGGATTTTAATCCATGACGGCTTTAGTATGTTACTAACGGTAATGTTTGAGACTGTGGTCCCAGCTCTTTTCAGGTCATTGACCTCCCATGTAGTTCTGGGCTGATTCCTGACCTTTCTCAGAATCATCCTCAGCCCATGAGGAGAGATCTTGCATGGAGCCCCAGACCAAGGAAGGTTAACAGACATCTTGTGTTTCTTCCACTTTCTAATAATTGTGGCAACAGTTGTTGCCTTCTCACCAAGCTGCTTGCCTATTGTCCTGTAGCCCTTCCCAGCCTTGTGAAGGTTTGCAATTTTGTCCCTGGTGTCCTTAGACAGCTCTTTGGTCTTGGCCATGGTGGAGAGGTTGGAGTGTGATTGATTATGTGAACAGGTGTCTTTTATACAGGTAACGAGTTCAAACAGGTGCAATTAATACAGGTAATGAGTGCAGAGTAGGAGGGCTTCATAAAGAAAAACTAACAGGTCTGTGAGAGACAGAATTCTAGCTGGTTGGTAGGTGATCAAATAATTATTTCGTGCCAAAAATGCTATTTAATTATGTAACAATCATACAATGTGATTTCCTTGTTTTTATTTTTAGATTCTGTCTCTCACAGTTGAAGTGTACCTATGATAAGAATTACAGACCTCTCCATTCTTTGCAGGTGGGAAAACTTGTAAAATCGGCAGTGTATCAAATACTTATTTTCCCCACTGTGCGTGTATATACTGTATATGTATGTGTGTAGGCAAACAATGATATATTATTGCAACATGGAGTTTGATGCACATTCATCTCTTGCTCTTTGTGACTGTCCGTTTGTTTCTTTAATAGGATGAATGTGTTTTGCAGGAGTTCCGCTTTTCTGTGTGAACATTGCCTAAAGCAGGGAGAAAAAAAAAAAGTCTTGTGTGAAAACTCACATGGCAAATGTATGCAGTGCCTAAATGACAAAATATTGTGTTACGCCCTGCAACCAATCACAGTGCAGCCCCCCATCACAGTGCAGCCCCCATGTCATCCTCTGCTGCTGAGAACTAGGAGTTGCAGTTATTAGGTGCAGCAGGTAACGCCATCTCCTCTGAGTCTCAGTAACCTGCCCCCTCATGGCCCACAGACTGCTAATGGCGCTATAATACAAGGATGGAGCTGATGGCGCAGAACAAGTCTCCACACATGTGATCCTGTACACACTGTGCGCTTTCCCATACATAACACCGCTCCAGGCTTCTGCATCCTCTGCCGTCCACTGCCCTGTGCTCAGCCAGCAGCTGCCATCCCGAGTCCTGAGCAGAGTGCCTGAAGGGGTGCCATGATGTGTGAGCTGCCAGCCATGGATTGATGCCCATGTACTGTCATCACACACGCACACTTGTGCCACTCACTCTACTGGAACCGGCCAGACCAGTTCACGCGCCCTGTATGACATTTCGTCTCTGCCAACACAGGTGGTGTGCCACCCCCACACAGGAGATGTGGGCACCAGCACAAGGTCGTCTACCCTCCCCAGCGGCGTGACGTAACGTGCGACCAGCCGGGCGTGTACAGAGCAGCAGTGACAAGCGGCAGGAAGGTCAGTGACGTCACGCCGCACACCCCCAGCCTGTGATTGGTGCAGCTCGGTCAGCGCCCCGTGACGTCACGGCCTGTGTGGCATAGCTATGTGTGAGCCGGTCTCGCCGGGCAGCGTGCATTAGAGCTGGGAGAGGCCGAGCAGTCAGCCCGGGTGACAGAGTGCGGAGTATGGCAGCTACCAACAGACTTGTCCTAGGGCCGCTAGTGGGGGCCGTTGATCAGGGCACCGGATCCACCCGCTTTTTGGTAAGAGGTCACCGCGGTACCATCCATTGTGCACATGTGACACTGGCGGCTATAGTGGGTGTGGGATGGGCTGCACCTGCTGACAGCTCTGTAAGCCCTGCTGCCTCAGGGTGGGCAGTCACAGCCCAGGCTCTCCATGATGTGTTGTGTGGCCGGGTGCAGAGCCATGTGCCGCTCTGTACTGGGGTGTGGACGAGGCTGGAGGAGTAAAGGCTGATCTGTCTCTTTAATTAGAGACTAATACTGCAGCAGGCAATGGACATGGCATGGGGCAGCAGGTGGCTGTGTACAGTGTATAGATTATATACCTTACACACACCTAGAAGACTGATACTATAGAAGGACTTTGTTACAAAGGACACACAAGAATTTCCTTACAATGAAAGTTATTACATAGGTTGAAAAAAGACCTGGTCCTTCAAGTTTTACCTTTCTCCACTAATTATACATTTTGTCACTAAATTATCTATAACCCACAATGTTATGTGTATTGAGGAAATCATCCAGCCCGTTATAAAAGCTGATATAGTGTCTGCCATTACTACCTCTTGTGGTAGGGCATTCCACATTCTGACTGCTCTAACTGTAAAGAACCCTTTCCTAGTCAGCTGCCAGAATAACCTTTCTTCCACCCTTAATACTTCTGTACGTACTTCATATAAAAACCTACACATCCATCTTTCATTCATTTTAGATAGTAGCTATTTATTTTACCTTTCCACCATCCAGATGTCATCTACAGAGGTTTCTTATATAATTTTTTTCTTTAAGAAAAACCTTGTTAATAACTGACTGAGATGGGGAATGGCAAGGCCTGATCCTGCCAAGCTGCTATTCTCTCTGCTGTCAGCACTGCCCGGACAGCTTGGAGCAGAGTAATGTGGCACAGACTGGGTGCTATGGATGTGCAGCCTGGAGCCGTTTACCGGTGTGTCTCAGCCGGATTAGCAATACACTGCCGCCAGGGAATGGGACTGGAGACTCGATAAGACCAGAGTCATCTCCCCCCCCCCCCCCGAGGAATCAGATTTTTCCAAATGGCCATTTTTCTAGTTGCTACTATACCAATACAGAAAACCTGTTTCACCAAGGTGAATAACGAAAGTGTCCCAGATGCACAAAACAGAAAAAGGGCTGTGCAGGGCACAATTTGTACGAGCCAAAAATATTTATCGTACATATACTTTATTATCTGACGTAGTATAATCACATTAGAACATCAGAAGGTCAACTTGTTTCCTTACGCAGGTTTTTTTTTTTTAATGTTGTCATACTAGGTTATATGATAAAGTGTGTGTCTATATCAGTGTTTCCCAAACCCCATCCTCACGGCCCCCACAGGTCATGTTTTCAGGATCTCCTTAGTATTACACAGGTGATTGAAGTATCATCAAGGCATCAGGAATCCTCTCACCTATGCAATACTAAGGAGATCCTGAAAACATGACCTGTGGGGGGCCGTGAGGATGGGGTTTGGGAAACACTGGCAATATGTATGAATATCAATATGTATAAAATAATTTTATTTTCTCCTTCTACCAATTGTTCTCCACCTCTTCCCTTTCTTGTGTATTCCTATTAAGTTGCTACCATAGTAATGTTTATTATTCGTCCATTCATAAAGCGAGTTTTTCAGGTTAGTACAAATAAGAAAAGACCTCCATAGTATTGATGGGTTCTTGATGTAGACCATTATTCCCCCTGGCATACCTACAAACATGTGCGTTCAGATTGGCTGAATGTGCTTGTTTATTTCATTGACAAAAGGTCAGTGTTTGGTAGGAGCAGGATGAGGCAGCCACAGCCTTTATACAGAATAACTGAAGGCTTGTGTCCATTTTGACAGGACCTACAGACCATTGTGACATTAAAGGAGTTGTCCACTACTTGGACAACCCCTTCTTGATCTAAATGTTTGGCCCCAATAAAATAAAAAAGCCTATACTCCCCTCCTGTGTCGGCGCCGTTCCAGAGGTGTCGGCACTCACGGTCACGGGGCTCCCATGCAGTTGTTATGACACATGACCCCGGCGCCCAATCAGCACTGGCATCAATGTCTCCTCCTTCTGTCGAATTGAACATGAAGAGGAAATCTGGGCTGCAGCTGATCTCTGATTTCTTCATGTTCAAGTTTGTTCGAAGCCGGGGCCAGTGACGCCAGCGCTGATTGTGCTCTGGGATCATCTGTCACAACAACCGCTTGAGAGCCCCGGGACTGCGAGTGCTAACACCATGGGAATGGCGCTGACACAGGAGGGGAGTATCAGCTTTTTTATTTTATTGGGGCCAAGCGTGGGGTTTCACAAGGATTTGTCCAAATAATGGACTACTTCTTTAACCCCTTTACGACGTGGTGCTGATTAGTATGCATCACGTCGGTACTCTCGGTTCAGCGCGGGCTCCGGCGCTGAGCCCGCACTGAACCGGGCACATGTCAGCTGATTTATACAGCTGACATGTGCCCGCAACAGCCACTGGTGGAATTGCAATCCACCCGCGGCTGTTAACCAGTTAAATGCTGCTGTCAATCTCTGACAGTGTCATTTAACTCGCGCTTTCGGGAAGCGCGTCAATGACTCTGCACATCGGTGACCCACGGATCACCAATGGGTTGGCATGACAACTCGGGGTCTGCAGCAGACCCCTGTTGTTGTCATGTCTAGATTGCTATGAGCGCCGACCACTGGATGGCGCTCATAGCAAGTGAGCATTTCTGCTACATACAGGCGATCTGATGCAGAGGGGATCAGATAATTGCTGCTTCTAGTCTCCCATGGAGACTATTGAAGCAAGCAGAAAGTGTGTATGAAAAAAAAAAAAAAAAAAGTTTTTAAAAAATATAAAAGTTAAAATCACCCTCCTTTCGCCCCATTCAAAATAAAACAATAACAAAAAAAAAAACACATACACATATTTGGTATCGCCGAGATCAGAATTGCCCGATTTATCAATTTAAAAAAAAAATAATCCAATCGGTAAACGGCGTAACGAGAAAAAAATTCTAAACGCCAGAATTACTTTTTTTTTGGTCGCCGCTACATTGCAATAAAATGCAATAGTGGGCGATCAAAACATTGGATCTACCCCAAAATGTTATTATTTAAAACGTAAACTCAGCGCGCAAAAAAATAAGCCCTCACCCAGCCCTAGATCACGAAAAATGGAGACTTTTTTTTCCTGCAAACTTTGGATTTTTTTTTTCACCACTTAAATAAAAAAGAACCTATACATGTTTGGTGTCTACTAACTCGTAATGACCTGGAGAATAATAATGGCAGGTCAGTTTTAGCATTCAGTGAACATGGTAAAAAAAAAAAAAAAAGCAACTGTGGTATTGCACTTTTTTTTGCAATTTCACCGCATTTGGATTTTTTTTTTCCTGTTTTCCAGTACACGATATGGTAAAACTAGTGATGTCATTCAAAAGTCCAACTCGTCCCACAAAAAATAAGCCCCCACATGGCCATATTGATGGAAAAATAAAAAAGTTATGGCTCTGGGAACAAGGGGAGCAAAAAATGAAAACAGAAAATGCTCTGGTCATCATTAAGGGGTTAATCTAGTGTTTGGGCAGCCTTGCACTGGTTTCTTATCCACTGTACACATGTAGTCACAAAGTGACTTGTCAAAAATCGCCACAATCTGCTCAAACTTTTTCTGAAAGCCTGTCTGTGCCAATCCTTAGATCCTAGTCTCTCTGTAGGCTATCCTTTATGTTCATACTAGATCCTTTTTGAGAACCTGTTTCATGTGATCAGTAATAATGGTGGAAGGGTCCACCTGATCTGTATGATTCTTGCTCTTCTATACTGTATTCTTTGGACTTTTGCACTCTGCCACTATGGAATCTATGTGAGCATGAATGCGGCATGCAGATATTTCCACTCCATAATTGGCTTTAGTTACCTTACAGCTAAAGCAGCTATCTACATTTTATTGATGTCTAGATAAAACCTAAGATGAGAAGAGCAGATATAAGTGATGTAGATAATAATGAGAAGAAGTCTGGAGGTCCTCATGTGCATGTAATAAAGCTTGGCCTTAAAGGGGTATTCCCATCTCCAAGATCCTATTCCAATATGTAGTAGGTATAATAATAATATTAGAAATGTAGTATAGTTCTTCTGATTCACTATGTCTCTTTCCTCATGTGCAGGTCATTGCAGGACCTTAGGTATCCATGGTCATGACCACTGATATAGTGACAGCTTGTTGCTAGTGGTCATAACCATGGATACCTAAGGTCCTGCAATGACCTGCACATGAGGAAAGAGACATAGTGAATCAGAAGAACTATACTACATTTCTAATTGGAGGTTATTATTATTATTATTATTATTATTATTATTATTATTATTATTACACCTGCTACATATTAGGATAGTATCTTGGAGATGGGAATACCCCTTTAACACTCGATCATCAGCATTCGAACATTTGTTTTGAATGACAGATGATCGTTTGCGGCACAACTTTATCATAAGGCTCCTATACATATCAGACTAACATCGGCCAAACCCAGTGACATCGACTGGTCCGGCTGGCACTCTAATGTGTATTGCGGCCTTATCATGTTCCTCAATAGGAGAAAACTCTTAAAAAGATATCCCCATCTTCTAGTGTTATGGGGTTATGGCATATCACTAGGATTTTCTTTACACTTATGATTGGTGTCAAACTTCTGGAAAACGACTGCATTTCCCCTGAGAAAGCTGTTTTGCAGGGAAATAGCTGTGGCCCCTTCACAGTCTTTGCTTGTGCTGTGGCCATTTCAGTCTGCGGTTATGCCAAATACTGTACATGCCGTCATTTTTAAGAAACAACCTCCTCTACCCCATAAGCAGAACTGGTAATTTTCCCTGTGTGACCCTCGATAAACTGAATATTGCTCCAATCACTTGTTATTGAGCGGATTTTTGGCACATCTAAGTCAAGTCTAGGTGCAACATGTGCAAGAGAACCACTGTAATAAAAGTGTAATAATGCTGCTGGGTTTGGGGATGATTCTAATCAGTATATAGAGCAATAATGATGTTCTCTTGGTGAGAATTGTTCATGAGGTTTCTATTTGGCTATGTATTCACGGTCATATCAGTTGTAAAGTCATTGCATTCATAACTATTAATAGCCTCCTCACATAATATCATTTAGCTTGTATCCTGCATTGTCCATTACTTTGGTCCTGTGTTTCCATCAAAGGATGCACTTTTCATACATATAGCAATTTTAAAGGGAATCTGTCAGCAGGTTTTTGCTTCCTCATGTGAGAGCAGCCTGATGTAGGCAAAGAGACCCTAAATCCAAGGATGTATCACTTAGTTTACTGTGTTCAGCCATTCTGACAGTCTGTCCTAAGCAGTCTATATGAGCATGATCCGATGTCTTATTCCAGAGAAATCCACATTTTTTAAATATGTAAATGAGCTGTTAAGATCTATGGGCAGGACCTAGATCTCCCTGACAATTTGCCTATGAAGCGTATTTTAAGGGAAAGGGGGCGATACCAGGGTGATACATGTAGAGCCGACTGTCAGTCGTTATTTGGCCACTCCCTCTTTTATGTTAAATACGTCCTGGAGGCAGATTGTCAGGGAGATCTGTGTCCCAACATAGTTCTGAATAGCTCATTTACATATTAAGGAAACCATGGGTTCATTGGGAATAAGACATCTGATTGCAGATATCACGGTATCATTTTATTCAGCTTCCTATGTCCTATGTTCCCATATAGACGGCTTAGGAGGGTGGATCCCCCTCACAGATTCCCTTTAAATTATATACAGTCACACATGGCAGATTTGTTACCAAAATGTCTGCAACATATCTCCTCCTGACAATGAGCATTGCAGTAATTCACGTGTCTGCAGCCAAAACTACCTCATTCAGTTGAATGGAACTTATTTCAGTCACGGATAAGTATGAAACATGTGACTATATGATGTATGCTTCCTATGCTATCTGATGACAAAATAACGCAGAAGCTCAGAGATACTTATCATTTTGTTTGAATTGATTCCAGCAGCATTTAGACAGCTGTTTATATGAACATAATGGTTAAGTAATTGACAAGTTGTTCCAGACTGATTTGACATAAAAAATGGGATTTGTTAAGATTGGGTTGACTCCTTTTCTCTTCCTGGACCATAAGACGCACCCCAAATTTAGAGGAAGAAAATGGTAAAAAAAAAAAAAAAAAAATTTAATGTGAAAATGGGGGTTCGTCTTATAGTTCAAATTTAGCTTACTGGCGCACAGGGTGGTGGTGGTGCGGGGGTCACAGGAGGCAGGAGTGGAGATGCTGTGGGCCCTGGGCTGCGAGGAGGGTTGTCTCAGTGGTGCAAGGCCGGAGCCATTGATGTCCTGCCAAGAGTCCCCACTCTGCACATTGATCTCCCAACGGTGGGCCTCAGGAAAATGGCCGCCGGAGGTGGCGCGATTGAGTTTCGGTTCATGTAGCTCTTTCAAAGAAAAGTCCATCAATACCTTTACATGGCCAGTCCATTTTTCAATTACTGAGAGATCGGCTTTTGAATTGATATGCAAATGAGTCTGAAGATCTACGGTAGATCTGAAGCCTCTGGCACTCCAGCTCTATTCCTCACCCAGCACAGCCTCTATGTTGTGTAATTTCAGGCAAAGGAGCCGTTAGTCATGTAGGAGGAGGTAGTGCTAGGCGGAGAATAGAGCTAGAGTGACAGAGGCTTCAGATCTTCAGTCTCTTTTCAAATCAATTCAAACGTTGATATCTCAGTAATGGCAGAACCTGCTGGACTTGTCTTTGAAAAAGCTACATGCGAATAAAAATAGTTTGGGAGGAGGGAGTGGGGGTGAAATCCTAATGCCAGATTCTCTTTAAGACCAAATCAAATTGGCCTCCGATACGCTTGATGTAAAAACATTTGCTTCCTTAATAATTCAAAGGTGTTCCTTACTGTGTGTGCACCTGAAAGTAACATTTACGCCAACCTCGGGCTGGTGTAGATTTGTTGTGCAATTTACAATTACAGTATTTTATGGTCATTACAATATTTTACAGTACAGTTCCAATTTACAATATTTTCTGATAAATTTGTCCTGCACTATATGTGGCCTTACCCCTTCCGCCAAGTCTCAACCAGACTTTATGTATGTCCCCCACTGAGTCAAATAGTAGAAAACAATATGTCCAGGGTCTCTATGATATTGAATATTGCCCGCCCTCAGATAGGATAACATAGATATCCACG
Organism: Phyllobates terribilis; assembly: GCF_046119375.1. Lineage (NCBI taxonomy): Eukaryota > Metazoa > Chordata > Amphibia > Anura > Dendrobatidae > Phyllobates > Phyllobates terribilis. The sequence continues at coordinate 371,343,695 of NW_027362762.1, read as the reverse complement.
TGAATGGTTTGATATCTTTCTGCAACTTATCATGCTTATTGAAGCGCTTCATGATTTGTCTGAGTAAATGTTTTGTTAAACGCCTGTTATGCACACGGTATTGGCTTCAATACATGGCTCATTTGCTCCATCCACCATGTACTGCACTAAGCAGTGTGAAGGGTGCCGTCCAATCCTGAAGGTCAAGTAGCACTCAGACGATGCTGGAAAAATACAGTGTGCTGCACTGGTGGCTTATACATTGTCAAATTACTGATGTTTGGTGTAGAGAGCAGGATAGATTATACATTGTGTTTCCAGCTCATCAGACCTATGTAACAGTACTGCGCTGCCTTTTGCCCTAAATTTTAAGGAATGAATGACCGATATAAACCTTTCTAGTATTTGCCTATTTGTTGTTTAAACAGCTTTCTTCTTATTATATATATCTTTTTTTCTCTATCGTTAAGTGTATATATTATTGGATTTCTGCACACTTAGATTTCAATTGTATGTAATAGTGTTAGTTTAATATACATGTAATATTACAGTTGCTGCACTTTGAACGTTGGACGACAGCCCTGCAACTAAGGGTTATGTTCCCCTATATTCCTTCTATGGGCATTTTTACATGTGGCTTTACTGTCACTTGACACTAATCTGAAAATATCTTATTTTGCAGATGCATGCCTTGAAATCCCCAGTTTTTGTTGTTTTATGTGTTTGGGGCCATAGGGAACCATGTTCAACGTTTTGTTCTATTTTTTTTTTCTTTTAAATAAGCAGTTCAAATGCAACCAAAAAAATGTGATCGCTCAGCAGGTAGCCTGAATTTCATGAATCCAGCGCGAGTCTATTCCTCTTTAAACCCATAATAATACTTTGGGTATGGAAAGTATTCAGACCCCTTTCCATTTTTCACTCTTTGTTTCATTGTAGCCATTTGGTAAATTCTTTTTAGAATTTACCAAATTGCTGCAATGAAACAAAGAGTGAAAAATTTAAAAGGGTCTGAATACTTTCCGTACCCACAGTATACCTTCATTGCTCAGGTATAAGGGGGCTTACATAATGGTCACTGACGGGGGCTATATTTTATTGCAAAATTCATCCCAGTGGTGGTATCATTTTACAGGTGAAAACACAGTAATTTAAGATCTTAAAGCTTGTGAACTAGCCAATTAGTATCATCTTAATCTGCACTTTATCTCCATCTAATCCTCTTTACTTTGTCTGAGCTAGTCTTTAGTAGTTAACCCACTCATATACTGGTTCAGGTGAATTGCTAAGTAATAAGGTGTCAAAATGAGTGTGTGTCATGACACGATTATGGCTAAACCTCTAACAGAATGTCTTATATGAATTTAACAAAAGTCCCATAAATGTAAATTAAGTCGGCAAAATTTTTTATTTTTTTGTAGCTATTTTTACATTTCATAAACTTCCCCGTCAAGTCAAAAAGCACACCCCTACTGTATTGTCTGTATAGCTGTGAAAAAAAGCGGTAATTTTGTCCAGCACTCAACCGCCAAATTTTTTTAAGTAAAAAAAATAACTTTATTGATCCAATAAAAAGATACGAAAAACACACAAGGTTAAAAACTGGACCTCCTGAGAAAAAGTCCTATGCGTTTAGAACCTAGAAATATGTATGGTTTGTAGTCAGAGTTCTTAGTCAAACCGTACACACAAGTGCTTCTCACTAAATTAGAATATCATCAAAAAGTTAATTTATTTCAGTTCCTCAATACAAAAAGTGAAACTCCTATATTATATAGAGTCATTACAAACAGAGTGATCTATTTCAAGTGTTTATTTCTGTAAGGCTATGTGCCCACGATGCAGAAATGAAGCAGAAAATTTCTGCAGCATTTCTGCATCTCCCTGGCAGAAAAAACGCATGCAGATTGTACATGTGTTTTTCCTGCAGAATACATGCGGATCCACATGCGTTTCCGCATGCAGATTGACAAGCGCTTTCCAGGCTATTAGCATCACTTGGAAAGTGCTTGACAACTAGGTCACACTGTATAAATCCATGCAACCGGCATGGATTTATATAGTGTGACCGTAAAACAATGCTTAAAATAAAGCTATACTCACCCCCGATGCCCCGGCGTGTGCTGCAGCGCTCGTTCCTGTCTGGTTCCCGGCTGCCGGCATATCACGAGACACAGCGGTGAAGGGCCTGCGGTCACATGACTGTGATATCACCGAAGGTCCTCCAGCGCTGCCGGCATGCAGAGAGAGCCGTCGGAAAGGTGAATATAAACTTTATTTGTTATTTTATTCTTTTTTTTTTTTTTTTTACAGGTACAATGGTACCCAGGTCTGGATGAGAGTCTCCTCTCCTCCAGACTTGGGTACCATCCGCACATTGAAACGCATATAATCCATGAGTACAAATGTACAGACACGGATTCTATGCGTCTCAATGCAAGTCAATGGCGGCGCTTCCGCAAAATTAATGAACATGCTGCGGATTTATGAGCGCTGCAGAAACGCTGTGGAAAAATCCACAGCATGTGCATTGACATTACGGAATGCCATTGGGGACCATGGGGTGCGGATTACCAAGCGTTTTTGATACGTTTCCGCTGCGGAAATTCCGCAGCGCAAAAGCATGAAAAACGCATCGTGGGCACGCAGCCTTAATGTTGATGATTATGGCTTACAGCCAATGAAAACAGAAAAATGCAGTTTTGCCTGACAATCGAAAATGGAAAAGGTTTGTTCTTGTTTAGTGTTTAATAAAAATAAAAAAATCTGACTTAAAATGTGAATTTCACACATTTAGATGAGCATTACTTTTTTTTTTTCTTTTAAAAAAGCATCCAATGTTTTTTTTCTCTTTAAACCATCAAGGGTTCCTGCTGTGACCATCTTTTGTGGTAGACTATTCCACAGATTGATTTTACGTGAAATGGCTTTTGACCGTACTTTTTGTATTTATCTCCTTGTATAAGTTAATCATGTCCGACCTTAGACGTCTCTTCTTTAGCAATGACCTTTTGTGGCTTACCATCCTTGTGGAGTGTGTCAATGACTGCCTTCTGGACATCTGTCAAGTCAGCAGTCTTCCCCATGATTGTGGATCCTACTGAAACAGTCTAAGGGACCTTTTTAAACACGTAGGATTTTTTTGCAGGTGTTTTTTGTTAATTATTCTAATTTACTGAGAGAACGACTTTTGTATTTTCATGGGCTGTAAGCCATAATCATCAACATTAACAGAAATAAACACGTGAAATAGATCACTCTGTAATGACTCTATATAATGAGTTTCACTTTTTGTATTGAAGAACTGAAATAAATTAACTTTTTGATATTATAACTTTGTGAGAAGCACCTGTATATAGATATATTTTTTTTAATATTTAGTTCTATTTATTTGCACATTGAAAAGTGTTGACCCACACTCGTAACTTATCCAGCCACCATAGATCAAAGGAACAGAGGTTGTGTGCCCACCGTTTTAACACATTGGTAGCCGCACATGGGTGCTGCTGCTCCATGCAGCTGGACTAATGAAGATAATGAAGATCCCCTTACCTTATTATGTTCTTATCATATTGTGTTTGTCATTTAATTTTCTCTGTACTTGCGAACTTTGCCCTGTTATGATAGCATAGATTATAGAAGTCTTGGTTTAACAATCTGCAGATCTCAAGGTTCTAGCTAATTGCCTCCTTGTATGGAGCTTAAAATGCATTGTTGGGAACTAGACATGATCTCTTGACACGTCCTACATCTGATTGATAGTTGTTTCCTAGTGAAATCCTGCATGTTACACTGTAAATGTTTGTAAACTGAAAAATGTCATAAATATTTGTCCAGAGCCTCATCTGTCTTCAATAAAGGATTAGTAGCATTTCCCATGTACGTGGATTGGCATTAACTAGGACAAACACAATTACTCTGTTTTATACAATTGTAATAAACATTACCATACCAGTAAGCCCAAACATTGTCGGACTGGGTGCAAAGAGCCCACCATTGACATTAATCTTGGGACCCACTGTTCAGCTACATATAATATTATCTTACCCTTATTCATACATTTTCCTATGTTTCAATATAATAATAAACTGGGTAGTTTGTTAAATGAAACATGGGATAATGCAACATTTACAGACAGGGGCAGCTAGTGTACTGTGCCAAACACTGGCAATATAGGGGCATGGAATGTCCACTCCTGCACAGGGCCCACCAGGGGATTCACCTGTTCTCCTGTGGGCCAGTCTGAGCCTGGTGGGGTCAGCTCTTCTGAAGAGGTGGGCTTTCACGTTAGTTTGAGTGGAGGGAAAGAGTCTGTGCTGGGGTAGTTGGCTTCAGAGTATATGAGATACTGGCAGAGAAGGTATTGCAAGGATGGATATTGCGCACTGGGTGGTATTAGGAGAATAGAGCAAAGATCTATATATGTTCCAGCTGGGTGACCGGGAGCCAGTAAATAGTGCTTTCCATATTTTTAAGGTGTGTCCTACTTGATTTTTAAAGTGATCTGTGGGAAGCTACCCTGCTGAAAAATAAAAAGAAAGCATACTTGCCATCATAAGGTCCACCCCAGTCCAGTGCTGCCTCTCTGCTGATGGCTGGACAGGACATCATCACTTCTGGTCCATCAATCAGTGGCTGCAGCGGTCAGTTCACTGGTAGTCATGACATAATTGTTTTTGGTCCGGCAGAGACCATAGTATATAAAATATTGTGGAAAACCCCTTTTAACCAATAGATTTTTTTTTTTCACACACTCAAGAAATTCCGGTACGGTCTTTGACGTATAGAATCAATCAAACTTTATACCCAAATTTTGCTTAGAAGTTTTTAAACCAATGCTTCTCGAACTGTGATACAGGCCAATCACCAGTTAATTTTGTCAGAACTGATCAAAGGCTGCACAGGTCTTTTTCTGACCATTAATATCTAGTTTAGTAACATAATTGGCCTCTTCTTCTGTTTTATGGAATACTGGGTTCACCTGATGAATGTTCTTCTATAATATAATTACACCAACATTAAGGCATAATCAACGTTTGACTGATGAGGTCTCAGTCAAAAAAAGATGTGTTTTTAAACCATTTGAGAAAAGGTAGGAAATTTATATTTGTGTGGTTGAAACCACATCACGAAGCGGTCACTATTGTAAAATACTACCTTTTTTTTCTGACGTCTTTCAGATGTGTGTGTGTGGGGGGGGTTTTGGTTTTTTTTATGTAATGTTCTATCCGTGATGATGGTGATAAAAAACATTTATGGTGAAAACTGACACACTGATGAAAATCGAATAAAAAAACACTGAGGCTTTGACCATTTTTTTTTTTTTTGTGCGTGAAAGATCACTGATGTCTGAAGCCTTAGAGACATTGTGAACTCATGTAATTCACCATTACTGCTTAAATATTTCTCAATGGCTGCTTGAGCAAAGTTGAGTATTTGCATAATGGTGCAATTGTTGAGCATGTATCCTGTAGGTGAGTGAAGCAATACTGCATGACCGAGAACCTTGGATGACAATGACTGACTAATGTGCCGTAATTTAACCTTCTGTGAAAGTGCTTGTATTCATTGACAGCAGTTAAATTACAGTTTAGCACTGACTAATAGGATGTGATTGTACGTTCTCCATTTAGCGTCATAGTTAAGCCCCCCAACAGCATAATGTTGTTTTTCGTACTGACCTTTCAATTATTAGAATATATTTATAATTGCAACATAATTTTTGTATTACTTCAATGCATCTAAAAAAATAAAAAAAAATCAAGCTACTTTGTATGTAGCCCTAATTTAAAAATGTTTATTTTCTTTTAAACCTGACATTTTATAAAAATTCATATTTTAACAGTTTTGAATGACTGGATAAATTAAGTCAAAGTTTTACTTTTCAGATGTGTAACCACTCCTTAAAAAATAAGACCTCTAGTTGTCATGGACTAATAGGCTAGTAATTATCTAAAATCGTTTTGTTAGATGGCCCAGAACAATTCACTCTTGTGCCCAACCCTGTACACGTTACTTGACATGTCATTAGAGAGGGTTGAATAGAACATCCTAATGAATATATAGTGAACTACTGTACAACACCAGATGCTTTTTCATATATCAAAATCGCTTTTGAAAGAAGAAAACGTAATTTTCGTCTATTCTACAGTGTATGATTGATCTTCCTTTTAAGATATGCCAGCTTTTAGGTAACAATGATATTTTATGCCATTCACTTATATTTACTTATATTAAATCAGGTTTCCACCTAAAATTTTTAAAATGGAAAGTCAAATTAAAAAAAAAAAAATGTCTCCACCCATGAACCATCTATTTGTCATGGACCCAGCTTTTGAAACGCATATCAATCACTTACGATCTCGTACAGCAGAAATTCAGCATTACATGCCAACCAATTGAACAAATGAGCAATGATGTCATTCATAAAAAGATTGGCTGTATGTGTGCCATGCTTTGTAGCTCCCTACTTTGCTGCATAAATGACGAGCCAATCACTGCTGATCACTCCTGTTGCAAGCGATTCATAGAGACCTCGCTTGTACTTCTTGCAACAGATTGTGATGTTCCTGTAGGAACGAAGCTCATGCACCCTACTTTTGAGCACTTTGCATATATTTCAGTGCCATATACATGTAAGAGTGAGCTGTGTGGACATTGCTGCTTTATCAGCCTCCAGTCACTGGAGTTCCCTGTGCCTCCAAAAGAAAGGAACTTTTTGGTGAACTTGTTGTGTGAGTCAGCAAAAAGAGGAGCTAGAGAAGAGAGAGGAGAGAAATGGTGGAGCTGCACTCCAAGAGCTTGGTATGTGCAGCATGCCGAGATGGTGATAGAGCATTGCCTGAAAGAGAAGTTTTGTCTGTGACTCTGGCCAGAGAGAAGGAGTTACCTTGAAGGGACAACAGTTATTGGATGCAGAGCTGGATTCCTCCGCCCGGGCATCTGAGAAACTGAAGGACCCTCTGCTAGCCTTACAGACTGAAACTGTGCTCCTGTGACAAGTGCAGGACCCTCTCCTCAGACTCCAGCTTCATCAGAGAGCAGTTACCTGCCGGTAAGATCTGAGCTCAGATATCACCACAGGATCCTGTTGGTACATGCAAATAGCAGGAATAGTTTAGCGCCAAACACCAGTTCTCAAAGACATTAGTTGTAGGCAGGTCTTGGGTGAACCTTAGTTAGAGACTCCCCACCCTATACTGAGATGGTGTATAGTTAGTATAACTGTATTGTAAACATAGAGATTGTTTACGTTTGTTAACTTTTGCACTACACCACTGTACGGGCCGCCTTGTACGGTCCGCCTTGTGCACCCATCCGTTTACATCATTCCTCTGGGTAACGCTCGGTTACTGCATTAGGTGGAACCACTGGGTAGGCAAATTATAGTTCTGTTGTTAGTACATCCTAGGCCTGCAGGTTGTGTAGCGCAGGGGTCCTAGCTATATTGAGTTTATTGTTGTTCCTTATTTGCATTGCCGGGGCAACCCAGTTCCAGTCTTTAGTAAAAAGGTGTTACCCCAACAAATTGACTCTAGTATCCTTTGTCCTCGGTCCGCTGTGCTCTGTGAGAGACCCCCTCGGTACTTGGTCTACAGCTATAAGCCTTTTGGTGATAAATTATCTAGTATGTGGTACTATAGTTTTAGTGAGCAGTAGTACCAAATGGTTGGCGTGTCTAGATAAAGAATGAAGGGCCATGGGGCATTCCAGCAAAGCTGGACCCCTTGGTTCTAATTGTCCTCCGAGGTCTCGTGGGTTGATCTCTCAGTAATCCATAGTTTGATGGCCTATCCAATTGGAGAGCCTGGATCATTTTTCATTATCAAGTATTGTATATTTTCTTAAAATGTATATTCCGTACACACACTATGCTTTGCCCAAAACCTCATTGCTTCCTGCAGCTTGTTCCATCTTTCCAATTAGAAAAATGAAGGCACTGATCCGGAAATAATGTTTTTCTGGGCATCCACAATACGTGATGTGCGTGTGTTTAGAACCATACAGAAAGCAGCAGTTACATCATCAGTCACCTCAGATGTCCTTTCTCTCTGTTTTGTCTATGTGCGTCAGTGTAAGAATTCAGAGATATAGAGGATGACCATGTGGTGTTCCGCCCATGTTCACACATTAGATGCAAAGAAAGAAATCATCTTGTGCTTTCCTACATAGCATCTCACAGTATGTTAGCACACGCGCTACCATGCTCATTCACCTGTGCCAATCTGTTTTTCGATAACAAAGATCAATCTTTATCTGAAGGTGATAAACTAGAAATGTTAATTTATACGTAGTATTAGTCATTCCTGATATTATACCAGATTGTATCACAAGCTTTCTTTTATCCCTGTCTTCTAGTCTTTTCTCATACTTACTTATGGATCCTGTGCTCAATACATTTGCCCACTATATGTCAGCATTTTGAACCCCATGAGCGGCAGCTGTCCTGTCAATGAAAGTGATTGGTTGAAAGGGTTGTCCATTCCGAATCGATAACTCTGTGCGTCGCTCGATTTATGAATCCCCCCAGTGCACTCATTGTGCGCTGGGGGGATTCGCCGGTTTCTGACCCAGGACCGGTGGGCATGTGTGCGTCACTCTGCGCATCGCTCGACTTATGAATCCCACCAGTGCACGCACTGTGCGCTGGGGGGGATTCGCCGGTTTCTGACCCAGGACCGGTGGGCATGTCTGCGTTATACATGCTCCCGACCAGGGCCTGTCTAGTGGGTGTGTCCTCTATACACTTCCATACAAGTGTATGGAAATGAGGCCGCACCCACTGGCTGGTAGTATGTATAACTCGTATCAAACATTCGGTCCTGCGTCAGAAACCGGCGAATCCCCACAGCACACAGCGCAGGGGGGATTCATAAGTGCACAGAGTGACTGCAGACTTATCGATTTGGACCGAACAACCCCTTTAAGACCACTGAGAACCCTTTCCATGGATCAGAACAATTGTTCTCATATTATTTATTCAGTGGTTAACATTTTGATCATAGACTTTACTGTTATCTAATAAAAGTACATGTAGGTCATTGCAACTGCACAATACTTCTCAGGATAGTTACTGTTTTCCATGGGGAAAAAAACTGCTTATATATGAAAAAGCAATGTTTTTTTTCCAATTGGAAACAACGGTTGTGTTCTGCAGATAGTTTTTACTTATCCAGATTTTGGCACCTAAAAAACTAAGTGCAGACCTACTGTATCGTAAATGCTAGACATTGTTTTGTCTCTATAGTAATTATTCTGAACACACAGCTCCGGGACTGTTTGACAATGTTATCTACGATTACCCATTTCTAAATAACACCTGATATATGAGCAATAGAAAACCTCCACTTGGAATATATCCATAAAATTGCCCAACTACATTTTCTGTGTCAATTTATCAGATCTTTTTCCTCTTTTTTTTCCCACTCACATCTTTCTTGCTGTTTGCCGTCTGGGCTCATGTCCAACAATTAGTCTCCCTTGTTGTCCTTGGACAGTTGTGGAGTAAATAGACTGGCCTTTTAAATAACACAGACGCATACCATAATGGGACAATAATGACATTTCAGGTTTTGTGCTGATATCCTGCAAGGCAAGGAGCCAAAATAAACATGCGGTGTGTTGTGTATGTATCTGCACTTTGGGATGTGCCACGTGTACTGAGATATATTCCTAACAAGCATGTTTTTCACTAAAGTCCTAACTGGCAAAAGATATGTTTTAGTTAAACACTTTGAGTGTTTCAATAAACCTCATTAGACCTGTGCACCTAAAAGGGGTTATCCGGGACTTAATATTTTTTTCTATGACGCACAGCACTTATTTTCAAGTAATTGCTAACTACCTGTCTGTTCTGCTGCGTGACGATCTCTCCTGGCTTAGTGTCACGGTCTGCTCCTGGCAACGACTCCTCTGTCTCTCGTGACATTACATCAGCTAAGCAGTTTTTACCCTTCCGATCTGCTATGTCAAGGGGGCGTCACTGCCGAGGACACACTAGTTGGGAGCCATCTCAGCCTAATGCAGCAGGAGCTGGCTGTCAATCAACATGGCTTTGGCAATGACCACCCCTCCCTACCCCCACCCTTTCTAATTCCCTGTCAACAGAGCAAAGCGGAAGAGAAGGAACTGCTCTGTCGACATGAGATAGCAGTAAACAGAAGAATCACTGCCCGGAGCAGTCCGTGACGGTTCTGAGCCGGGAAAGATCGACACAGACAGTTAGCAACTACTTGTTGATAAGTGCTTAGCCCCAAAGAGAAAAAAAATTAAGTCCAAGATAACTTTTCCATGTGTATTTCATGTTACAAATCCATAGCTAAACTTATTTTTGCTATTCCCTTGCCCTAGGTTGTATGTTGTCCAAGACTTTGATATAAGATAGTGTTGTCCCAAACTTTGACATTATTGGCCTAAGTCATGCCATGCTTCCTTGTTCATCCTCTGCCCTTAGTTTGGTTGGTAAGTAATTTTAGATGTGATGTCCTGATTAATTTAGATTAGAACAGTTCTTAACAACATGGTGTCTGCTGACAGTGCTTGATGGATCAAGTATCAATTGCAACCACTCTGGATATTTCAAAGCTGTGTTGGCATTGCGCTGACGTGGGATAACAGGGAAAAAAAGGTTGGCAGCAGTCGCACAATGCCATTTGCCCTCTAGATATATAGTATTAATCAGAAATGTTTTTCAATGATCTTTAACTTCTGTATTCATGGTACTTTAGGATTTGTCATCAGCTATTACTATTCAATGTTTTCTATCCAGCTGGAAGAATTTTTAGCTTACAGAATCCAAGATTTTTTCTTTCTTCTTTGCTTATTGCACATTTATGTTTCTATCTTGTGTAGGTCTTCAATGCAAAAACGGCTGAACTGCTAAGTCATCATCAAGTGGAGATAAAACAGAAGTTTCCAAAAGAAGGGTGAGTTATTACATTACCCAGATAGACTAAAATGTATCCTACGACTAAGATTTGACATAAAAATGTAGTTGGCCTTATATTAAGTGTCCACTACTCTGACAACCCCTTCTGAATCCCTATGTCTCCCACCCAGTAAAGTAATAACACTTCTGGTGCTTGATTCATTCCAGCAGTATTGGCACTGGCTCTCCCAGGGCTCACTTGACATTGTTATACGATCCCTGCTGAGATAATTGACATCTGGAGGAAGTGAGAGGGCATCCACAGCTCTCACTTCCTCTGGATGTCTTGATTTGTCTGAAGCAGGGGAGAGTGAAGCCAGTGCTCATAGGCTGCAGGAATCACATGACCTAACAATGTCACTTGAGCCCCGGGAGAGCCAGTGTCGACAGCGCTGGAACGGTGCCAGCACCTGAGTTGAATATAGGTGTTGTTATTTTAGAAATTGTTCAAGCAGTGGACAACACCTTTTATCATTTTTTTTAAAACTATCCCTAGTGAAGGCATGGCAGGAGGTTTATCGCAATGGCTGTATTTATGACTCATAAGCACCCGCTTCTAGCTCACACTGTGGAATTAAGATTAATTTAATATTTTCCAGAAAGTGGAATTAGGTACGTGACATAAGTTGGATCCTTTTTCATTTACAGCAGGTGAAATAAGAATTGAACACGTCACCATTTTTCTAAGTAAATAGATTTCTTAAGGTGCTGTTGACATGAAATTCTCACCTGCTGTCGATAACTACTCATCCAATCCACACAGGCAAAGAAATAAAACCATAGCTATCCATAACTTAGTTTATGTCCTTGAATCGTAGACCTCTAAACGAATATCTTTGTATGAACAGAAATTAATAACTAGTGGAAAAGTCCCAGTTATTGCTTTTCCCTCAGGGCTAATTTCCATTTATCCAGCCAGCCTGCTTTATTTCTATCCAGCATGGTACAGAAATGCTGTCGAAAGACTGATTCTGGAGCTGATCCCATAGTTTTCTAGATCAGAAAATACTACATCCATCCAAATACAACTAATTTATGGAAACAAGGCCTAACTTTGTATAGAGCTACCAATTTTACTTATTTATTTTTTTTAATTTTGATTGCCTTCAAAGTAATAGAGAGTTTAGCAGTGTATTGCATACTGTTGGATTACTAAGTTTAAAGGGGTTGTCCAGTCTTTTGCTAAAAGTCTGTAGTCACTCTACGTGACTGCAGACTTCTTAAACTCCTGTGTCTGCGGCGAAAGTGGATGGTCATGTGACTACAAGTATGCGATATGCATAGTTCCTGCCACATTCCAACTAGACGTGCTCGGCCTTACTCCATACAATTGAATTGAGTGAGGCCAAGCAAGGCTAGTTTGGTATGTGACGACATATATGCATATCACATACTTGCAGTAGCATGCTTGCCTGCTGTCACTGCAGACATTGGAGAAACCTGACGGCGTGTGGTGTGCGCGCTGTAAGTATTCAGAAGTCTGTAGTCACATAGAGTGAATGCAGACTTTTAGCAAAAGACTGGACAACACATTTCAATGTATTATTAATTTGCACTATGTCCCTGGGCTCCTTCTAGAGGTGAGTAAAGGTTGCCAAAGTTCTTTTACTATCTATGCATGAGATTCAAAAAATTGATGTAAAACTGATCTGACTACTGTAAAGAAATATTAGGATAGTAATTGTTTTTACCCTCAATAAGACTAAAATTTGCCAATCTATTGAAGATTGGGCATTCATATTATGGGCTGTTTCATTGAGAAATTGCTGTGTGACAATGATGCAATCATTAACCCATGAAGTCTACGTAACTCCTCTCTGACTGCGGTCTGTCACTTCCTTCCCCTAATAAAAACTATTGCAATGGGAGTTGATGTACAAATAATAAGGGAATTTGGGTAATTTATGAATCACTAAAAGTACAGAATGAATATATTGTTTTTATTGTGTCTCTAGTAAAGGGACAAAACATTGCTGTCCCGCTGCTGGATATTAACTATGATGAGACCGATTGCAAGCTCACATATTCTAATAAAATTATTAAGCTCAATGTTTAATTAGGAGGTGGCCAGTATCGTTCTGTTTTTACCAGCTGAAAAGAAATTTGAGCGGATTCAGAAAACAGCATGCAAACAGTAATGTGTTATTATTTAATTATGATAAATAGGGAATGAAAATGTGTAGATGTAAAGGGAACTCTTCATCTGACCGGCTAATTTATTAGAGAACCAATTAAAAATAATTGGCTAAATATCTGCCTTGAAGTAAACAAGTACTGTAAGAAAGAAGTCTTCTCGGAGATTAAAGTTATAGGTTCACTGTTAAAAAGCCCATACACTTTACATTATCGCCAGCCAAACCTGCCAGCCTCATCAGAACCAGCTAACCATGTAATCTCTATGGTGTCCAGTGTGATCTGTTCAATAGTCCAGATTTTTTACTTGCAATAGGTCTATCAGACTGTCAAAAAGAAACACAATCCGTGCTGAAAACAATTGAATGTGAACCGATCATATGAAAATTAAACCGCCATTCTTTTTGTTATGATCCTTAAAATCGATATAATTTGCTATTAAAGGGAGCAATGTAGTGCATGCAGTCCAATCTGTGGACAACAAGGAATGGAGAAGTATATCATTCTGATCAGCAGGTTTATTAGTAAAGATTCAGTATGACTTGTATTTTTTTTTTTTTTTTTTTTAGAGTTTGAGTCCAGTGGGCGGTCCTACTCAGTGATTGACAGCCAACTTTACATGCACAGTCATACAGAGAAGACTGTCAATCAATGAATAGTACCGCCCACTGGACTCGTATGAATACGAACACCATGGATCTCAGTGATTTAAAATGCAAACTTTGCTGAATCTTTTCTCACAACAATATACATCAACCTGATCAGCTCCTCTTGCTCTATATTGTCCTGCCTGCAGATCAGACCCATTTTAAATATGACAAGTTCCCATTAATGCTGAAGTTGAATGTCTTTGCTTCTATGTTTTCAGGTGGGTAGAACAAGATCCAAAAGAGATTTTACAGTCCGTATATGAATGTGTAGAAAAAACCTGTGAGAAGTTAACCCAGCTTAGCATAGACATCACCAATATCAAAGGTTAGTTTTAACCATGTTCTATGTGAAATGTAAAGTAATGTTTCCTTTGGCGAGTGTCGCCACATGCTATTTTCCATAGTTTCAAATGCTAAACAGCAATAAACTACAGACTGACCACAGTTATTTTTACTGGCTGTGGGCTTTTTGCTGTCTACAAATTTGGCTATCCTGCCTTGTAACAACAATTTTCTCAGAATTGTTGTGGTTATCCTTGAAACAAATTTCCCATGGAATTAGTACATATGAAATGGTTACTGTTTCATTTCATAAGTCAATAGTACACATGGAAATAAGTGATTTTGTAATATCTCGTAACAGAAATCTGCTTCTTTCTCCACCAGGACTGATCGATCATGCTTAATTTATGAGTAAATTCTGTTTTCAGTGGCGATAGATTTTCCCATTACTGAGACAGGAGATGGCAGTTGGTGCTGTTAAAATGTTATAAATATGGGAGTGGAGTGGAGGAGCTAGAGGCAGATGAATACATTCTACAGCAAGTTCTCTTGAAACAAGTTACCGTTCTCCATAGAATGTTACATGCACCAACTGTCATCTACTATCTCTGTAATGGGAAAGTCACTGAAGACAAATTTTACCTGTGAATTGAGAATTGTGATAATGACTGATCAGTCCTGGTGGAGAAAGACACGGATTTCTCTAATAAGATATATTACAAAGTTTCTTATGTTCAAGTGTACTTTTTTATGATAAACAGATTAAAATGATGATTATTCTTTAACACTGAGCACAGCTAATAAAGCTTTCTGATTATTATCCATTGACATTGTTATGTTGCCTTTAACATTGAAAATACATTGTGTTTTTTAAGCTATTGGAGTAAGTAATCAGAGAGAAACTACTGTGGTATGGGATAAGACTACCGGAGAACCTCTATATAATGCTATAGGTGAGTTTAGTTACTAATCAACTTTTTTTTTCTACCACCTTCCTTTTTAGATTTTATGTATTTGCTGTACATTGTAATGTTAAAAACAGTATTTTTTTCACCTTTTTACATAGCTATACTTCTTTTAGCTTTGTTTTAATGCATTGCTTAAACAGAACCTGTCACCAGGTCAAGAGTCCAGTTTTTGCTTCTATTTTATTCTCAGTCCTCCTCTTTGTGTTTCCCTTTAAAAAAAAATAAAAAATAATTAAAAAAAAATTGCCATACTGTTCCAGAGATATGGATATTTAGTACTAATTTGTAAGGAACAAAGTAAGCGCAAGGATGGGCTACTATTTGACCTGGTGGACAGTTCTTTTTCGTAGGAATCATCCAGATTGAAAAGCCGCGCTAAAACAGCATGCAATATATTACCCACTGCTGTGAGCCATAGAAACATTTTAACCAAAGAAGTATTTTTTTATGTGGCACTTTGCATGGCCCCTCCGGGATAGTACCTTTTTATTACCCAGGCTTTGCCCTTTGAACAACAATTCAGCTGTATAATAACTGCTGACCAAGTTTCCATTGCAATACAAATGCATATATAAAGGGATATCGCCTGTAGGTTGATGTTGTTTTTTTCTATAATCCTCATTTATTTCAGAATTTTGCTCTAATATTGTTTATGTTCTGTATTGTCGGATACAACATGGCAAATGAAGTGCAAAGGTTTTCATTTAGATGACTAAGTAAGGTAAAAAGGTAAATGATCAACGTATTGTTTGTTATTACAAACTTCAACTGGGGCACATAGGTGGAGAACCCACAGACGTCAATGATTAATCTGTGCTGCGCTGTAAATTCTCAACACCTATTGTGATGCCATATCTGCTGTTACAAAGCTGAAGCCTCCTAACTACATAGTTTTGTCAGGCCGCCTGGAAAAGCAGCAACAGCATGTACACTGGCCTGTGGCTAGGTGCAGATGAGATGAAAATTGGTCAATTATGCTAGTCACACTCTGATCACAGTGAGAACAGTGTGATCCAATTCTCTTGGATGAGGAGAAGATGGAAAAAAATGTCTCCATCGTCTCCATTGTGTCTGTCCATGGAAATCGGACTACTCTTAGATGTCAGATGATTATGTCTGATATGAGGGAGCGGTCAGATGACCAATCATTTATATGTGTATGGGCTCCCAGTGGCTCAGGCTGCTGTTCAGCCACTCCTCTAGACTTTACATTAAAGCTTTGCCTTTTTAGTTTGATTGCTGTATTTCAGCATGGACTCATCAGGAAGTCTGTGCAGTAAGGTTTAATTTTGGTTATAGCAAAGATAAAATGATTAGAAGTTACTTAAAGGGAATCTATCACCAGAAAAACGCTATTATCCTGCAGATATGGGGTTAATCTCGAGGTTAATAGTATTATCATGCTGCTCGGCGCCTGCGCGTAGCCTAACGCTGCAGGGAGAAAATTAACTTTATTCTCCCCAGCAGCATTCACACTTCAGTCACAGGGGCAGCGCTGGCGTGGGTTCAGTCACTGCTCTGAGTATACAGAGCGCCAGCTGTAACCTCGCCTCCGGCAATAGGGCCGACTGTCAGTCAGGGCCTGGGGCGCTGTTAGAGCCGCCGCTTTGCATGCTCAGAGCGGTGACTAAACCCACGCCAGCGCTGGCCCCATGACTGAAACCGCACCCCGGGCCCTGACTGACTCTGAATCTGCATTGGGGCCAGCTGTCAGTCAAGGCCAGGGGCACGTTTTCAGTCACAGGGGCATCGCCGGTGCGGGTTCAGTCACCGCTCCTAGTATACAGAGCGGCGGCTGTAACCGCACCCCTGGCCCTGACTGGCCGCTGGTCTCAATTTTAAGCCAGTGTCAGTCAGGGTCAGGGGTGCGGTTACAGCTGCTGCTCTCTATTCTCCTCAGCAGCATTCCCTTTTCAGTCACCGCTGAGTATAAAGTTCACTTTCTCCCCCCTGCATTCGGCTATGTGCAGGCGCCGGGCAGCATAACGCTATTAACCTGCAGACTAACCCCATATCTACAAGTTAATAACGTTTTTTCTCATGACAGGTTCCCTTATACCTAAAAAGGTAACATCTACACTCCATTACACTTATTCTTATAAAGGCAATGAACTGCACTTTTATTTTCATACATAGAAATGTGTCTTGTATACTGTTAGCAACTTTCTTTATAATCGGTCAATACTGCCAGTTACACATTCTTCACTGTTGTATAGACTTTTAGGTTGCGTTATTACATTAAATAATAGCTCATGTAATGCAAGATCTGTGTGCTTTTTTGTATTCTCTTTTCTATTTAGTTTGGCTTGACTTGAGAACCCAATCAACTGTAGAGCGGCTACTGAAAAAAATACCAGGAAGGAATAAGAATTTCTTCAAGGTAAAGTGCATGACACACTTGGTTAATGGAGAACAATGTATTTGTTTCTCACGTCTTTGTATCAAACTCTATCAACTGTTATTGCTAGAGAACGTCATTGGCGAAACCTAGTTGCTTCAGTGGAAATGAAACATTACACTGCTTAAATCTCCACCGAACCCAAAAGCACTACAAATACTGGCTGGTGATGAGCTCATGCAGCCTTTGGCTATGTGCGCATGATACATATTTGAAGCAGAAATTTTCCGTGCATTTCTGCTTCTCCTTGGCAGGGAAAAGGCATGCTTTTTTGAAGCGTTTTTGTACATCAATGAATGAATGATTTTTGGAGATAAAGTTGTTTGGTGGGACATTGATTAAACCTTAGATTACCATCAGAACTGGGGTGAGTGTATTGGTTAATTTGAATGATTAAAGAATGTGTCTGTTGTAATTCAAATAAAGTGTTTACACTGTATCTGTGTGTTTATTTAACGCTTTACTTTACTTTAATTAAGTTTGGTCATGAAAAGGTCTGATTGATACCTTGTCATAACCAAACAAAAGAACTAGGTGTCAGCTTGTCCCATTCACCCAATCTTCATTAGCATTTCTATTCATGTAATTTTTGTGGCTGCTGTGAGCTGCTATTTTTAGCCTGGGAAGGTGCCATTAGGCAAATTTGGTGCGTGGCCATTAATAACATCTCACAGCTGGTTTGTTAGCTGCTATGTACCCCAGATCAGCACTCAGCAGCTCTTTGAACACAGCTTATTTTTGCTGCGTCCAAAACGCGGTGTTCTAATGCCGCACTTTTTTTGTCGGTAAATGTGAATCCACCGCATATAATGACACTTCAATCGGTCAAAATCTGCAGCGGAGACTGGTGTGTCCGCTCCAGAAATTGACATGCTGCGGGTGAGTTTAGGTACGTGGCCACGATCAGGAGCCGCTGCAGGTTTGACGCTGTGTGATACAGCGTCAAACCCGCAGTGTCCAGATGTTACAGCGTAGTGGATGAGATCTCTAGAAATCCCATGTCCACTATGCGTGCATCAGAGGCTACGAATCACCCGTGGACAATGACCTGCTGCACGCCTTTCAGGACCGCAGCATGTCAAATTCTCGTGCGGAGTCGCTAGTCTCTGCAACAGAAATTTGACCACTAGCAAGTATTGAATGCGGTAAATCCGCATGATTCAGTTAACCCGTGGATTTATCTGCGTTCAATAGAATGCAACGTTTTGGTTGCTGCAAAATGTATGCGTCCAAAGCGCTGCTGCGTCCAAAGCGCTGCTGCGTCCAAAGCGCTGCTACGTCAGAATCGTGGGCACAGAACTGCAAATGGGGAAAAAAAAAATGTAAAAATAAAATGGTGTGGTCTCCCACATCATTTTTATACACAGCAGATGGAAAGCCGACCGCTGGAGGCTGATATTAGTAGCCGGGGAAGGGGCCATTAGCCAACAATGTTTCCTGGCTATTAATATCAGCCCACAGCTGTTTGTTTTAGCCTTTTACTGGCTAGATTACAGTTAAGACGCCCCCTTTACTAACTGTGTAGTAAAATGGTCGCCGCTTTTTCAATAAAAGACACGGCCAGAATAAAGTATTTTAATGAAATAAAAAAAACACATGGTTCTACAGTTTTTTTTGTTTTTTTTATTACACGCCTCCGCGAAGTGCTCTATTTCCTGAAACAAAAAACATAAAATAAAAAACAACCATATTCTTCACCTGTCCGCCGTCAACGACGCAGTCCACGTACCACCGAGTGTCCCACGACGATTCGTGTCACTTCTACAGCAGTGACATCAGCCATAACTGATGTCACTGCTGTAGAATACAGCAATGTATACTGACAGGGGTGTAAAATCACCCCCTGTCAGTATATATGCTGCAGGAGGTCACTGGGGTTGATCAGCTGAAGATCATCTGATCTGCCCTGGTGGGCTTACGATCAGCTGACGGTCACGTGACCATCAGCTGATCTGTGACGTCATCGCTCACTTGACCTTCAGGACCTACGCTGACGTCACCGCTCAGCTGATGGTCACGTGACCTTCAGGACCTGCGCTGATGTCACTGCTGAGCTGAAACATCAGCACATCACTCGGAAAAGTAAGCCCACAACTTGCTCCATAGATGAGAAAATAAAAACTTTATGGGTATTGGAAAATGACGTCACATACAAAATTTTATTTTTTAACAAATTTCAGATTTTTTTTTTTTTTTCGCCAAAAAAGTAACAAAAAAAATGAACAGGTTTTGTATCCCCATAATTGTACTAACCTGGAGAATCGCATTGCCAGGTCATTTTTTTTTAGTGCACAATGAATTGCGTAAAAAACAAAACCCAGAAAATGATGGAATTGTTAATTTTTCACAATTTCGCTGAACAATTTTTTTCAAGTTTCGTCAGTACATTATATGGTAAAATGAATGGTGTCATTCAAAACTGTAACTCTTCTAACAAAAACGAAGCCCCCTGGGTATGGTTATATTGACAGAAAAATAAAAAAGTTACGGCTCTTGCAACATGGGGAAGAAAACCTAAAAGCGCAAAAAGAAAAGTAAACCGGTTCGTTAAAGCTTTAAGGGAGCATTCTCAAGTGGTGTATAGCTCTGACAGTGTGAAATGTGGCAATATTTCCTTGGATTTGAAAATAAATATTTTTAAAGTTTTTGTTCTACCTGTACCACACAGAAAATTGCCACCTTTACACTATTTTGTGGTATTTGGGATGTACAAATGCACACTAGAACAGACTGCTCTGACCAGTCAAAATATGCTCCAAACTCCTATCACCTGTCATCTAAGGAAAGTTAAAGGAGTTGTCTACTACTCAGACAACCCCTTCTGTTTCACACCCCCTGGTAAAATAACAACACTTGTACTTGTTCTCTCGAGGATTGCATGACGTAACCCTGTGACCTATCGGCACTGGCTTCGCTTTCATCTCCTACCGACAATTCAAGACATCTGGAGGAAGTGAGAGAGCAACTGCAGCTCTCCTTTCCTCCAGATATCAATTACGTCAGTAGAAGAGGAGCGTGAAGCCAGTGCTGATTGGCTACAGTGATCGCATGACATAATGTCATGCAATACCCAAGAGAGGAAGTACGGACACCGCTGGAATGGCAACGGCATTGTCTGAGTATAGCTTAAGGATTTTTTTTATTTAGTTGTGGTGCAGTTTTTTAAAATGGCAGCATGTCCATTCTCAGTTGTTTGCTGTTGGTTTTTTTTTTTTTTTTTTTTTTTTTTTTTTTACCATTCAATCATCTGCCTTTAAAAATACAACAATATACGCGTGTAATATATGCATAATATTTCATGCAAAATCACTCTATGAGCATACGCCACATATGAACTTAGTTGCAGCGGATTTTTCTGCAACAAAAAAGTGTTGGCAGCAAAAATGCTGCACACAAAACGTGATTTTGATGCTTTTTTTTTTTTTTTTTTTTAGGTGTTTTTACGTGCACTTTTAGCTGCATTTTTATTTGCAGCATTTTTCACCCATTTAAATGAATGGGGGGAAAAAACACGCTGAAAGAATTGACATGCTGCAGATTTTTTTTTTTTTTTTTTTTTTTTTTTTTTTTAAAAACCCATCAATGGGAAATGTGAAATTACATGCTGCTTTTTTTCCTTGCATATTTTAACCATCAATGCGTTAAAACACGCAAGGAAAAAAAGCAGCATGTGATTTCAGAAATCTCATTCATTTTGCTAGTACTATAAAACATAGGAATCTCCTACCCACGATGACCGACGATGCATTTTTTTTTTTTTTTTTTTTAAACAACCTGCAGTATATCAATTTCTTTTATTCTAAATATGTTTTATTTGCTGATTTTTCACCGTAAACCTGAATGAGTTGTGGAAAATCTGCAGATAAAAAAACACGAGTTTTTATCACGTTTCCGCAACAGAATTGCAGTAAAAACACATGTAATCTGCTCATGACTGTATCAATAAAATTTTATCAAAGCCAAGTTACTGAGCACACAGGAAGTTTCCAGAACAAAGTAGCTTTATTTAAAACCTGACATACCAAAAAGAGGCAAAATCTCCTCTTGGGAATTTAGCCTTATGCAGGGAATAGGAGACTTTCAAAAGCCATTATGTGTATTAAATAATGCATTTAAATTTCCGAATATATTAGGCTTCTTTGCAGTAAGTTTTATATGTTGGTGGACGTGTACGCCTGGATCGGTTTGCTAATATACTGGATTAATTGGTTGACTCATTTTTAGGGACGAACTGGTCTTCCCTTGAGCACTTATTTCAGCGCCGTGAAGCTACGATGGCTGCTGGACAATGTCGAAGAAATCCGGCTCGCGGTGGCAGAAGGCAGAGCCTTGTTTGGAACTGTGGATTCCTGGATCATTTGGGTCAGTGCTTTATCAGTCCAGTATTGATGTTATGGCTCATTCCTGTACTGTGAAGGTAGAAATATGGATCCAAGTGGTGTCTGGCTGAAGAAACACGAGGGAGGTCATATCGCAGTGGACCATAGGGCTTCTGAGCATGGTTCTCCACTTGTCTGACTTCTGAAGGAAGAGGGTTTATCAGTGCAATGATCAATCTTCTTTTTGTTCTATAAAGAAATGTATTTGTTTATATACTGTGAAGAATTCTGCATACGATCTTCTGTTTATACCACAATTCTCAGCTCGATGTGTGTAAATATATGTAAGTATTCTTACTTGTTAGGCGTCACGTTCCTTTATGAGAATGAAGCCTGTTTCATTCAGTTAGGCCCTTAGTTGTGTATAGATGTGCCTTTTACTCCAGCTCAGAGCTTTTGTATTATCTACAAAAAAAATGTAAGAATACCTTGAAGTGTGTGTTCACATATGTATATAATATGTTTTATATATTGTAGCATATTGAACATGGGGATCAGGAGGTCCGTGAAGCTAATATTACATATATGTGTCCATCTTAGCTGCTTTTTCCAGGATTTGGACTAGGAAAACCGAAAAAGAAGCAGAGGGCATTGAGTAGTAACAGTTATATGTAGGTGGTAGAGTAGATGTTTGGGAGGTAAAGCTGCATACAATAACTGCAGAGCAGGAAGGGCTATTTGAGAAGATGATGTTTTGGAAACTTCTGCAGTGCCCCCCAGTAAAATGCCCCTTTTTTTTTCTTTATTCCCTGTGTAGTTCAGCAGGGGTGGGATTCAAATGAAATGGTTTGGTTAAGGTGTGTGGAGCAAGCAGCTGCAGATCCTCTCCCCAAAAACTAATATAAAGTGATAATCCAACGAAAAACCTACATCTTTGTTTAAAATATAATTGTATATGGTAAATCTTACTAATAGACTTTCATTTAGGATAGTGTCCAACTCAAGATATTAGCACCAGTGATGTATGAAGGGTATGTATACATAAAGTTAATAATGGAGGGAGTAATGTGGGTGTGGGTGGATTAATATACACCCACCTTACTAACTCCATTAATACCTTTATATATAAATCCCCTCCATACTTTTTCAGTGGCACTGATAAGTGACTAGTGCTTTTGATGTTAGCCCTTTCTATGTAGAGGTGGCTGACCTCTATTGCAAGACAGCTGTAAGTAGCCCTGCGCCTTCCCCCTCTGCCGCTGCTAGATTAGAGAGGTGGGATGCTGGGAAAATGCCTGAAGTGCCCCATTCAATAGCAGTATTGGTTGCAGCTGTGGGATGTGGCCAGCAACCAAATCTGCAGTCAAATCCCACCCCTGGTGTAAAGGACCTATACTGTACTACACCTCTTGTAAACTTGCATATAAAAGAAAAGAATTATAGGCCTTCAGTTCATTTACTTTCAGTAGCTAAGCCAGCCCCATTTTTTTGTCATGGTGATTCATAAAGCGAGAAGGGGGCTGGCTTAGCTTTTGAAATAAGACCACCTCCCTTTACATACAGCACTGGTTACGAACCAAATCTGGAAGTGGAGGTGTCTGGGACTGGAGATGATCTCTTAGAGTTTTGACATCTTTATCAATTAAAGTATATTAATAAGTTATATAGATGTCTTAATTTTCACTTTAAGGGCTCGCTCACCTGGCTGTCAATTCTCTCATGCAAGAAAATCGGGGCCGATTATGCTAATGTCACTTGGATCAAACTCTGTCAGTTTAGTGTCACCTTAGTGTGATCCGATTTTCTCTCATGAAAGAGTCGCATCACAGTGGCAGAGAAGACGGAGAACTTAATTTCTCCATTTTCTGTGTCTGCGGTAATCGGATTGCATCCGAGTGCAGTCCGTTGTTTGATACATACCCGTAGACTTGTATGGGTGCACGTGATCCAAATTATCGGGTGCACCCGCAGCATGCTACAATGGTCTCCTCATGCCGAATCGGTAGGAGAAAATAATCGCAGATCGGCACTGCCCCACAGTATAACACTGGGCCGAGTTCTATCCAATAAGCCATGTTATATGCTAGTGTGAGCGCACTCTAAATACAAGTTACTGAGCTATTGTGTTAGGAAATTGGATTATCTAAAATTCCTATAATTCTCAACTTACCGACAAAGTAGAAATACACTTGTAATGTAGCACAGTTTCTACTAAATCACTATTAGTGGGGCATCATGGTGGCTCAGTGGTTAGCACTGCAGCCTTGCAGCGCTGGGGTCCTGGGCTCAAATCCCACCAAGGACAACATCTGCAAGGAGTTTGCATGTTCTCCCTGTGTTTGCGTGGGCTTTCTCCGGGTTCTCCTAAGCAGATTTATCTTTCAACTGACCACTGTTGTATAATACTGTCCAAAAATACATGATGTAATTCCATTATCTGTTCATAACCTTCCATGTCGATGAATTTATATTGCTGAAAGCCTCATCTCTCATTTTCTTTTTTCTTTTTTTTTATCCCTTTTTCTTTCTGCAGAGCTTGACGGGAGGGAAGAATGGGGGTGTACACTGTACTGATGTGACCAATGCCAGCAGAACCATGCTGTTCAACATCAATAACTTGGAATGGGATAAAGAGCTGTGCCAGTGAGTGCCGACCACTTACCTCCTCCAAAACTGTCGATGCAGCATTCATTAAATAGGAGCATAGTCTTCTCTGCTTATCTTCTTATCAGACCACTCATAAATGTAGCAATAGAAGAAATCTTTGTACTACTACCCTGTTTTTATTACCATTGTTTCTTCTTGTCCTTAGGTTTTTCGATGTACCTACGAACTTGCTGCCAAAAGTAAGAAGTTCTTCGGAAATCTACGGCCTTATGGTAATACAATTGTTTTCTTATAATATTCTTCATTACCACATGAGCAGAACTCTTACATATTAGGTGACTTAACAGTTATTTCTGATTTCAATTTTCTTAGGGTACATTTACAATGGCCTATTATCTTGACTGGGTGTTCCTAAGAATACTAGTATCCTGATAATCGGGCAATGTAAACAGGCCGACTTCCGACAAATGAGAAAAATGCCAATTTGTGGGGTGAAATATTTTTAAAGCAGGCTTGAAAATCATTGTTCTAGGCAGCACTTTCTCCTGAGTAAACAGAACTTGTGCTGCTGAGAACAATGACTGTCTATGGGCACTGATCACTCTGTGCATGGGAAGTGCAGCCCCCCTGTCTTAACAGGCTATTAAATAACTGCGTCCTATGTAGCTGATCAGCTTTTGTTTAATGGCCACCATGGGACAGTCTAAACAAGGCCTTGGCTAATAAAAAGGAACCCAAGGATTCATTGAGACACGGAAAGTGGTGCAATTTGTTGCACGCTAACCACTGATGCGGCGCCCTGTCCATGGAGATTGTGCAGATAAAAGTGAATGCAGCCGACTGTATTGTGCTTGCACTGCCATCACTGTATAGGTGTCTATATCTCCAAGTCATTGCTATTGTTCAAGGGACTTAACTAGAATAATGAACAGCTAAGTTTTCCTAACTCTTATGCCAGTTAATTCACTCACTGAGCCAATTCTTAGTAGACCGACAATAAATCCTGTTGAATTTCCCATCACGTGCCTTTAGTAGGTAAGAAAGAATTGGTGAGTTCTATAAAGCTTAATGTTTCCTTTGGCACAAACCAGAGATTTGTATGCAACATATTATTGTAAGTGCACTGCCATTTGCTCGAATAGACCTTTGCTTAGAATGTGGTTTCTGGTTTCCATTAAGCGGTAACCGAGAGCCTATTATAATAATATTCTTTAGTTATATAATGCTATGTATACCGCAGCATTGTACAATTCAGAGGGTCCATGTACAGGAAACCAGACAATGCATAATAAGCGAATACCAATTCAAGCAAGCCAGGCAGTAGATGTGTATGTACAGCTATGGGGGTAATGGTGACGAATGAAGGGATCATGTTCTGTGGAATCATGTAGGAGAGAAGAGTTACATTTATGAATGTGATGGGCCTAGAACTGCTTAAGATTGTGTTTTTTAGGGCTTGCTTAAAACAGCGTTCTTTGCGATTTACACCATTTTCACACATCCGTGTTTAGAGCGGCGGGTTTCCTGATCCCAACTTAACAGCCTCGTAGGCTTATATATGCGCCTGTCTGGTTTAGGTCCGGAAACCCACGTCCGGGATGTGCATCATGGTCCATATTGGGACCATGAACATGGATGAGTGAATCCAGCTTTAATATGATTGTCCAGGGCAGCGCATTCCAGAAAACTGGTGCAGCATGAGAACAGTCTTGAAAATGGGAGTGGGAGCTTTGGATTGTGAACGAAGATACTTTTTGGATTGTAGAGCATGGCAGGATATAGGGCGATGCAGCACTGTGGAGAGCTCAGTGGGTGAGAGTAATAAATTAAGTGCTAAACTAAATAGGCATTCAGTGCAGGGACTGGTAGAGGGTAGAGGCAGTTGGAGAGAAAGATGAGCTTGTATCTATGATAAATTGGAAGATAATTTAGATGAATTAAATGGGAAGCATGTCTGCTCCTACTCCGAACCATCAGATGCCAAAGCCTTACCTACAGTATAAAATTACATGGCGTGGTACAAGTAGGGCTACACTTGAGATTGTTGCGTGTGCCGTGAAGAGAACTATATTTGCCTAAACTGTAGAGTCCTTGCCCTAACTATGACTGTATATGCTCAACAAAGTTAAATCCTCCATATAGCATCAGCAGGTATATTCGATAGAATGTGTTCGGAAGGGAGCTGTTGTTGGAGAAAGTGTATTATACTTTTGTTGTGAACTGTGTCTATGCTCTTGTTTTTTTGCCTACCATAGAAAATCTGTCCTAGCCTGGTGAGTAAAGGCTTTTGCTGGTCAGTTCACCGGTCATGTCACAAGCTCTTGAAGCACAAATCATGCAGTTTTCAGTTTATACAGAGTTTTACATGTTCAGTAGCATTGGCTTTATGAATGATTCACTGTTTGTCGTAATTATTATTTTTTTTTGTAAGCCATGGCATGCTTTAGTAGATACTCAAGGGCTGAAATTGTAGATGATTGCATAAACTACAATTCTTGAACACATGATTTTGGAATAGCTAACCTTCCAAGCAGAAGCTGTCAGATCTTCTATCCGATGGTCAGAAATTGCAATTCAATCTCGGCAACCATCCAGAATTGGTTCGCTATTGTTCAATGGCCTATTTGCTGCTCTATGATATAAGAATTTGCAGGGCGGCAAATGTTCTTGAAGTTGTAATATTGGGTAAAAATTAAAATCCCAGCAATAAAATGTATTTAAAAAATCTACAATATTCAAGTCAGAGAACCACCATGAGTATCCAACCAGTGCCCTTTGCTAGAGAACTGGAAATGTGCATAGTTATTTATTTTAGCCCACCACAATTTTGTATTGTCACATTTTTTTTGTCACCTACAAGGGCACTTTATTCTCATTTATCTGTTGCTGGTGGCCACAATTCTTTTATTTTTCTGCTTCATGCTTGAATGCCGCTCACAGGATAGTGGAGCTGATCACAAAGCTAAACCATGGCAGTGCAAGCCAGTACGTTACAAATGCACCTTCTGCTCTCCATACTCTTTACCTTTTAACCTTTTATTTTGCATTGTATTTGCAGAAGTCTGGAGCTCTGACTGGAGTGCCAATATCAGGGGTAAGCGCATTGTACATGTATGCTGTATATAAATCCACAAGGCTCTGCTCACATGTCCAGTTGTCATCCGTTTGTGACTGATCCAGTGTTTAAAAAAAACAAAACCAAAACTAGATTAGTTATGAAGAGATGCATAAGTAAAACCATTCATAATGATTTGTTTCCCATTGACTTCTATGTTTTGTTTGTTTGTTTTTTTAATCTAGTTGCTTTTTAGCTTTTTTTTGGCTGAACAAAAAATTTGCACAATTTTTTGATCCTGGTGGAAAGGAGGATGGTGAAGACATTTTACAGCACAATGTAATGTTCCAGTATGGATCCTGTACTGGAACATTATATTTTTCATTTTTATCATCCCAAAACAGGAAATAACTATTGGACATGTGAACAGAGCCTTAGCTGTGGTCACACCAGTATGTTCAGTTATAAAGACCGTTTGTACTAGTGGTTGAACCCTGTGGTTCTTTGGAAAATTATTGTGTTCCTTGAAAGTTGTAAGACTTAATAGGAGCGTGTTAGATTATTCTTGTTGCCCAAAAGACTGCATGGATCGCGGACAGGTTCCTTAATTTCGGGTATACACAAGTTTTTCTCACTAAATTAGAATATTATCAAAACGTTAATTTATTTCAGTTCTTCAATACAAAAAGTGAAACTCTATATATGAGTCATTACAAACAGAGTGATCTATTTCAAGTGTTTATTTCTGTTAATGTTGATGATTATGGATTACAGTCAATGAAAACACAAAAGTCATTATCTCTGTAAATTAGAATAATTAACAAAAAACACCTGCTAAGGCTTCCGATTTGTTTAAAAAGGTCCCTTAGTCTGTTTCAGTAGCCTCCACAATCATCGGGAAGACTGCTGACTTGACAGATGTCCAGAAGGCAGTCATTGACACACTCCACAAGGAGGGTAAGCCACAAAAGCTCATTGCTAAAGAAGCTGTCTGTTCACAGAGTGCTGTATCCAAGCATATTAATGGAAAGTTGAGTGGAAGGAAAAAGTGTGATAGAAAAAAGTGCACAAGCAACTGGGATAACCGCAACCTTGAAAGGATTGTTAAGGAAAGGCCATTCAAAAATTTGGGGAAGATTCACAAGGAGTGGACTGCTGCTGGAGTCATTGCTTCAAGAGCCACCACACACAGACGTATCCAGGACATGGGGTACAAGTGTCGCATTCCTTGTGTCAAGCCATTCATGACCAATAGACAACGCCAGAAGCATCTTACCTGGACCAAGGAGAAAGACCTGGACTGATGCTCAGTGGCCCAAGGTGTTTTCAGTTGAAAGTAAATTTTGCAGTTCGTCCCAGAGTCTGGAGGAAGAGTAGAGGGGAACACAATCCAAGCTGCTTGAGGTCTAGTGTGAAGTTTCCACAATCAGTGATGGCTTGGGGAGTCATGTCATCTGCTTGTGTAGGTCCACTGTGTTTTATCAAGACCAAAATCAGCGCAGCCGTCTACCAGGAAAGTTTAGAGCACTTTATACTTCCCTCTGCCGACAAGCTTTTTGGAGATGGAAATTTCATTCTCCAGGAGGACTTGGCACCTCTCCACACTGCCAAAAGTACCAATACCTGGTTTAAAAACAACAGTATCACTGTGCTTGATTGGCCAGCAAACTCGCCTGACCTTAACCCCATAGAGAATCTATGGAGTATTGTCAAGAGGAGGATGAGAGACACCAGACCCAACAATGCAGACGAGCTGAAGGCTGCTATCAAAGCAACCTGGGCTTCCATAACACCTCAGCAGTGCCACAGGCTGATTGCCTCCATGCCACGCCGCATTGATGCAAAAGGAGCCTCAACCAAGTATTGAGTGCATTTACTGAACATACATTTCAGTAGGCCAACATTTTGGATTTTAAAATCATTTTTCAAGTTGTTGTTATAAAGTATTCTAATTTACTGAGATAATGACATTTGTGTTTTCATTGGCTGTAAGCCATAATCGTCAACATAATAATCTTTATATAGCGCCAACATATTCCGCAGTGCTTTACAATTCAGTGGTTCATATACAGCAGTCATAAGTAACATAGCTAAAGATAATACAATAATTAAAGCAAAAATAATAACAACCTTGCTCGTAAGAGCTTACAATCTACAATACATGGGGGTGACACAAAGTACAGGGGCTTATTTACAATGATGGTCCAGCCGTCTCTGCATGAGCTCGTCACCAGCCAGTATTTGTAGTGCTTTTGGGTTCGGCGGCGTTTGGTGGAGACTTATGTTTGGAGAAATAATGAATGGGCTATAAAATTATAAAAGGACTTCGATTAGGGAAAGTAATAGGCCAACATTAACAGAAATAAACACTTGAAATAGATCACTCTGTTTGTAATGACTCTATATAATATGAGTTTCACTTTTTGAATTAAGAACTGACATAAATTAACTTTTTTATGATATTCTAATTTAGTGAGAAGCACTTGTATGTTTTACTCTGAAAATCCGCAGAATAAACAGGAGCCAGAAATGGGGAGGTCTGCAATCCCTAGACTGATATGTGTCTCCCTACTTGTGGGATAAGTTGTAGATGGTCCCTAGAATAGATAAGGGTTCTCTCTTGTAAGCGGGTTTGGTATTTCTTGTTTTATACAGTTATATTTTTTTTGATTAGAGAACTTTTCATACTGAACACGATCAGCTGCTGTTAGCTGAAGTTGCTGCTTTTTTATATGTGGTATAGATGTGGTATGGAATTACATAATTTGGTCGGCATACTCTGGAACAGACTCTCGCGGAAGCCTTGTGCACAAGTGGCATAAGAGGGAGACTATGGCATTTTCTGGGTTTAGTGTGTTTTACGCTGTCCTCTCTAGTTCTAGTTATAAAGAATGTAACAATGGCTGGGACATTGAAAACATTACAAATAAACCTTTTTCTTTTCTGCACAGTGTTTGGGTGACCAATCGGCTGCATTAGTTG
Source organism: Phyllobates terribilis (assembly GCF_046119375.1). Taxonomy (NCBI): domain Eukaryota; kingdom Metazoa; phylum Chordata; class Amphibia; order Anura; family Dendrobatidae; genus Phyllobates; species Phyllobates terribilis. Next base: position 371,313,395 of record NW_027362762.1, on the reverse strand, counting down.
GACAGATGTGTTTTCAAGATGGACAAGCAAAAAATACGTAAGTGACGGTTATAACAGTATTATATATTCATATGTACGGTACAAGTACAGTGGATAAATATAAAATCAGACCTACTGTGCTTAGCTGGAAATAGGAGTGGGCAAATGGTGAGGTAACTGAGCAACACTACATATGCACTAATGTCCATGTAAAGGTGGGTGACAAGTACTGTAATATGCTATTAATGACACTTGGCGGCTCAGTTGTCAGTGGCTCTGTCTGAGCTTATGTCTGATGCCCTGAAAAATGTGGTTCGGGTGTATCCGCTGAGAGGGCAATTACGTTTTTAAAGAGATTGTCCACTACTTTTTCACTGATTACTTATCCTTGGGATAGGTCATCAATGTCTGATCGACTGGGGTCTGAGACCCGGCACCCCCGCCGATCAGCTGTTATTGGCGTTGGTAGCCACCGGCTGGAAGCACTGATCTTTCGGAGCTGGCCGTCTTCTAATAGTGGCCGAGGATTGGTACCGCACATCCGCTGCCTATTCAAATCAATAGGAGGCGGATGTGTAGTACCCTGCGGCGGCCACTATAAGAAGACTAAGCAGCTCCGCAAGTTATTATTTCCAGCCGACGCTGATAACAGCTGATCCGCGGCGGTATAGGGTGTCTGAACCCGACCGATCAGACATTGATGACCTATCTTAAGGATAAGTCACCAATAAAAAAAAAAGTAGTGGACAACATCTTTTAACCCCTTTACGACCTTGGACGTATCCATACGTCCAGGTCGCCTGGTACTTGACGACCTTGGAGGTATGTATACGTACAGGCGACTTTGCGCTCACAGAGGCTGTTTTTCGATCGCTGTCAGGTGTCAGCTGATTCTGACAGCTGACACCCAGCACTCAGTGCTAGGAGCAGTGCCGCACTGCTCTCGACACTTATGCCCCCTAAATGCTGCGATCGAAATTGATTGCTGCATTTAGAGAGCAGGCAGAGGGAGGAGGCTGATCGTTGCCATGGTGACCTGACGACATCTGGGTCACCAGCGCTAGTAAACTTGCTAGATCATGCTCAGTGCAGCACTGACAGTTTGTAATGCTATTCTTTATAAGCGATAAGCCTGCAAAAAGTTAAATTCCCATTCCAAAAAATAATAAAAAAGGTGTGTGTGTGTGTGTGTGTGTGTGTGTGTGTGTGTGTGGGGGGGTAGATAGATCCCATACATAAATATTTTCATTTAAAAAAAAAAAAAAGAAACAGTAAAAAGTACACATTTGTTTCACCGCGTCCGGAACGTCTCGACCTATAAGGCTAACTACCCACGATGCAGAAATGCTGCAGATTTTTTCCGCATCTCCCTGGCAGGAAAAACGCATGCGGATTTTAAATGCGTTTTTCTTGCCAGGTAGAAGCGTTTGTCAAGCGTTTTTGCATGCATTTCCGCATGTGGGTCATCAAGCGCTTTTCCAGGCGATTTTAGCATCACTTGGAAAGTGCTTGACAACTTGGTCACACGATATAAATCCGCACAACCGGCATGGATTTATATACTAGTGTTAACTTGGTGACACTATATAAATTCGACATCAGCGGTCGCGTGACCTGTCACATGACTAAAGGACGTCATGAAAAAAGGTCCTTTTAGACCACCGCGAGCCGCCAGGACGCATCGCTGAGGAGACCGGGGGCCATCGGAAGGTAAGTATAATGTTTATTTTTTATTTTAAATTCTTTTTTTTTTTTTTTTTTTTTTTTTACAGGTACTATGGTACCCGGGTCTGGATGAGAGTCTCCTCTTCTCCAGACCCGGTTACCATCCGCAGATTGAATCGGTTAATATCCGCATGTGCACATGTAGTCATGCGGATTTTAAGCGATTCAATGCAAGTCAATGGCAGCAATTACGCTGCGTGTCCGCAAAAGTAATGAACTTGCTGCATATTTTTCCATGGGGCACGTATTACCAAGCGTTTAAGCGTTTTCGCGGCAGAAAATCCACTGCAAAAACGCTTGAAAAACGCATAGTGTGCACGCAGCCTAAAACTGTCCCACTAGTTAAACCTTTTAGTGACTACCGTAAAAAAAAAAAAGGGGCAAAAAACGATTCTTTATCATCATACCGCCGAACAAAAAGTGGAATAAAACGCGATCAAAAAGACAAATGTAAATAAAAAAGAGTGCCACTGAAAAGGTCATCTTGTCCTGCAAAAAACAAGCCGTATACAGCTACATCAGCGGAAAAATAAAAGTTATCGCTCTTAGAATAAAGCGATGCAAAAATAATAATTTTTTTTCTATAGAATACTGTGTTTTTTGGACTATATCCCTATTCCTATTAATTAAAACTTCTCTGGTGGGGTAAAGTGGAGGGGTCATTATCACTAATTTTAATGTACTACGGTAAAATAGGGAGGTAATAAATCCATTGTTAATTTCTCTGCAGTGTTATACACACAACAAAGCTGTTACATGCACATGTAGACACACACAGCTCTGCTACATGCACATATAAACACACAGAGTTCTGCTGTATGCACATATAGACACATAGCTCTGCTGCATGCACATATATCAATACATACACACACACACACACACACACACACACACACACACACACACACACACACACACACACACACACACACACACACACACACACTATAACACACACACACACACAATAACACACACACACACACAATAACACACACACACACACAATAACACACACACACACACTATGCATTACCACATCCTGCAGTTCCTGATATAGACCTGTACAGAGGCTGTAGGAGTTGAGCATTTGCAGGACCTTCCACTTGATTAAGTCAAGCACCTTTCAAGTCATATGATCAGTCACATGATCTGAAAGGTAACTGGAATTACTAGTGCAGGAGGTCCTGCCGCTGTTCAGCTTCTGCAGCCTTCGTTCAGTCCCAGCAGCTTCATCTCCTGCTCTGTTCTGATCACATAGATTAGTACAGAGCAGGAGGAGAGACAGCAGCTCTCTGTGATTGGGAAGGACACTGTGTCGGCTGTCTCCTCCATCACATGAAGCCGCCTCCGGACTATAAAATGCACACACTTTTTAACAAGAGTTTTTCTTGTTAAAAAATGCGTCTTATAGTCTGAAAAATACGTTGGGTTTTATTGTGTAAAAGCACCAAAGCATTAAGAAATTACGTAAATGTGGTATCACTGTAATCATACTGACCCAAAGACATGAGCTGTCCTTTACCACACACGAAACTGCATTAAAAAAAAAAAATAAAAGTAAAAAAAATTCCTGAATTTGCTGGTTACTGTTCATTCTGTCTCCCAAAAATCGGAATAGAAAGCAAACAAAATATCAACTCGTGTGCCTGAAAATGTTACCAATACCAATGTCAACTCGTCCCGCAAAAACAAGCCCTCACATTACTCTGCCGCCAAAATATGGAAAAATTATAGCTCTTAAAATATGGTGACGCACAAACAAGCATCTTTTAGTGTGTGACAGCAGTCAAATGTAAAAACCCGATATAAATCTGGTATCTGACCGACCCAAAGAATTAAGTCTAATCACTTATACCGCATAAGGAACGGCATGAAAAATAAATAAAACCAATTCTTCAGCTGCTGTTTATTTGTTCATTCTGCCTCCCAAAGATCGTAGTATGGCTCCGTGTACATTTAACCGGCGCTGCGCACTTACACTGGGATTTCCGTTTAAATCTCTGAAATACGTGATTCAGACGGAACCCACGAAGGAAGATTCCCTATAACAAGGCAGATGGGGACACTGTGGATGCTGTTTGGCCTGTGAGCCTGCGGTGTCCTTCTTTTCAGGCTTGCATAAAAGCACGGTCTACCACAGTTTTGTGCACTTCTGAAAAGAAGGACACTGCTGAACAGAGGCAGATGGAGTCCAGAGTAACTCTGCTGCCTCATTATAGTGAATAAATCCCTCAGGGGTTTCAGCTGAGATTTAGATGGAAACTCCGATATAAGTGCTCAGCGTTGAGTGCCGGATAAATGTGATCCAAAATGTCATGTAAAATGTTCCTAACAAAAGCTTCAAATCAATCCACAAAAAAAGCCCACCTCAGGTCCGTCAGGTCTGTCAGTGGAAATATAGGGGGCTTTCGCGTTACTGGTAGCACAAAGGCTCTGGAAAAGCGCTATGGCTCCTCACCCCCCAAAAGAAATGCAGCAAATACAGCGTTCCCAAATCCAAATGCCCCCCTCCCTTCTGAGCCCCAGTGTGCCTAAACCGCAGATAGCGTCCACATGTTTGGCATTTCTGTAGCGATGACGGCCCGCCTAATTTACGGATGCATGTCTCCGGAAGCACTGGTCACTATAACAGCAGTCTGCAATTTTCACTCAGGAACATCCACTGCTGCTGGTTTCTGAAAAACGCCCATGGAGTCAAAATTGTCACTACACCTGTAGATAAATTCCAAAAGGGGTATAATATGCAAAATGGGGTCACTTGAGGGGGGATTCTACTCTTCTAGCACTTAAGGGCTCTGTATATGGAGTCTGCAAACTATTCTAGAAAAATCTGTGCTCCAGGAGGCAAATGGTGCTCCGTCCCTCCCGAGTCTCGCCGTCTTCTCGCCTCAAAAGTAGTTTTCAACCACATATAGGGTATCAGCGTACTCAGGAGAAATTTCACCATACAATTTGTTGTGCAATTTCTCCTGTTACTCTTGTGAAATTGCAAACTTTGGAGCTAAAAAACATTTTTGTGGGAAATTTTTTTATTTTATTTTCACAGCTAAACATTATAAACTTTTGTGAAGCACCTTGGGGGGGGGGGGGGGGTTCAGGTTGCTCACCACACATCTAAATAGGTTCCCAGGGGGGTTTCAATTGTTTAGGCACATCATGGGCTCTTCAAACTTGACATGGCATCCGCTAATTATTCCAGCAAATTTTACATTCAAAAACTCAAATGTCGCTCCTTCTGAGCCCTCCATGCACCCAAACACCACATATGGGGTATTGGTGTGCACAGGAGAAATTGCATAACAAATGTTGGGGTCCATTTTCTCCTGTTACCCTTGTGAAAGTAAAAGAAAATTGGGTCTAAATGAAAATTTATGTGAAAAAAAAGTTAAATGTTTATTTTTTCTTTCCACATTCTATTAATTCCTGTGAAGCACCTGAAGGGTTAATAAACTTGTTTAATGTGGTTTTGAGCAGCTTGAGGGGTGCAGTTTTTAGAATGGTGTCACTTTTGGGTATTTTCCGTTATATAGACCCCTCAAAGTCACTTCAGATTTCAACTTTTAACCCTTATAACTTCCTAACAAAAGAAAAATTATATTTCAAAAATTGTGCTGATGTAAAGTAGACATGTGGGAAATGTTATTTATGAATGATTTTGTGTGACATAACTCTGATTTAAGGGCATAAAATGAAAAGTTTTTTTCACAAAGGAAGGCTAGTCATATCGAAGAAATTTTACCACGATCATGAAGTACAATATGTCTCAAAAAAACAGTCTCTGAACCAGTGGGATCAGTTGAAGCGTTCCAGAGCTATTACCTTATAAAGTGACAGTGGTCAGAATTGTAAAATTTGGCCTGGTCATGAAGGTGAACACAGGCTTGGGGGGGGGGGGGGCGAAGGGATTAATGAAGAAAATGAAAAACTTTGTTGGACATTGTTTTCTGCAGCATCTGCTTGTTTGAGGCAGGCACCAAAACGCAGTCGACCACATTTTGGTGCCCTTCTCAAATAGGCAGATACTGCCAACAATTATGTCTGTATCATTACAGTCCGTGGCCTCTTCGGTGGATACGGCCAAATTCCATTTTTCAGGGCTCTGGATATAAGCCTCGATGGAGCCACTAGTGTGGCTAAATCGTGATGTAAACATTGCATTCACTAGCAGTTAAGAGGAACCGATTTAGATCACCGAAACACTTTAAACAAGATGAGATCTAGTCCTTATTTTTATGATTTTTGAGTAATTATCATGGTCTCTCTGATGTTGCAGTCAGTGGATCAGCTCTGAGAATGGAGTACTAGAGTTAAAATTCCACTTATTGCCAGCAGATGGCAGAGCTTGCCTACACAAACTTGGCATGCATTCATCAGCTCAGTCTCGGCTACCTACATTTCAGACACAGTAATTTGACGTTTTATGCGAATTTGACGTTTCAATACTTGTGTTTGTTATAAGACAAGTTGTACATATCACAAAAATGAAATTTAGCACAGTGAAAGGAAAATAATGGTTGAATCCCTGTGGAGAACTTCTATTTCTATTTTATTTTTAGAATGCAAATTTGTAATATTATATGTAAAGCCTCTGGATGTAGAGAAGAAATACCCAATTCAAGCTTGCTGCGATAAAGTTAATGGGGTTTTATTGTTTATGGGAATAAGAAAGTAATTGAACTTTCTATTACACTTTGTATTTCAATTCCCCACCATGAAAATCTCTTACTTGCTTTTAAAAACTTTTATCACCGCTGTTTAACCCCTTTCGCCATGTCCTTAGATGGTGGGTTGCTATACTGACAAGAGGACTAACAAGGCCTGTCATCTTTGTACCACTGCTAGGCCGTGCCGCTAGCATTGTACGAACAGACATAATGCACTGCACTACATATGTATTGATGTGTATATCAGTGGTCACATCTCCTAGTGGGGCTTCAAAGTACATGCAGTTGATATTGCTACATAAATAGCAACTTGAACTAGTAAATGATCACATTATTTAACTCCCATAAAACAGCATACATTGAAACATCAATGATAGAAGTGCAGTCTTTGTTCAGCCCGTTTCCAAAGCTGCAGAATCCATAGATCATATTATTATATGTACCCCCAAAACTCATATAGCACAAAAAAAAATTATGCCTCTAAGAATGTTGCAACATACAAACAAGAATTCTTTGAATGTGTTTTTATGCAAAGTAGTAGAAATGTAAAAAAAGAACCCTCCAAACACATGTACAGAATTGGTTTTGTCAAAATTATTTTTGAGTTTTTAATGTTGTAAAGAATTGTGCAATTGGAGTCCGTCTGTCCTTCCTCCACCAAGGGAATCAATAAGTTATACATAATCCAAAATGGTGGCATTAAAAGATACAACTCCTCTTGGAAAAAATTCAAGCTTTCATATAGCTACATTGATGAAAAAATAAAACGTTAATCAAAAGTTGTAATGTCACAATGAAAAAAGACACAAAAAAAATGTTTTGTTCTTAAAGGGAATGTGTCATCCCCTGGGTGATATCAGACCTCTACTATGGCCATACAGGGTATAGAAAAGTAAATCTATACTTACCTGTATGGCCCATAGCATCGGTCTGATTGCAGAGAAAAGCACTTTACTCAATTCTTTTTTTCCACAGGCTTGACATCCGGGGGACGCAAAGCAATCCCCGCCTCTCTGCTTAATTATCATATTCCCCCTCCCCTGCACGTCACAGGTCCCTGTGACGTGCACTGTGCTCTCTGACTTCCGGGCATGCGCAAAGTGCCGCTCACGTAGAGCGCGCTTTGCTTCATCCCTGCCCCGTCTACCTATGCTCTCCGCCACAGGTTTCTATTGCGCAGGCGCCCGAAAGTGACAGTGACCCCCGGCACCTGCGCAATCAAAACCTGCGGCGCAGTGTACGGAGAGACGGGGCCGGTATGAAGCGAAGCGCTATCTATGTGAGCGGCGCTTTGTGCATGCCCGGAAGTCAGGGAGCACAGGGCCTGTCATAGCGCCTGTGACGTACAGGGGAGGGGGGGATATGATAATTAAGCAGAGAGGTGGGGATTTAGGGGAATAATAAGCAGATAGGCGGGGATTGCTTGGCGTCCCCCAGACGCCAAGCCTGTGGAAAAAAGAACTGACTAAAGTGCTTTTCTCTGCAATCAGACCTCTACTATGGGCCATACTGGTATGTATAGATTTTCTTTTCTATACCCTGTATGGCCATAGTAGAGGTCTGATATCTCCCGGGAAAGGTAGTGACAAATTCCCTTTAAGAGATGAAAGGTTATGAACACCTTGTTGGGCTCAATGTGTTTTTTTTTTTGTCTACTTCCTAAATGCAATATTAAATAGCTGTCTAAATAGCCTTAAAGGGTACTTGGACCACCCCTTCTCAATCTACATGTTTGCACCAGCAAAATAACACTTGTACTCCTCTTCCATGCCGGCGCCGTTCCAGCGATGTCGGCACTTGCTTTTCCGGGGCTCACGTGACATTATGTCACATGAGCCCTTTGCGCAATCAACGCTGGCTTCAATACACATAGCATTGTGGGTTATAGATAATTTAGTGACAAAATATATAATTGGTGGAGAAAGGTTGAACTTGATGGATCTATGTCTTTTTTTTCAACCTATGTAACTGTGATAAGCCGCCTGCACCCTTCTTGGACTAGTCAGATGACATAGTTTTCCGGCTGGATGTTCATGGTAGGTTTTCTCAGAGATTCTGCAGTGTTTCAGAGGAAAACGAACTTTGCTGCTAGTGCACAGCCAGTGTTGATTCATACTGCCCTTGGTTTGGGAAACATGAAATTGATGATAGGTTTCCCTTTAAGCGTGAGCCTCTTCATTATAGTTCCACAGGATAGATGCTAAATGTTACATGTGCCCTGACAATCCATGCAACTCCATAAGAGATTTGTAACAATAGACCTAATTTGAGTAAGCCATGTGATGATTAGTTTTATTGCAGTATTGCACCTATTTAACTTTTGATATGTTTTGTTAATAATAATTTGTTATTACTTTTTTTTCAGCTACGGTACTGGTTGTTTTTTGCTGTGTAATACTGGCCCAAAGGTAAGCGATCGGGATAAATCTAAAAGTCAGAAGTTTCCACATTCTGTTCCTAATTGTCATATTTTGTTTAGTAATATTTTGCGTTTCTGCATGGTATCGTTCCCTGTTTTTCTGTATTTGTCTTTCTTTTTATCTTCTAGCCTGTTGTATCCGATCATGGGCTGTTGACCACAGTGGCTTACCAGCTTGGAAGGGATAAACCTGCCTGTTATGCACTTGAAGTAAGTTTTGTTGGCTTCTTATATTTTCTACATAAACTTTTTGACTTTTTGTAAGACTTGCTTTATTGTAATTTAGGGGTCAGTTGCAATTGCTGGAGCAGTTGTGCGCTGGTTACGAGATAACCTTGGCATTGTTAAAACCACTGAAGAAGTAGGTATGTATCTTTTAGTATGTATCCCTTTATTACCACTGCCTTATTTATAGTGGATTAATTTTGACTTGCTTGTTTTTGTGTGTTTTTTTTTTTTTTTCCCAAGAAAAACTTGCTGCTGAAGCTGGAACATCTTATGGCTGCTACTTTGTTCCCGCATTTTCAGGCCTTTATGCACCATATTGGGAGCCCAGTGCCAGAGGGTATGGCAGCATGTAATGAATGTATACGTATTGTCGCTCATTACTCTACACACGAAAAACATGTAAATAAATTACACCATTAAAAAATAATATAAATATTCATTCTAACCAGACCCCCATCCACTAGTGAATAATTACTGACCTATGCTATCAATCGGTCATGTGTAAGAGGGAAAACGTTTTTTGGAGCATATCAGTCATACTAAACTAGGAGCTACTAAAGCACTTTGAATGTGGCTCTGAAGTATCAGTGAAGTATCAGAGGTTCCTTTTAATTAATCCCTTAGGTATCACTTTTACTAATTTAGGAGTAAGTGCATGCATTCCCTGACTATTTTCTCTTGTTTGGTTTTCTAGAATCATCTGTGGTCTGACTCAGTTTACAAATAAAAACCACATTGCATTTGCTGCTCTTGAAGCCGTCTGTTTCCAGACCAGAGAGGTACGTGCTGAAAGTGTCTTTAGGGCTCATTCAGACATCAGTATTTTCCACATGAGAAAAATAAACCTGTTAGTCTGATCACAGTATGATCAGAGTGTCATCAGTTTTTCTCGTACACAGAGCAAAAAAAAAGTTTCCTCATTCTTTTTCTTTTTGACAATCCGTTAAAATCGGACCACAGTGTGATGTCACCCGACTGCAGTCCGATTCTTTTTTCACCGACGCATAGACTTGCATTGCTGTTTTTGATCCGACCCTTGGATCAAAATCTGTTAGGTCTCCAATATTTTCCGCAGACCACTTGGTCCAGTGAAAAAATCAGACAATTGCATAACCCCAAAGAATATCATAGATACGAGTGCTATGGACTCCAACTAGAAAATCCGACGTGTGAATGAGCCCTTACTGTGATGTTTATTGCAAGGCGTTCCCCGTTTTCGGGAGCTGGGCCAAGTCCATAAATAGTGTGGCGGGGTAGTTTTTTGGTACATTTATTCAGTGTATAACCCATAGAGCCCAGATTGTACATACGCCTCTACTAGACCCCACTTATCACCTGTAGCAGGGATCAGACATGTTGAAATGGAAGACCACCATACACATTAGATGGTTGTTACAGGTTAGAAGTACTGGCCGATTTTCCGATGTGTATGAACAGTTTATATATTGTCATATACATTAGACTGTGGTCTTGTCTATATTCTATCCATGGTGCTTTTAAAAAAAAAAAAAAAAAAAAAAAAAAAAAAGACTAGACTTGCTCTCTACTCCAGTGGCTTCTGTAGGTGTAAGTATTGATGTCATGGCCACCAGCGACCTGACCTCTCCAGCCATTGGTCAGGATGTCATCACCTCTGGTCTGATAGAGACCATCAGAGCAACAGCGCTGGAGCAGGGAGTGACTCCAAGGATATGAATACCTTCTTTTATTCTTTTTATTGCTCCCCACTGTCAAACTTTACAAATACACTAGAGAACCCCTTGAACATGATCTCTTATTAAATAATTATTTGTGTTCGTTTTAGTTATACTACCTGGTCTTTTAAGTACAGGGGCATCTAACCTATGACATATTATAGATAAGGATACCTGACAGTGTGTGTAAGGATTCTTTTAGAATTGTATAAGTGACAGCCGCCATAGTCAGATGTCCTGTGTTTTCATAAATGACCTTGTATTTCCCAGATGGATTTTGCTGTATACGCTGAGCGTTGAGCATAAGCTGCAGATGTATCTCTGCGAACACAAATCTGATTATTTCAGAAAGGAGGGTTTATTTCAGCTCAGGTGGGGGATCTGTGATGGGACAGTTGCTGGTGTCTAAGTCTCCACGTCCCTAATCTTATTTTTTTTCTCACCAGATTCTAGATGCAATGAACCAAGACTGTGGAATTCCTCTGAGCCAGCTGCAAGTTGATGGGGGCATGACAAACAATAAGATCCTCATGCAGTTACAGGCTGATATCCTATGCATCCCAGTGGGTGAGCAGTTCAGTGCCTGTGCTCTGTAGACATATCTATCCTATGCTCATTGCCGTCTTGTTCAATTACATTGTTAATCAGTGTGACTGAGTGGCAGCCGCAAAGTATCGTCAGGTTAGAATTTAAAGTGCAAACATTGCAATTTAGTTTCACTGTGTCGACACATCTACGTCTGAGCGGTTTTAATTTATGTTTTATTGGTCTGGTAAGCGTGTTAAGTGATAGGTCTTGGATACATTGCCATTTAGTTTTAGAAATACAGGGTATAGTGTATAGTCACTTTTAAAGGGCAACAGTTTTCAGAAAAGAATCAAATTAATGTGCATGTGTATATACACGCCTCAAAATTTAAATTGCAACACCAAGATTCAAGTGTCGTGGAATTGTGAAAATTACAAGATTAATAGATCTGGTAATGATATATTCAAATAATGAAAAAAAAAAAAGAAGAATCAAGTTTTTCAAAACGTCTCAATTTATTCATACACAGAAATACATGCACTTACAGTGGTATGAAAAAGTGTTCGCCTTTTTCCTAATTTCTTATTCTTTTGCATGTTTGTCATAATTAAATGTTTCAGATCACAAAACAAATTAAAATATTAGACAAAGATAACACAAGTAAAAAAAATGCAGTTTTTAAATGAAGGTCTTTATTATTAAGGGAAAAATAAATCCAAACCTACAGGGCCCTGTGTGAAAAAGTGATTTCCCCCCCCCCCCCAACCTTCCTTTAAAACATAAATTAACTGTGGTTTATCACATCTTTGGGAAACTGAGTTCTATTTCCTTGAACACACACAGGCCTGATTACTGCCACAACTGTTCTCAATCCAGAAATCATTAATAGTACCTGCCTGACAAAGTGAAGCAGACAAAAAGATCCTCAAAAGCTAGACATCATGCTGCAATTCAAAGAAATTCAGGAACAAATGAGAAACAAAGTATTTGAGATCTACCAGTCTGGAAAAGGTTATAAAGCCATTTCTAAAGCTTTGGGATGCCAGCGAACCACAGTGAGAGCCATTATCCACAAATGGCAAAAACATGGAATAATGGTGAACCTTCCCAGGAGTGGTTGGCCGACCAAAATTACCCCAAGAGTGCAGCGATGACTCATCCAGGAGGTCACAAAAGACACCAGAACAACATCCAAAGAACTACAGGCCTCACTTGCCTCCGTTAAGGTCAGTGTTCATGGCTCCACCATAAGAAATAGACTGGGCAAAAATGAAGAAAAATTGTAGGCAATCAGCTCACCTATTCACAGATGCAGGTGTGCACGGATCCAAGTTCCAAAGGGAATAGTTAACATAACAGAGGCCTTTGATCCAGCACTTCCAATAAAACGTATATTTTTATTCAGAAAATTTCATCCATAAAAAAATATATAATTCCATAAGAAATACACAAAAACATATGGAAAAGTGTGTCATCAGAGGAAATAGTCCCAACAGAGATGCATTCAGGGTATTGGTTGACGCGTTTCAAAGTGATATTTCTTATTCATAACCTACTATGGGAATGAAGCTCAAACAGAATAAAAACTCTCCTAGGTTAGCCACACCTCTGCACACATGGAGCAAAGACTATAAATGCAGCACCTGAGTAGTAACAAAAAACACACAAAATCCTCTAAAATACAAAGACATGTAAAGTTAAAATATAGGTAATAACAAGGTTATTTTATACCCTTACTAATAATGCAGAATCAAATGTGTTCTTTTATTCAAACCTTCAGGGTAAGAGGTGTTTAACATTAATTTTCCAATATGCCTCACGATTCAGTTCTGCGGTCTCCCCCTCTAACAGAGCAATTAACCCTTTCCAAACCGTAAAATTGAAAGTCTTTCAAGTTACCATTATGTTGCCTCTGGAAATGTTTGGAAACATTGGAAGGGTTAACATCTTCAGGGTTCAAAGAATCCCTTATGTGTTCATTAATTCTCTGTCTTTACGAGTGGTGCAGCCGACATACCTAACATCACATTCAAGGCAGTGAATACAATAAACTCTGATCGCAGAAGAGCTTTGAGCTTCATTCCCATAGTAGGTAATGAATAAGAAGTATCACTTCGAAATGCGTCAACCAATACCCTGAATGTATCTCCCTTGGGACTATTTCCTCAGATGACACACTTTTCCATATGTTTTTGGAGATTTCTTATGGAATTGTATATTTTTTATGGATGAAATTTTCTGAATAAAAATATATGTTTTATTGGAAGTGCTGGATCAACCGCCTCTGTTAACTGGGCAAAAATGACATGCATGAAGTGCCAAGACGAAAACCACTGCTGAGCAAAAAAAACATAAAGACTCGTCTCAGTTTTGCCAGAAAACATCTTGATGATCACCAGGACTTTTGGGAGAATGCTCTGTGGACTGACGAGACAAAATTTGAACTTTTTGGAAGATGTAACACAGCATTTCAGAAACGGAACATCATACCAACAGTAAAATATAGTGGTGGTAGTGTGATGGTCTGGAGCTGTTTTGCTGTTTCAGGACCTGGAAGATCTGCTGTGGTAGATGGAACCATGAATTCTGCTGTCTACTAAAAAATCCTGAAGGAGAGTGTCTGGCCATCTGTTTGTGAACTCAAGCTGAAGTGCACTTGAGTTATGCAGCTTGAAAAAGGTGGTTCATGCTCGGAAATCCTCCAGTGTGACTAAGTTACAACAATTTTGCAAAGATGAGTTGGTCACAATTCCTCCAGAGCGTTGTAAAAGACTCATTGCCAGTTATCGCAAACTCTTGATTGCAGTTGTTGCTTCTAAGGATGGCCCAACCAGTTATTAGGTTTAGGGGGCAATGCCTTTTTCACACAGGGCCCTGTAGGTTTGGATTTCTTTTTCCCTTAATAATAAAGGCCTTCATTTAAAAACGTAATGTTTTGTTTACTTGTATTATCTTTGTCTAATATTTAAATTTGTCTTGTGATGTGAAACATTTTAAGTGTGACAAATATATAAAAGAATAAGAAATCAGGAAGGGGGTGAATACTTTTTCACACCACTGTACATGCTTTTGCATGCTAACAGTGTGGTAAATGCTCTGGCACACTCACTTAGGCACACAAATCATCTAGATCCGCTTTTGGCAACTCCCTTTACGATTGGATAACAATGACGTCCCAGATCTGCTCGATGAGAGACAAATCGGGAGACTCTGCAGGCCATGGCAGCTCGTTTAGGCCATGTAGGAGCCTCACAGTAGCTCCACAACAGGTGTTGAAAAAATTGCTCCTAGGACCCTTTGGAGGAATAACCATACCACTGATTCCATGATTGATCCATTCTGTACAGCAAGTGAAATTTAATGTCCCATACCAAGCATATGGCAGTGAACAGTTTTTTTAAAGCAACTCTGCTGTTCCAAATATCTTGGAGAAATAACCACAGCTCTTCTGGTGATGTCGGTTTGTGCAAATCCATCAGTCTCTTTACATAGCATCAAGTCTGTCAGTAACTAAGATCAGGGCTCTGGTGGGGGTGGGTGGGGTGGAGTACATTTCATTTCAGGGTCATTGTTCTTCTGCAGAGTTAATTTAGAGCCAATCCCCTCCACCATGCTTCACTGTTGCCTGCAGAAACTCCATTATTATTCCACTTCTAGATGCATTTCTCCAAATAATAAATGAATGCACCTGGGTTAACGAGTTGCTGCCAGTTCTGAGCTGATGGCACTGCTAAATATATTCCGACTTAACTAAGCATGATGTGCCTTTCATTTCCTGCACGAAGTTGCCATGGCTGACCACTGGGTCTATGTTCCTCAACATTACCCATTTCTTGGTGCTTGTTTAAAAGAGCTTGAACAGCAAATCTGAAAATCCCAGTCTACTTTCAAATCTTTTCCTGGAAGAGATCTTTCTGATGCAGTTTAGCCTTGTCTCGTTGCTGTGCTCAGTCTTGCTATGTATTATGACCTGTAACATGAAACTGTCTTCCTCAACATTACCATTGTAACAGAGTTTGGCTGTTCCTCTTCCAGTTTTAAGCCTCCTACACAGCTGTTTCTGTTCCATTTCATGACTGTGTGCCAACATAAATATGAAAATGAGGATCATTATCACCTGTTTGGTGAAATTGGTTACTTATACACTTGATGATAATCCTACGAAATCCCTGACTTTGCTAGTGTGCTGTGAAGAATTGATGCCATTTTGAAGGTTAAGGGTAGTCATACCAAATAATTTAATTTAGATTTCTTTTTTGTTTATTCTCTTTGCATTTTGTTAATTGAGAAAAAAAATTCTTTTTAATTTTCCCTTTTTTTTATTTTAGTATTCATATTTCTATAAACCTACTAAGACTGTTCTCCAACAGTCTAATTTGTGCACTCGTGAGATAATGCCTACTTCTGTTCTGTAGTGAAACCTTCCATGCCTGAAACAACTGCATTAGGAGCTGCCATGGCTGCAGGCGCAGCAGAAGGAGTGGGTGTTTGGAGTCTGAACCCTGGAGATTTGACTGCCGTGACTTGTGAACGGTTCGAACCACAGATTAATCCAGAAGGTAAAGCCTAAGACCAGGTTTACATGTCACAAATGCAGCCGTTATATGACCACGGATCAGCTACAATCAAGCTGATCAGTGGTTCTTTAATGGCCTGTTTACTTAGACTCACTTCAGTTATATGTGCACACACACTAACATTTCAATACATACTTCTAGTCTTTCCATGCGCGTAAAATGTCATTCTCTCGGCGGCACATGTTCTGTTTACATGGTGCCACTAATAACAAAGATTTTTAAGCTTGCTTAAAATGATTGCACCCACCGAATAAGAGCTTTTCTCGTTTGTCTGGTGTTTGCCGGCCTGTTTAGGTGGGCCATAATAATTCCATAATTATTGACCCACCTAAAGGCTTCAAGTCCTTACTTGGTCTCCTCCCGACCTGCTTCATACTATTTTATGTCACATTTGGAAGGTATTTAAAATTATGTGCTGTACTATTATGGTGCAGTGATTGCATGAGCACAGAACTGCATCTGCGCCATCACTTACACCTGCCAGCTGTGTTATACAGCTGTCACCTGCTCTAGCAACTTAATTACAGCCATTTAACTACTAAGATGCTGTGGGCAATAATGACCACAGCAACGCGATCCTGAGTTGAAGATAAGTTGCCATGGAAACCAATAGACCAACCAGAAGGGTGCATGTTCAATCCCGCACTGGGAAAAAAGGTGAAGAGTTGAGAAAAAGAAAAAATCGTATTTGAATTAAAAAATAACCCTTTACTGTAAAAACACATTTTTTCATAATGAAAAAAAAATCTACACACATTAGTGTCGCCACCTCTGTAATGATGATACAACCATAGTTGCGTTATTTATTTTGCACACTGAGCACCATTAAAATGCAAAAGCCCAATGTCATTACTGTTTTTAGCTCATCGCTCCTATAAAAAATTAAAAAGTGATAAGTCTTTTGTACTCCAAGCAGGCACCAGGAGAATTTATAAGTTGTACTGCAAAAAACAAGCTCCCATAAAAATCTGTTGATGGGGAAAATAAAAATACTCTGGGTCTTCATGTTCAACAAAATAAATATATATGTATGTATGTTCACACACACACACACACACACACACACACACACACACACACACACACACACACACACACACACACACACACACACACCAATTATTTTATTGTGACAGTCCAAAAACACACAAATAAATATGCATGCTGTAACGGGTCTGGGAGGCGGAACCTCTGAGCTACTATACAAGGGGGCGGTCCTTGTAAGGGAGCGGGTGGCGACCAGGGAAGACGGGCAGGCGGTCACAGCAGGTGACCGGGACAGTCTCTGGATGAACGGGCAGGAGGTCACGGCAAGTGACCGGGGCAGTCTCTGGATGAACGGGCAGGAGGTCACGGCAAGTGACCAGGGCAGTCTCTGGATGAACGGGCAGGAGGTCACGGCAAGTGACCGGGGCAGTCTCTGGGTAAAGGGTAGGTACGACCTGTGATGGCAGAGCCTCAAGGTAGGCTAGCAGGCAGATGGTAGATGTGTGCTCCCAGGTGAGCAAGCGAGAGTCTCTGGAATGGCAGGTGGTCACAGCACGTGACGGCGGAGCCTCCAGGTAGGCTAGCAGGCAGGTAGCAGGTGTGCGCTCCCAGGTGAGCGGGCAGGAGTCTCTGGAATGGCAGGTGGTCACAGCACGTGACGGCGGAGCCTCCAGGTAGGCTAGCAGGCAGGTAGCAGGTGTGCGCTCCCAGGTGAGCGGGCAGGAGTCTCTGGAATGGCAGGTGGTCACAGCACGTGACGGCGGAGCCTCCAGGTAGGCTAGCAGGCAGGTAGCAGGTGTGCGCTCCCAGGTGAGCGGGCAGGAGTCTCTGGAATGGCAGGTGGTCACAGCACGTGACGGCGGAGCCTCCAGGTAGGCTAGCAGGCAGGTAGCAGATGTGCGCTCCCAGGTGAGCGGGCAAGCTGGTCCATAGACAGACTGACAGGAGTTGGAGGGCAGACCGTCGGACCTCAGGCTAGCAGGCAGGTAGCAGAAGAGCGCTCCCAGGTGAGCGGGCAAGCTGGTCCTTAGACAGACTGACAGGAGTCGGTAGGCAGACCGTCGGACCTCAGGCTAGCAGGCAGGTAAGCGGAATATCAGGCAGGAATCAGACAGTAAACTGGCAGGAATCTGGCAGGTAACTGGCAACGGGACCTGAGGGCTGAAGCAGAGTAGTGAACAGTGCAACAACATTGCTCGGGCACCTCCATTTTGGAGGAGGTGCCTTATATATGGTGAAGTCCTCCGGCCATTGGCCGGGGACTCCTTAGGACGGCGCGCGCGGCCCCTTTAAGAGGGAGGGAGCGCGCGCGCGCCCTAAGCACAGTGGCCGGGAAGGAGCGCGCGCTGCCAGCAGAGCGGGAGGAGGACGCCGGGCTCGGAGCAGAGGGGTGAGGGGAACAGCGTCCCTGCCTAGCAGAGGGCAGGGACGCCGGCGCTACAGTACCCCCCCCTTTAGGCCCCCCCTTTTTTAGGCCAGAGAGAAATTTAGCTAGGATGAGAGGGGCATGGATGTTCTGCCGGGGCTCCCACATTCTCTCTTCAGGACCAAACCCCTTCCAATCTACTAGAAAAAAGGTCTTCCCTCTTACCCTTTTGGTGGCCAGAATGTTCTCTACCTCAAATTCGTTTTCAGCGGAAACCGGAGCAGGAGGCGTACCTGTAGACTTGGAAAAAGAGTTAAGTACCACGGGTTTGAGAAGAGATACATGGAAGGAGTTAGGGATCTGCAAGTTGGCCGGGAGTTTCAATTTATAGGCCACCGGGTTGATCTGACTGATGACCTCCAGAGGACCGATGAACCGAGGCCCTAACTTATAGGAAGGAATCTTGAGCCGGACATACTTGGACGAGAGCCAGACCTTATCCCCTGGACGGAATTGAGGAGGATCCAGACGTTTTTTGTCAACATGTCTTTTCATACGCTCGGATGACAGAAGGAGTGCGGATCGGGTACTCTCCCATATGGAGGAAAATTTGTTAACAAGAGATTCCGCAGCCGGATTGTCCACCGAGGTGGAGACGGGAAATGGGATCCGAGGATGCTGACCGAAGACTACAAAAAACGGGGATTTGGAGAAAGATTCGCTCTCGTGATTGTTGTAAGAAAATTCGGCCCATGGCAGGAGATCCACCCAGTCTGAATGGTGGGCATTAACGAAGTGCCGGAGGTAACTGGTCAGGTTCTGATTGATCCGCTCCACTTGACCATTAGACTGTGGGTGGTAAGCGGAGGAGAAGTCCAGGGTGACGTCTAGCAGTTTACAAGTGGCTCTCCAGAAGCGTGAGGTGAACTGTACCCCACGATCCGACACGATGTGGAGGGGCAGGCCATGAAGACGGAAGATGTGGCGGATAAAGTCTTTAGCCAGCTCGGGTGCAGACGGGAGGCCTGGCAGGGGAACGAAATGAGCCATCTTGGAAAAGCGGTCAGCGACCACCCAAATGACCGTACAACCGGCAGAGACGGGGAGATCAGTTATAAAGTCCATTGCTATATGCTGCCAGGGGGCAGCAGGTACTGGGAGCGGAAGGAGGCGACCGGCTGGCAGATGTCTCGGAACCTTGTTGCGGGCGCAGGACACACAGGCAGAAACAGTCTATTACGTCCTTGTGCAGGGTAGGCCACCAGTAGTGCCGGGTAATAAGCTGGAGGGTCTTTTTCTGACCGGCGTGGCCAGCTAGTTTAGACGAGTGACCCCAGTGTAGGATCTTCTCCCGATCAGGTACTGATACAAATGTCTTACCGGGAGGGAGACGATTTAGACTCACGGGAGCCACCTGCATTACTCTGGCGGGATCGATGATGTGTTTCGGTTCTTCCTCGAGATCAGACACCAGAAAGGATCGGGATAAGGCGTCCGCCTTGATGTTTTTGTCAGCCGGGCGAAAATGAAGAATAAAATCAAAGCGAGCAAAAAAACAAGGACCACCGAGCTTGGCGCGGTTAAGTCTCTGGGCATGCTGGAGGTAAGCCAAGTTCTTGTGGTCAGTGTAAATTATTACCGGGTGAAGAGCCCCTTCGAGCAGGTAACGCCACTCCTCCAATGCCAGCTTGATGGCCAATAACTCTCGATCTCCAATGGAATAGTTGCGCTCAGAAGAGAAGAGTTTGGAGAAGAAGCCACAAGTTACCATTCTCCCGGAAGATGATTTTTGGGTAAGTACCGCTCCGGCTCCAGAGGAGGAGGCGTCAACCTCCAGGAAGAACTGCTTGTTGCCATCTGGGCGATGCAGCACCGGGGCGGAAGAGAAGGCCTGTTTTAAGGAAAGAAAGGCCTCCTCTGCTTCGGGTGGCCACTCTCTGGGATTAGTGCCCTTACGGGTGAGCGCAGAAATTGGGGCAGTCCGGGAAGAGAAGTGCGGAATGAAGAGGCGGTAGTAGTTGGCGAAGCCCAGGAACCGCTGAATGGCCTTCAACCCCTCCGGTCGGGACCATTTCTCGATGGCAGACAGTTTCTCTGGATCCATTCGTAGGCCGGTCTGAGAAATAATGTAGCCCAAAAAACGGAAGCGAGGTCTGCTCAAAGAGGCACTTCTCATATTTAGCGAAGAGGTGATTCTGCCTGAGCCTGAGCAGGACCTGACGAACGTCTCTCCGGTGAGTCTGGAGATCCGGAGAGAAGACCAAGATGTCGTCCAGGTACACCACTACGCAGGAGTAGAGAAGGTCCCGGAAGATGTCATTGACCAACTCTTGAAAGACGGCAGGAGCGTTACTGAGACCAAAGGGCATTACCAGATATTCATAGTGGCCGTCCCGGGTGTTGAATGCAGTCTTCCATTCATCCCCTTGACGGATATGGACCAGGTTGTACGCCCCACGGAGGTCCAGTTTGGTGAAGATTCTAGCCCCCCTCAGACGATCAAATAATTCTGGAATGAGTGGAAGGGGGTACTTATTCTTCACCGTGATCTGGTTAAGGCCTCTATAGTCTATACAGGGACGGAGAGAGCCGTCCTTCTTTTTTACGAAAAAGAAGCCTGCTCCCGCCGGGGAGGTAGATTTCCGGATGAATCCCCTGGCCAAATTCTCCTCAATATATTCGGACATCGACCGGGTCTCAGCAGCGGACAATGGGTAAATACGCCCACGGGGAGGCGTAGCACCGGGTAACAGGTCGATAGGACAGTCGTATGGTCTATGAGGGGGTAATGTCTCTGCCTCCTTTTTATTAAAGACATCAGCAAATGACCAATAGGGAATCGGAAGTCCAGGTAGATTAGTTGGGGTAGGAGAAGGACGGGCGGGATGAACAGGAACCAAACAAGTCTTATGACAGTCCTGTCCCCAGCGAAGGACTTCTCCGGTCTGCCAGTCAAGCACGGGTGCATGTCTCTGGAGCCAAGGTAGACCTAGTAAGAGGGCGTGAGAGAGTCCAGGCAGAACATGAAAAGAGATGCTCTCAGAATGCAGCATTCCCACCTGCAGAGTTACGGATTCGGTGATGAGTTGGATGGGACGTGGTAAGAGGCCCCCATCCACAGCAGCGACAGATAATGGTATAGCCAGAGGTTTGGTGGGAATGCGGTATTTTTCTACCAGGGCCTGTGAAATAAGATTCCTGGCCGCTCCAGAGTCGAGTTGGGCTAGTTCGAAAAAACGATTCTCCCCGCAGATAATTGAGACTGACAGCAGCAGAGATGGAGAGGATTTATTCTCGTCTAGGTCGACCTCTCTGAGCGAACCTAGACACAGGCGTTTCCCGACCTCTCCGGGCAGGTACGGATCCGGTGCTCCTTACTGCCACAGTAGAAGCAGCTCCCCTCGGCACGGCGTAAGTCCTGACGGGTTTTGACCATCTTGGTCTGGTCGACCTGCATAGGCTCAGGAGAGTGTACCTGGGGAGAAACGGAGGGAGTGACGGATTTCTGAAAAGTAGGAGCTAGACGTGGGAACCTCCTCTCACGGGTGACTTCTTTGGCACGCTCCTGGAACCGTAGGTCAAATCGGGTGGCAAGAGTTATTAGGTCATCGAGAGTGGTAGGAATGTCTCGACCGGCAAGTTCATCTTTAATACGGCCGGACAGACCCTCCCAGAAGACAGATACCAGAGCGTCGTTATCCCAGGCCAGCTCCGAGGCAACGGTACGGAACCGTATGGCATATTGGCCCACGGTGAGACTTCCCTGATGGAGGCGTACCAGAGATGATGCGGATGAGGTCTTCCGTCCAGGTTCGTCGAAGACTTTCCGGAAAGCCGTGAGAAAGGCAGGCAAGTCGGACACCAGGGGGTCTCCTCTCTCCCATAGAGGATTTAGCCAGGCCAAGGCCTCCCCGGTGAGATGGGACATGATGAAGGCAATTTTGGCCCGGTCGGAGTTAAACTGGTGGGACAGGAGTTCAAAGTGCAGGGTGCACTGATTTATAAAGCCCCGAACCTGAGCGGAGTCGCCTCCGAAGCGAGGAAGTGCAGAAAGCCGGGGTCCGGGGTAGGATACCATAGTACTGGTGGGCAGCGGAGCTGCCGGATTACGAGTCATGGCACTGGCGGTGGTTGCTGGTGGAGCAGTCAGAGTGTCCAGGCGAGAATTGACATTCCGCAGGTGACCCAGGATGGACTCCTGTTGGGACCTCTGACGGGACAGTTCATGACACAGGTCCGAGAGTGAGGGAGCTTGGGTGCCACCGGGTTCCATGGCCCGAGCAAACTGTAACGGGTCTGGGAGGCGGAACCTCTGAGCTACTATACAAGGGGGTGGTCCTTGTAAGGGAGCGGGTGGCGACCAGGGAAGACGGGCAGGCGGTCACAGCAGGTGACCGGGACAGTCTCTGGATGAACGGGCTGGAGGTCACGGCAAGTGACCGGGGCAGTCTCTGGATGAACGGGCAGGAGGTCACGGCAAGTGACCGGGGCAGTCTCTGGATGAACGGGCAGGAGGTCACGGCAAGTGACCGGGACAGTCTCTGGATGAACGGGCAGGAGGTCACGGCAAGTGACCGGGACAGTCTCTGGATGAACGGGCAGGAGGTCACGGCAAGTGACCGGGGCAGTCTCTGGATGAACGGGCAGGAGGTCACGGCAAGTGACCGGGGCAGTCTCTGGATGAACGGGCAGGAGGTCACGGCAAGTGACCGGGGCAGTCTCTGGATGAACGGGCAGGAGGTCACGGCAAGTGACCGGGGCAGTCTCTGGGTAAAGGGTAGGTACGACCTGTGATGGCAGAGCCTCCAGGTAGGCTAGCAGGCAGATGGTAGATGTGAGCTCCCAGGTGAGCAAGCGAGAGTCTCTGGAATGGCAGGTGGTCACAGCACGTGACGGCGGAGCCTCCAGGTAGGCTAGCAGGCAGGTAGCAGGTGTGCGCTCCCAGGTGAGCGGGCAGGAGTCTCTGGAATGGCAGGTGGTCACAGCACGTGACGGCGGAGCCTCCAGGTAGGCTAGCAGGCAGGTAGCAGATGTGCGCTCCCAGGTGAGCGGGCAAGCTGGTCCATAGACAGACTGACAGGAGTTGGAGGGCAGACCGTCGGACCTCAGGCTAGCAGGCAGGTAGCAGAAGAGCGCTCCCAGGTGAGCGGGCAAGCTGGTCCATAGACAGACTGACAGGAGTCGGTAGGCAGACCGTCGGACGTCAGGCTAGCAGGCAGGTAAGCGGAATATCAGGCAGGAATCATACAGTAAACTGGCAGGAATCTGGCAGGTAACTGGCAACGGGACCTGAGGGCTGAAGCAGAGTAGTGAACAGTGCTACAACATTGCTCGGGCACCTCCATTTTGGAGGAGGTGCCTTATATATGGTGAAGTCCTCCGGCCATTGGCCGGGGACTCCTTAGGACGGCGCGCGCGGCCCCTTTAAGAGGGAGGGAGCGCGCGCGCGCCCTAAGCACAGTGGCCGGGAAGGAGCGCGCGCTGCCAGCAGAGCGGGAGGAGGACGCCGGGCTCGGAGCAGAGGGGTGAGGGGAACAGCGTCCCTGCCTAGCAGAGGGCAGGGACGCCGGCGCTACACATGCATTTTGTGTAGTCATAATGACCCACAGAAAGTGTCAATTATACTACACTAATGGTAACAAAACCCGAAAAACTGTCGGAATTAATAAAAGTAGGCATTTTTATGGCTATGTTGATAGAAAAATATGGCTTTTGAAATGTGGAGTTAGAAAAACGAAACAAAAAAAACCTCTGCTTCATTAAATATCGTTCTCTAAAGGTTAAACTATTACTCTAAAAATACTGCATAAAATCTTAGTCCTTATTTTACCTTTATTCCTATTGTAGAAAGTGAATTCCGATATGCTCGCTGGAAAAAGGCAGTGATGAAATCAATGGGCTGGGAAAGTTCTGAAGCTACATCCAATGGGAATGGTAACTTTAGAATTTGTTTTACATTGTGTACATTTTTTTCATAACAGATTTATATCTAGATTTTCCTGATCTTTGGAATAGTTTTTATATTGTGACTAGTTGTAACCGACCGCTCATTCCTCTGTGATGATTATATGAAGATTTTAGGACTTACTGTAGGACAATTTGGGTTCTTCCTGGAGATAAATGGTGGCAGACAGCTTATCCTCTACAAGCTTACATAATTTCGGGAAAGTAATGCTTTATATGGAAGTCAGTAGAGATGGTGTATGGTTGCCCACTGTTTTGGACGTAGCAATTATTAGAGACTGGTTTGTATAATTAGGTTTCCATCTTGAGAGATATGAAGACAGAAATGTGTCATTACATTATTATTCACCTTACATGCTGGGAAATGAAACTATACACTATTATTCTTTTAACCACCTAAGGTCAACTATAAAGTTTCTAGTTTACATGTCTTGTACTCTATTAGTAACACAGCTGTAGGTTAGGATAACTTCAATTCATGTGCAATACAATTGCTTCTTAAAAGGAACGTGACAGCTTGCCCAGGTTCCCAAACCACCACCATGTATTTATTGCTATATGATTACCCTAAGTAACAAGCCTAATTTATTGTCTAAAGGATTAATGAATATTACAAAAACCCAGACTACTCAACCCACTAATCATGTTATGACATCCCTGTGTGTGTGAGAAATATGACTTGCAAGAGTGACGTCACCGTCACTACTTCCCACCACGTCAAATCTCTACCTCCCTGACAATGAGTAATCCGGATGCATGCAACCCTGCTTCATCGGCGCACTGCCCAAGCCCAGGAGGGCAGTTGTGACATAAAAGTCAATCGGCCATAATGGCTGGCTGAGTAGCCTGTCACCGCTGCCTCCCTGGGCATGCGTACGGTGCAGATTGTTTAGTGGGGTGATTACTCTGGGGGAAAACACCCCCTCAACTAGTAACCCACTAATTAGCATATCTCTTCCAAAATTATTAAATGTTTTTTTGCAATATGCAGTAATCCTTTAGACAAGAAAAGAGGCTTGTTAGGTAGTGTATTTATATAGCAATGAATGTATGTTGGCGGTTTGGGGACGTGGCCAAGCTCGGGTTATTTTAATATTTGAAGCTTCTGTTTTGTTTGCCTAGACTACTGGTTTGGGCCTATACTAGCTAGATCCAAACTTAGTTCTCCATACGTGTAATAAAACTAACAGGTTTTGTGTATGGCAAGAGACCAATATGGGTGCATGGTGTTGCGTTTTGGGGCCAAAAATTATCAATTGTGGATTTGATTAAAATAAAGATTAGAGTAATGTAAGTTTTTTTTTTTTCTTTAACCAAAAAAACACTAAAATAGTCTACTCTTAAATTAATTGTGAGCATCTGCGTGGTAAATTATCTCATTTTTACATCAGAGTCTAGATCTAGTGCCACAATATCAAGAACAAGTGGTTAAGAGTTGCGTTGCTCTACCTAACTGATACCTACATGGTAGTGGTGTAATGAAAATTTCAGAAGGAGTTATGGTATCTTGCATATCTCTGTTGACCCGTCATTCTAGTAGTTCCAACTCTTGGACCTCCACCGATCGGCAAGCTATAGTCTCTCATCATAGTTCTAACCTAATGTAGTAGACCAAACTATCATTTAAGCAACAAAGTTATCTGGTTGTACTTGGTTCTAATATATTACAACCATTATCCAGAGGTAGCGACAGTATACACTTTCCCTTTAATAGATACTGACCCATTAATTATTTTGTCTCCTATGTATGTGCCCTGTAGAATAATGAGATCCCTTCTCCATATAGCCAATACTTTTTTACATTTTTTTTTCTAATTTCTTCTTGATAATTCTCTAAATAAAAGCTATTTATGTTGAGCTGAGGATTTTCCTCCAACTGATTATAATTTCCTGTTAATGAGCACATTATTGTGCAAATCCATTATCATGCTAAGCTTGAAATGAAAAGAGGCTCAATATTACTATGATAAATTATATTATAATTGTTTATAGAACTGAAGCCAAAAATGGATATCTAAGAAATCAGTTCATTTAATAGAATGTCAAAAGGTCACCCACTGGAGTCACAGCGGCAATTTTTAGCTAGAAAGTCATTGTTGATCTCATTTAGATGTCTCTCATTATACGTCTTGTAGAAGATCATGTTTTTATTGGCAGAGTTCAGATCACTGAGGATGTATATTAACATGCTTTTTGTGTTTTAGAAATCTATAAAAAGTACTCATTGTTTTTTTGGATATCTTTTGTTATTTTAATGGATCCAGTATTCTACAAGTCCTATGATTTAGACATTGTCAGGGAATACAGGCTTTAGCTCAAACATTTGATTTATGTAACAGATGCAGAATGTGATGTTATATGATTGCAATTAGAATATATTTTCCCTGTCTGATGCCTTTTTGTCCCAAATATTACCCTCCTTTATATGTCAGTCAAATGACAGTTTCCTGCCTTAATGACCATGGAGTCTAGTCTCTTTACAGACCTGTTGATGCCACATACAGTAATGCAAATAGGGGACCTTGATGAGCACAAGTTAAAGGAGGCTTACACCCATAAATTAACAAGGTATTCTGGATCATGACTCCATCCTGGGCCTTGTCGGGATGACTGCTAATGACATGTGCTTTAACTCAGACTATGCACATTAAAGGGAATCTGTCAGTGGGATTTCACACGTCAAACTATTTTTATGTGCATGTAGATCTTTCAAAGACAAGTCCAGCAATACCTTTACATGGCCAATCTGTTCCTACATTAACGCGAAATTCAAATAAGACTAAAGAGCTATTCATAGATCTGAAGCCTCTGTCACTCCAGCTCTATTCCCAGCCCAGTGCCACCGACTCCTGCTTGACTGACTGCCTCTATGCTGGGTGAGTTCAGGAAAAGGAGTCATTAGTTAAGCAGAAGGAATCCATGTTTGGTGGAGAATAGAGATGGAGTGACAGAGGCTTCAGATCTACAAATAGTTTTTTAGCTCATTTGCATATTAGTTTAAATGCTGATTTCTTAGTAATTGAGGAACAGACTGGCTATGTAAATGTATTGCTGGATTTGTTTTTTAAAGAGCTAAAAGCGTATATAGTCTAGGGTGTGAAATCCTTTAATCAAAAAAGTCTGCAATGTGCATAGATCTGTGAAATGCCTTTGATTTATAAGACATTGAGGTTTGTATAGGAATTAGGCTCTTATGGATAAAATCGCGGCTGGCCGCCATGCGGGAAAAAACATTGGCAGTTTTTGTCAAATGAAGTTTGTTTTTTTTTTTTGTTTTTTTTAATTGACATTTTCTTGCCCACTGTTTTGCAATCACAAGGTCATGTTTAAGTGCCGCTTTTGAAATTGCTTATATCTTGAATGTTTAAAAACCTGGAACGTAATAATAAATGTTTAAGAAGGCTATAGATTACACATCAGGTCAGCAGAAAACCACAGGATAAGGTGCACTTTATCTCCATTCTATCTTTTGACATGTGCTCTTTCATCCTCTTGGCCTCCTAGAAAAAAAAATGGTGTTAGGACAGCAGTCAGGAAAAAATGTAGGAACGCACATACTCTTTAAAATGTCTGCAGTACACACTGAGTGCCAGGTACTATATGAAAGGTACTCCTACATCACAAGATGATTGAATAACTCGGGCTGTCATGTTTCTTTGTTTTTTAATTACTTGCTCGGTTTCTCCACTTACTACTTTTTGTAATTAAAATTAATTTTGTGTATAATCATTTGCATATTCTGCCCATAGCGAGTGTGCAGATACTCTATTCTCCTGCTTCACAAACCAAATCTATCTTTATGGAGCGCTTCCACCAATAAGATGAAAAAATAATGAAGTCTCCCCCCATAGTGGTGGGTTGTGCCACCCTAGTTGCTGCTTAGTCTGGGGCAAAATTTAAATCACTACTCCAGCGTTTTTTTTTTTTTTATTTTACCGCTGGAGTAGTGCTGCTAATCTAAGGTCCTTGACCCTACTTTTATACTCGGCAGTCTTTCACCTTTTATCACTGCCGCTCCGGACGGTCTCCAGCAGTTTGATATTGGCCAGATTGCTCCAGTGTGTCATTGTGCGAGCAGGTGGTCACGCTTCAGTGCAAGTCTGAGAGCCTCGTTCTGGCCCTCCTAAACTTACATTGAGAACTTGTGACGTAACGTCTAACTTCCGGCAACTCAGAAGTTGACTTTACAAGATGGCGCCATGGGACTGGAGTGACCCTGAAAAAAGGTGAAGATGCTGGAGAGTGAGTATAAGACTGTGGTCAGGGATCTTGCATTGGAAGCACCACTCCAGCACTGAACCCCCCCCCCCCCAAAAAAAAAAAAAAAAATGCTAGAGTGGTGCTTAAAGACTTACTGAGGAGAAATATTCCAATTTTATCTCTTGAGTAGTGCACTAAGTTTCTTCAACTCAAAGTATTGTTAAAATTGGAACTTTACAGTACAAAAAATTTCCATGTATAGAGGCAACCCTCTAAGAGACTAGAAGGAAAAGGGTCCATAAGGTCTGATTTGCTGCTGTAGTGCCGATCTTCCAGCTCATACCATCTTGGAGACTTTCTTAGTACAAATCTCTGTTTTGCTTATGAATTAAAGCATCACTGCTTTTGTCAATTGTCACGACTTTAATTGTTCTGCCATTGATGTTGATTATTAACGCCAATTATGCAATTTTGATTTTTTTTCTTCTTTTCTGTCTTGCTTGAATGGAATCCTGTCCTGCTGGATGTCTTCAGGTGACTGTAGTATCTTCTCTAGTCTGCCTCTGGGCTTTTATATAGTGAGTAGCATGGTAATGTTAATCGGAGCAAAGTACATCACAGGTTAGTTTTTATTATCTTAACTAGAGTTGAATTCAAGGTCTACCTGTTGTCCCTTATAATTAGCACGTTAATCATTTAGTCCTGTAGACTTTGCTTTTTTTCCCCCTGCACATATACATTTTTATTTGTTATTCCATTTACTTAAAGGAGTTTTCCAGTTTTAGAAAACCACTGTCCCCCTGCTGCAGTTTCCGAATCCCGCCCCCCAAAAAACAACCTAAGTGCTTTACTCCCCATCCCCAGGTCTGTTATGAGTCTCTGCTCCTATTGTCTGCAGCACTGACATCACATTGATAGAGCTGCAGCCAATAACAGTGCTCAGCAGCTCGCGCTGCCAACCTAGGCTGATTGGCTGCAACGCTGTCGATATGACGTCAGCGCTGCAGACAATAACGGACACTCAGAACTGCGGCGGAGACTGTGGACCCAGGAAGGGTGAGTAAAGCTTTTATTTACAAAAGTGAGTCTGTGTCTAGATATCGCCATTACATGTTTCTTGTAGCAACTCCTGCTTCTCATAATTCGCTATTCTCAGAATGTCTGCCCAATACGTTATGTTCAGGGCTAGTGAGAATAAGGCTCTCCTAGCTCTACCATGTAACATGAGCATTTTATTTAAAGTTATTCCCATCAAAAACTGTTCTGTTGTATGTAGGATGTCATTTTAAGACTACCTCCTTTAAGAGAAAAATATAGACAAACCATTATTAAAAGGGAGAACATTATATTTGTTGCTTTTGTGTTAGATATAGGTATAGATGGTTCAGCACCTGCTATCTTGTTGTGAATCCCAGTTTCCACATGGGGGCGCCAGCAGATAGAATTGTATGGACGCCAGCATTCAGTGTGCAGTCTGTGGTGCAGAAATACAATTATGCGCTTAAACTAGAAAGGTGCTGCCTATACTGTAGCTATAATCAGGTTTACCAGTTGTCCTTCACATTCAATTTACTTCAAATGGAAAAGACAAGCTCTTTGTAATTAGGGAAATGTGTATTAATTACTACCTTCATTATCAAACGTTGGGACAGATTACTGCTAATTAAGTCTAACCTACAATCTATTGTGACTAGAAATGTTCCTTCTGGAATATAATCCTAGCTAACAAGGTACATGAACGAAGTTACAATTTATCATATTCATGAATCAAGCCTTATAAAGAACCGCATGCTTAGACCACTTTTGGTCGGTGCTTGTAATCCAAATCCGGAAGTGGGTTTTAGGTCGGGTTTAGATGAACAGTCGTCTGTTTTTCATCTATAACTTTATGGGATTTGTTTTTTTATACTTTTTTTTTTTTTTGCGCACCCATAACCTTGATTTGGCGATTTGAAAAAGACTAGTGAACGCTGCGTTTTTTTTTCTCCACATATACACTCAGCTCATGTGAAAAAACTCTCATCACAACAGTACTATAGCATAACATTGGTGCGTGAGCTATCCCATTTTAGCAGGAGTATAATATATTCATCTGAACAAACCCTGAAGCATAAGAGGTGCAAAAATGTTTCCATTATACTTTATCTGTAGGTTTCACTCTTGTTTTTGGTATAAAGTTGCATACAAATTTCATCCATTGGGTCATATTAATGCCTGATTGAATCAATGAAAGGGGTTATCCAGGATTTTAGAAACCCCTTTCTAACTTCAGGCATAAGATAACAAATAATCACTATTCGGCCACAGCCCCACCATCCGATTTCGGTCAGTATTTTTTCTCAGGAGTGGGAGCCAAAACCAGGTGAGGAACAATCAGAGAAAAGGTATAATTGAAACAAGTTACCAATTCTGCATTTATCACCCACTCCTGGTTTTGGCTCCCACTCCTGAGAAAAAATACTAATTGAATACTGATAGTGGGGCCGTTCCTTCACATGTTAAACTTTTGTCACTACAATGTTGCTAGTCCGTGATCCCCTTTGGTCATTTCTTACTTTTTTTCTGCAGGGATCACCTGCCATTCACCCAGGTGTTACTGCTGCTGTGAGCACATGATCACAGTAACAATGTAAAATACACACCATAAGAGATGATCGAGTCTGCTTAGGTTCCAATCCAGCAAATCACATAAATTTTAACAGGGAAATTTGACTCCCAGCAGAGTTATTCGATGCCTATTGAATGTTCCCTTTTTTTCTCTAGAACTGAAAGCATAATAAAAGTATTATGTGAAACAATAAAAAATACCTCACCACTCACTTGTCCCGCAGCTTGCCGTCCAGTCCTCTGCGCCTCTTCTTTTTGCTTTCCCTCATTTCTTGTATCCTCTTCAGCCTGCTTGACTCTTTGCCTGGTTTTCTAGCACCAAGTAGGCTTCTGCCATCGGCTCTCATCATAACGTCCGTCATCCAAAGACTAGTCATGACATGCACTGTGATGGCACGGTGCACAGTGACATCAGAGGCCAACTTTGCACTGGAAGCCCCATCATAGAGTCAGGCAGGCCAAAGAGGCACAAATGAGGGGACAGAGGACAGGTGAGTGTTTAGGTGAGTATTTTTTTATTTTTTACCTCTTGCCAGCCCTCTTTGGTTCACAAAATGGCCTTCATTTTGGTGAATTTGAGCTGAGTGAATTGCAAAAAATCTGTATTCTTCAGAATATAATTTTTTGGGAAAATCTGAGAAGTTGGTTCCTCTTGACTAAATTCACTCCTTTCTAATTACCACTAGGGCAGCAGCGGATTTAACAGGTGAGTAATTGCTTTTACTTTAATTCTATATAATTCTTAGTTTTTAGAGAGAGAAAAATCATGGAAAACTCCTTTACATTTTCCTTCCTGACATACTTATTTGCATGTTACTAATAGCTGTGATGTTTTGCCTACAAGAAACCAATTTTGGCATCGCTAGTCACTAAATTACACACATCCTACTCTTTTTTTTCATTAAGAAATGTTCACAAAAGTTACAGCCTAGTAAAATGATCCACAGTTTAGGACAGTCCAATTCAATTACGGTACTTATTTTTAAAGGCATACAATGACTTGGTCATATATATTGAATGCATTACATTTTTAGACGTCGTTTATTTTTCTAGTTTAACTAATTGTTTCTGCTTCTTTTCAGGACTTGATAAATGAAGCTATTTCTGCACATCTTTTTTCTGTTGGTATTTTTGGATTCCTCTGTTGCCAACGAGATGATGATTTTAGTCTGAAAGAATTTGCCAACTATATAAATAGTTTTCCACGCACAATTTTTTTTAAGATTCAACCTCCTCCAGTTGTTCACTTTTCTTAGCAGCACCCCTTCCTAAAAGCGGATTGACCCGGTAACTAATTAACACAAGAGGTTTTC
This sequence comes from Phyllobates terribilis, assembly GCF_046119375.1. Classification (NCBI taxonomy): domain Eukaryota; kingdom Metazoa; phylum Chordata; class Amphibia; order Anura; family Dendrobatidae; genus Phyllobates; species Phyllobates terribilis. The sequence continues at coordinate 371,281,138 of NW_027362762.1, read as the reverse complement.
TTCTACAGTCACTTTTACTTACATGTGTATAGAAATCCTTAATCTCTACAATGAAGGGAATCCTAGCCTCCTTTGTCATGTAGAAGTGACTTGATGACTTATTTGCACTTGGAGATTCCAATTATTGGAAGTATTAATATTACACAATACAGATTGGGAAATGTGTACAGATATTTTTGATGAAGCTTTAATTTTTGGAACTTTAAATTAAACAAACGTGTATCTCATGTGGCACAGACTATTATATTTGCTACAACTTGTTTTCTTCTGAAGCATTTGTGCCTTTTACATTCCAAAGGCTATTTATACATGTGATCCTCTCCTTATTTTATTGTCTTGTTTCTCATAATGTGGGTGATGAGCCATAATAAATTATCGGTACTATGTATCATCAAGAGAGAATACACTTTACAGGCTTAACATTGTGTAATAGTAGATCTCAAGAAATAGTAAAACATATATCCTAATTTGGGGGAAGTTTTTTATTTTATTTAAATGTGTTGATGCACAAGTGCAAAGTCAGCGATCAAGCTTGACCGAGTTGGTGCAAACAGAGTATTCAAGGTCTATATCAATCGGTCCCTAATGTTGCTCTGTATATAACACAGCTAGTGATGAGTGCAAGTGCTCGTTACTAGAGTTTCCCTAGAGTGCTCTGGTATCATTATGCACAGAGCAATGAGGGTGCTCGAGTGACATGTTCGAGTCCCAACTGCCGAATTTTTTGCAGCTGTTAGACAGCCACAAAACATGCGGGGATTTCCTGACAAACACGGGCAATCCCCGCATATTTTGTGGCTAACAGCCGAGAAACATGTGGCAGCGGAGATTTGAACATGTCACTCTAGCACCTGCGATACTCGGTGCTTACCCGAGCACCAGCGATACTCTGTGCTTACCCGAGCACCCTCGGCAAACTTGAGTAACGAGCACTTTTGTTCATCACTAAACATAACTACTTTTTTGACATCCGGTTCATCACCATCAGTAAGGCTCTGTTCGCCCTACTGCTCATTAGGGTCAAGGTTCTGGGATATTTGATGACATGAATAATGTAGTCTGCAATGCCAGAAATCTAGTTGACTCTTACATAAGTCAAGGTGATCCATTGGGATTCTTTAAGACCCATTTGGAAAGAGATGATCATGACTTTTTTTTTTTTTATATGGACACCATAAAAAGTGTAAATTGAACCTAATAACTGACCCTTACAAATCTTCTAGACTATTCAGCCAGTAACATCCATCCACTTGTAGGCTTCATGATGCAATAAAATATAGGTTAAACTATCTCAGTAATTTTTTTTTTTTTTTTTTTTTTTTTAAGTCAAAGCTTTACTACAATAAGTTAGTGAGGTTATTCTAATTTTATACCTAAGCAATAATAGGAACATTCAGCAGATTATCCATATATTATGCTGTTTTGTAAAATGGTAAGGTACGAAGAACATGGTTTGCCACGCCATTGATTCTGGAACTGTTATAGTAACTTTAGTATCAAGGGATGTATTCTACTTTTCTCTAGTTTTCTTTTATGTTCCCTTAATGTGGAAACAGAACCAAGAACACTTGCCCTTCTATTGCCTAATGATAATGTTGTTGGGGGGAACTAAGCCTTGTATTTGGTACAAATCAAATTTAAAACACACAAAAGATCCTCTTTATATCAGTTTCCTTTCTGTCCAGAAAAAGAGAACACTAGTAATTGCTGCTTGTTATATATTGTAATCTAATGCCAATAAATACTGTTTTAAGTGTACTGTTTTTTTTTTTCAATATATACATGGCGCAATAGGTGAATAAAGGAAATCTATAAGCATAAACATGACCGTTGAAACCGAGCATAGATATCCGGTGCACCCTTGGTGTGGCCAATCAGTTCAGTGCAGCTTCCCACCTACTTGTGTTCTTCTATCGCTCCCTTTTTTGGCTTCTATTATGTCAGATTTGTCAATCAAGGATGAGGGTGCAGAGATAGATGGGAAGATGCACAAAACACTTCCACCACGCCAAAGGTGTGCCTGTGCTTGATTTGAACAATCATTTTTTTGCTGACAGACTCCCTTTACATTATGACACTACCCTTACAATCATTAATTAAGCTTGTTTATTTGCTTCCACCTGCAATTTACTGAAAGCATGGCTACCAGTAGCTGCCAGCTTTCAGTCGTGGGGGTGTGCACAGAGTGGCTACAGTCACTGGTCATAGAATGACTCACTATACTGTGAGCGATCATAGTAAAATGCCCTGATACATTGACAGCTCACTTTGCAGTACATCTGTGCACAACAAGCGGTCGATCATGGTGCTGGGGCATGCTTACAGCCAGCTCTCATAGTGTTGTGAGAATGACTATAAGCGCTCTGTGTATGCCCCCATGACTGAAAGCCACTATTAACCTGCAGATTAACCCTATATCTACAAGTAACTTGCACTTTCCATGGTGATGGGTTCTCTTTAAATTGATAATGTGACACAGAACAAGAATTAGTTTTACCGTTAGAGCAGTTGTACTGAGACACAACTGTTTATCATGCGATGCCGTCAATTATTTATGGATATTTTATAACACCGGTTAGCGCATAATCTGCTGGTGTCTTTGGCACAAAATTAAATTGAAGGCCAAATAAAGGTTAGAATAGGAACATTATTGTAGAGAACATTATGCTCAGTCTCCAACTGACTAGAACATAATAAATATCTGGGCCACAAATCACACATCTGTGTTTAGTGGTCCAAGTGTGGACTGTGATGAACGGAAGGGCCGTAGGTCTCCTGATCCAAACTCAACGGCCTTATAGGCATATATAAGGCTGTTGCCTTCAGGTCAGTAGATCCATAGCTAGTCCGTCACAGCCTATACACAGACTGTGAATCACGGATGTATGATTCCTGACTTTGCAGTGTGCCAATTTGTATGAGAATCATTTTCCGCCCATTATTGTAAGAGTTTGATCACTATTAATGGTTTGGGGAAATAACATTGACCTGGTGTAGTTTCTTCTATTGTGTGAGAGCATGTGGGTCCAGTGCAGTATACAAGAGGAAAAAAACACAATGTTAAAGGCTTCCTAAACATTGAAAGCTGTATAATCTAACATAAGTAAAACTATAATTTTGAAGACCAATATCAATTCAGAGCAAGAAATAATTGACAATGCATTCAATATGTTAGAAAATTCCTTATCCTTCAGATTTGAAGAATAAACATAATCTATTAAAAGTAAAGGGCATCATCTTGTTTAATATATTTTATATATCTTGAATTCTGGCAGATGTGAAGACAGTAATGTAACTAACAAGAGAAGCCTGTTTGGTCAGCTGGCCATTAGATTACATTGAATATTTTGGCTGCATTATGCATTTGAGCAAATAGCAGTATACTCCTAATCCCACTGTTTGGGGCTAGACAACATTTACACAGATGCAGTTTGCAAAGAAACAGTTGTAAACATGAAACTTTATGTTGGTAGGAACAGATTCCTGCAAAATATCCATTAAAAGTTACTTATTTACATGTGTTGACCATCTCATGGAAAAAAGTGTTACCCTCCAGTAGACACAAAAATAATCACATTTTAAGCAATTAAGTAGCAAGTTTCACATCTTTAAGACACTTCCAGAAAAAAATAATTTTATGGTCTGTTTATAATGTACATAACATAAATTTGTTTTGATCTTACACTGTACCATGTAACCGGTTTTAAGACTTGCTGAATTGTACAGTATCAATTAATATAAAAAAAATTGTTCAAACCCATACATTATGACTAGTGTTGAGCAAGTATGTTCTGTTAACCCTTTCGCCGAGTATGCTCGGGCCGAGCTCCGAGTATTTACAGCTGCTCGGTGATATGGTTGAATCGCTCCCGTGTGCATGATTTGCGACTGACAGTTTAAATACATGTGAGGAATGTCTATTTCTTACACATTCCTCACATGTAATAAAGCTGTCAAACAGTTGCAAATAAATCATGCACACGGGAGCGATTCAAATATATCACCGAGCAGCTGTAACTTCTCTGTGCTCGGCCCGAGCATACTCGGACAGAACATACTCGCTCATCACTAATTATGACTAGTGATGAACGAGCACTAAAATGCTCGGGTACTCGTTGCTTGAGTCGAGCAAATTGGAATGTTCGAGTGCTTGCTCCGAGTAATGAGCCCAATGTAAGTCTATGGGAAACTCGAGCATTTTCCGGCGCCCCCCCCCCTCCTCCCGGAGGTCTGCAGGGGGCCCAAAAATTGCCAAAATCGAGGGAGAAAAGTGCTCAAAGGACATAGGAACAGCATGGGGAAGCATCTCTGACTCCCAGGTGACTGCTATCAACAATGTTGTCAGAGTATTACGCCACTTTTACAAACTCACAATAAAACATACAAAACCAAAATGGATTTTCCTGGGAAAAATGTTAGATGATGTCCACTACTTTTTATTATCCCCCCCCCAATGTATTCCCCCAGGGCCTATAAGGGTTTATGTAATTACCTTGCGTTGCAGTTAGTGCCTGTGAGCGGCGCTATCACTAGCCACTCGCAGGCATCACGTGACCCACCACTGATGTCACGTCAAGTGAGGTGTGACATCAGTGACGTGGTTCCCGCCGTGGATGCTGGTTGCCTCACACTCGGCATCCACCGCTCGCTTTCCCAATGAATGAGGAAAGGGAAAGCGTGCGGTGGATGCCGGGTGTGATGCGCGGGGTAACCCCGCCCACATCTCAGCATCCACCATGGAATGCAGAAGTAAGTCACCCCCGGCTGCAGCTGGAACTTGACATCAGCGGATGTCAGAGCCAGCTGCAGCCGGGGGTCACACGATGCCTGTGAGCGGCCAGTGATAGCGCCGCTCACAGGCAGTAACTGCAACGCAAGGTATTTACAAAAACCCTTATGGGCCCCAGGGGAATACATTAGGGGGATGATAAAAGGTAGTGGACAACCCCTTTAAAGAACATCCTTTCCAGAGTAATGACTTGTATATAAGGCAAAATAAATAAAAAAACAAAAATGCTCTTCCATACCTTGGGTTATGTTCACGTGTAGCGTTTTTGATGCTTTTTTGCACTTTTGCATTGCTTTCAAAGGTGAAAAATACATTTCCCGGTAAATGTCATTTTAACAATTTGCTAACTTATGTTCCCATGTGGTGTGTGTGAGACATGATCAGACATCCTGTTTCATTTATGAAGGAGGGACTCTGAAAGTCTCACAGCCTATTTTTATAGGGCTATCAGTCGGCCCTTACTATTGTTCGAGAGCCATCAGCTGGCTATGCTTTGTTGTTCCCATTATTAAAGAGTGGGTCTCCTATACTGTTATTGCGTATCCAGTGACTGCACGGGCTGCCAAAAATTTGGACATACCCCATTAGAAAGGAGCAGTTCTACTATACATGTATTGCGTATGCAGTGACTACAACGGCTGCCTAAATTTGGGAAATACCCCAATACCAATTTGAAGACACAGAGGTGGGCCTCAGTAACAAAATGTTCCCAGTGGAAAGGAGCAGTTCTGTTTATACTGTCCTTGCGTATGCAGTGACTGCAAAAGCTGCCAAAAATTTGGACGCACTCCAATGCCCTTTGGAAGAGCTGTAAAGGAGGGCCTTATTAAAATATGTTCCCATTATTAGGAAGTGGGTCTCCCATAATGTTGTTGCCTATGCAGTGAATGCAAGGGGTGCCAAAAATTTGGAGGGACTCCAATGCCCCTTGCAAGAGATGTAGATATGGTGGTGGAGGAGGACAACAGCAACTAGACAAAATCAGGAAGCTTATACCCATGTCTGGGTGTGATGAGGTGCATGGCAACAGACCTCCCAAAAAAGACGCTGGATTTGAGTTTGTTACGCTGCTATCATTCGGTGGTGTTGAGCAGTCTCGCCCAATCCAGCCCTTGTTCATTTTGATAAGAGTCAGCCTGTCAGCATTATCAGTTATAATTCCCCTGGCGGCACTAAAAACCCGCTCTGACAAAACACTAGCGGCAGGGCAGGCCAGGACCTCCAAGGCCTAGAGAGCCAGTTCATGCCACGTGTCCAGCTTGGATACCCAATAATTATAAGGCACAGAGGAATCATGGAGGACATTGGTACAGTCGGCAAGGTACTCCTTCAGCATCTTCGTAGAATGATCCCTCCTTGTGAGACTACCCCGCACATCAGGGCCTGCGCGATGGGAGGGTCTGAGAAAACTGTCCCAGAACCTTGACAGTGTTCCCCTGCGTCTGCTGGATCGTATTTGTGTGTCTCTCGCGCCTGTACTCCTTGGTTGTCCAAGGAAGTGCGACCACTGCCGCCAGCATTTTCAGATGGGAATTCTTTTAATAATTCTGCAACAAGGGCCTTCTGGTACTGCCCCATTTTAGTAGACCTGTCTGCCGTGGGAATAAGAGATAGAAAGTTCTCCTTGTAGCGTGGGTCTAGAATTGTCACCAACCAGTAATGACTGTCACCCAAAATTTGGAGAATGACAAGGGTCACGGGAAAGGCAGCGTAACATAAACTCAGCCATGCGTGCCAGACTGCTAACACGTAAGACTTCCGTGTCCGCACCAAGAGGACGACTGACCATGCTCTCCTCCTCCTCCCTCTCCTCAGGCCATCCACATTGAACAGACGGTATGACAGTTGTGCGGGTAGTACCGTTTATAGCACAGGAAACTAGCTCCTGTTTTTCTTCTATCTCATTGTCATCCAATCCACATTGAGATGAGATTAGGCTGGGCTGTGTGGAATCACCCTGTATAGTTCCTTGCTCCATCTCATCGTGCTTCACCTGCAATGCATCCTCTTTGATTGAGAGCAGCAATCGTTTCAGAAGACAGAAGCAGGATGGCAACGCTAATTATGGCGTCATTGCCGCTCACCATCTTGGTGGAGTTCTCAAAGTTTTGGAGGACGGCACAGATGTCTGACATCCATGACCACTCCTCAGTTCTTATGTGCGGAGGCTGACCTGAATACCGACAGACGTTTTGAAGCTAGTACTGAACAACCGCCCTGTGCTGCTCCCAAATCCTTCCCAACATCTGCAAGGTTGAGTTCCAATGCGGGGGGACATCGCACACCAGTCGGTGAGCTAGAAGCTGCAAACGCTGCTGTATCACGGCAAGGGCGGTGGAAGCTGGAGCTGACTTTCTAAAATGGCCACACATGCGGAGTACTTTTGACAAGCAGATCTGGGTAGGTTTTGAGAAACCGCTGAACCACGAGGTTAAGCACATGAGCCAGGCATGGTATGTGTGTGAGCCTGCCTCGCTTCAGAGCCGCAACCAAGTTCTGGCCATTGTCACACACGACCATGCCTGACTGTAGGTTCAGTGGTGACAGCCACAGATCTGCCTGCTCTTTCAGAGCTGTTCACAACTCTTCAGCGTTGTACGGTTTGTCCCCTAAGCATATTAGCTTCAGCACAGCCTGTTGCCTCTTGGCCGAAGCAGTGCAGCAGTGCTTCCAGTTTCTGACTGATGTGGGCATTTCGGAGATGGAGGCTGAAGAGGAGGAGGTGCAGGAGCTGTAGAATGTGGGGGCAACCCTGATTGACCAGGGCCTGCAATCCTCGGCATCAGGAGGACATGTTCCATCCCAAGGTCTGACTGGGTCCCGGCTTCCACTATATTAACCCAGTGTGCTGTCAGCGAGATGTACCGTCCCTGCCCACAAGCACGTGTCCATGGTTAGGTGGATCTTCCCAGTAACTGCGTTGTTGAGGGCATGGCTAATGTTCTGGGACAAGTGCTTGTGTAATGCGGGACGGCACACCGGGAGAAATAGTGGCGGCTGGGGACCAAGTACCGCGAGACGGCCGCTGCCATCAGGCTGTGGAAAGCTTCCATCTCCACGAGCCTAAAAGGCAACATTTCGAGCGCAAGCATTCGCAAAATGTGTGAAATTAGTAGTGTGACCTGTGGGGCGTTGGCTGCGTATTTGCTCTTGCATTCCAAAGACTGGGGTAGGGACAACTGAACGCTACGCTGGGACAAGGACGTGGATGTGGTTGCTGATGGTGCTAGTTGAGCGTGTACAACGACAGGTGCAGGGCAGGAGGCATCTTCACATGCACCATGGACAGGGGATTGGCATGCATGTACAACAGCAGAACAAGCAGTGGTGTCACCCGCAGACACTGTTTCTGGACCACTTAGTCGGGTGCTTTTCTGTCATGTGCTTGATCATACTGGTGGTGGTCAGACTGCTAGCTTTGCTTCCCCTGCTGATTATGGCTTTGCAGATGGTGCAAATGGCCTTTTTGCGGTTATCTGCAGAGTCTTTAAAAAAGAACCAGATTCGGGAAGACTTAACAGTTGTACTGGCAACTTCTGTGGTTGGCGTTCCGGAGAACAGTCGCCTGTATTGTGTCTGTGGACACCACACTGCTTGTTCCTGCCTGTTGTGGTGCAATGCCTCCCTCCCCCTGTGTGGTGCTGTCCATGCTCTGCATGTAACCTTGCCAGGTTGGGTCAGTGACTTCATCGTTCACCACCTGATCTTCCACTTCCACACCCTGGTCCTCCTCCTGACTTTCTGGCAATTGTGTCTCCTCATCATCATCCACCTCTTGCGACAGTAATTGCACTTTCCCACAGTCGCCTTCGTGTGACCGCGTCTGCTCAAATATTTGGGCATCGCTACACGTGTTCTCCTCTTGCGCCACTTGAAGCTGGCTGGGCGAGAGGCCCTCATCTATAAATGGAAAAGTGAACTGCTGTTCGGAGTGTCCAAGTATGGGATCAGTTGTCTCCGGGAACTCTGCATGGTGGGAGGATCAGGGTGAGGAATATGCTGTCCAGACTCACGGCTACTGAGACTTGACCATGTGGAAGACAGGGTGGTGGTGGTAGTGGCAAAGTGACTGGAAGCATTATCTGCTATCCAACCAACAACCTTTTGACACTGCTCTAGATTCAATAGTGGTGTGCTGCTGTCCCCTAGCAATTGTGACAGGAAGGTCTGGCGACAAGATGTGATTGTTTGTTGTGGCACAATTTCAGCTTGCCCACGGCCTCTGTCTCTACATACACCATCATGTCCACTTCCCCGTCCCTTGCCACGCGCCTTGCCCATTTTAAATGGAAGACCATTTCCACGCTCGCTACAAATGGCTGGATTTGTACCGCAGTTATGTGATACGTCTGACGGACGGCAATGGTTTTAAATAGCGGGCTTGTAGTTTCCTATTATTCACAAGCGACCACGTGTGAATACAAATTTCTGGATTTTTATCGCTGTAATATGGGATCATGTCTGATTATGTAAAAGATCTGGCTGTATTCTGTAGTGCTAACAAGCAAATGGAGCAGTATAATGGTGTACTCTGGATTGATTTTTAAGCAAATAATCAGGATTAAGATAAAAAAAATAAAAATTAGCTCTGGCCCCTGATATCTGGGGCTATGTCTACGGATATCTGTAACAGCAGGAGCAGAGAGAACGTGCAATGGACCCTCTTGTGCTGTATACACTGTCACAAACCCTGCCTGCCTAACTCCTGCTATCAGGATTAATATGTGCAGCTGGATTAGTCCTCAGAAGAACGGTTAGTTCAGATGGATATATATATGTATATATATACACATACTCATACTCCTGGAGTACCACTACCTATATGTAACTATTACAATGCCAATTCTGTCCCTCACACAGCAGCACCTCTCCCTACTATGCCTGTTTCCGGGATAAACTGTGATGAGCCTAGCATCACCAGGTCTTATATAGACCAGATGACGCTATACGGCCAGCTAATCACTGTAATGCCACAACCAACATGGCTACAGCATTACAGTGCGTGGCAGACAATCCCTGCGTTTTCATTGGCTCTCTAAAGAGCGCCAAACATGCAGGGCGAGGGATATCTATTAGGCATACAAATGCATTATTATATCGTATAGGATCCCTATCCCGAAGACACCAGCCCCCAAAGTTAAACTTCATTATCACATCAAATATATACATACAGGACATTACTGTTGTAACCCAGCGAACACCTTTTGATATCATCACCTAAGACATAAGGCTGATCTAGACAGCCATGTGCTATCTGAATGGTCACTAAGCACAGTATTCAGATGCAATGTGTACTACAGCATTTTGCCTCATTATCCACTTCTATCAGCTATCATCTCTTCAGCAAATGCAAGCCTGCTATTCAGCTTTCTGCAGATACAGTCATTGATGATATGGGGCTGCATATCAGGTAAATGCACTGGGGAGATGGCTGTCAATACATCTTCAATAAATGCCCAAGTTTACATCGATATTTTGGACAGTTTTCTTATCCCATCAATTGAAAGGATGTTTGGGGATGAGGACATAATTTTTCAAGATGATAATGCATCCTGCCATAGAGCAAAAACTGTGAAAACATTCCGTGAAAGAAGACACATAAGGTCCGTGTCATGGCCTGCAAATAGTCCGGATCTCAATCCAATTGAAAATCTTTGGTGGAAGTTGAAAAAAATGGTCCATGACAAGGCTCCACCCTGCAAAGCTGATCTGGCAACAGCAATCAGAGAAAGTTGGAGCAAGATTGATGAAGAGTACGGTTTGTCACTCATTAAGTCCATGCCTCAGAGACTGCAAGCTGTTATTAAAGCCAGAGGTGGTGCAACAAAATACTAGTGATGTATTGGAGTGTTCTTTTGTGTGTTTGTTTTTCATGATTCCATAATTTTTTCCTCAGAATTGAGTGATTCCATATTTTTTTTCCCTCTGCTTGGTCTGAAAAAAATTACCCTTACTGAGTACTACATTTTTAATCTTAATTTCTTTTAGTGTTTCTTAAAGCCCTAAAGTTGCCATTTGAAATGACTTTAGTTTTGTGCCATGTCTGTGATCTGCTTTTTTTCAACAACATTAAACAACTGAATGAACATCCTCCAAGCCCGGTGATTCCATAATTTTTGCCAGGGGTTGTGCATTCTCAACTCTGCTGCAACAGGTTCTGAAGAACGATCTCATCTCTAGCAATACTGGTGCTGTTCAAACTTACAACTCTATTGCAGCAGTGTGTACACTTCTCTGCAAGCAAGTATCCTGTTTGCTTATTCATCACTGCTGTTCTGTGATTTGCCATTTCTCTACTGATAGCATATGCCTGAACCATTAACCATTTGTTTGTTGCAAGTCCTGGATTGATTAGAAAGTCAATACTCCTGTGTATATTCATACATCTGGTTCTAGTGTTTCCTGCTTCATTGCCATCTTGCATACTCTGTTGTCTTAGACCTCTCTGATCCATGTGACATCCCTAATGACGCGCTCCACTATGACATCCTCTTTGATCCATGCCGCTCACACTGACCTACAACTTAAAGAATCCACCTCACCAGGTGAGCAATTATAATATCCCAGAGCATTATCGGTGTGATTCCATTGTGGAAGTAAAAGATTACAAGTGGACTTTCTGGGTCAGATGCCCACCTATCAGTTATTTTCAGAGCAGGAATGGTCTGCTGTCATAGATGAAGACTTGACCTGACAAGAGGTGTGTCTTTTTACAGTAACAGAACTTTTAATGGGACTGTATTAGTGAGTTGCCTTTAAGCCTATTTTACATTCTATGCTATGCAAAATTTTTGACTGCACAAAATTTTTAGTTGTGGAGAAATTCCACAAGCAAGAATGCTTTTAAAGATAGAAATGTTAATATAGGTTTACCACTTAACAAAATGCATGAACAAAAGAGAAAGCTAAATCAAAGCAATAATTGGTGCAACCACACTTTGCCTTCAAAGCAAAATGTCAGGGATTTTGTAGGATTATAGTCAGGTGTATGAGTTACCAATTAAACCAAACTTGATAATCTTAATTTTCATGTGTAGATTTAAACAGTCATTAACTGAAACAGAATCAGCTGTGTAGGAAACTTTAAAAATAAGTGTGAAACAATTCAACTCTGCTACAAAGGTGAGGTTGTGGAAGACCATTTCATGTCACAGGTCATAATCCATAGCAAGACTGAGCCCAGCAAAAAGACACAATGTAATCATAGTGCATCAGCAAGGTCTCTAGCAGGCAAAAATTTCAAAGCAGATTGGAGTTTCAATGTCTGCGGATTGCGCTCTTTTGAATAAGCACAAAGAAATGGGCAACATTATGGACTGTAGATATAGTGGCCAACTAAATAAACAGTGCAGCAGATGAAAAACAAATTGTCTCCCTTTGAAATTGGAAAATGTCCAGCAGTACCATCAGCTCAAAGAACTGGTAGTAACCAGTGGATCCTAGCTACACGCATCTACTGTTCAGAGAATTCTGTCAAGAAGTGGTCTTCATGGAGGAATTGTGGCCAAAAAGCATACCTTCCACATGGAAACAAGGTCAAGTGACTGAACTATACATGGAATCATAAGAATTTGGGTGCAGAATAATGGCAGCAGATTTTCTGGACTGATGAGTCAAAGTTTGAAATATTTGCCTGTAACAATAGGAAGTTTGTTTGCCAGAAGGCTGGAGCATGTTCCAATAATGAGTGTCTGCAGGAAGCATGAATGAGGTTTCTAGCAAGTTTTGGATTGCATTTTAGCAACTAGAGTTATGAATTTTGTTAATATTAATGATTTCTTCAATGCAGAGTTACAAGAGGCAGATACTTATCCATCATGTAATACCATCAGGCTCGCCTCTGATAGACTCCGGATTTATTTTGTGCGCAGGACAATGACTCCCAAAATATAGCTAGACATTCAGAACTCTCTTCAGTGCAAAGAAGAACTAGAAGTCCTGGAAGTGTTAAAGCGCACCTGTCAGCAGGATTGTGCTCAGTAAACTACATACACTGTCAGGTGGGTGACATTACACTGTAAGCTGTATCTTATATTCAAGCACTCTTTATGGACAGGGACTGTCCCACTAGACTGGCGCCAAGCAAATGTGGTACCAATATTCAAAAAGGGGTCTAAAAGTGACCCTGGGAACTATAGACCAGTAAGCTTAACGTCTGTTGTGGGTAAATTGCTTGAAGGATTTCTTAGAGATGCTATTGTAGAATATCTTAATGATAATAACTGTCTAACTCCATATCAACATGGATTCATGAGGGATCGCTCCTGCCAAACAAACCTGATCGCCTTCTACGAGGAGGTGAGCTCACAGCTGGACCAGGGAGAGTCAGTGGATGTTGTATACCTTGACTTCTCCAAAGCGTTTGATACCGTGCCACACAAAAGGTTGATATATAAAATGAGAATGCTTGGTCTGGGGGATAATGTGTGCAAGTGGGTAAATAGCTGGCTGAGTGATAGAAAGCAGAGGGTGGTTATCAATGGAGTAAGCTCAGGGTGTGTCAGGGTTACTAGCGGGGTGCCTCAAGGGTCTGTCTTGGGCCCTATATTATTTAATATATTTATTAATGATCTAGTGGAAGGGTTGCAAAGTAAAATAGCAATATTTGCAGATGATACTAAACTTTGTAAAGTAGTTAATACAGATGAGGATAGGGCACAGCTACAGGAGGATTTAGATAAATTGGGGAGTTGGGCCAAAAAATGGCAAATGGGGTTCAATGCCGATAAATGTAAGGTCATGCACATGGGAAAGAAAAAGAGCAGTCACCCATACATATTAAATGGGAAACCGTTGGGGAAATCTGACATAGAGAAGGACCTGGGCGTCTTGGTTAACAGTAAATTAAATTGGAGTGCCCAGTGTCAGGCAGCAACTGCGAAGGCTAATAGTCATGGCATGCATCAGAAGAGGAATAGGGGCAAATGATGAGAACATTGTTCTTCCTCTGTATAAAGCGCTGGTAAGGCCGCACTTAGAATATTGTGCACAGTTCTGGGCTCCGGTGCTCAGGAAAGTACATATTGGAGCTAGAGAGGGTACAAAGGAGGGCGACTAAGGTAATAAAGGGAATGGAGGGACTAGAATACCCAGAGAGGTTGTCAAAATTAGGCCTATTTACGTTGGAAAAGAGAAGGCTTAGGGGAGACCTCATAAACATGTATAAATACATCAGGGGGCAGTACAGAGATCTCTCCAATGATCTGTTTATACCAAGGATGGTGACAAAGACGAGGGGGCACACTATGCGTCTGGAGGAAAGGACGTTCCTGCACCAGCATAGAAGGGGATTCTTTGCGGTCAGAGCCGGGAGAGGAAGTGGTGATGTCCAACTCACTTAATGAGTTCAAGAGAGGCCTGGACGCCTTTCTTGAGAACAATAAAATTACATTTTATGCTTAGTGATAGTTAATTAATCCAGGGATTTAATCTGACTGCCAGATTGGTGTCGGGAAGTGAATTTTTCCTCAATGATGTAAATTGGCCTATACCACATGGGTTTTTTTTGCCTTCCCCTGGATCAACGCTGCAGAATAGCTGCAGTGCACAAGAAATAGGCTGAACTGGATGGACGCTTGTCTTTTTTCGGCCTTATAAACTATGTAACTATGTAACACTAATTAAAATGATACCTTGGTTGATGAAATCCATCCTGTGGTTCTTGTGTAATCTTTACTTTAAGTTTGGAGATAATTATATGCCCGTGCTTCAGGGCGGGCCTGTGGCTCTATCTGGTGCTCTGCTTACATATTCATCTATATGCTCTTATGACCGCTCACGGTGCCTTCACTGACCTGTTTCCTATTTTACCTAGCCCCGCACTACTAGATGCATTATGTAAAATAGGAGGCAGGTCAGTGAAGGCACAGTGAGCTGTCATAAGAGCAATACAGATGAATATGTAAGCAGAGCACCAGATAGAGCCCACCCCACAGGCCGCCCCGAAGCACGAGCATATCATTATCTCCAAACTGAAAGTAAATATTACACAAGAACCACAGGACGGATTTCATCAACCAAGGTATCATATTAATCAGTGTAATGTCACCCATCTGACAGTGTATGTAGTTTACTGAGCACAATCTTGCTGACCGGTGCGCTATAATGTAGCCCAGATCTCAACATTGAGTCTGAGTAGGATTATATTGAGACAAAAAGATTTTCACAAGCCTACAAGCACAGAAGATCTGTGGTCAGTTCTCCAAAATGTTCAGAACCATCTTCCTGCCAAGTTCAATCAAAAACTGCGCAAGGGTACCTAGAAGAACTGATTCTGTTTTTGAAGGCAGCGAGTAATCACACTAAATATTGATATGGTTTAGATTCCTCATTTGTTCATTCACTATGTCTTTTATTCATTTTTAAAAATAAACATTAACACTTCTTTGTTTGAAAGTTTTATTACCTCACAGCATTTTTTCCACACCTACTAAAATTTTTGTAAATCTGACATTCATATAGTGGGCAACTAGTTTAAGCTTAAAGTGAATGATTGTACCCCTGTTAAACTTCAGCAATTCTTCTGTAACCATATATTTGGGGTTATTTTGTTCCTTCCCTTTTCCACTATCTAACATAATATTACTTCAGAGATCCTCTTAACTTTTCCGCTGATGTATTGCCCGCTTTATCTCACATCCTACATCCAGAGCAGAATACAATAAAGTGATTTTATGGTGCGGCTGTTGAATTGACAGGAGACACCAGCTCTTGTAATATTAAAAATGAATGCCTGGAAGACTAGCAAAATTGATGCATCTAGGGAAATATATTTCTGATTCTGCCATCATCAATGTGATTTAGCATAGCGGTAGACTGTTGTAGAGTTTTACCTAATCGCTTATGGGTAGTCTTATTGGATAACTTTATATTTAGATTTTAAAAGCTTCTGTTGTCTTGGATCTGGATTACCTGCCATCACTAATTTGCTGTTCTGTGGATTGCTGCAGTATAGGAATATGAGTCACAAGGGATGGAAACACTGCTTGTTGACCTAATTAATGGAAATAACAACTGTTCACATGAGTATTTCTGTAATATTGGCAAATAGAATGGGCTAAGAGAGCTCACAATCCGGTCAGCTAGTTTGACAGTGGAGAACAATCAATAGCAATATTTTAAGCATAGCTGTGCATTGAGGGAATAACAGACTGCAAGGTATTGTCCATGGAATGAATTTCATATTGGACATAGTGAATGATTATCTATAGATATAAATCTTCTCTTACTACAAATGGTATATTTACTATCACTTACACAGTAATTGGAATGCTATTGATTGGTAGAATATATTTGAAAGATCTACTGCAGATATCACGCTCAAAATCTACTAAACAGTCCCTTATTCTCAAAGACCTAATGCTAATAAAACAATCTTCTACAGCAATTACAATCTACTGAAGATGCGGTTTATGTAGAGAACGCTGATACTGCTCGCACAGTGTGAGAAACCAGGTTGAAATGACTCACGAGAGAATAATCTGGTCCAGACTAACATCGTATAGACTTCTTGACGAAGCCGCATGTTCTAGCGATGAAACGCGTATTGAGGCTGTTCAGTACTACTATTTCTGGTGTGTACCATGACTACAGGTAACAAATAACTTCAGTAACTACTAAATATTGGAAAATCTGTATGATTATATATTATATATGACCAAAAGTTTGGACACACCTCATTTAAAGATTTTTCTGTATTTTCATGACTATGAAAATTGTACATTCACACTGAAGGCATCAAAACTATGAATTAACACATGTGGAATTATATACTTAACAAAAAAGTCTGAAACAACTGAAAATATGTCTTATATTTGAGGTTCTTCAAAGTAGCCACCTTTTGCTTTGATGACTGCTTTGCATACTCTTGGCATTCTCTTGATGAGCTTCAAGAGGTAGTCACCGGAAATGGTTTTCACTTCACAGGTGTGCCCTGTCAGGTTTAATAAGTGGGATTTCTTGCCTTATAAATGGGGTTGGGACCATCAGTTGTGTTGTGCAGAAGTCTGGTGGATACACAGCTGATAGTCCTACTGAATAGACTATTAGCTGCTTTTTTCTTGCCATAATACAAATTCTAAGTAAAGAAAAACGAGTGGCCATCATTACTTTAAGAAATGAAGGTCAGTCAGTGCGAAAAATTGGGAAAACTTTGAAAGTGTCCCCAAGTGCAGTTGCAAAAACCATCAAGCGCTACAAAGAAACTGGCTCACATGAGGACCGCCCCAGGAAAGGAAGACCAAGGGTCACCTCTGCTTCTGAGGATAAGTTTATCTGAGTCACCAGCCTCAGAAATCGCAGGTTAACAGTAGTGTTGAGCCACCCCCGTAGTGTTCGAGTTCGGTTCGGTTCGTCGAACACCCGTGTGTTCGCCGAACTGTTCGTCGAACACCTTCGAACACCGTTAAAACCAATGGCAGGCAAACAAAAACACATAGAAACACATAGAAAACACCTTCAAAGGTGTCCAAAAGCTGACAAACTGCTCAGAAGACATAACTAACACATGGAAAAGTGACAAGTACATATAGTCATGCGAAAATAAAAGAGGTGGAGGAGTAAAAGGAGGGGGAGACACAGATATAGGCATGTCATGCCCTTCTAAAATCCAAAAAGTGAGAAGCCGACACGGCCAGTCCGCTCCTGCCCGTGCCACCTCCGTGTCGCCGGGTTTGTGCCAGAGCAGCGGTGAACCCTGATGGCCAGCCCCCCTCTCCCAATACTGGTGCCTGTCCGCTGGTGGGTCGAGCGAGCCCCCCTGTGGTGGAGGCAGCTCTAAGCTTTTTAATTTAAATTGTCTCTCTAATTTGAATGAATACACTTTAAATCCATTTACAAGGATCTATTGGAGGGCAAGTCTCATGCCAGCAGCCGCGTAATTCCAGCTCCAGTAGCGTCCACTAAAGCTGCTGCAGTTAAAAAGCTTTCATAAGGATCGAGCTCGGCTGTCCACCGCAAGGCATCCTACTGCCAGTCCCAGCCCCTATGCCTTGGGGTGCCTCCTGATGCTCTTCACTGAGTATCCCATGGTCCTGAAGCATTTCCTTTGAAAAAATTAAGTGTCTAAACTACAGGTGGTGTAGCTTGCTTAACAGCTGGGATAATCCGCTGACTAGCAGACACTGCTACTAGGCACAAAGTATTTCCTGGGCTAGATGCAGTTAAAAATTTGTAATTAGATACTCTCGTTGGATGCTGAGAAAGCATTCCATAGAGTCTCCTGGCACGCCATATATGATTCTCTTAAAAAGCTTGGGGTAGGGGTCTAGGGGACCCTTTTATAGCCAAAATCACGGCCCTGTATCACAATACGTCACCTAGGCTGAAGATAAATGGAACTGTAGCACCCTGAGGGCTCGGTTGCTACAGAGGTATTGCACCTCACCCAGAGGTGTGATATCTCACTCTCGGGTAAGGATGGAGTGTGGATCAGGACCCGACACCTGTATGCATTACACCACATTGCCGTGGGGCAGGGCGACCAATATGCCTCTGAGATGGGCACGACAGTCCCTGTCCCTGGCTGGAGTGGGGGGAGGGAACACTGAGGAAGGGGAACCCTGTAGTGCAGGAGCAGGGAGGAAGCAGTTCCTGGGTGCATTGAGAAGGGAGTATAAAAGGTGGGCACCATCTTAGTTCAGTGCAGAGAAGTCTGAGCAGAAGTGGAAGGGAGCAGGGGCTCTGCATGAGCTCTGCTCCGGAGGCGGGCCTAGTAACAGAGGCCCAGGCCTGGAAGAGGGAGAAGGAAGGAAGAGGAGCGGAGAAGGCTCCAGGAACGAGGAATGAAGGGATCCCAGGGGTGCGGACGGGCGAGTCGCCACCGCACGTCCGAATCCACCTGCGTGGAGGGGTCAGGCCAAAGGGGGAGACCGGTCCCCGAAACTAGTGGAGGCAGGAAACGACCCTCAGCTAGAAACCGGAGGCTCTGACATTTTATGTGGCGCAGCCCCTCGCTACACCCGCTAGGAAGGCACCACATAGGGTCAGGGAAACTGGCGCCAAGTTTACCAAGAGGAGGCCCGAGGCAGCCGGACAGAAGGGTTGGTAAGAAAGGCCAGACAAAGGACACACAAAGGGGGTCCTGTGAAGCGCTCCAAAGTTATCTGGGAGTTGTCTGAGCCCCTCACCTGGTGAGCACAGTACGACGTGGGCAGCCGTTACCTGCAGACGTGGTCTGGATAATAAGAACTGTGAGTAAAGGCCCTGGACTGCATCACTGACTCCGTGTCGTTACTGCTGCTGCCCTGCACCATCACCCCCATCCTCCGCATACACTGCCCTGAGGCTATACTCCTCCCGTGGGGAGTTATGCTACGCTCTGCTGCACCCACAACACCAGCCTCAGCGGTCTGCCCTGCAGCGGCGGTTCACTCTGACCGCAATCCACGGGTGCCGTAGTCGGACATTTAAACATCAAAACCACATAAATAGTTCCGCCACTGGTTTGACCACCCTGAGCCACGGAACCGGGTCGCCGCCACGAAGACTACAGCCACCAGCATCCACCAAAAAGGGTCCGGCTCCAGGTGTCCCAAGGCCCAGGGGGTGCATCAGAATATTTTCATCACCTTTCACAATCCCCAATGGGACAAGGCAGGGATGTCCTCTGTCCCCTCTCTTATACATCCTAGTGACGGAGCACCTGCTCTCATCAATTCGCCATAACCCCAATATTAGGTGGATTGAGGTGGGAGGCACCGAGTACAAGTGCTCTCTATTTGCTGATGATGTCCTAGTATATATCACTCAATCACATATATCCATCCATGCTGTTATGGCTGAAATAGATCACTTTGTTACATGGTCAAATTTTAAAATCAATGCAGCGAAGTCTGAGGCCCTCGATGTCTCCCTCCCCAAATCCATATAGGATTCCATCCAGTCCAACTTTCCCTTTGCCTGGCCCTCACAGGGTATCAAATACTTAGGAATTCCTATTCATAGAGACCTCTCCCATCTATGTTATCTTAATTTTGGGCCCTTTATTGAACAACTCCATACAGACCACGGTTGGCAAGTTAGAACTGTAATATTCACTATGTGAACCACTGGTGTTTTGTGGAAAAGCACATGTACACTGCGTTCCAAATTATTATGCAAAAAGTGTTTAGGAGTGATAAGGGAAGAATTTGTTTGTCAGTTAAACTCATTGATGGTGATGTGTGTCAGGGCTCTTTATATCACTGTAAGCAATTGCAGACACCTGTGCTAATTAGTTTGGCAGGTGTGTCCAATGAAAGGCAAGACTACTTAAGAAGGCTGTCTCACATTATTAAGCAGCCTACATTTTCTGCCAAAATGGGAAAGAAAAAGGATGTGTCGGCTGCTGAGAAGCAACAAATTGTGGAGTGTTTAGGTCAAGGCATGACTACAATCAACATTGTGCGATGATCAGGATGAAGTGTCTTGGCAATCAAGAAGTATGTAGCTGATTCACAGTACACACGTGTGCGTGCTGATAAGGGCAAATTGAGGACTCTTTCCTACAGGCAATTACGTCAGGTTGAAAGAGCAGCGGCAAAAAAGCCTTGTCATAGCAGCAGACAAGTTTTTGAAGCTACTGGTGCCTCCAACGTCCCCCGAACAACAAGATGCAGGGTCCTTCAGAGGTTTGCAGCTGTGCATACGCCATCCTGTCGACCTCCTCTATCCACTTCACATAAGCAGAAACGGCTCCAGTGGGCCAAACATTACATGAAGACTGATTTCAAAACTGTTTTGTTCACGGATGAGTGCCGTGCAGCGCTCGATGGTCCAGATGGATGGAGTGGAGGATGGCTGGTTGATGGACACCCCACGCAAACACGGCTACAGCGCCAACAAGGAGGAGGTGGAGTAATGTTTTGGGCTGGAATCATGGGGAGAGAGATTGTCGGCCCCTTTAGGATCCCTGAAGGCGCTAAAGATGAACTCCATAATGTATGTGGATTTTCTCAAACAGCACTTCCTGCCATGGTTCAAGAAGAAGAGCCGTGTATTTCACAGCAAGATCATTTTTCTGCATGATAATGCACCATCTCATGCTGCACATAAAACATCTGCATCTCTGGCTGATATGGGCATAAAAGGGGACAAACTTATGGTGTGACCCCCATGCTCCCCTGACCTGTACCCCATTCAGAACCTTTGGAGCATCATTAAAAGGAGTGTCTATGATGGCGGGAGGCAGTTCACATCTAAGCAACAGCTCTGGGAGGGTATTCTGTCCTCATGCAAAACAATTGAAGCAGAAACCATCCAAAACCTGACAAATTCAATGGACGAGAGAGTTCAGAAGCTCCTTTCGAACAAGGGGTCCTATGTGAAAATGTAACATCACCTAGAATAAAGTTTTGAGTTGAAAACTGTTTGATTTCAGTTTCTAACAACCTGCTAATGCTTATAATTTCAAAAATTACCATTTTTTTGGTCTTTATTAAAATGAAAAGGTTGATCGAAAAGTTTGGGGGATCTAAGAGTGTGGCAACCCAGTAGTCATGATTACTTCAAATTCTGACAATATGAGGGTCATGCTGCAGGTAGTGCAGCAAGAAGGCACTTATGTGTCTTACGCATCTCGGAGCCCCAAAATTATTTTCCGGGCTAGATGCAGCTAAAAATTATTATTAATTTTAAATCTGGTGAAGCTTTAGTATAGATGGCCTAATAGGATCAGTGCTGCACACTGCTACAAAGCCCAAATTATTTTCCAGTCAAGATACAGATAAACATGATAAGTAATTTTAAATCTGGTGGAGCTTATTATAGATGGCCTAATAGAATCAGTGCTGCACACTGCTACAAAGCCCAAATTATTTTCCAGCCAAGATACAGATAAACATGATTAGTAATTTGAAAGCTTAAAACGGTTGGTAGGGTGATTTTAACCAATCATCAAGCTTTTACTCTCCCCAGGATGACACAGGGGTAGAAAAGTCGTTTCGGATCCATGATTTGTTCATCTTTATGAACGTGAGTCTGTCTACATTATCAGTGGAGAGCCGCGTGCGCTTATCTGTCAGCACACCACCAGCAGCGCTGAACACACGTTCAGACAGAACGCTGGCTGCGGGGCATGACAAGATCTCCAAGGCGTAAGTGGCTAGCTCCGGCCATTTATCCAGATTGGAAGCCCAAAAAGAGCAAGGGTCCAGTGACACAGTCGTGGCTTCAATGTTTACTTGGAGATACTCCTGTACCATCGTCTCTAGGCGTTGACTATGTGTCAGACTTCTTGTCTCCTGTGGCCTTGCAAAGGATGGGCTAAAAAAGTGGTGAAATGATTCCGCAAAATTGATGTTACCAGCAGATACTGTGGTTCTGTTACGGTTTGAGTGCTGAACACTTGACGGTCCCACGGTTGGCAAGTTGGAACTGTGAGATTCACTACGTGCACCACTGGTATTTTGTGGAAAAGCACATGTAAGATTCTGCAACAGTCTCTGCTGATACTCCTGCATGCGTGCATCCCTTTCTATGGCAGGAATAATTTCTGCAAATTTACTTTTGTACCGGGGATCTAACAGTGTGGCAACCCAGTAGTCAGGATTATTTCTAATTCTCACAATTCGAGGGTCATGTTGCAGGTAGTGCAGCAAGAAGGCACTCATGTGTGTTGCGCATTCAGGAGCACCAAGTCCCTGTTGTGTTGGTGGCGATGTAACAATCATGCTTCCTTCCTCTGTCCTCTCCCCCCAACCTCGCACAACAGAAATGTGATCAAGGTCTCCCTCATCTGATGAGTCTTCCATCAGTTCGTCCTCCACTTCTTCCTGGGCTCCTGCACCTTCCTCACTAGTTTGGCTGCTACCATGCGCCCTGGTAAAACCATCTCCCCCACCCTCACATGCCTGCCGCCTTGGTGCTGCCGACCGTCTGGACCTTGCAGATGTTAGCCCTTCCGCATACAACTCCTCCTCCTCTACTTCCTCCACCTCCTCTTGTGCCACCACCTGACTCCGAATTCTGTTTAACATGTGCTCCAGCATGTAAATCACCGGAATAGTCATGCTGATAATGGCATCGTCAGCACTAAACATCTTCGTCGCCATTTCAAAACTGTGCAGAAGGGTGCATAGGTCCCTGATCTGAGACCACTCCTCCAGCGTGATTTGCCCCACCTCTGAATCTCGTTGGCCCAGGCTATACGTCAGAACGTATTGCACCAGGGCTTGTCGGTGCTGCCACAGTCGCTGCAACATGTGCAGAGTTGAATTCCACCGGGTAGGCACATCGCATTTTAGCCGGTGAAGTGGCAGGCCCAACGACTTCTGTAGAGATGTAAGTCGCTGAGCTGCGGGATGCGAACGGCGGAAGTGAGCACACAGCGACCGTGCCCTCTGCAGAAGGCCATCTAGTCTGGGATAGTGGGCTAAAAATTGCTGGACAACCAGGTTCAACACGTGAGCCATACAAGGCACGTGTGTGACATTGCCCCGGCGAAGGGCCGCACCGAGGTTTGCAGCATTGTCGCACACGGCCTTCCCTGGTTTCAGGTCCAGTGGAGACAACCATTCATGAAATTGGTTCTCCAGAGCTGACCACAACTCCTCAGCTGTGTGACTCACATTTCCCAGACATTTCAATGTAAAAACCGCCTGATGACGTTGAGCCCTACTGCCAGCATAGTAAGGAGGTGTGCAGGATCCCTTCTGCGCAGTTAGAAAGCTTGTGGCATGACCAGACAGGCTTTGGGTGCAGGTGGAAGACCGAGAGGAGGTTGAGGAGGCAGAAGCAGTGGAGGAACTTTGACATAAAGAGGATTGACGCACAACTCGTGGGGACAGCAAGACTTGGACAGCAGCCCCTTGTCCTGCTGTCACCATAGTTACCCAGTGCCCAGTCAGCGACATGTAACGCCCCTGTCCATGCCTACTCGTCCAAGTGTCTGTGGTGAAATGCACCCTGTCACACACAGAGTTTCTCAAAGAAGCGGTGATGTTGTGTGCGACATGCTGGTGGAGCGCAGGCACACCTTTCTTTGAGAAGTAGTTCCAACTGGGCATCTGGTACTGGGGCACTGCGACGGACATAAGGTCTCAAAAATCCTCTGTGTCCACCAGGCGGAAAGGCAGCATTTCTGTAGCCAAGAGCTTGCAGATGGTGAAATTCAACCTCTTAGCTTTCTCATGGCTAGGAGGAAATGGTCTTTTACTTGTCCACATCTGAGGGACCGAGGGCTGGCTATTGTGCTTAGACGGGGTTGATAAGGGTGTCCCCGGCAAACTGCCGGTCTGTGAGGAAGATGCAGGCGGACATGTTAGGTTGCCTTGATCCAAAGGTGGTGCTATCGATGTCGGACAGCGCTCAACACCAGCTGGTGTTACCACCTCCAAAGAAAATGATGACCTGCCAATCACGCTGGCTGTTGCGGGTAAAGAGGTGGCAGGTCTGCGCCCCAAAACAGGTGTGACTGCTGTCCCCCCAGTCACAGAGGATGAAGAGGCCGCGGATGCACAAGATATGGCAGACGGTGGTTGGCCAGGCCGGCTAGGCCGCATTGTAGCACACTGAGCTTCCCACTGCAACTTATGCTTCATGTCCATGTGCCCGTTCATGCATGAAGTACTCAAACTATGTATTTTTGGCCTCTACTTAGCTTTTGCTGACAAATGTTACAGATAACACGAGTTGGGTCATCTTTATCGATCTGAAAAAATGCCCAGGCTATGCAAGGCTTAGCACCCATGCGACCTGAAGAGCCACCACGACTTGTGGTGAGAGGCAGAGTTGTGTTTGAGGATGCAGTTGTTGACGTGCTTCCAGTACTACGTCTCTGTCCAGGAAGGCGCAACCTGACCTCGTCGTCACTAGCATCTTCCTCCACCTCCTCTGCTGACCTCATCTCTTGGCTGACTGTGGGTTGACAGTAAGTGGGATCTCCAACCTCATCATCATCACCCTGTGCGTTATCACACCCGTCGTCCTCAGAGCCAACCTGTTCCTGCCCTGACAAAAAACTAAAGTTGTCGCTCCAATCAGGTATTTGAGTCTTTATCATCGTCTTCCTCATTGTCTCCACCAACAGGAGTTACAGTTTGGGAATGAGGGTCTACATTATGGTCAGAACCTTCTGCGTCTGGTCCTGGATCCGACTCATAAAGATTCTGGGCATCAGTGCAGATCATTTCCTCGTCTGGATTCACAGAAGCGCTGGAGTCGACCTCTGATTCCCAGGCTATAGTATGAGTAAACAGCTCTGCAGACTCAACCATCTGTTCTACCTCATACTCAGACGGGCAGCTGGAGATTTGGGAGCTGTGAGGAAGCAAGTGCGATTGGGGTGACACCTTTGAGGACTGGAGTATTTGTGATGTATAAGTTGATGTGGAGGAGAGCCCACTTAAAGGAGCACTTGATATCCATTGAAGCACCTGCTGTTTTTGTGCCTCATCTGGAATTTGTAGCGATTGGCGTGGCCGTAAGAAAGGGATCTTATCACATTGTCCGCTAAAAGAAGTAGACATTTTAGTTTGGCTGGAAGATGGTCTTTCTTCTGCAGATGTTACTGTTGCTTTAACACCTACCCCACGGACACAACCTTTTTTCCCCTTCCCAACACGCCTATTCCTCTTTCCACCAGCAGCAGGCCTTTTTCCACTCATTTTGGTGGTTAACTAATTCACAACTCTGGAGTTGTTTGCACAAAAAAACAATGGATGGGAACCGAGCAGAGCTGAGTGGCCAAACTGTGGTATTAGGCCAAAACTATTGGCTGGGTTAGATGCAGAAAAAAATTATATTCAATTTGCAACCTGATGGAGGTCTGTATAGATGGATTAATAGAACAAGTCCCACACACAGCTAGAAGCCCAATATTTTTTTCAGAGGTAGATGCAGAAAAAATTATATTCAATTTGCAACCTGATGGAGGTCTGTATAGATGGATTAATAGAACAAGTCCCACACACAGCTAGAAGCCCAATATTTTTTCAGAGGTATATGCAGAAAAAAATATATTCAGTTTGCAACCTGATGGAGGTCAGTATAGATGGACTAATACAACAAGTCCCACACACAGCTAGAAGCCCAATATTTTTTCAGAGGTAGATGCAGAAAAAAATATATTCAGTTTGCAACCTGATGGAGGTCTGTATAGATGGATTAATACAACAAGTCCCACACACAGCTAGAAGCCCAATATTTTTTCAGAGGTAGATGCAGAAAAAAATATATTCAGTTTGCAACCTGATGGAGGTCTGTATAGATGGATTAATAGAACAAGTCCCACACACAGCTAGAAGCCCAATATTTTTTCAGAGGTAGATGCAGAAAAAAATATATTCAGTTTGCAACCTGATGGAGGTCAGTATAGATGGACTAATACAACAAGTCCCACACACAGCTAGAAGCCCAATATTTTTTCAGAGGTAGATGCAGAAAAAAATAAATTCAGTTTGCAACCTGATGGAGGTCAGTATAGATGGACTAATACAACAAGTCCCACACACAGCTAGAAGCCCAATATTTTTTCAGAGGTAGATGCAGAAAAAAATATATTCAGTTTGCAACCTGATGGAGGTCTGTATAGATGGATTAATAGAACAAGTCCCACACACAGCTAGAAGCCCAATATTTTTTCAGAGGTAGATGCAGAAAAAAATATATTCAGTTTGCAACCTCATGGAGGTCTGTATAGATGGATTAATAGAACAAGTCCCACACACAGCTAGAAGCCCAATATTTTTTCAGAGGTAGATGCAGAAAAAAATATATTCAGTTTGCAACCTGATGGAGGTCTGTATAGATGGACTAATACAACAAGTCCCACACACAGCTAGAAGCCCAATATTTTTTCAGAGGTAGATGCAGAAAAAAATATATTCAGTTTGCAACCTGATGGAGGTCAGTATAGATGGACTAATACAACAAGTCCCACACACAGCTAGAAGCCCAATATTTTTTCAGAGGTAGATGCAGAAAAAAATATATTCAGTTTGCAACCTGATGGAGGTCAGTATAGATGGACTAATACAACAAGTCCCACACACAGCTAGAAGCCCAATATTTTTTCAGAGGTAGATGCAGAAAAAAATATATTCAGTTTGCAACCTGATGGAGGTCTGTATAGATGGATTAATAGAACAAGTCCCACACACAGCTAGAAGCCCAATATTTTTTCAGAGCTAGATGCAGAAAAAAATTATATTCAATTTGCAACCTGATGGAGGTCAGTATAGATGGACTAATAGAATGATGCTATGCCCAAAAGATTTTACTTCACTAGGTGCAGTAAAAAAAATGGTATTCTATACACAGGTGGTACATCTTGCAACACAGATAGGCTACTCCACTGACTAACACACTCTGCAATAGGCCAAAAAGGATTAGCTTTGCTAGATTCAGCCAAATGCTGTGAAAAAAACTTGCACAGCACTGGCACAGACCTGCCTGGCAAAAACTGATAGGAACTGATGTAACCTAGTCCTGAAAAGGACTCCAATTACAATTAGTCTTTACTCCCACAATCTATCTATTTAAGAGCACAGACCTGCCTGATAAAAGTCGTAGGAAATGCTGTAACCTAGTCCTTAAAAGGACTGCAATCACAACTATTCCCTACTCCCAAGCTATCTGTAGATTTGTGCGAAAATTGGCTTGAAATTAACAAGGTATAGCGCACACAGCAACAGCGGTGCCGTCTAACACGCAGCTGCAGCAGTGAGAAAATGGTGGCGACGGGGAAAATGGCTTGGTCTTATAGGGCAAGGACATGTGACATACACTGCCAATGACACATGCCCTTGCTTGTGTGAAAAAAAGCACTTCGCTCCGTGTGTGCGCTGCTGATAGGCTGACAGATTGCACCTCCCCACTGTAAATGCGGGAAAGAGAAAAAAAAATGGAGATCTTCATTGTTCCTGCAGAGATCCATCCCCTGCCCCTCCCCCCACCCCGCTGTACACTCAAACTGCGTATTAACATTAATTTTCATCATTACTGAGAAAAAATCCAGTTATGATTTTGGTGCACGAACAGTTATCGAACATAACCTCGAACAGCCGAATTTTTCTCAAATTGTTCGTGTTCGCCGAACGGCTCGAACACCGCCCAAAACAGCTCGAATTTGAGATTGGCGAACAGTTCGAGTAGAACAATGCTCATCTCTAGTTAACAGCAGCTCAGATTAGAGACCAGGTCAATGCCACACAGAGTTCTAGCAGCAGACAAATCTCTTCAACAACTGTTAAGAGGAGACTTTGTGCAGCAGGCCTTCATGGTAAAATAGCTGCTAGGAAACCACTGCTAAGGACAGGCAACAAGCAGAAGAGACTTGTTTGGGCTAAAGAACACAAGGAATGGACATTAGACCAGTGGAAATCTGTGCTTTGGTCTGATGAGTCAAATTTGAGATCTTTGGGTCCAACCACCGTGTGTTTGTGTGACGCAGAAAAGGTGAGCGGATGGATTCTACATGCCTGGTTCCCACCGTGAAGCATGGAGGAGGAGGTGTGATGGTGTGGGGGTGCTTTTCTGGTGACACTGTTGGGGATTTTTTCAAAATTGAAGGCATACTGAACCAGCATGGCTACCATAGCATCTTGCAGCGGCATGCTATTCCATCCGGTTTGCGTTTAGTTGGACCATCATTTATTTTTCAACAGGACAATGACCCCAAACACAACTCCAGGCTGTGTAAGGGCTATTTGACCAAGAAGGAGAGTGATGGGGTGCTACGCCAGATGACCTGGCCTCCACAGTCACCAGACCTGAACCCATTCGAGATGGTTTGGGGTGAGCTGGACCGCAGAGTGAAGGCAAAAGGGCCAACAAGTGCTAAGCATCTCTGGGAACTCCTTCAAGATTGTTGGAAGACCTTTTCCCGTGACTACCTCTTGAAGTTCATCAAGAGCATGCCAAGAGTGTACAAAGCAGTCATCAAAGCAAAAGGTGGCTACTTTGAAGAACCTAGGATATAAGACATATTTTCAGTTGTTTCACACTTTTTTGTTAAGTATATAATTCCACATGTGTTAATTCATAGTTTTGATGCCTTCAGTGTGAATGTAACATTTTCATAGTCATGAAAATACAGAAAAATCTTTAAATGAGGTGTGTCCAAACTTTTGGTCTGTACTGTATATATGTACAGTGGTGTTCAAAATAATAGTTCAATATGACTAACCAGATTATTCACTGGTTTTGGTATAAATTATATTATCATGTCAAACAATTTACCAGTTGGTTCAGTAGATTCTAAGAAAACCAACAGACTCCACATTCAAGATCTGCATGGTTTTGAGTCTGTGTATTTGAATAATTAATTGAAATAATAGCAGAGTGTTCGATTAGTGAGGTCAATCATTCTGTGAAGAAACAGGTGTGAATCAAATGACCCTTATTTAAGAGTGAAGCCAGCACATGTTATACATGCATTTCTTTTTGAAAGCCTGAGAAATATGGGTTGTTCTAGACATTGTTCAGAAGAACAGAGTACTTTGATTAAAAAGTTGATTGGAGAGGGTAAAACTTATAAAGAAGTGCAGACAATAATAGGCTGTTAGCTAAAATGATCTCCAATGCTTTAAAATGGAAAGCAAAGAGAGACATGGAAGAAAACTGAAGACTACCAGTTGAATGGATCGAGGAATGGCAAAGGCTCAGCCAATGATCAGCTCCAGGATGATCAAAGACAGTCTGAAGTTACCTGTGAGTACCGTGACAGAAGACGCCTGTGTGAAGCTAATCTCTTAGCAAGAGGTCCCCGCAAAGTTCCACTGTTAAAAATGCACTGAATCGGATACAGTTTGGCAAAGAACACATCAACTGGCCTAAAGAGAAATGGAGAAACATTATGTGGACTGATGAAAGTAATATTGTCCTTTTTGGGTCCAAGGGCCGAAGACAGTTTGTCAGACGACCCCTCCCCCCCCCTCAAACTCTGAATTCAAGCCACAGCACACTCTGAAGACAGTGAAGCATGGTGGTGCAAGCATCATGATATGGGCATGTTTCTCTTACTCTGGTGCCAGACCTATTTACCGCATACCAGGGATCATGGAGCAGTTTGTATATATTAAAATACTTGAAGAGGTCATGTTGCCATACACTGAAGAGGATATGCCCTTGAAATGGGTGTTTCAACAAGACATCGACCCTAAACACACCAGTAAATGAGCAAAATCTTGGTTCCAGTACAACAAAATTGAGGTTATGGAGTGGCCAGCCCAATCCCCGGACCTTCATCAAATAGAACACTAGTGGGGTCACACAAAAAATGCAGTTTCTGAGGCAAAGCCAACAAATGCCAAAAAATTGCGGGATGTAATCAAAGCATCCTGGGCTGGAATAACAGTTGACAGGTGCCAGAATTTGGTTGACTCTATGCAACATAGATGTGAAGCAGTTCTAAAAAACTGTGGGTATACAACTAAATATTAGGTTAGTGATTCACAGGAATGGTAAGTCCTCCAAAAAAAAAAAAGTACATATTGTGAGCTTGTAAAGACACTATTTTTTAGAACAGCCCAATGTTCATTTTTTGTTATTTTCTGTAAAGTAGTTCAAAATTATATACATTTCTCTTCGTGTTTTGAATTAGAAAACAGTGTGCAATGTTCTCAATGCATGGAAATAAAAACTAGTATAAAGATTTTGTGCTTAACTCATGTTTTTGAACACTCTATTATTTTGAACACTACTGTATCTGTATATGCATGGTGTCAGCACATGTGTTGTGAAGATTTCTCACCTCTACACTTTTTCTTCCTATTAACTATACATAGGATTAGCCATGTAAGCTAGTACAACGTACTATAACTTTGCACAGAGGTTTATACAACGATATTTTATCTCACAATTGGTTATATATATATATATATATATATATATAATAAATATTAGTGTATTTTGGCCATCTATGGTTTTGATAATCAATATATAGTATGTGAATAACTATGCATATGTGGCACCCCAGGGGTCTGGTTTCCACAGTAACGGCAATGTTATGTCTGAGAGCAGGTGGGAGGTCTCTTGGTCAGGGATTCTATGCATGCCACACCTCCTGCCCAGTCCTGGGAGGGGAAGAACTTCCCCTATATAAACCTAGGGCTGAGGCAGGGTTAGTAAGTAGAGAAGAAGTAGAGACAGAGAAGCAGATATAGGAAAAGAACATCAGGAGCTCTGTGGGAGCAGTACTACAAGGAGTCAGGGGCTGGCAGCTGCAGAGCTCGCCCTGACTGAAAAGTTATCACCGGACCCGGAGTCCGAGGCTGTGGGGACTAACTCCTATCCAGCAGCAGAAACCGACCGGCAGGGGATTGCAGGTCCTCTGGCCCAGAAATCCGAAGGCACGGTCACACGCGTGGGACCAGCACCGCCTGTTATGTTCTGCTACCAAAGCTAAGGAAAGAGAGGAGATCTGTCCCTACTATAGGACTCAGCTGAATCCCTACGATGTAACAGGGAACCTGATCCTGCGATCAGACCTGCTAAAGTCCTAATCTAGTCTGTACGGAGACCTATAGATGTGGGGAGGGAATCCCTACAAGTACTAAGGACTGGGAGGAATATGGGACACCTCCTAACAGAAATAGTAGCAGATAGAAGAACAAACAAAATAGATAGAACATAGAGGTCCGTAGACCAAGCAAACTAACAGAGTTAGATACAGAGCACAGGCTAGCTAGAAAGTAGATATACAATGAAGTCCAGCAAAGCCAGAAGGGCGGAGCAGGATTAAATAGGCCAACAAGGTCATGTGACCAGCAAAGGAAAAAAAACCTAACAGCAAGGTTCTAACAGTACCCCCCCTTCTAAGAGGATCCTCCGATCCCCTAGGACCAGGCTTATCAGGAAATCTCCTGTGAAACGCTCTGATAAGTCTGGACGCGGAAACATCATCTGACCTCACCCAAGAGTTATCCTCGGGTCCGAAACCTTTCCAGGCCACAAGATACTGCAAACTACCTCTATACCGTCTAGAGTCAAGGATGCGAGAAATTTCATATTCCCCGTCCTCCACCACCGGAGGAACAGAGGCAGAGGCGTCACCATCCGACACAACAGCTTTTTTTAACAGAGAGACATGAAAGACCGGATTAATTCTCCAGGAGGTAGGAACCTCCAACCTAACAGCAGATTGGTTGACAACCTGAAGCACCTTAAAGGGCCCTACAAACTTGGGACCCAATTTCTTAGAAGGAATCCTCAACCGCAGATTCCTAGAGGACAACCAAACCATGTCACCAACAGCGAACAAAACCTCCTGTCGTTTCCTATCAAAGTAGTCTTTAGATTTTCTGTTGGCCTCCTGAAGATTACCACGCACATCCGTCCAAACTCTTTCCAAATCACCGGAAAAATTCTCCTCCTCAGGCACGGCAGATCCCAACTTGGAGAACGACCCAAACGACGGATGTCTCCCAGAACAACAAAAAAAAGGCGAACAACCAGCAGAAGAAGATGTATGATTGTTCAGAGCAAATTCGGCAAGTGGCAGAAACTCAGACCACCCCTCTTGATTGTCTGCCACAAAACAACGCAAGAACTGCTCAACATCCTGGTTTTTCCTTTCTGTCTGGCCATTAGATTCAGGATGATATCCGGATGAAAACGACAAATGAATTCCCAACCTGTCACAAAAGGCACGCCAAAAACGAGCCACGAACTGAGGACCCCTATCAGAAACAATGTCAGTAGGAACGCCATGAAGTCTGACAATTTCCTTGACAAAGGCCTTAGCGAGAGTTTTAGCGCAGGGCAGTTTGACGAAGGGAACCAAGTGACACATCTTGCTAAAACGGTCCACGACCACCCAGATGACAGTAAAACCCTCAGAGGGGGGAAGGTCAGTTATAAAGTCCATAGCCAAATGTGTCCAAGGAGCACTGGGGACCTCCAAAGGACAAAGCAACCCCGCAGCAGGAGTATGTGAGGACTTAGATCTAGCACATATAGTACATTGGCGCACCCACTTAATGACTTCCTTCTGCCATCCAGGCCACCAAAAACTGCGACCCACCAGTCTCTTGGTCTCAGAGATTCCGGGATGACCTGCCAACCGAGATTCGTGACACTCAACAAACAAATCTCTCCTAAAGTCCCAGGCACAAACAACCTCCCATGAGGAGTGTTAGATGGGGCATTCTCCTGAGCTTTAAGAATCTCATCTTCCAAAACGGAGTCTAAA
Organism: Phyllobates terribilis; assembly: GCF_046119375.1. Classification (NCBI taxonomy): domain Eukaryota; kingdom Metazoa; phylum Chordata; class Amphibia; order Anura; family Dendrobatidae; genus Phyllobates; species Phyllobates terribilis. Next base: position 371,248,241 of record NW_027362762.1, on the reverse strand, counting down.
GCAGCTATCACAACACCTTCTTGTAAAATGTTTTCCTCTTTCTCAGCACCGACTATGGGAGAAAAACTGCGAGACAAGGCATCCGCCTTAACATTCTTAGTACCAGGGATGTAAGTAACGGAGAAATTAAACCGCGAGAAAAACAGTGCCCACCTAGCCTGACGGGCATTCAGGCGCTTGGCAGCATCAAGATATATCAGATTTTTATGATCCGTAAGAACCTGAACGGGAAATTCCGCACCTTCCAAGAAGTGGCGCCAGTGTTCAAATGCGAGTTTAATAGCCAATAATTCCCGATTACCAATATCGTAATTCAATTCAGTCTCCGAAAATTTTTTTGAAAAAAAGGCACAGGGATGTAATCCATCCCCGTTATCCTGAGACAATACTGCGCCAACCCCCACAGAGGAAGCATCAACCTCAACCAAAAACGGCCTAGTAACATCAGGCTGCATAAGGATGGGAGCAGAGGTGAACCTCTCCTTGAGATACACAAAAGCTTCAATGGCCTCAGAAGACCACTGAACCGCATCAGCACCTTTCCTGGTGAGATCAGTCAGAGGTTTGACAATACTAGAAATTTTTTTTATGAATTTTCTATAGTAATTGGCGAAACCCAAAAACCTCTGTATCGATTTCAAACCAATAGGCCTAGGCCATTCCTGCACAGCCTGAACCTTAACCGGATCCATCTCAAAACCTTTGCTGGAGATAATGTAGCCCAAAAAACTAATTCTCTGTACAGCGAACTCACATTTCTCCAGCTTAGCAAAAAGCGAATTGTCCATTAATAACTGTAATACCTCACGCACGCTCCGCCAATGAGACTCCAGATCTGGCGAATAAATCAAAATGTCATCCAAATACACAACCACATTTTTACCGATCAAAGGTCTAAGGATGTCATTAATCAGATTCTGAAAAAATGCAGGAGCATTAGTAAGACCAAAAGGCATAACCAGATTCTCAAAATGACCCACAGGAGTGTTAAAAGCAGTCTTCCATTCATCACCCTCCTTCATGCGCAACAGATTGTATGCCCCCTTAAGGTCAATTTTAGAGAACCACTTGGCCCCCAATAACTGGTTAAACAGATCAGGAATCAATGGCAGTGGGTAAGGATTGCGTACCGTAATTTTGTTAATCTCACGAAAATCCAGACAAGGACGTAAACCGCCGTCCTTTTTTTTTACAAAAAAAAATCCAACCGCCACAGGAGACTTAGAGGGCCTAATGTGACCGGCGGCCAAACTTGTCTGTATGTATTCCTCCAAAGCCTTCCTCTCAGGAATAGTAAGGTTAAATAAACGACTTTTAGGAAGAGTCGCTCCAGGGACAAATTCAATAGAACAATCATAGTCTCTATGGGGAGGCAAAACCTGCGATTCTTTCTCAGAAAAAACTCTCCAAAAATCCTGAATAGGAACAGGCAATTCTCCCCTATCCAAAGCTGCAATACGCCCGTTACAACACTTGTCATAACATTTATGGCTCCAGGATTTAATTTCACTGGTAGACCAATCCAGTACAGGATTGTGAAATTTTAACCAGGGCAAACCCAATATTACTGGAGAAGGCAAGTTATTCAACACTACCAAATCCAATTTCTCATGGTGAACACCATTAATAGTGAGAGGAAATTCACTGACCTTGAGAGTAATATTCTTCAAAGGGGAACCATCCACAGAAACCACAGCAATGGGGGATGATAAAGGTTCAGGTTTTAAATTGAGTTTTTCCACGAATCCCCCATCAATTACATTCAGTGTAGACCCGCAATCAACAAACACCCGAAATTCCATTAATTTTTCCTGAGCAATCGTGGAAGCAGCTAAAAATATACCCTTGGAATTTAAACAGGCAATACGGGCGTGACTGACCATTTTTTTTTCTTTCTTCATACGAAGCTCACAGCCTTTAATCAAATGACCAGATTTTCCGCAATAGAAACACAAGCCTTCCGAAAAACGACGGTCTTTTTCTTGAGAGCGAGGTGCCACCGATCCAATCTCCATCGGTTCACCACTGTTAGTACACACATTCTCATAACCAGAAACTGACATAGCAGAGGATTTGCTCTCATTAACCCTAGCACGCAGTCTTCTATCCACCCGTATAGCTAATTGCATAGCCTGTTGCAAATCCTCAGGTGTAGGATAAGCAATTAGCAGGTCTTTAACCCTTTCACTGAGCCCAGCAAGAAATAGACTTTTCAGAGCAGAATCGTTCCACCCTGTTTGAGTGGACCAACGACGAAAATGAGTACAATATTTTTCCACATTACCTGATCCTTGTTTTAAACGTCTCAACTCAGTCTCAGCTGATGCCACACGGTCAGGATCATCATATAATAGTCCTAAAGCAGAAAAAAAACTATCCACTGATCTGAAGCATGTATCACTAGGTTGCAAAGAAAAGGCCGACTCCTGAGGCTCTTTGCGCAACAGTGACATTATGAACCTTACACGCTGGGATTCATCCCCAGAGGACTTGGGTCTCAAACGAAAATACAATAAGCAAGCATTTTTAAATGAAAAAAATTCTCGATGTTCACCAAAAAATAAATCCGGCAAACATACCTTAGGCTCCAAGAAATATGCTCTAGGACAGTTACTCACGTGCTGACGGAGCTCGGCCACTTCAAGAGAGAGTCCCTGCAGGTGTTTAGCCAAATCCTGAACCGACACCATGATGGAACAAAAAAAATCTTTCCTTAGAGAATTTGCAGGCTGGACTTACTGTTATGTTCTGCTACCAAAGCTAAGGAAAGAGAGGAGATCTGTCCCTACTATAGGACTCAGCTGAATCCCTACGATGTAACAGGGAACCTGATCCTGCGATCAGACCTGCTAAAGTCCTAATCTAGTCTGTACGGAGACCTATAGATGTGGGGAGGGAATCCCTACAAGTACTAAGGACTGGGAGGAATATGGGACACCTCCTAACAGAAATAGTAGCAGACAGAAGAACAAACAAAATAGATAGAACATAGAGGTCCGTAGACCAAGCAAACTAACAGAGTTAGATACAGAGCACAGGCTAGCTAGAAAGTAGATATACAATGAAGTCCAGCAAAGCCAGAAGGGCGGAGCAGGATTAAATAGGCCAACAAGGTCATGTGACCAGCAAAGGAAAAAAAACCTAACAGCAAGGTTCTAACACCGCCGTCTTGGAGCGGAAGCTACTAGAAGGCCCCGAGTCACCGGCCATACGGGCGAGCACCACACGGTACACTCAGGGACGTGGGCTACTTATACCTGCCTCTAGCAAGGTAGCCGGAAGAGTATCGTTAGTTTGGGAGGCCTACAACTCCGCCTGGCCAGGGGAGATCCCATCTGCTCAAGGACTGACCAGGCCCCAATCGCTAGCCAGTACTCCGGGAGGGTCTATCTTTGTCACCAGTAAAGACCCTGAACTACACCGTACCGTCTCCGAGTGGTTCCTGCTACCTCCATCATCCACGTCGGCTGCCCTGAGGCCATACCCCTCCCGTTGGGGGTTATACTATCACGCTGCACAATCCTACCCCCGGCCTCAGCGGTCTGCCCTGCAGCGGCAGCTCCAAAGCTGCATTCAACGGGTGGCGTAGTCATCCAACATCCACTGCTAATAGACCGCCACTTAGTTTGACTCCCTGGGCACGGACCGGGTCACCGCCACAAGACTACAACCCTCAAAAGATCCGGCTCCGGGTAAGCTCCCGCGTGCGCAACGCAGCGCGACACAGGCCCAGGGGCGCGTCAACTTTTGGCATAGTCGGCAGGATTCCGTGCCCGCAACCACCGGGTACTGCGTGCCTGAAAAACGAGACTTTTAAACTTACCATCGGTGAAGATTCCCGCCATCCGGCGCCATCTTCAGCCTTCTTCCCGCCATCGGTGAAGATTCCCGCCATCCGGCGCCATTTTCAGCCTTCTTCCCGCCTTCCGTGGAGTTTTCCCGCCGTTGGACGCCATCTTGAAGACGCCGCGCGGGAAGAAGAGGGGCGTGGATTCCGAAAGCGCGCGAGAACTGAAGCCCCGCCTCACGTCCGGACGTTGCGTAAGGTCCTGGAAGGAGCCCAGCAGACGCCGACGTCACAGGAGCGCGACGGGAGGTCCTCAACCCTGACGATCCACTGCGGAGCCGCGGCCTACGGAAGAGGATCATCGCAAGGTAGGCCACGGTCCACTAGGGGGGAGAAGGATGTCGGATACGGAGGAGAGCTTCACCGCTTCAACCCCCGCCAGCGCCACCGCTGTTGCGGTCATGCCTTTCACCATGCCCTATATCCCGGGGGCAGCCTGGCTACCCCAGTACTCAGGGAAGTCACATACCCTGCATGACTTTAGAGAAAAGCTGGATAGCCTCTTCCAGGTGTACCCCCTCACAGAGGAGCAAAAAGTGAGCATCCTGGTGGCCCAATTAACCGGGGCAGCCCAAAGGGAGGTAAAGTCCTGGCCACCTGGGGGGAGGACTGTCGCAGGGATACTAACCCGGCTGAGGGACACCTTTGATACCCGCACCTCAGCCGAGATCAAGCTTAGATTCTACGGGTGCAAACAGCGGGCACATGAGAGTATAAGGGACTATGCCCTGAACCTACAAGAGGCCCTGAGAGCCATTAAGTAGACCGACCCTGACGGCGTGGGAGACGAGGACAGGCTGTTGACTGAACAATTTATAGAGGGTTTATATTGCAATGCCCACCGAACCCAGTTGCGGTCAATGGCCTTACAGGACCCTCATCTGGGATTTGCACAGTTCAAGGACAGAGCCATCCGGGTGCTTCGAGAACCGGCACCAGGTGGCGTTGTGACCCCCAGACGCCCCACTGCCACTTACCACCAGGAGGCGGCGCCCTTGTCGGCAGGGCCTGTGGGGCTGATGCGCAGGCTTTGAACAATGACCCGGCTCCAGACCTGCACCATCAGGTCCAAGAGCTAGCTAAAAGCGTTGCTGCGCTAACCCGAACTGTGCAGTCTTTACAGGTTTCCACTCCAGGGAAGATCCAGCTGGCATCCGGACCGGAGGACATCCCGTGGCGTCGACCAAGGAGGACCCCACCGGCCAGAGGAAGACCCAGCGACCGATACAACGAGGACGGACGACCCATCTGCTGCCGCTGCAATCAACCCGGACATATGGCAAGGTACTGTCCTTTAAACTGGCACAACCTGGGGTAGAGGGCCAACCCCCAGGAAAAAGATCACCAGGCCCATCGAACTGGCGCGACAAATATGTGGGAGGACGTCCAGTCTTACCCGTAATACTGGATGGCATTCCTATGAGTGCCCTACTGGACACCGGGTCACAGGTCACCACCATCCCGTACGTGCTCTTCAAGCAGTACTGGAATGACTCGGATATCACCCGCTACCCTGACGACGACTTGAGTATCATCGCCAGCAATGGTCAGCCCGTGCCACAGATTGGATTTAAAGAGGTGACCATTAAAATCGGTAGAGTCGAACTGGCAGCACAGGGACTGATCATTGTAGACATTGACAAACACGAGAGTCACCCAAAGATAACTCTAGGAACTAATGTAATTGAAAATTGTCTTGCAGAGGTGATTTTCCTTTTACAGCAGGTTGCCAAGAACGCCAGCTCCGGCCAGCAGCGAGTGCTCCAGAAAGAGATCCGGGCACTGATGCGACGGCAACAGCTAGAACTCTCCGGTGGTGAGATTGGTAGCGTGCGAATGTGTGACCCTTTCCCTATTGCCATGCCCCCGAAAAGTGAAATGATGATTTGGTGCCGGGCAGCTATTGGTCTGAGAGGTAGAGATTACCAGGCAATGGTAGAACCAGTTTACTCAGACAGTAGGCCCACCATTTTGACAGCACGGGGGGTGGTCAATGTACGCCATGGGAGGGTGCCCGTTCGCATAATAAATATCGGGAAGAGGGAAGTGTACCTGCCCCGGTATGCCACGCTAGCCAAATTGTATACCATCAATCAAGATTCCATACAGTCCGTAGAACCCTTGCCTCCATCTTCCCCGGAGGAAGGTAACGGCTCTCAGAAAACAATGGAGGACTGGTGTCAGCAACTACATTTGGGTACTGACTCCACTCCCTCACACCAGAAACAGGGAGTCTATCGGATGGTTCAAGAGTACGAGAGAGTGTTTAGTAAACACCCGTTAGACTTCGGGCGAGTCAAGGGGGTAGAACACCACATCCCCACGGGAGACCATCCTCCCATAAAAGAGAGGTATCGACCCGTACCCCCTGCACACTACCAACACGCCAAGGGGATGCTTAGAGACATGAAGGAGGCTGGGGTGATCAGGGATAGCTGTAGCCCCTGGGCAGCTCCACTAGTCTTAGTCAAAAAGAAAGACAACACCATGAGGATGTGTGTAGATTACCGGAAAATCAACCGTATCACACACAAGGATGCGTACCCCTTACCAAGGATAGAGGAGTCTTTGGCTGCTTTAAGATCTGCTAACTTCTTCTCTACCTTGGATCTCACTAGTGGGTACTGGCAGGTTCCTGTAGCAGAGGCGGACCGGGAGAAGACCGCATTCACCACCCCGATGGGACTTAGCGAGTTTACCTGCATGCCGTTCGGACTCTGCAACGCACCAGGAACCTTCCAACGATTAATGGAGTGCTGTCTGGGCCACAGAAACTTCGAGACGGTCCTGCTGTACCTGGACGATGTCATCGTATATTCCAAGACGTATGAGGACCACCTGAAACACCTGGCGGAAGTGTTCGAAGCTCTGGCAAGCTACGGCCTAAAGGTGAAACCCTCCAAGTGTCACCTCCTGAAACCAAAGGTGCAGTACCTGGGACACGTGGTGAGCGCTGATGGAGTGGCTCCCGACCCTGATAAGATCACCGCAATTAAGGAATGGCCAAGTCCCTCCAGTGTAAAGGAAGTGCGGCAGTTCCTCGGGTTGGTAGGCTATTACCGCAGATTCATCCCCGGTTTCACCAAAAAGGCAGCTCCTATGCAGGACCTCCTGATAGGCCAGTCCCGGAAGGCCAAGAACCAGAAGCCACCCTTCAAATGGGAGAAGTTAGAAGAAGAGTCCTTCCGCCAGCTGAAGATGGCCCTCACGGGGGATGAAATCCTGGCGTACCCTGATTACAGCCAGCCCTTTATCCTCTACACCGACGCAAGTAACATCGGGCTAGGAGCCGTACTGTCCCAGATCCAGCAGGGGAAAGAACGAGTAATCGCTTACGCTAGCCGAAAACTGCGACCCACCGAAAGAAACCCTGAGAATTACAGCTCATTTAAGCTAGAGTTCCTGGCAGTGGTGTGGGCAGTCACCGAACGCTTTAAGCACTACCTCGCTTCTTCCCGGTTCACCGTGTACACGGATAACAACCCGTTGACACACCTGGACACGGCAAGACTCGGTGCCCTAGAGCAGAGATGGATGGCCCGTCTGTCCAACTACGAGTTCACAATCAAATACCGGGCAGGACGCTCCAATACCAACGCGGACGCCCTGTCCAGGATGCCAAACCTACCGGACGTAGGAGAAGATCCAGAGGGACTGGAAGAAGTCGAACTCCCCGCGTTCCACCGTCATGGGACTATCCAGTATTCCCATCGGGTAAGGAGTAAGCAAGCCGCTACGTTTAACCCCTTGCCTCACTACGACTGGGAGGAAACGCAAGACAGTGACCCTGCCGTCCGGCTGGTAAAAGAGATGCTGACTCGGCCAGAGGCTCGCCTTGACCCAGACGCTCCGGAGGAAGCCAAGCAACTGTGGGCTGAGAAGAGTCGACTGTTCCTTTACAAGGGGAAGTTGTGCCGCAGAATGGTTAACTCCCGGACGCATGAACTAATCTGGCAAGTAGTGGTGCCACGGAGAGACGCAGCCATGGTGATGGAGGCATACCACGACGGGGCTGGACACTTCGGATGGAAGAAGCTGGAGTTCCTGCTGCGTGGGCGGTTCCACTGGGTAGGCATGAGGGGAACCATCGAGAGGTGGTGCAGAGACTGTGGCCCGTGCAACCTAAGAAGGAAGGACCGTGCCAGCCAGAAGACTCCCCTGCAGTCCATCGTCACCCGGCAGCCGTTGGAACTGGTAGCCTTGGATCATGTAAAACTGACCCCAAGCAGAAGTGGCTACGTCTACGCGTTAACCATTGTGGATCATTACTCCCGGTTCTTGGTTGTCGTCCCCGTCAAGGACTTAACGGCTCAAACAGCAGCTAGAGCCTTCCAGCAGCACTTCTGCTGTCCACACGGGTACCCGGACCAAGTGCTGACGGACCAGGGACCTGCCTTTGAAGCGGAGGTCTTCCAGGAATTCTGCAATCTGTATGGCTGCCGGAAGATAAGGACGACACCCTATCATCCGCAAACTAATGGACTTTGTGAGAAAATGAACCAGGTGGTAATGGATCTCCTGAAAACGTTGCCCCTGGAAGAACGCAGTCTGTGGCCTGAGAAGCTGCCCGATCTGGTGGACCTATACAACCACATCCTGGTAGGTTCCACCAACTGTACCCCGGCTTACCTAATGAGGGCGAGACCTGGTAAGTTACCTGTTGACCTGGAAATGGGAGTCCTGACACCCGAGGACACTTCACCAGAAGCAGACTGGGACACAGAGAGGCAGCAGCAGTACCGGAAAGTACAGGAGAGCGTGGAGCGAAGTCTCTGTCAGGCTAGGGAAAGACAAGAGAAAACTTACAACCAGTATGCTCCCGCTGTTCCCCTGGTACCCGGAGAGCAGGTCTTGAAGAGGAAAAGACGGCTCCACAAGTTGGACGACCAGTGGGAGAAGGACCCGTACACCGTACTGCCCTCAAGCCACGAGAACCCGAAAGTCTGTACCATCAGTAAAGACGGAGGGGAGACCATAGCCATTGTATCCCGGGATCACCTGAAGAAGTGTCCTGAACAGCTACGAAACCCTGAAGAGGAACAAGAAGACCATCGACCGGTAGAGGAAAGGGAGGATATGGTTAGTACTGTGCTCGGAGACTTCCCTCGGTCCTGGACTCAAGTCAATGGTGCAGTTGTGGTACCCGTCCTCACGTTCCTCCAACCAGCATCCCAAGTGCCTACGGAGCAACAGGTAGAGCTGGAAGAGCAGCCGGTCCAGGAGGCAGAAGACTCCACACAAGCAGAACAGGAGGATCAACCCTCTGCTTATAGTGAGCCTGCCGTACCCCTAGTGAGCCAAAGAGCCGGTAGACAGCTGCCCAGTTTACCCTTGACAGCTCCTACACCCTGTAGTTCAGGGCTAGACAGTCAGCTCCGTAGGTCCACTAGGGCCACTAGAGGCCAGCTACCCGCACGTTGGAGGATTTGAAGTGTATAAATTGTTTTATTTGTGGTTACCTGTTTTTCTTGTTGCTTGTGTATAATTATGTGTTTCTAGTTATTTATAGGAGTCCTTGGTGGATTTACCGGGAATCCTTTGTGTATAGTTGGAGCGTAACCCAGGACGGACTAAAGACTGTTAAGGACTCGGGGCAGGACAGACCCCTACCTGGTTACGTCTCCCTGTTTTGGTGAAATGGACACCTTGCTTTTCTTCAAAGACTGCACCCGGTTGCGGACACGCCGTAACCATCTTTATGTGTTTTTCTTATTGTATTATTATTGTTTATACCTTGTTATGTTTTTCTAAAAATATGTTTAGTCCCGGAGTACTAAATTTCACTAGGGGGGAATGTGGCACCCCAGGGGTCTGGTTTCCACAGTAACGGCAATGTTATGTCTGAGAGCAGGTGGGAGGTCTCTTGGTCAGGGATCCTATGCATGCCACACCTCCTGCCCAGTCCTGGGAGGGGAAGAACTTCCCCTATATAAACCTAGGGCTGAGGCAGGGTTAGTAAGTAGAGAAGAAGTAGAGACAGAGAAGCAGATATAGGAAAAGAACATCAGGAGCTCTGTGGGAGCAGTACTACAAGGAGTCAGGGGCTGGCAGCTGCAGAGCTCGCCCTGACTGAAAAGTTATCACCGGACCCGGAGTCCGAGGCTGTGGGGACTAACTCCTATCCAGCAGCAGAAACCGACCGGCAGGGGATTGCAGGTCCTCTGGCCCAGAAACCCGAAGGCACGGTCACACGCGTGGGACCAGCACCGCCGTCTTGGAGCGGAAGCTACTAGAAGGCCCCGAGTCACCGGCCATACGGGTGAGCACCACACGGTACACTCAGGGACGTGGGCTACTTATACCCGCCTCTAGCAAGGTAGCCGGAAGAGTATCGTTAGTTTGGGAGGCCTACAACTCCGCCTGGCCAGGGGAGATCCCATCTGCTCAAGGACTGACCAGGCCCCAATCGCTAGCCAGTACTCCGGGAGGGTCTATCTTTGTCACCAGTAAAGACCCTGAACTACACCGTACCGTCTCCGAGTGGTTCCTGCTACCTCCATCATCCACGTCGGCTGCCCTGAGGCCATACCCCTCCCGTTGGGGGTTATACTATCACGCTGCACAATCCTACCCCCGGCCTCAGCGGTCTGCCCTGCAGCTCCAAAGCTGCATTCAACGGGTGGCGTAGTCATCCAACATCCACTGCTAATAGACCGCCACTTAGTTTGACTCCCTGGGCACGGACCGGGTCACCGCCACAAGACTACAACCCTCAAAAGATCCGGCTCCGGGTAAGCTCCCGCGTGCACAACGCAGCGCGACACAGGCCCAGGGGCGCGTCACATACATATAGGGATATGTAGTTTTTATGTGCTGCTTCTGTGGTTTGTCTTTATTTGTTATGTATTGTGGTCACCTATTTAGTCATACCACCATTTGTAATAAGAATCTTTTAAATAAAATTTTGGTAGTATTTTTGAATAAACTGTATCCCATTTCCTCTCTTTTTATGCTCGGTAGTTACATATGTTCTTTGAGGGGGTTTTACCTATATAGAGAATCATTGTTTGTTTCATAACACCGTAATAGGCCTCAAACCTTGTTACCTTCAGAGGAAATTATTCTGAGATCCTACCCTCCAACAATACAAACTTACACAACAGTACTCTAAGCACACTGCTATATAGACGTTACTTTAAATTTGAGGTTTTGAGTACAATTTAAAAAAAAAATTGTGTGATCTCATCTGCCAACGACAAGATGAATTCTTCATCTGCTGGAGAAGAATCGGAAGGTCCCCATACACATTAGATGGTCAACTAATCCTGCGAGTTCAGTGGCTGTTTCTTAATGTACAAATGTACATAGAGGCCTTTAGCCTCAACTATAAGATGGTTTGAAGGCATTAAGTCTAGGATGAATCCATGAAACAACCTGCAATGAGCACTAAGATGTAAATTAGGACAAAAAAAATAACCATGTAAGGTGGTGTACATCATAATAATGACATACATCAAAGTCATTGCATGTAAATCTGGAACAGTGTTTAATGTATTCCAAAGTTTCTTGAATGTCATTCTCCTTCAGCAGATTTGCAGATGATTTTAATATATTTAAAATTGGCAAACTTGAATCAAATTTCCACCAAATATATTCTTTTTATTTAGACCGGAGCTTTGTGTAACTATACATGATGAAAGTTTGATTTTAGCAAAAGGCCAAATCTGCATTTTTTACATTTATTTGACTCATTGAAATTCTGTTCCATTAAAAAGATGCCTTAAAAGTTGAAATACTTTTATATTTGACATGCAAAATTATTGAATTGTTGAAAGAAGAAAATGCTTTTCAAGTTAAAAAACGAGGAAGAAAAATAGCCTAATAAACATTTCAAAACCCAGATGAAGGTCTATATTTTCTGCTCAAAAAATATATGTAGTTAAAAATGACATTTCTCAAACACATCATTTCACAATGTTATTATGATACCACAAGCAAAACACAGTGACACCTAAAAAGTCTTAGTCTACTAGAATGATGTAAAACAAAGACCATACATATAGAAATTAATCCTAGAATCTAATTAAATGTAATTAAAATGAAAAGGCAGGAATTCAGTAACTAGCAGACTTTTCAGAAAAATGCATTTATAGTATACAGTATATCTTTACTGCAAAATAGAATGCATCCATAATAATAGAAAAAAAGCTACATGGCAGCCATGATTACATTGTAAAGGAACACTGCCTGACAGTGACACATTTACAACTACAAGTTATAAAATTGGTCTCCTAGTCAGGTTAGGAATGCCATTCTGCTGTGCTAAATTAACATATAGTGCTATACTGTGACACTAACTGGAACAATGCCTAATGCTATCGAATAAATAAATGCATTAACATGTCTCTCACCACATGCTGAATGACAAGGAGAGAAATGGTAAAAATCTTATCACTCATGGTGTGTCTCTCATGGTCACCAAGATGGTTCTCCTTCCTTCCTCTCTTACTCCCTCTCTTTAGTCTCATCTCTTTTTGCAAAGAGAGACTTTGGTTGAATTTATTCCTGCAGTGTATTAGGTTGTCCAATGTCCATACCTCTTCAATTTCTATTAACTGAAAGCTTGTTTTACTGACAGCTTCTCCTCCCCTATACACATTCACGCTCAGATCATATGACAATACTTGTGTCTTTAATGGGGAAAGGGGAGTAAATTATTGCCATACAACTCTGGTAGCAGGTTATTTCCCCTAATTACAAAAGGATCAGAGGCTTGCAATTAAACATGCCTGATCCTTCTTTCCCACAGGAATGGGTTTGGCCAACCTTAATGTATGAGGGACTTTAAATATAAACAAGTATCATTGACTTTATATTACTGTGTCCAACAGATCATTACCTTCTTTATTCTCATTAAACTCCTCCTGATTGGATGAAAGACAAGTAGGAAATATTTATAAAAAAAAAAAAAAAAAAAAAGAATTTGGGATACAATGGAATTCTGTACACTGAATTTGTCCCCACTCAAAGCGGACCTATTACTCAAAAAATTGAGTTAAATACCTTGTAAAAATCCATCAGAAGACTTAATTATGTTGCTTTTTTCCATTTTGCGTTGCGCCACTCCTTTGCAGAGATATTCAGATTTGTTGCTTTTGAGGCGCAGTATGAGAAATCTCTGCGCTCGTAGTGAGTTTCTTTGCAATCTGCTCTTGGGGGGTGTACACTTTCACCCATCACAGACACTGCCAACCACTGATCAGTAGCTGGTCTAGCAGTCTGAGTCTCAGACATTGCCGAGTTGTGATTGGCAACATCTTGAAAGGAGGGGTGAAAAATATACACTCCCACAATAGTGTGAGAAGAAGCCCAATTAGACTGCAAGCAAGAGATTTCACAAGTTGCACACCGAAAGAATCAAATGTGAATATCTCTGCAATGCAGTGATGCAGCGCTGAAAAAAGAAACAGAATCAAGGGAGCTCAGAGATTTTCACAAGTTATATAACTCATTTTTTTGGAAAAATTGGCAGTTCCTATTTATAACAATATTTCTTTGTGAAGGAAAAAAAATTAACAATTCTCTACTAGAGGGGTCAGCATGTATCCCATGGGAACTAAGGATAAGACATTATCATCTGCTGTTATGGAAGAATCAGGAGACCTCTAAAACATTATATTATTGGTTGATCTCATTGGGTTCCCAAAGTCAATAGCAAAGTCTTTTACAGTTTTGCAGAATGTGCTAACAATAGAAAGAACTAAGATGAGCATGACGCTCTAATGATATTGTATTGGAAAACTATCAGACTGGAATAACTAAAAGTTATGAGATAATTAAATAGAGAATAATGCAAAATATTGATTGAATAAATAAGTCTGGAATGAAATTCATTACCTGCATTCGATTCATTGTAATTCTAATAAATATTGTAGTCAAAATAAATATTTAGTTTATAGGTAATAACCAAAGTGCCATATTTATTTATTTGCCATTGACAAAAATGGTGAAATCCTAATATGAACTCAAAAGACTGAAGCTCTAAAATGAGAAACGCTAATTTTCCATTGACTGCCTCAGTAATAATAATTACACATGGTCCCAAAGGTCAGGACTGTCAGCGAACAATAGTTTCTATAATTTATACGGTACATAGTCCTACCTTAACTCATGTTTAATCTGCCAGATTTGGGAGACCTAATCATATTGAGACTCCTATTGCAGCCCAGCTTCTCATAGCCATTACCCTGAAAATTGTTAAATATATTGCTTATAAGCATTCAAAAATCTATTAAGCAATTGTGTATAAGTGTCTGGATTGCATAGTTTTAATTAAAATCCATTCACGGAAAGAGTAATTCATAGAAATTGATAATTAAACAATGACAGATGGAGCTTAATAGCAAAATGCCAACGTCTCATATATATAAATGATGTAATGCCTCACAACATGCCATCCAACGGATTTTCTAAGGATGGATGGAAAAAAGCCTTCAAATTATCATATTCAATGACAGCTGTAGTGCCCTGCAAGGGTAGTTTTCATTGCATGTAATTTAAAATGCTAAGAAATTAATAAAATGCATTAATATTAAGGAGCTATAGTAAAGTGCAGTACACAGTATATTTAGAAGAGGGCTATTAAATACAAACACCTGTGTTCTGCCACAGAAGAGAGACAGTCACGTCCTCCAAAAAATCCAGTTCAACACCATTGACTCAAAAAAAATCCATTAATATTTCCTTATAGTTGAATAAGAGGTTACATTTAGAAATCTAACTAATGATTTAGGATTCAGTGGGCACAATACATTAAGTGAGATGTGTTCTTTGCAGCAAATAGAAACCACCCCTGACTGCAGAGGTGCCGTTCATGGGCAAATATGTAGTTGTCGATCTGAGTCCTTTTGAGGTTGAGTACCTGGAGAAGGGCACTTTTATTTCTGGCAGACAAAAGGATACAATAAAGGCCCATTTAGATGAACAGATCATAGGGGAACATGCCCATTTATTGGCTTGTCTAAACAGGTCGTAATCACACAATAACTGTCCAGAATGCTCTTTCGTCTAGTACAATAATTTTTAAGCAAGCTTAAAAATTATCAGTAATGGCAGCACATTGCCCCATGTATGCAGATGACCTGCTGCTGGTAATACCGTGTTCTGTGTGCACAGAGGGATCGTATTAGCAACTGTTCAGTACTCATAGAATGTTTGTTGCCTGTTTAAACAGGTCACAAAACAACGGATGAATGGTTTGCATGTAGCTGAATGGCATATGGTCAGTAATGTCTAAATGTGCCCTAACTTAAGAGTATTTACATCAGAAATAAGAATAAAAAGACAAGGACAGTAGCACAAAATCTATTAGTGATCTTTTATAATAATGCTAAATTGGAGAGGCAATTAATAGTTTGCCATTAATATTCCCACAATTGTATTTAACCGTAACACAAAATAATTGGTATGTTTCATAAAACTGGCCTTAGTAGCCCTCACAGGATAAATCAATTGCTGGATTTAGTATGTCAACATGTGCTGAGAAACACAGGAATAGAGGCACCACGTGAAAAAAACTGCAATCTATCCTTTAAACATTTATACAAGTATATTCATTATATTAATATTTTACATGAATGATGCACACAGTGATCATGGTAATAATGTACAGTATCACTATACAGAAATAATGAAGTGGTGATATAACAGTTATGTCACGATACATGCTTAACCTCTTCTCACCCGAGCCTGTTTTCACCATCATGACCAGGCCAAATTTTACAATTCTGACCACTGTCATTTTATGAAGTGAGAACTCTGGAACGCTTCAACGGATTCTGAGTCTGTTTTTTCGTGACATATTGTACTTCATGTTAGTGGTAAAATTTCTTTGATATGACTTGCATTTACTTGTGAAAAAATTTGAAATTTGGCGAAAATTTCGCAATTTTCAAACTTTGAATTTTCATGCCCTTAAATCAGAGAGATAAAATAGTTAATAAATAACACTTCCCACATGTCTACTCTACATCAGTATAATTTTGGAACCAAAATGTTTTTTTTTTCTAAGAAGTTATAAGGGTTAAAAGTTGACCAGCGATTTCTCATTTTTCCAACAAAATTTAAAAAAACATTTTATTAGGGACCACATCACATTTGAAATGACTTTGATGAGCCTTTATGACAGAAAATTCCCAAAAGTGACACCATTCAAAAACTGTACCCTTCAAGGTGCTTAAAACCACATTCAAGAAGTTTATTAACCCTTAAGGTGCTTCACAGTTACTGAAGCAACAGGGAAGGAAAAAATGAACATAAAAATTTACCTTAGACCCAATTTTTTTTTATTTTCGCAAGGGTAACAGAAAAAAATGGACCCCAAAATTTGTTGTGCAATTTCTCCTGAGCACGCTGATACCCCATATGTGATGCAAAACCACTGTTTGGGCGCACGGCATGGCTTGGAAGGTAAGGAGCACCATTTGACTTTTGGAATTCAAAATTGGCAGGAATCGATAGCGGACGACATGTTGTGTTTGGGGAGCCCCTGAGGTGCCTAAACAGTGTAAACCCCCAACAAGTGACCACATTTTGGAAACTAGACCCTTCAAGGAACTTATCTAGATGTGTGGTGAGCACCTTGAACCCCTAGGGGCTTCACAGAATTGTATAATGTTATGGTGTGAAAATGAAAAAACAAATTTTTACCACAAAACTGCTATTTTAGCCTCAATTTTTTTATTTTCACAAGGGCAGCAAGAAAAATGGACCCCAAAATTTGTTGTGCAATTTTTCCTGAGCTGAGCACGCTGATACCCCATATGTGGTGCAAAACTACTGTTTGGGCGCACGGCATAGCTCGGAAGGTAAAGAGCGCCATTTGACTTTTTCAATGCAAAATTGTCTGCAATCGATAGCGGACTCCATGTTGTGTTTGGGGAGCCCCTGAGGAGCCTAAACAGTGGAAACCCCCAACAAGTGACCCCATTTTGGAAATTAGATCCCTCAAGGAACTTATCTAGATGTGTGGTGAGCACCTTGAACCCCCAGGGGCTTCGCAAAATTTTATAATGTTGAGGTGTGAAAATTAAATATAACGTTTTTTTCATGAAAAAGTTGATATAGCCTCAAATTTCTCATTTTCACAAGGGTAAATGAATTAAATGGATGCCACAGTCGATTGTGCAATTTCGCCTGAGTACGCTGATACCCCATATGTTGTTGGAAACTGCATTTTAGCCACAGTGCAAATCTCAGAAGGGAAGGAGCGCCATATTGGAGAGCAGATTTTGCTGGAATGGTTACTGGGTGACATATCACATTGTCAGTGCAATAAAATGTTGCTCAGTGAGTATTTTCACATCCTCAGATTCTAATGGATGAACGGGGCTAACATTTTCAAAAACAAGATTTTCAATTACCTTGTCTTGATAGTCAAGAAAAGTATCTGAATTTCCTGCTTTTTTTGTATACCACAAAAGAATTGTATGTGGCCACCTGAAACAAATAACTAACTTTTTATACCAGGTATAGGACTTTCTTGATACCTGGTATGGCTGTAGAACCTGGTCTGCAAGGTCCACACCCCCCATGTGTTTGTTGTAGTCAGTGGCTGACACAGGTTTTTGTTTTAGAGTAATGGATCCTAGTTCTACAGTGGCCCTTGTGGCATCTGTGTGGATCGAGCTGAGGATAAAAATATTCTTCTTATCCATATACTTGAGGGCCAACAGCTCTCCATTGTGTTCAACCCCTGACTGCCTCTTTTGGAACTTTTGGTTGACCAATGGTTGCGGAAACCCTTGACGTTTTTTACGAATGGTCCCGCAAGCTCCTATGTTGTGTTCAGCCAGACTTTTAAATAAGGGTGTGCTGGTGTAATAATTGTCCACATACAGATTGTAACCTTTTTGTAAAAATGGACTTATCAGCTCCCAAACAATTTTTCCAGATATCCCCAGATAAGTAGGGCATCCTGGTGGATTTAGTTTAGTTCTCATATATGGGAAAACCGGATGTGTATCCGGTTGAACTTTCACACATTTTATAGACCTTTATTCCAAACCTTGCCCTCTTAGATGGGATGAATTACTTGAGGTGCAGTCTTCCTTTGAATTTTACAAGGGACTCATCTATAGAAATGTTTTGCGTTGGGGTGTAGAGCCTTAAGAATTTTTCTGTCAAATTTTCAATGATAGGTCTGATTTTATATAATCTGTCATGTTCTGGGGCATTTCTGGGCAGGCATTCACTATTGTTGTTAAAATACCAAAACCTCATGAGCATATCATAACGGGTCCTAGGAAGAACGACTGAAAACATAGGTGTGGCTTGAATAGGGTGGTTGGACCAGTAGGATCAAATGCTTGGTTTTTTAACAAGCCCCATAAGAAATGTCAGTCCTAAAAAAAAATTTATTTCCGGGAAATTAGTTGGTGTCCATAAATTTTCCCTAGCATAATAGGATCGTGGATTCTGGCTAATGAATTGGGACGCGTATAAATTTGTTTGCACGACAATATGCTCTAGCAAGCTGTCTGTCAAAAACAAATGAAAAAAATTAATTGGTCCAAAATCTTTCACCTCCACATTTATACCAGGAAAGGCGTTGAAATCAGTGCTTAATGGAGCAGCCGAATCCAAAGCCTCCCATCTGGGAAATGCTATATCAAGTGGCAAAGCCCCTTGTACACTGGCGTGTGACAATTCACTATCACTAGGGACAGCGCTTGTACTGGGCAGTGTTCCCTGATCTGGAGACGTTTCTCCAGTAGCGCTATTTGACCCCCTTGTACTTGTGTTTGAGGATGGACTAGAATCACTGCTCATTTCTGAGCTATCACTGTCGCCACTACTAAAGCAATCAAAATCCACATCTCCATCTGACATTGCACTTTTGTCACTGTCAGAACATATCAGGGCATATGCCTTCTCTGCAGTATAAGTCTGACGGGCCATTTTATTTGTTTTTATATTTTTACGAGACTGACTGACTGATGAGAATGACGAGACTGACTGACGACACTAACTGACGAGACTGACGACTAACCCTAACACTAAGCTAACCCTAACCCTAGGCTAACCCTAACCCTGAGCTAACCCTAACTTTAGCCTAGCTCTAATTAGCCTGACTAACTTTCTTTATATGTTTTTTTTTCTTCACAATGGCAAGATCACTGACTGACACAGCTCCTGTCAGCAGCGCTTGTCACACTGTTTCTCCTCTGATCTCTCCCACATACAGTGCCTACAAGTAGTATTCAACCCCCTGCAGATTTAGCTGGTTTGATGAGATGCAAATAAGTTAGAGCCTTCAAACTGCAAACGAGAGTAGGTTTTATGAACAGAAGCATAAATCTTACAAACCAAAAAGTTATGTTGCTCAGTTGAATTTTATTAAATTTTAAACCTAAAAGTGTGGGTCAATTATTATACAACCCCTATGTTTAATATTTTGTGGAATAACCCTTGTTTGCAATTACAGCTAATAATCGTCTTTTATAAGACCTGATCAGGCCGGCACAGGTCTGTGGAGTTATCTTGGCCCACTCCTCCATGCAGATCTTCTCCAAGTTATCTAGGTTCTTTGGGTGTCTCATGTGGACTTTATTCTTGAGCTCCTTCCACAAGTTTTCAATTGGGTTAAGGTCAGGAGACTGACTAGGCCACTCCAACACCTTGACTTTTTCCCTCTTGAACCAGGCCTTGGTTTTCTTGGCTGTGTGCTTTGGGTCGTTGTCTTGTTGGAAGATGAAATTACGACCCATCTTAAGATCCTTGATGGAGGAGCGGAGGTTCTTGGCCAAAATCTCCAGGTAGGCCGTGCTATCCATCTTCCCATGGATGCGGACCAGATGGCCAGGCCCCTTGGCAGAGAAACAGCCCCACAGCATGATGCTGCCACCACCATGCTTGACTGTAGGGATGGTATTCTTGGGGTCGTATGCAGTGCCATCCAGTCTCCAAACGTCACGTGTGTGGTTGGCACCAAAGATCTCGATCTTGGTCTCATCAGACCATAGAACCTTGAACCAGTCTGTCTCAGAGTCCTCCAAGTGATCATGAGCAAACTGTAGACGAGCCTTGACATGACGCTTTGAAAGTAAAGGTACCTTACGGGCTCTTCTGGAACGGAGACCATTGCGGTGGAGTACGTTACTTATGGTATTGACTGAAACCAATGTCCCCACTGCCATGAGATCTTCCCGGAGCTCCTTCCTTGTTGTCCTTGGGTTAGCCTTGACTCTTCGGACAAGCCTGGCCTCGGCACGGGAGGACACTTTCAAAGGCTGTCCTGGCCGTGGAAGGCTAACAGTAGTTCCATAAGCCTTCCACTTATGGATGATGCTCCCAACAGTGGAGACAGGTAGGCCCAACTCCTTGGAAAGGGTTTTGTACCCCTTGCCAGCCTTGTGACCCTCCACGATCTTGTCTCTGATGGCCTTGGAATGCTCCTTTGTCTTTCCCATGTTGACCATGTCTGAGTGCTGTTCACAAGTTTGGGGAGGGTCTTAAATAGTCAGAAAAGGCTGGCAAAAGAGATCTTTAATCCACACATGTGAAGCTCATTATTCTTGGTGCCTGAACTACTTCTTAATACTTTTGGGGGACCAAACAGAATTCTTGTGGTTTGAGGGGTTGAATAATAAATGACACTCTGAATTAACTTTTAACGTTTAAAAAAAAAAAAAAAAAAAAAAATTTGCTGCAGTGCATTTCCCACTTCCAGGCTGATCTACAGTACAAATGTCACAATGCCAAGTTAATTCCGCATGTGTCAACCAGCTAAATCTGCAGGGGGTTGAATACTACTTGTAGGCACTGTATGAGATCTGAAGAGAAACACTGTATTTATCAGGCAGATCGCCCGAGAAAGTTTGTTGCTACAACAAACTTCCCCAGTGATCACTCTGATTGGCTGGCATGACGCTGACATCATCGAGACCAGAACCAATCAGGTCTCGATGAGGTCAGGGGTCACAGCCAGCATTCTGCACTGGGATCCCCGCTTTGTACAGGTATGTGGGGGTTCTGATAACCGCAGAACTGGCTGTCACTTCTATCTTTTAAATGCCGCAATCACGATGATCGCAGCATCTAGAAGATAGGAACGGGTTAACATGTTTCATGCCAGAGCTGTTGCCCTGCACCGGATCCGCAGCGCTTGCAGGACCCTGGGGGTCCTGTGCACTGCGGGACCGCCGACCATTTATAAACGTCTGCGCTGCATAGACCCCAGGCAGCGCAGACGTTTATGTAGAGTGGGCGGTCAGGATCCGGTTAATAAACCATGAAAAGGCACAGGAAAGAGTTCTTCTATGCAATTCAGTCACAGTTATGGGAACAATGTCCATAATTAAGTCAAAAAGGGATAATAAATATAGAAATGTTATAGCTATTAGCACAGATGGACCACAGTGATGTCACAGAACTGGGATCACAGTACAATAGATGGATAGTAAAAGTAAAACTATTAGAAGCAGATTATAATGAGCGCAATCTGGGCTTCTACGCAAAGCTCGAGGCTCCAGGGGAAGGTGTCCATGACCAGATTGCCAATATTATAGCCAGGGGCAGACACAGACTGTAGTGGGCCCCTGTGCAAGAATTTTTTTTGGCCCCCCCCCCTGCCCTTCATAGGGGGCATGAAGGCCCCCCCCCCGTGCATCTCTCATCCCCCCGTGCATCTCTGATTCCCCCCACTCCTAGTTAATTAATTGTATTTAAAAAAAATAAAACTTGTTATACTTACCCCCAGGGCCGGTTCCAGGTTTTTGTGGGCCCTGGGCGACAAAGTTTTAGTGGGCCCCTTTAACACATACCATGATTCATGATGCACAGATACCGAAGAGAAATATATATATATATAGTACAAGGCCAAGGATTTCACTTACTACATTACATGAGCGATATCTATTGTAAATTCTACAATAGCTCAGAAACCGGCGAATCCTCACAGCGCACAGTGCAGACCGGACAGTATAGTCCTCTATACAGTATTATGGGCCCCATATAATGCTCCATACAGGATACTGACCCCCTTATAATGCTCCATACAGGATACTGGTCCCCATATAATGCTCCATACAGGATACTGGTCCCCATATAACGCTCCATACAGGATATTGGTCCCCATATAACACTGCATACAGAATACTGGCCCCCATAAAATGCTCCATACAGAATACTGACCCCCATATAACGCTCCATACAGAATACTGACCCCCATATAACGCTCCATACAGAATACTGGCCCTCATATAACGCTCCATACAGAATACTGGCCCCCATATAACGCTCCATACAGAATATTGGCCCCCATGTAACGCTCCATGCAGGCTGTTCCCCCCTTATAATGCCCCATGCAGGATGACACCCCCCTTTTAATGCCCTATGCAGGATGTCACCTCTACCCCCCATAAAATGCCCCATGCAGGATGTCACCTTTCCCCCCCATATAATGCCCCTTGCAGGATGTCACTTCCCCCCTTTTCAATGCCCCATGCAGTATGTCAGACCACCCCCTCCCTTATAATGCCCCATGCAGGTCACCCCCCCTCCTTATAATGCCCCATGCAGTATGTCACACACCCACCCTCCTTATAATGCCCCATGCAGGATGTCAATTTCCCCCTCTCCCTCTTATAATGCCCCATGCAGGATGTCACACCCCCTCCCTTATAATGCCCCATGCAGGATGTCACTTCCCCCCTCCCTTATAATGCCCCATGCAGGATGTCACTTCCCCCCTTCCCCTCTTATAATGCCCCATGCAGGATGTCACACACACCCCCACCATATAATGCCCCATGCCCCCATACATGAAAAAAATAAAAAAATCCAATACTCACCTCACTTCTTACCTGCTGCTGGCGCTGCTCCGGAATACAGCGTCTTCCCGCTCTGCACTGTGTCAGGTGTGTCCTGCGGGGGGGCCCCATGAGGAGACGCACAAGAGGGGGGCCCCAACGGGGCTCCGAGGGGGCCCCGACCGGCCGGGCCCCATGCTGGAGTCATGGCAGTCATGCCCTGATGGCGGCCCTGTTGGAGGCTGGAGGGGCCCCCTCTCCCTCGCGGGCCCCCGTTCAATGAACCGGCTGCACGGGCGGTAGGTCCGCCCCTGATTATAGCATTGTTTTTCGCCACCATTGGTGGTGTACATTGCCATACAGGCATTCTTGTAGCTCTGCTGCCAGCAACAAAGAATCTCAGCGAAGCTGTAAGAAGTCATTCTTGGCTTCCTGGCTGTAGCTTTTTCTATGATTTAGTTGGCATGATGACATCATCATGCCATTTGCATCATTTAACACATACGCACCAGACAGAATAGGAATTTACCGCTGAGGGAAGCGGAACTGAGAGGGATTGTCTGGAAAGGTAAGTGATTCATTTTTTATATTATTTTTTTCATAAAATTGAATGAATTAGAGGTGGAGGGTGTGGTGGGAAAGAGCACATGAAATTATAATGAATTGGGGGGCGGGAGAGATGACATGTAATAATGAATTGGGGGGCATGCAATTGTAATGAATTTGGGGAGTAGGAGGAGCACAGTTGTGGGGGTTGAGGACACAAAAAAAGTGACTGGTAATGTATTAAGGGAAAGAGTACAGTGGATAATTAATTTATACTTTTATTTGATTTGGAAAAAGTGGCTAATTATTGTTAATAGAGTGCACTGTGCTGGATTATCAATTTATATTTTGAATGGAGGGTTGCACAAAGGCTAGTTATATATTAATGGTGTGGTGCATATTTTCAGGGGCACGGTCATCTGTGAAGCAAACTTGGCAGTGACCAGGCTCTAAAGAGAATCTGTCAGTAAGATTTCACTCTCCAAACTATTTATATGTGCATGTAGCTCTTTCAAAGACAAGTGAAGTAATACCTTTACATGGTCAGTCAGTTCCTCCAGTGCTGAGAAATCAGCACGTGAATTAATATGCAAATGAGGCTGAAGAGCTATTTGTAGATATGAAGCCTCTGTCACTCCAGCTCTATTTAAAGAATTCACTGATAAAGGACCTTTTGACTCCCAATTGTATATCCACCAAAACGATAACAAAATCACTGACACATATTAAAATGTAACTTTTAATTTATTTTAATTAAAATATTGTCACCTTTTCCACCGTGCTTGTTTGCAGTCTATCCACTGCGCCTTAGTAGATGAATATAAAGGTCATATTGTGGATACTGATAAAGATAAAACAGACAACTGAGTGCCTTTTAATAATGAAACAGCCCAATAATCAATAATATAGGGGGTGCCCCCTAGATAAACACACCTAACTGTAACTGTATCAAAGATTTTAGAAGATTTTATAGAGCCCCTTGCAGGAATAAAGTGCAATCCGCATTTAGGAGTTAAGCTATTGCACCTTGCCCTATCATATAAATTGGATTGTTTGATATCCACAAAGTATCTAAAATACCGGGACTAAGTATCTTCCCTTCAATGATCTCCTCACTATCTGGATACACTGATGCTATACTGTTTCAATCCTGCATGGCTTAATCGGACATCAATCAATGGTACATTTAAATGTGCGTCTTGTAAGGCCTGTGATTTTGTGGAGAAGAGGACAACCAACATTTACCAGTGATGCAACAGGAAAAGTCTATCAAAATAGAGAATTTAGAAACTGTCAATACTGTCGCATTGTATATCTAGCTAATGTACTTGTCCGAAAACCTATGTAGGGAAGATGAGTCGACAATTTAGAAAAAAGATCCTGGAGCATATAGGGGATATTCGAGGAAAGAGGATACCCCTATTTCCAGACATGTATGGGAAATGCATGGGGGAGATACCAAGGTTATGAGATTTCAGGGTATCAAGAAGGTAAGGACATCTCCCAGAGGGGGTGACCATGATAATAGGATTTTAATGAAAAGAAGCACAGTGGATCTTTAGATTAAAAACTGTGACTCCATTAGGTTTAAATTAGTGCATTTCATTTGTTCCTTTTATCTAGAATTTGTGATTTCTATCAGGTTTACATTTAATCAGGTTATCTAGTTTATATCTATTACAGATGGATGTGAATATGGTTTATATTGGGCATCAAGGTGGCTCAGTGGTTAGCACTGCAGCCTTGCATTGCTGGGGTCCTGGGTTCAAATTCCACCTAGTTTGTGTGGGTTTCCTCCGGGTTCTCCGGTTTCCTCCCATACTCAAAAAGACATACTGATATGGGATCTAGATTGTGAGCCCCAATGGGGACAGTGATTATAATGCCTGTAAAGCTCTGTGGAAATAATGCCACTATGTAAGTGTGTAAAATAAAATATTAGGGAGTATACAATGAGGATTTGGCAACTATGCAAAAAAAAAGAGTTATCACCATCCTAGTGATGTTTTCATAATAAGAGTAGGGAGCATTAATACTATAGGGATCAAATTATTGGATCTGTATTTCTTATTTTGGCCCCTTCCCCAGTTGAAATCATTTTGGATTATTAGTGAAATCAATGGTGGAGTTCAGTCTGCATACTAAAAACTGAGAAACTGACAATGTATTTGATAATTAGGATTGGGTTAATAGCTAGTGATCTTTCCCCTTATATATTATATACTTCTCCCTGATGTATTGGGGATAACCTTTATTAATCTGATTATCCATAAATATGCTGCACAATATAAATCTAAGTAGTCATTGTTGCCGGACTACAAACAGTTAACATCCTCCGGAATCTATCTGTCGTCTTGCTGGTATCCTGAAAACGGCCGCATCTCCGCTGATGTAATGATGTTCGCGCTTGACGTGGCCGCTCTGGATTGGCTCGGAGGTAGCGAACCTGTGAGTGGCTGGTGTGCGTGCGCGTGCGTCATAGGTGGGAGGCGGAGTATTCTTTATAAATGTCGGGCATCTGTGCGCCACGCGCAGCTCATCATGCCCGGGAGTACAAGCTCCTGTGCATATGTATAAGCACAAACTATAATATAAGCCTCCTGATGTGCCCAGTGAATTGATTAAATGGGTGAAACGCGTCGAGGCTGCCCAATATAGGTTTTTATGGACTATGGCATCACGATCTATTATATATGTTAGTGATGACTCGCTAGCCTCTAATGATCAATAGGGGCAGTGTATGTATGTGTGGGGGATGCTTAGTAAAGGAAGAAATAAGAATGCATCTGACCTTTCATTGAGCTCAAGTAACTCATCCTCCTAATATAATAGGAGCTGTTATTCAGCAGTATCTATATTGTATCTCATTAGATGGAATAGACACGAGGGAAATACTGGAGAATGTATGGGGGTGGCAAAGTATTGCATCAGTGTCCAGATAGTGAGGAGATCATTGAAGGGAAGATACTTAGTCCCAATTTTTAGATACTTTGTGGATATCAAACAATCCAATTTATATGATAGGGCAAGGTGCAATAGCTTAACTCCTAAATGCGGATTGCATTTTATTCCTGCAGGGGGCTCTATAAAATCTTCTAAAATCTTTGATACAGTTAGGTGTGTTTATCTACTGGGCACCCCCTATATTACTGATTGTTGGGCTGTTTCATTTTTAAAAAGGACTGAGTTGTCTGTTTTATCTTTATCAGTATCCACAATATGACCTTTTATATTCATCTACTAAGGCGTAGTGGATAGACTGCAAACAAGCACGGTGGAGAAGGTGACAATATTTTAATTAAGAAAAATTAAAAATTACATTTTAATATTTTTCTAGTTCACCAAAGTCAGCTCTATTCCCTGCCCAACACCGCTTCCTAGTGCTTGAATGACCGCCTCTATTCTTTGTGACTTCAAGCAAAGGACCTGTCAGTCAAGCAGGAAGAGGCAGGGAATAGAGCTGTGCGCCTCAATCTCCTTACACCTACAATGTGCACCAGAGTGCCTATGTATTCATTGTGTGAATTATCACATAACATGTGTTTAGGGAGGTTATGTGACATGTCATATGATAAATCGGGTGCTGGGTAAGCTCACACACTGTAAACTGCCTGGGTCTTTGGCTACTCTTAATCGACCCCTGAATACTAATATAACGAAGAGCAAGGTATAAAGTGTTGTCACGTCATTGGAAAGGGTTATTGTATATTGCGATGGCACGTTATGAGAGTAATGTGCACAGCGATGTCACTGAGTAAACATAATAAACATAGTTATAAGTTCTGGCTAAGGATAATACAGCATCATGATACAAGAATAATTCACATAGTAATGACACTGTACAGGATTGAATAATATTTCATTTCATACTTTAGTGATACTGTAAAAATACACCAAAAAGGGCAACAGTGTTTACCTGCCCAGATCCAAGAACTAATGCACTCAGGATGCAGGAAGCTCATATAACAAAGATGGCGGCAACACAGGTGCAAAATACTGATGAGACAATCACTCACAACTTACCCAGTTCATGGAGGGGGTGATTGCTTAGCATTAAAATTGCACACAAAGATGGCTTGTATAGGGCGCTGTTCACACATGGGTAGTGCACAGCATCTGGCTTACAGCCTATTAGTGCGCCCATACTATTGGCTTAAGCAGGCTGCCCAGTACGATCTAAGTGCACCCCATGAGGACAGATACCCTAGTTTGCAATGCCAACACTGATGGGCCTGGCTGCACCCTGGAATATAAAAGTGCAAAAATACATATATATAACATATGAGATATTGGTTGATATTTTGGACAAAATACGCAAGCTCGCAACCCACGTCAAGGGTCCTCACACATGCGAGTCCTAACACTAACCTAGAAGCGAAGCCACAATAAGAATAAAAATTCCCCCAAATGTCACTGTACGGGAGTAAATCATATTTGATTTCATACTGTAGTGATACTGTAGTGACATCAGAGAGTAGTGGTAATAAAATAGGAATAAAGGTAAAAGACACAGTGATTTCATAGTACAGAAAATAAATACTGATATCTCCTTGTTTGGCCAAGTTCCTACTTTAAAGAGAACCTGTCCTGTTTGCCGATTGTCAGTGGCTTGGATCTCCGAGACATAACTTTTCACTACTGAACTTGCATTATTTTTATGAAAATAATGAACAGACAAACAGTACAAAGTGTTTAGGTGTTCACCAGACAATGACTGTCACTCACACCTCTCTGTACGGCTGTGTGTAGAGTATCTTGGACACACATTTATCATGATCAACTGTAAGTAACTGCAGAAAAGATGACAATGACATTAGTGCCTCAGGGTGTTTGCTGAGGCATTGTGTTGTTGGCTGCCTCCTCCTGTGGACATGACCAACGCTTAAGCAAACAGCTATAATGGACTATAACTGTAACCCTGCCTTGCCGCCTGGATTTCAGTTTCTTCCCTGTCTTTTGTATACACTCAATGAATGTAACTTGGCCTCCAGGTGGGACCGGCTGCCTGGTCCTGGGTCTCTTGTACCTGTAAAGTGCATTTCAGTTGTAAGGACTAACTTAGGGAGCACCTCTCCTGGCACTAACGGAAATCAATGCATTTGTGAAAGTACAATAGGAGCGAACAGCATAAAAGTGCCCAGGGTAAAATGAGGAGAAAATTGGAATCATGTGAATAGGGTTCTTCTGAGCCAGAATCTCTTGCTTCGGGAAATATAAGGTAAGTTGACTGCTATTTACTGGTAACCTGTTCATATACTCTTAAATTGTATTGCTTTATATAACGCAGGTTTGGAGCTAAATTCCTAACATACTGTTTTTTCTAAATTTAATTTCCAAAGTGCTGATCACGAGCGCAGCAGCTCCAGGAAAAGTTAATAATGTCTTCTTACATATCCCATCTGTATAAGAACAGTCTATGTCGCTAGATCCTTAAAGGGAACCTGTCACCAGAAAAAAACACTATAAACCTGCAGATATTAATAACGTTATTAACCTGACCTGTGCCAGCACTTAGCTGAATGCTACGGGAAGAAAATGAACTTTATTCCCCTCCCCGGCAGCATTCGGGTTTCAGTCACGGGGGTGGTGTCGGCGCAGGTTCAGTCTGCGGCTGTAAACGCGCCCCTGGCACTGTCTGACAGCCGGCCGCAATACAGAGCCAGTGTCAGTCAGTGCCGGGACTGTATACTCAGAGCGGTGACTGAACCCGCGCCAGCGCCGCCCCCATAACTGAAGCTGGAAATCTGCCGGGGGAAATAAAGTTAATTTTCTCCTGCAGCGTTTGGCTAAATACCGGCACGGGGCGGGTTAACAACGCTATTAGCCTGCAGATTAATCCCCACATCTGCAGGTTAATAGCGTTTTTTCTGTTGACAGGTTCCCACTAACTTTTTTATTCAGTAAATGAGTGTGTATGTGCATGTAATGTAGTGATTGTATTAATATACTCGCCGACCACTGCGCTCTCCGGTGTGCAGCACCATTCTTCTCAGTGACGTGACCGCTCTGCAGACTGTCTGGGTCACTCTGCACTCTGTGTGAGCCGGAAGTGACTGTTACAATGTAAACCTATGGAGCGTCAGAAGGAGGCTCCATAAACTTATATTGTAAAAGAGACTTCCGGCTCACACAGAGTGCAGAGTGACCCTGTTAGTCTCAATCTCCGTGACGTCAATGAGAAGCGAAGCAGAACAGCGCTGGACACTGGAGAGAGTGGCAGTAGGTGAGTATATTAATACACTCACACACGTTTAATGAATAAAAATCTTAGTGGGAGTGATTCTCTAAGGATATAATTCACATGTAAGACCCTAAGAGTGGTGGCACTTAAATACCAATACTTTTTGTTAAGGAAAATAAAAAAACCTGAGAACATTTATGAATCTGTTTCACTGAAGAAGTTACGATAAAGCATATTTATCAACTGACACTGAAATCTGCTTGGAACTGTATATGCACACCCAAGATGACGGCTCGGTAGTGTAATGTGCAATACTAGGAGCTTATTTATATAAAATATATAATTATTTTATATTTTTAGCATGTGACACAGAAAAAAGTCGTCAATATAAGATTGCCGGGGTAGTCTCTCAGCTGTTTCAAGGGGCTGTAGCACTTGTGCTAGCACTGCTGCTTTCCCAATGTTTTGCATTGCTTTATGCATCTGCAAGCAGTCTACGCGGCTGCGGCTGAGCTGGCTACTGCAGCATTGTCCCATCCACCTCAGTGGGACAGTGTTACATAAACAACATGCACAGAACAATTCTTGGCTTATTTTACATCCACATCTTATTAATTGAAAATTATACTTTTATATGAAAGTTGCATGTATATGATACTGTTTTCACCTTTGTGTTACTCTAGTTTTGAAACACATAAAATACTGTTAAGACTGCAGCTGCTCAATGATATAAAGCAGCACAGTGGTTCAGTGGTTAAAAGACTGTACCCTTGCAGCACTGGAGTCCTGGGTTCAAATCTCACTAAGGACAACATCTACAAGAAGTTTATATGTCCTCCTCACATTTGCATGGATTTCCTTTGGGTACTCTGGTCTCACACTCCAAAGACATACTGATAGGGAATTTAGATTATGAGCCCCATTAGGGACAGCGATGACGATGTCTGTAAAAAAAAAAATACATGGGTAGATATACCACTGGTGCAACCTGTGCAGGCGCACAGGGTTCCAAGAGGTAAGGGAGCACAATACCACCTCCAAAGCAGGTAGAATTGGGCATTATGATGAACTATTGGACAAAAAAAAGAGCCCATTTAATGTTCTTGCACAGGGACCCTCTTCTGTCTATGTCCACCCCTATATAAAGCTGTATGTATATCAAGCCTAGTAAGTATTTAACTTTTTTTTAAGAAATTGTTTGCCAGGAACATACTTCCTGACAACTAATCCACTGGACTGTCTTTTATGAAGCAACTAAATTAGCAATATGCTAAAAGTAGATTACCTGCAGTTAAAGGGAATCTGTCAGGATCACTATGCCGCCCAAACTGCCACCAGTATCACACAGATCCCTATCACTATGTTTTATTGAAGTGAACTCTGTAGCCATAAGTGACAAAAAACACTTCTGCTTTTCCGCTGGTTCATGAAATGCTAATTAGCTAGTACTAGTCCAGTGTCTATTCTCTCCGGTCTAGTCCCAGCCTCGGGTGCTGTAATCACGCACAATCTGCATGATTGACATTTTCTTCACTGAGCTCAGACATACCTTCATTTTTTAAGTTCTTGCACAGGCACCTAATAGCCTATACTGAGGCTATGACTGGGCATAGTGAAGAAGATGTTAAATGCACCAAGTGGACGTGATTACAGCACCCGAAGCCAAGACTAGTCTTAGCGAGAATAGTCATAGCCAATTAGCATGTCATGAGCTGCGAAACAAAAGTGTTGTTGGCGTTTGTAGCTCCAGAGTTGTGTCACACCATCACAACAATTGATTAAAAGGAGAGTTCGGGCTGTGTATGATACTGGTGGCAGTTTGGGTGCCTTAGTTTGTTGGCACCCGGTCTCCTCGGGCTCGTATGATATTGTTATGTCACACGAGCCCTGCAACTAATCAGCGGTTGCTTACACTCTCACTTACTTCAGATGAAATTGACACCTGGAAGAAGTGAGAGGTGCTGCTGCTCTCCAACTTTCTCCTTTTGTCAGTTACGTCTAAAAGAAGTGAGAGAGAAGCGGATGGTGATTGGCTGTAGGACTTGTGTAACATAATAATGTAATGCGAACCCTGGAAGACCAGGTGCCAATATCGCTGAAATGGCGCCCCCACTGGAGGGGATTTCTAATTATTATTTTACATGGGGCAAATATAGTGATTGAAAAGGTGTTGTCTGAGTGTAAGAGTGTGACAGGGACCGTCATGTGCCTTCCTTCCTGAAAGACATATATATATATACGTTTATAAAATGTGTGTTGTGAAATGTGATTTTACTGTATTTCTGTGGAGTAATTTAGTATTGGAAAATGCATAGAATCTTCTAAGCACTAATGTATGCAGTTCCTGTATTATAATATAACCAATGTACAATATTAGTAATGTGTAGTGTACAGGGAAAGTATAGCATTAGATTTAGAACATAAAATGTAGTACAAAGCTTAGAGGTTAGATTAAGGAATGGAAATATGCAGTGGTGGGCATATTAGTTGTAGGAAGTAGTGTACAGAAACAGATTCAGTCAATATGGTTTGGACCTGCCCAGCATGGGAGGGGAAAGGTCAGACAACAAGGGAGAGAATTTCTTGATTAGGTCAGATAGAGATAGTATTCAGTAATAGAGACAAGAAAACCAAATTCACGGGCAGTGGGCTGGAGGCACGAGAAGTATTGATTGTTCTGTTGCTATGGGATCCTGTGGAACTCCCTGCGGACATTCCTGGAACATCCGGAGCCTAAGACTTGGAAAGGCATGAGGAGTATGGGGGCAGATATTGTCAATACTGCGAAGCTGGACAGAAAATCCCTGGGGCTGAAGGATCAAGTAAGTGGAGGGATAGTTCAGGATGAAATGACAGAGAACATTAAATTGTACTGTGCTATGGACTTAAGTGAAAAAGAAGGTTGTGCCCAATACTGCATGTGGTCATCTATGGAACTTGGACTATTAAGTAAAGTTGAACTGGTCCCCTGATTTATGTGCGGCTGTTTCTCGATCTGGAAGAATGGAGACCTGTGGCCAAAACATGAGTGTTCTGCATGGTGGTACACACGGCACATGTAGACTGGGACAAGTTTTATTTGTAAGGAGCCAGGGTGATGAGAAACAGCCCCTCGACAATGACTACCGTACCTTACATGAGTAGTGGACAATCCCTTTAAGAAATTCATATCAGGATGTGGTGAACATTTTGAACCCACAGGTGCTTCACAGAATTTTATACTGTTGGGTTGTCTAAATGAAAAATTGTATTTTTGCCAGTAAAATGATGTTTTAGCCCCAAATTTTTCATTTTCAGAGGGAATACATAATAGGAGGAAATGGACCCCAAAATTTGTAAAGCAATTTTTCCTGAATGTGGCAATACCCAATATGTGGTCAAAAACTTCTCTTTGTGCACACGGGTGGGCTCTGAATTGCTATTTGGTTTTTGGAGCACAAATTTGAAAGTAAGACCACATGCACATGTGTCACCCCAGGCCTGGATGCCACAAACTTGTAAGGCTGTGTCTGAGAGCAGGAGGGAGGTTCTCTGGTCATGGACCATTTGCATGCCGCACCTCCTGTCCCAGGCCAGTAGGGGGAGCAGGCTGCCCCTATAAAAACTGGTACTGAGGGCAGGGTTAGGGAGACCAGGCCCCGCTTCTGAAGCATCCAGAAGGGTTCCCAGAAGCTGAGGGACAGGTCAGCAGCAGCGGAGGAGTCCAGGAGGCAAAGTAGGAGCAGAAAGCCAGGGACAGAGGCGACGAGAGCCGTTCCTGGCAGAGAGAGACTACATACCGGACACTGGGGTCCGAGGCTGTCAGGGTTACAAGCCCTGCAGCAGAAAACCAACCCGCAAGGGATTTCAGGTCCCTTGGCCAAAAAGCCTGGAGGTTCTGCCACCCAGAGGGACCGGTACAGCACGGAGAAGCTACAGGTACCTAAGGCCCGAGTCGCAAGCCATACAGGCGTAGTACACGGCAAGCTCAGGGACGTGGGCTATAGTACCACTAAAGGGGGAGATAGTCAGCAAGGGCAGAGAGAGAACGGTAGGCCTACCTACTCACCCTGACCAGCGGAGCTCGCCTGAATGCCCTCAGACACCCAGGTCCATTCCTACCCTGTACTCCTGGTGGGTCTATGATAAGATCAGTAAAAGACCCTGGACTGCATTATTGGACTCTGTGTGGTTACTGCTGCGCCTGCACCATCACCCCCAGCATCCTATCACACGGCCCTGAGACTACACTCCTCCCGTGGGGAGTTGTACTATTCCCTGCTGCATCCCCAACACCAGCCTCAGCGGTCTGCCTTGCAGCTGCGGTCCTCCCTGACCGCAATCCATGGGTTTCGTAGTCGGACATTACCTAAAACACATCATTGGCTACCACTGGTCTGACCACCCTGAGCCACGGGACCGGGTCGCCACTACTACTCCCAGCATTGCCCTGAAGTCCGGTCCTGAGTGCCCCACGGCCCAGGGGGTGAGTCACACACATTCAGTATTTGGTCAGTATTTTACCTCAGTATTTGTAAGCCAAAGCTAGGAGTGGGTGATAAATACAGAAGTGGTGACTAGTGATGAGCGAGCATACTCGCAAGTACTCGGTACTCGCCCGAGCATCTCGGTACTCAAGATGCTTGGAGCTCGCCGAGTACTTCAGAGATGCTCGAGTCCCCTCCCTGCATGTTTTGCGCCAATCAACATGCACTGATTGTCTGCCACACACTGTAATGCTGCAGCCATGTTGGTTGTGGCATTACAGTGATTGGCTGGCCGCACAGCATCATCAGGTCTATATCAGACTTGGCGCCGCCGTGCTCGTCACAGTCGACTCCGCAATCAGGCAGTGTAGGGAGAGGTGCTGCTGAGCTAGGGAGAGATTTGGTTGTTTATTAGTTAGTGTAGGTATTCTACAAGGTTCTCTACATATCCAACTCAACTAACAGTCCTTCTGAGGACTAATCCAGCTGCAGAGATATCAGTGCTAGGCAGGCAGGTAGGGTATATAGCAGACTGCAGTGCATATAGCAAGAGGGTCAATTCCAGTTCTGTCTGCTGGAGCTTTCACAGATATTTCTAGAAATAGCCCCAGGTATCAGGGGCCAGGAATATTTTTTTTTATCTTAAAATCCTGATTATTTGCTTAAAAAGCAATCCAGAGAACACTGTTTTTCTGCACCATTTGCTTGTTGGCACTGCAGAATACAGCCAGGTCCTTTCCATATTACAGAGCTAAAAATCCAGCCATTTAAAACTGTGGTTTGTCCTACACATGGATCACATATAATTGCGCTGAAAATTCTGCCATTTCTGGCCTCCATTGAAATTTTGTTGCAGTGTGTCAGCGAACTTATTGACACGAGGTTGCTGTTAAAAATAGTTACCTACAGACCAGCTATTTAAAACTGTCATTTGTCCGTCACACGGATCACATATAAGTTCGCTCTAAATTCAGTCATTTGTAGTGAGCGAGGAAGATATTGTCCTCCATTTAAAATGGGCAAGGCACGTGGCAAGGGACGGGGAACTGGACGTGATGGTGATGGTGCATGCAGAGGCCAAGGCCGTGGGTAAGCTGAAATTGTGCCACAACAAACACCCACATCTTCTCGCTCGACCTTCCTGTCCCAAGTAATAGGGGACCGCAGAACACCACTATTGAACACAGAGCAGTGTGAAAATGTTATTGGTTGCATAGCAGATAATGCTACCAGTCACTTAGCCACCACCACCACCACCCTTTCTTCCACATGGTCAAGTCTCAGTAGCCGTGAGTCTGGACCGAATATTCCTCACCCTGATCCTCCGTCTTCCCACCATACCGAGTGCCCGGAGACAACTGATCCCACACTTGGACACTCTGAAGAGCTGTTCACTTTTCCATTTATAGATGAGGGCCTCTCGCCTGGCTCACTTGAAGCGCGGCAAGAGTAGATCGCATGCAACGATGCCCAAATATTTGAGCAGTCACGGTCATACGAAGGCAACAGTGGGAAAGTGTCACAAGAGGTAGACGATGATGAGACACCATTGCCAGAAAGTTAGGAGGAGGACCAGGGTGCGGAAGTGGAAGACGAGGTGGTGGATGATATAGTAACTGACCTAACCTGGCAGGAGGACATGCAGAGCGAGGACAGCAGCACACAGGGGGAGGGAGGCAGAGCACCCCAACAGGCAGGAAGAAGCAGTGTGGTGGCTGCAGACAGAAGACGGGCAACCGTTCCCCGTAACACCAACATGACGGAAGTTGCCAGTACAACTGTTAGGTCTTCCCGAGTCTGGTTGTTTTTTAAAGACTCTGCAGATAACCCCAAAAAGGCCATTTGCACCACCTGCCAGGCCAGCTTCAGCAGGGGTAGCAAAACTACCAGCCTGACCACCACCGGCATTATCAGGCACGTGGCAGCAAAGCACCCGACTTTGTGGGCCGAACCCCAGGGTCCAGGAGCAGTGTCTGCGGGTGACACCACTGCTTCTTCCGCTGTTGTGCGTGCAAGCCAATCCTCTCTCCATAGTGCATGTGAAGATGCCTCCTGCCCTGCACCTGTCGTTGCACACTCTCAACTAGCATCATCAGCAAGCACGTCCTTGTACCAGTGCAGTGTTCAGTTGTCCATACCCCAGTCCTTGGAACGCAAACGCAAATACGCAGCCAATGCCCCACAGGCCATACTACTAAATTTCGCGATTGCTTGCGCTCTCAATGTTGCCTTTTAGGCTCGTGGAGACGGAAGCTCTCCGCAACCTGATGGCGGCGGCCATCCCTCGGTACTCGGTCCCCAGCCACCACTATTTCTCTGGGTGTGCCATCCCCGCATTACACAAGCACGTGTCCCACAACATTAGCCATGCCCTCAACAATGCAGCTACAGGGAAAGTCCACCTAACCACGGACACATGGACAAGTGCTTGTGGGCAAGGATGTCTCGCTGACGACACACTGGGTTAACATAGTGGAAGCCGGGACCCAGTCGGATATTGGGAAGGAAAACATCCTCCCGACACTGAGGATTGTGGGCCCTGGTCAATCAGGGTTGCCCCCACGGTCTAAAGCTCCTGCACCTCAGCCTCCATCTCTGAAATTATCACATCAGTCACAAGCTGGAAGCACTGCCTCAGCCAAGTGGCAACAGGCTGTGCTGAAGCTAATATGCTTAGGTGACAAACCGCACAATGCTGAAGAGTTGTGGACAGTTCTGAAAGAAAAGGCAGATCTGTGTCTGACACCGCTGAACCTACAGCCAGGCATGGTCGTGTGTGACAATGGCCGGAACCTGGTGGCAGCTCTGAGGCGAGGCGAGCTCACACATGTACCATGCCTGGCCCATGTGCTCATGGTTCAGCGGTTTCTCAAAACTTACCTGGAGCTGCCGGATCAACTTGTCAAAGTATGTGTGCCCATTTTAGAAAGTCAGCTACAGCTTCCTCCGCCCTTGCCATGCTTCAGCAGCGTTTGCAGCTTCCAGCTCACCGACTGGTGTGTGATGTCCCCACTCATTGGAACTCTACACTGCAGATGTTGGGAAGGATTTGTGAGCAGAAGAGGGCAGTTGTTGACTTCCAGTATCAACATGGCCGTCGGTATTCAGTTAAGACTCCACACATAAGACCTCAGGAGTGGACATGGATGTCAGACATATGTACCATCCTCCAAAACTTTGAGGACTCCACCAAAATGGAGAGCGGCGATACTTAGCATCACCATCCCGCTTCTCTGTCTTCTGAAACCCTCTCTGCTCAAATCAAAGAGGATGCATTGCAGGCGGAGCATGATGAGATGGAGCAAGGAACCATACAGGGTGATTACACACAGCCCAGCCTCATCTCATCCCAACGTGGATTGGATGACAATGAGGAAGAGGAGGAGGAGTAAGAAGAGCTAGTTTCATGCGCTATAGACGGTACTACCTGCACAACTGTCATACCGTCTGTTCAGAGTGGATGGCCTGAGGACTGGGGGAAGGAGGAGGAGAGCATGGTAAGTCGTCCTCTTGGTGACGACACGGAAGTCTTGCCTGTTAGCAGTCTGGCACGCATGGCTGACTTTGTTACTCTGCCTTTTCCGTGACCCTCGCGTTCTCAAAATTTTGGGTGACAGTCATTACTGGTTGGTGACACTTCTAGACCCACGCTACCAGGAGAACTTTCTATCTCTTATTCCTGAGGCGGACAGGTCTACAAAAATGGGGCAGTACCAGAAGGCCCTTGTTGCGGAATTATTAAAAAAATTCCCATCTGAAAACGCTGGCGGCAGAGGTCACAGTTCATTGGATAACCAAGGAGTACAGGCTAGAGAGACACAACTCCAATCCAGCAGAGGCAGGGGAACACTGTCAAAGTTCTGGGAGAATTTTTTCAGCCTCTTCCATCGCACAGGTCCTGAGGCGTGGTGTACTCTCACAAGGAGTGCAAAGTTTGGGAAGATGCTGAGGGAGTACCTTGCCGACCATACCAACATCCTCCATGATTCCTCTGTGACTTATAATTATTAGGTATCCAATCTGGACATGTGGAATGAATTGTCTCTCTCTGCGCTCTCTGTCTTTTTTTGGGAGGTGTATTCCCATGCACCTTTTCATACCCACAAATGGGTATACGCTTCCTGGTTTTGGCTATTTGCTCTTGTCCTCCTCCTTCTCCTCATCCTCCACCACCATATCACCAGGGTGACCGTGGTCCGTGATGCAACACCCACATAATTTTTTTAAAGGGTGTTTATGATGCAAGTAAAAAAAAATTTTTATACAGCATGTTCATGTATACCCCCAGGGGTAAATGTTTGTCAGCCCACTTAGTGTATGGGCATTACAAGTATAGGAGACCCGCTCCTTTCTAATGGGAACATTTTTTTATGAGGCCCTCCTCCACATCTTTTCCAAGGTGCATTGGAGTGTCTCCCAATTTTTGGCAGCCCTTGCATTCACTGCATAGGCCAACACTATGGGAGACCCACTTCCTAATAATGGGAACATTTTTTCATGAGGCCCTCTACGTCTCTTCCAACGGGCATTGAAGTGCCTCCCAATTTTTGGCAGCCCTTGCATTCACTGCATAGGCAAACAGTATAGGAGACCCACTTCCTAATAATGGGAACATTGTTTTCAGGAGACCCTCCTCTAAGTCTCTTCAAAGGGGTATTGGAGTGCGTCCAAATTTTCAAAGGGGTATTGGGGTGCGTCCAAATTTTGGGCAGCCCTGCCACTCACTGCATATGCAATAACAGTATAGGAGACCCACTCTTTAGTAATGGGAACAACAAAGCATAGCCGGCTGATGGCTCTCTAAGAATAGTGAGGGCCAACTGCTGGCCCTTTAAGAACAGTAAAGGCTGCCTGATGGCCCTATAAAAATAGGCTTTGTGACTTTCAGAGTCCCTCCTTCATAAATGAAACAGGATGTGTATTATCATGTCTCACACACCACATGGCCAGATAAGGTTGTAAAATGTTAAAATGACATTTCCCGGTGAATGCATTTGTCATGGTTGAAAGCAATGCAAAAGTGCAAAAGCACATCAAAAACGCTATGTGTGAACATAGCCGAAGGTGTGGAAGAGTATTTTTGTTTTTGGCTATTTATTTTGCCTTATATACAAGTCATTACCCTGGAAAGCATGATCCTTAACATATTTCCCAGGAAAATCCATTTTGGTTTCGTTTTTGTATTTTTATTGTGAGTCCGTAAAAGTGGCGTAATACCTCTGACAACGTTGTTGACAGCAGTGACCTGGGAGTCAGAAATGCTTCCAGAGGTCTTCCCCATGCTGTTCCCATGTCATTTGAGCACTATTCCCATCGATTTGGGCAATTTTTAGGCCCTCTGCAGACCGCCGGGGAGCCACCTGAAAAATGCTCGAGTTTCCCATAGACTTACATTGGGCTCGTTGCTCGGGTCGAGCACCCGAGTATTCCAATGTGCTCAACCCAAGCAACGAGCACCAGAGCGTTTTAGTGCTCGCCCATCACTATTGGTGAGTGTTTCTATTATACTTTTCCTCTAACTATTCCCCTTCCCTCAGATACTGAGGAAAAAAACTGAATGTGTGAACGTGGCCTAATAGAATGCCCCTTACATTGCCCCAAAAGTGACAGAACAGAGAAAAACCTCAGTGATCTCAATTTAAATACTAAAGTCCTCACTAAATTAATTTAGGAGTATAATGAGAATTTTTATCCCACAGATATTTCACAGATTTCTTTAGCTTGGGCTGTCTGAAAATGAAAAATGACAATTGTTACAATAATAAATAGCACAAAATGTTTCATTGGCTAGTTAATTCATTGATTTTTTATTTATTTTACTCACTTATATAGCACCATTAATTCCACAAGCGCCTTACAGACATCATAACTGTCTCCATCGAGGCTCACAATTTAAATTCCCTAAATTAGCAATATACTAAAAGTAGATTACCTGCAGTTAAAGGATCACTATGTCCCCCAAACTGGCACCAGTATCATACTGATCCCTATCACTGAGTTTTATTGAAGTGTCTGGAAGACAGTGACTAAAAACAGTTCTGCTTTTCCGTTTGTTCATGAAATGCTAATTAGCTAGTACTAGTCCAGTGTCTATTCTCTCCGGACTAGTCCCAGCCTCGGGTGCTGTAATCCCGCACAATCTGCATGATTGACAGTTTCTTCACTCTGCTCAGACATACGAGGTATGAGATGATAAAGATTTCCCCTGACCCACTTCTATTTATCACAGGACACTGAAACTTCACGTGTAATGATATAAGTCTCTGTAGGTTATGTGCCAATTTGC
Organism: Phyllobates terribilis; assembly: GCF_046119375.1. NCBI lineage: Eukaryota > Metazoa > Chordata > Amphibia > Anura > Dendrobatidae > Phyllobates > Phyllobates terribilis. Next base: position 371,208,166 of record NW_027362762.1, on the reverse strand, counting down.
AACTCAGAACTGTTAACAGTCTTGATTTTACAGGTGCTGAAGTGGTGTGAGGTTTGATAATGGACCCAGTGGAATACAGAGCAGTCATCAAGTTACTTGAAAGGCCGCACACCAAAGGAGACGTTCGATGAGATGAAAGAGGTTTATGGTGATGATTCCCCATCATATGATGTAGTCAAGAACTGGCATCGTCAATTGAGATGTGGTCAGACTTCGTTGCAAACAGCTCCAATTCCAGGGCGACCCCACTCTGCTATTGATGAACACACCATCCAGCAAGTGGAGGTCGCCATTATGGAAAATCACCGCGTAACCATTCGCCACCTAGCCCAAAATGTCAAGATTAGTGTGGGGTCCGTGGAAAAAATCATCCAAGACCATGTTCACATGCATAAGGTTTCCGCTCGCTGGGTTCCCCGGCTGCTCACACCTTTCCAGAAGCAGGAACGAGTCGAATGCTCTCAGGCTCTATTGATGATGTGCCATGGAAACCAGGAGGACTTTTTCAACAGACTGATCACACAGGATGAAAGCTGGGTCCATCACTATGATCCTGAGACTAAAGTCCAGTCGATGCAATGGAAGCATCATGACTCACTGCCTCCAAAGAATGCACATGCCCAACCCTCGGCAGGCAAGGTCATGCTCACAGTATTTTGGGAACAGCACGGAGTAGTATTGATGGATTTCCTAGCAAAGGGCACCATGATCACTGGGGCATGCTATGCTTCACTGCTGCGGAAATTATGGGAGGCCATCAAAACCAAGAGACGTGGCATGCTCACCAAAGGTGTCCGCCTTCTGCAAGACAATGCACCAGTTCACAACTCACATGTTGCCCAAATGGAAGCATGCTCCTGTGGCTTTGAAATTCTACCAAATCCCCTTATTCACCCGACCTCGCAGCATCAAACTTCTACCACTTTCCAAAAATGAAGTTATTTTTGAAGGGCAAGTATTTTCCAGATGATGAGACTCTGATTTCTGAAGTCACAACGTGGCTTTTGGAGCAACATATCGACTTCTACAAGCGAGGTGTTTACAGTTGCTTAAAGAGATGGAAGAAGTGTGTGTCCCTAGATGGCAACTATGTGGAGAAGGACTAATAACTGTTTCATTGCTCTCAGTCCACAGGAAGTGGGTCAGGGGAAATCTTTAATGAACGCCCCTTGTACCTTCATTTTTGGAGTTCTTGCACAGGCACCTTATATCCTGTAATGAAGCTATGACTGGGCACAGTGAATAAGATGTTAAATGCACCAAGTGGATGTCTAAGTCTCTTTCTGCACTTCTTGCTGTAGATGTAATAAAACATCTTTTTTATCTGCTGCAGCTCAGTTAGTTCTTGAATATTGAGCTCCTCCTTTAACTGCAGATAATCTACTTTTAGCATATTGCTAATTTAGCTGCTTCATACCAGACAGTCGGGTGGAGTAGTTGTCAGGCAGTATGTTCCTGGCAAACAATTTCTTAAAAAAATGAATATGCAAATTGCCTCTTCAGAGAAAAAGAGGACTTGAACTCTATAGCGCCACCTATTGGAAGCAGCAATCCTACAAGTCACAATCAACCCTTTAACGAGTCGTGCAATATGACTTAGGATAGAAGCCAAATCAGAATCTGAATTTGCAGACACGGTGTTTCGGGCTGTTGGCCCTCGTCAGTGCAAAGTATGAGAACTGATTTGGCTAGATGAGGTCGGGACTGAGGTCTTGGGGGTAACATTTCTCCTCGTGGAGAGTGACATACCGGCTCTGGCATGTCAAGGTAAGGAGGCTTATTCGCCGTGCAATGCTCCTATGGGAAATGTAATATGCAAATTGCCTCTTCAGAGAGAAAGAGGACTTGAACTCTATTTAAATTATTACTAGGCTTGATATACATATAGCTTTATCTAGGGGCGGACACAGACAGAAGAGGGTCCCTGTGCAAGAACATTAAATGGGCCCTTTGCAGTCCTATGTCCAGTAGTACTTGCAATGTCTTTGGAGTGTGGGAGAAAACTGGAGAACCCAGAGGAAACCCACGCAAACACAGGGAGAACTCCTTGCAGATGTTGTCCTTGGTGGGATTTGAACCCAGGACCCCAGCGCTGCAAGGCTGCAGTGCTAACCACTGAGCCACCATGCTGCCCTTCATAAATTGTACTCCGTCATTTGTTCTGCTAATTCTCCCAAGTATGGCAATACCCTAGATACGGTCATACACTGCTGTTTGGGCACACAGCAGGGCTCAGAAGAGAATGGGCATAGAGATCACTGAAGTAGTTTGTTTGTACCACTTACAGAGCTCCTTGAGTGACAAAACAACAGAAATTTCTAAAAAGTGACCTCGGTTCGCAAATTACGCTCAGGGAATTCATCTACATGTGTTGTGACTATTTTGAACCCACTGTTGTTTTCCAGAAATTAGTGCACAATGGATGTTGCAGAGTGAAAATGGCAAATATGCCATTTTACTGCCCAATATGTAGTGTCCAGCTTGGACTTCTGGAGACATGCCCGCCATGAATTGTTAAACAGTTTGTCCATGATATGATATAATAACTGATGATCTCACCCGATTAGCGACTCAAACTAAGCAATATATGGGCAGAATACAGGAGCCCTATAAATTGCTTGGTGGCCACTGCCGAGCTCTGCAGTACATTCACTTCAATGGGAGATAAAGCATAGGACACATCTGCAGCCAGTAAGCAATGTATAGGTCTGCTATGTTCAACTTCCACCCATACATTGCTTAGATCCGGCTGCTGCAGGAGTGATTTTCAGCTGATCAGAGGGTATGCCGGTGTTGGACCCCCACTGATCTCATATTGATGACCCAGAGATACCCCTTAAATGGGTTCCCCCCTCTGCAGCAATGCCAAGTATGCTGATGAAAACTGTGTGTTTTTGCACGCCGCAGGGTTCTGAAGGGTGGTCATTTATTTGGCTTTGGGAGAGTGGATTTTATAGATTGGTTTTTGGTACCCATGCCACTTTTCTTGTGCCTCATTTTTGCATTGACAGACAACAGATCTAAGTAGAGGTTTTTTTTTTGCAGAATGAATTGAAGTGTTTATTGCTGCCATTTAGGGGGAAAATAACATTTTTTAATTGCTTTTCATTCTAATTTTTCAGAGACAGAATAAACACATAAACAGCAATTCAGGAATATGTGGTAAAAGTCGTAAGACTCCAATTTTTTCATATATAGTTTTTTAATAATTTGCTATTTTTGCGCACTAAAAACACTGATTTCCAAAAATGGAATAGCTTTTGCATTGCCATATTCTGAGAGGTGTAACTTTTTTTATTTTTCCGGCCAAAAGAGTGCCTTGTGTAGGGGGTTTCTGTTTTTTGGGATGTGTTAGTTTTTTTTTGTGTTGCCGAGTGAACAAAACCACAATTCATGAATTGTTTTTCATTTGGGTCAGTAGGATCGCAGTGGTACCACATTAATATAGATTTTTTTTTAAAGTTTCGCTACTTTTGCAGACTAAACACTTTCACAAACTAATTTGTTTTGTTTGCATATTCTGATAGCTATAACTTTTATAATTTTTGGCTGACAGACTGACAGAGCCATATGAGGATTTGTTTTTTGCAGGACGAGATGAAATTTTTTAATGAAAAGTTTTATTTTTATATACATGGCTTTTTGATAACTTTTTATGTGATTTTTGTGTCTAATTCTGATGAATAAGCTTTATTTTTCGTGTGCTTTTAATTTTTTTTACAGTGTTCACCGCGTGGGTTTAATAATATTAGTTTTAAAGATTGAGTCCCGAGCGAGGTGATACTAATTATATGTATATTTTTTGTTTAGCTTTATTGTTACAGAAAAACAATGTTTTAGTCACAAAACATTTTTTTTCGTTATTTTTTTGTACTTTTGTATTTTTTTAAATATATTTTTAAGCATTTTTAACCTTTTTACTTAGTCCATGTACGAGACTTCAACTTTCACTTGTTTTTTGCTGGTCTAACACTCTGCAATACTTCTGTATTGCAGGATATTAGACCTGTCAAATTTACACTGACAGGAAGAGTGTTAGGTCCTCTTTATTAACAGAGCCTAACAGGCCACCATAGCTGGTTGACCCAAAGCCATTACTTGGTCTGGGTCATCATGGCAAACATCGCCACAGTGAGAGAACAATCGCGGACTGTAAATAGTGATAAAGAGGGAGCCATCTTCCTCAATTATGGCAAAAATGGAAGCTGGCACGTTTAGGCTGGCTGTGCTGCGGGAATGAAGAGCGTTGGGATTCCAAAACGGTTTTTATTAATACCAGTGCAGCAGGATGTCAGCTATCATATCCAGCTGACAACCGCTGATTATTTTGTCGGCTCTGTTTTGTGCCGTACATGTAAATCGGTTCATGGGAACGCATTGCCCATTGTTTTGTACATGTACTGCGGATGTTGGGAAGGGGATAAAGAGAATCTGCCATCAGGTATTTGCTGCCTCATCCGAGGGCACCATAAAGTATGAGTAGGAATCCTGATTGTACTGCTGGGTCTCCTTCTGTACTTCTTGCTGTAGATGTAATAAAACACCTTTTTTATCTGCTGCAGCTCAGTTAGTTCTTAAATATTGAGCTCCTCCTGTGTAATTATTTATAGTAAGGCGTTCTGGCTAATCCCACTCACAGCTATTGATTGGAAGCTTTCTGTCTATGCACAGTGTAGAAATAAAACTGTCAATCAATAGTGTAGGCGAGGTTAAACTAAGCTCACCATTGAGAGGACTTGCATAGCTACTGCAGATAGAACAGATAATTTTATCAAAACTACAGTAAGGAGCCCAAAAAGTGACAACACTGGAATCTTATGCTGCCCTCGGATTGAGAAGCATAAACCTAGTGACAGATTCCCTTTTAAGGAGTTGAATAATAGAAATAAAATACAAGGTAAAAGTACACAAATATATAAAACATTCTTAACAAAATCTTCGTCCAATGTGGAACAAAGTGTCCCCCTCTACATGAGCATACAAACATTTTACTATCGAGAATTCACCAGATAATATTATGCTGGACACCATTTCATGTCCAACTCCCTGCTTTGAGCATTGTTAGGCACAATGACCCTGGAGGTCTATCTATTTTATTGTGCCAGTATTTATCAAGAAAAGGTTGGAATGTGACACCGATTTCCAAATTCAGTCATCACAGTTAAATTCTGTACAATAAAATAAAACCTAATGTAGTGGCCTAAATTCTAATAGTTTTCCAGCAGACAGAAAAAAAATTAAATATTTTCTAGTCAGATTTTCTTCTACAGGCGCTTCTTACTAAATTAAAATATCATCACAAAGTTAATTTATTTCAGTTCTTCAATACAAAAAGTGAAACTCATATATTATATAGAGTCATTACAAACAGAATGATCCATTTCAAGTGTTTATTTCTGCTAATGTTGATGATTATGGCTTACAGCCAATGACAACACAAAAGTTAATATCTCAGTAAATTAGAATACTTTATAACATCAGCTTTAAAAATGTTTTTAAAAATGTATGTTCAGTTAAATACACTCAATACTTGGTCGGGGCTCCTTTTGCATCAATTACTGCATCAATGCGGCGTGGCATGGAGGCGATCAGCCTGTGGCACTGCTGAGGTGTTATGGAAGACCAGGTTGCTTTGATAGCAGCCTTCAGCTCGTCTGCATTGTTGAGTCTGGCGTCTCTCATCTTCCTCTTGACAATACCTTAAAGTCAGGCGAGTTTGCGGGTCAATCATCCACAGTGATACTGTTGTTTTTAAACCAGGTATTGGTACTTTTGGCAGTGTGGACAGGTGCCAAGTCCTGCTGGAGAATGAAATTTCCATCTCCAAAAAGCTTGTTGGCAGAGGGAAGCATGACAAGCTCTAAAATTTCTTGTTAGATGACTGAGCTGACTTTTGGTCTTGATAAAATACAGTGGACCTACACCAGCAGATGACATGGCTCCCCAAACCATCACTGATTGTGGAAACTTCACACTAGATCTCAAGCAGCTTGGATTGTGTGCCTCTCCACTCTTCCTCCAGAAGCTGGGACCTTGATTTCCAAAAGAAATGCAAAATGTACTTTAACCTGAAAACAACACCTTGGACCACTGAGCAACAGTCCAGGTCTTTTTCTCCTTGGCCCAGGTAAAATGCTTCTGGCGTTGTCTATTGGTCATGAGTGGCTTGACACAAGGAATGCGACACTTGTAGCCCATGTCCTGGATGCGTCTGTGTGTGGTGGCTCTTGAAGCAATGACTCCAGCAGCAGTCCACTCCTTGTGAATCTCCTCCAAATTTTTGAATGGCCTTTTCCTAACAATCCTTTCAAGGCTGCGGTTATCCCGTCTGCTTGTGCATCTTTTTCTATCACACTTTTTCTTTCCACTCAACTTTCCATTAATATGCTTGGATATAGCACTCTGTGAACAGCCAGCTTCTTTAGCAATGACCTTTTGTGGCTTACCCTCCTTGTGGAGTGTGTCAATGACTGCCTTCTGGACATCGATCAAGTCAGCAGTCTTTTCCATGATTGTGGAGCCTACTAAGGGACCTTTTTAAACGCATAGGAAGTATTTGCAGGTGTTTTTTGTTAATTATTTTAATTTACTGAGATAATGACTTTTGTGTTTTCATTGGCTGTAGTCCATAATCATCAACATTAATAGAAATAATGACTCTATATAATATGAGTTTCACTTTTTGTATTGAAGAACTGAAATAAATTACATTTTTGATGATATTCTAATTTTGTGAGAAGCACCTGTATGTATACTTAATGTGTGCACAGAATTGTATATTGGATTATTATAAAATAACATATTATATTGTGTTAATCTAGCTAATGGAAATTTGTTTTACTTTAAACAAAAACTATAAACCTAACCTATGGCCTATACCTTTTACCAAGTGATATGCACTATACACCATGGAAATCTTATTGTTATTCATGACCCTATACATTACAGAAAGTAAGAATAGACACTGCACTTATCCCAGCAGTCAGCGCTAATTGTGTAACAATTTCCCGGCATTTCGTGTGTTTATGGCTTAAAATTCTACAACTTGCTTAAAACACATCCATTAGTTTTTACACTAAAACTCCTCTAAACCTTAGTAATGAATACAAATTGCCCAAGCCTGCTGTGTGTGGAATAATATTGAAGTGTTAGCAGGATTTCTGATATTTACAACACACATTCATTTGTTTCTTTTCTATTTAGCTGTGTTTATACAGCATCTAACCATCACAATTTATTTTTTTCCATCTTCAGTGCAATAAAGGTGTACCTCCAAGTGTAGAGACTCGACATAAGTTGTCATTGGTGAGAGCTCGAATTCCAAGACCCTCACCAGTCGCTAATACCAGCTCTGCAGTCCTCATCAGCTGAGCTTTTATCATTTCTCGTAAATCTCTCTTAGTTTTGCTTAGGAGAAAGAGGAAAGGTTATTAAAATCCAGTAGGACATATCCTAGTCAGCAAAAACATCTTGGTGATCTTCTGCCAGCCCTGATTGCTGTTTAAAGCCTCCATCATGTAACATAATGTAACATTTGGCTGGGCTGAAGAGTGTAATGAAACTTTACTCTGTTTGCCACCACACCCCTGAAATAAAGCAATCTTAAGTACGGTTCATCAAATTTAATGAGAATAGTACAGGGAAGGTAGAAGCCAATGAATTTCATTACTGGCACCATAAAACATGAACTTCAAGAAATCGATTACAATATGTTTTTGACTGACTACAACTATGTGCCAACACCTTTCTGACACAACTGTGCCATAACCGTTCAATGCCTTGACAAAACGCAAACTGTGATAAGATTAATAGATGAGAATAACAACTTGTGTAATGGTAGATTTTATTAAACACCCCCATGTAGAGATTACCTTGAAACCCATGAAATGGACACAAGTATGTAAAGAAAATTTCATGTTAAACGTAATCTGTCAGTTGAATCAACCCTCAAAATGTATATGGGCATATAGGTCATAGGAAGCTGAATAAAATGATACCTTGATATCTGCGATCTGATGTCTTATTCCAGAGAAATCCACATTTTTCCTAATATGTAAACTAGAAGATAAGATCTATGGGCAGGATAGAGATCTCTCTTAGAATCTGACTCCAGAGCTTATTTTAAATGAAAAGGGGAGTTACTAGTGTAAGACATGTAGATCAGGAGAGCAGACTGTCAGCCATTACATGTCTCACACCGGTATCGTCCCCTTTCATTTAAAAAAGCTCTGGAGGGAGATTCTCAGGGAAATGTATGTCTGGCCCTTATATCTAAACAGCTCATTTACATATCAAGATAAATATGGATTTCTCTGGAATAAGACATCTGATCGCAGATATCAAGGTATCATTTTATTCAACTTCCTATGTCCTACATGATCATATAGACGACTTAGTAGGGCCGATCCTACTGACAAATTATCTTTAATAAAAAATTGTTTATAGAGATCACAATTGACAAAAGCCCCAATTCATTAAGGTGTCTTCACCAGAATACTGGCACTCTACGATTTCAAATGTCGCAAAATTTTTGCACAACAGAAACTTGGAAATTCTGGCATTTTCACGCCAGTTTCATCCAGCTCCACCTAAGTAGGCAATACTGTGATGGAGCCCGCCTAATAAATTCATCAAAGGTAACTCACACCTGACTGGGGTAACATTTCTGACAGAGGTGCACACCAGTGATAAGATGCGCCTAATTAATTAAGTGATGTATGCCTCTTAATGAATTGATAGCCCTCTTACTCCCGCATGCCCATTATTTAAGACTGGTTTTCGAAACGCCGGTAGAAATAAAAAGGGCCCAAAGGGTTCTAAATTAGCTATATAAATAAAAACCATACTATGCCACATAAAGATAAAGCCTGTCCAGAGAACAAAGGAAATTCAGAAGCTTATGTTTATTTTGTTTAGCTAATTTTTTTCATATGGAGTAGTCAATGAATCTTACATCTTTTCTATATGTGCTTCTGTGATGACACTGGGTCTTCCGTGTGCATAATACTACTCAGACAACTCAGGGTGAGGGTAAAACAGTGTGGCAATACTTTATTGAACCCCAAAATAGACAATAAATATATATAGAAGAGTCCCAGCAAACACCCAAGATGGTGCAAAATTACACAGTCTCACCGGGAACAGAGCTGCTGCGACTTTGGGACTTCCAGGGCCAACTGTTTCAACCAGTGGCACCCCGCTTTGAGTGGACACCCACAGAGAGGAGGTAGCGGCAAGCTTAGGAAGCTGACAGTCCATTGAGGTACAAGGCCAGGAGACCAGAGGGTCCCACCCTGGCTTCTCCAAACATATCCATGGAGCAAGGTGACCGGATGGTCCCAACCTGGCTTTCTCCGAGCGTATTCATGGGTTCCAGGTGACCGGAGGGTCCCAACCTGGCGAACCCAAACATATCCGTGGGGCCAGGTGACCGGATGGTCCCAACCTGGCTTCTCTGAACATATCCATGGGACCAAGTGACCGGAGGATCACAATCCTGGCTTTCTCACACGTCTCCATGGGGTCTGTGATGGTCAATGGCGCATATCTGTATCCCTTCAGCTGGGGCCAGGGTCCTCTAAGCTGACATCCTGTAAAGTCAAATCTGTATCCCTCTTGATGGAGCCAAGTGTCTTAGCTGCTGTACTAAAGATTCTCTCTGCCTCTCTTTGCAGTACGCTAGAAATCCCTTTTTATATTTACATCTGTGACTCAGGTTATCATTCACAGGTCAGGGGGGAAGGTGGCAGGGGCTATGTCTCATTGTTTGAACATTTAATCAATTTACATAGTTTGTATCCCACTGCTTCCGCAAGTCAACAAACTAGCTGGCCAAGTACAATATGTAATTAGCATATTAGCAAACATCATTGTTCAAAGACCCTGAGTCACTGTCTTTCTTGACCCACCAAAGAAAAACACATATAAATTCAAAAGTCAACATAAAGATAATAGTGTATTTCTCCTGGCCTACTGAATTTAGACGTCTGGATAATTAAGATTAAATGCTGTGTCGTCATTAACATTTTTTGCTGTAAAACACATAAGAAAAAGTGCTTAAAAAGCCATGGTCAACATTTATGAGGTTCAGCAGCATGTGATTTTGCAGTATGGTTTTTGGACAACACTGTACAATACTGGTATGGGGGAATATGTGGCGCCCCTGCGGGTCCAGTCGCCACAGAGGTATTGCATCTCACCCAGAGGTGTGGTACCCCACTCTCAGGTAAGGAGGGAATACTACCCGGGACCCACCCACCTACATTCAACACTACACCATTCTAGACAAGCAGGAGGGGCAAGATGCACTTGTTCACTGCTGAGCCCTGTCCCTGGCTGGAAGGGGGGGAACCAAGAGAGTGGGAACCATGTAGTGGGTGTGGGTGGAGGAAGTAGTTCAGTGGAGCATAGAGGGTAGGAGTATAAAAGAGAGGGTGGAAGGTTCTAGAGAGAGTTCTGCTCAGGGGAGCAAGGTGAGAGGACAGAGTCGAGTTGGGAGCAGGAGCTCAGGAGGAGCTCAGCTCAGAGGAGTGGAGAGAAGAGTCGGGCCTAGTGAGAGAGGCCCAGGAGGAGAGTGAAGAAGGAAGAGAGGAGCAGTGAGAAGGGCTCCAAGAAAGACAGAGGGGATCCCAGGGGCACGGCGAGTGCAGAGGCCACCCGTGCGCCCGAATTCACGCTGACATGGAGGGATCAGGCGGCAGAAGGGGACTGGCCCCCAGACTAGTGGAGAACAACCAGGCTCAGCTAGCCAACCGGAGGCTGCAGGATTTGCAAGGTGCTGCAGCCAAAATCCACAATTATATCGCCGAAAAGGTGGCTGCATAGGGTCCAGGGGACTGAGAGCACATTGCCTGACAAGGCCCAAGGCCACTGGCTTGGGACACTGATTGTGAGGTGCAGGGCAGAAGGGCGAGAGCCAGCGCAGTGAGACGATCGGGAAAGGTACATAGAACGGGGTCCCGTTCAAGTGCTCCTGAGGTACCTGAGAGATTGCTGGATCCCTACCCCGGAGGACACAGGACGACATGGGTGGTCAGTACCGGCTGCAGCGGTGACCTGGAACTGCCTAGAACTGCACTCCACTGTGTCCTTGACTCATTACTGCGCCACCAGCCCTGCACTACACCGCACCGACAACACCTCCTCATAAAATCATCATACACTGCCCTGGAGCTTAGCTCTGCCCGTGGAGAGCTAAACCAACTCTGCTGCGTCACCATCAGCTCCAGTGGATCTGCACCGCAGCGGCGGCCCCATATAGCCGCATACCACTGGTGGCATCATGAACATTATTCTCCAAAAACTTTATTCCTCTTTTACTTTAATCTTTAATTGACCGCCCTGGGCCACCGTGACCTCCCCAGCACCGACCGGCCCGGCTACAGAGTACCCCACGGCCCAGGGGGCGCGTCACATACACAAAGATTCTTGAAGTACTGATGGCTAATTGATGACACACTTTGCTTTTCCATACTATTTGATATCAGTTTTCACTTTTTTTTTTCAGACGCTTATTGTTCCATGTTGTAACGGATTATATTGACTATGGAAACAAATGTAATTCCAAGTCCTCCCTTTAAGAGCACAAACAGTCTGAACATTAATGCAGTCCAGTTTGAGTCTCAAGATTTAAGAAGTTACCGAAATATTACAAATAGATATTCGGACATATCTATGGAAAAGACTATTCAAGATGATTCCTTGGACCTAAAACAAGGCATTTGGAGACAAACAGAACAGATTATGTTGGAATCGAAGTATAAAATTGGCGGGTCATGTGAAAGTATATTTTCTCAAGCCTCCTTTCAAAGCCCTGAATTGACAATACTGAAATCAAGCAAGTCTCAAGATGGCATAACCTCTTCTCTAAGCTTTTCTCAGGATAGAAACTGGTTAGACCTAGAAAATGAACGTGAGAACCCTGAAATTGTTGATGATGTTGTGGGTGATGAAGTAAAATTCAAGTCCCCATGGCAGCAATTGGAACAGAAAAAAGCAGACTGTCAGCAAAACCTTAATAAGACTTCTCACTCGGGTCATTCAAATTCTAAAATGTCGCTATCAGAATTTTTACCAGAACATACTAAAACCAATGATGAAAAGCTCCTCCGCTTTCTACAAGAAATGAAAACTTATCAGGGTGAAAAGGTCCAAGGCCTTGTCAGTTGTGAAGAAGTGTATTCTGATAATTCTCAGGTAATATATACTCTAAAAAGATAACATCAATGTTTTAATGATTTATCAGCAGTTCATGGTTATAGTTTACTGGAGAGTTTTTTTTGCTTTTAGATTTCTTACTACATGTCAGCTCTTAGTCAAATGTGTTTCATGTGGACACCTACAGCTTAAAACACAAAGATTCTTTGATTTTTGTTTTTATAGTTAGAAAATCAGAATATAACAGGATCTACTGTGATATAAGGTGAATCTCTACCCAGTCGCCAGTGTAGTTATGTGACCTAGATATACAAGAATTGCTATTGGTAGGCCCCAGTCAATCATTTCTGTAGCAGCAGCGATCTGCACTGAGCTCTTTGTGTGAAGTCTACAAAAAAATGTGCATAATCATTGCCGCCGTAAGGCAATGCTGAACAAAGACTCTGGATGCATGCTGACAGCAAGCCTTTAAGCTACACAATGCAGGTAATGTGGAAAAGGAATAGCTCTTTTACATCCTGCTGATTATACTTGTGATGAGGCATGAGACTGAACGGTTCACATTTACACATATCTTCGTTATTATATATGGTATTAGATGTGAGAGTGTACAGAATCTTAATGCTAAAATGCCTTCAAAATCTTATTCAAAGTAAAAGTACAGGCCAGACTCAATGCTGCGGCATTTCTAAATGCGGTGTCATCTGAGATTAGAAAACAGTCAGCTTTGCTTTCAAGAAACGCCACTCCTGTGGATTGGATGAATATCATTTAGCCTCATTAAATGTGATTTTCTTGATAATCACTACATTTAAGACCAGCCTCATATATGTTTAAGACTGCAATGTCTGCCCTGCTTCAATGCCAAATTAAATACTAACTTATTCTATGAAATTTGATTATTTGGGATATTACCTTTTAGTTTAAAGGGGTATTTCTATCTCGGACATTAATGGCATATTTTATGAATAGATGTCTGATAGATTTTGGTCTTACCTTTGGGGCCGGTATGTCTTAAGAACAGGGCCTCTTCCTGTGCCAAAGGGAATGGAATGATTCTTATGCATGCTTAGTCTTTCCATTCACTTTTATGGGCGTTCCAAAAGTAGCTGAGCAAGTGTGTGTATTGGGTCCTGAGAAGAAAAGAGGGTCCAGCTTCCAGATCCGCTAAAGATGAAATCATTCTGTTATAGAAACCTATGTATTTTGAACGTTGAGCATGTTCTTAGTCCTGGTATACCCTCTTTTCTTCTCAAGTGCACCCACAAGTGCCGGGCAGTGGCGAGGTCTCGGCTTCCTTACTATCTGGACTTTTCGGACTGATTTGGATAGGTTGAGCTGATATTTATTTTTCTTCAAACTTGAACTATATTTATTGGGACTTCCCAAATCTCCTCTGACTGATGATGTCAGTGGGGAGAGAAGGATTGGGCAGATTGAATTGAAATGCATGATCCCTTTGTTGTTCCTGGAGATAAGTCTACCAGAAATGTCAGAAAAGCAGTTTATTCTTCTCCCCATACTGAAAACATCCACTCTCAGCTGAGCTGAGAGTGCATGATACTGGAGGGATTGTGAGAGACAGGAGTTGGCCAAACAAACTTTTAGCCGACATCCATCTGATGTGTATGGCCAGCTTTAAAACCAGAATGGTAAATTATTCTGTGAGAATGGTTGGTGAATTCATCCCATGCACGTATATAATTACCAGAAGCTGCAGATAAAATGAAAGAATAGCTGTTTGAGTTACCCCCTAATGAAGGCCGATCACCAGGGGTCAGTGAAACCAGACCTGTATTGATCAGTTGATCTGCATCAGATTCCATTTAAAATAAGGTTGTCTTTATGAGGCAACAAGTTTCAGCATTAATCCATAGCTTTGACAAATTTTACACAAATTTTAAGATTATCCTAAGTTTTTGGTTGCATAATGAAGTTTTACACCGTGGAACTAGAACAGGGATATATTGAATATAATATTGCTCCATAAACATAGTCTCAGTAGTGTCCTTTATAGGAGTTGCCTGGTGTTTGGATTAAAGTCTGCAATCATTCTATGTGTCTGCACATTTCTGAATCCGTACAGCGTAGACACTGCACGATCAGGATTCTTTGGTGATGAGGCCGAGAGTGAGTTTCCATGTGACCACAACCACATTGCAACTAGACGTGCTCGGCCTCGTCAATGCGTCTAGTGGGCCCATGATTGCATGTATACTAATCACTCTTGCCCACTCTCACCAGCAACATCGGAGAATCCTGACAGCGTATGTTGCACCAGCTGTAACGATTCAGAAGTTTGCAGTCATATAGAATGATTGCAGACTTTTATAAAAAGACCAGACCACCCCTTTAAAGGGTTATTCACAAAAATTCAAGTTATCGCCTATCCAAATAATGGGGGATGAATTGCACATACTCGGCCTCTGCTCCTTTCAATGTCTAAGGCGATTTATCAGTGTTTCTGTAAAAATATTTTTAGTTTGGAAAACAGATATTTAGTATGGGTCATCTAAGGAATTAGTGCTTGTTATTTTTGATAGATCTCTACTAAACCAGCTAAATTATGGACTTTGTAGGAGTAAACTAGTATATATATATTCAGATCTCATTTACCATAACTTTGTCGGAGAACCACAGCTCATATCTGTATAGCTATAGCCATATCTACAATATAGATACACTGTAACTCGAGAAACAGGAGCTGTAAGGTGACAAGCACAAACAGTGCTCTATGGTTACATGCTACATATTCACCAGTATTGCTACTGGAGTAGCTTACAAACATTAGAGCTACAGACATATTGGTAAGTAGAAAAACTTGCAGTGAATTTTAGTGGCAGTGTAAAATTTGGATTTGCTTGTTTGACATATCACTTTTAGCTAAAATCTGTCCAGAAGACCATCCTTTTATTCAGATCACATTTCCGATGATACTTTTATCCGAGAAGCATTTCATCATTCATTTAACAAACTACCCAGTGAAAGTGAACGTTTCCTTATTTATCTGCTGTTTTATATGAAATTCACAAAGTACAATTTATGTTTAACAACAAAAAGACTGTTTTTGCTCAAAGTAATTTTACTATTTGTTGATGTTTTGGAAGATAATATTGTTATATACGGTATAATATAACTAGATAGTATCAGTATACACCATATAAATTAGAGCTGGTAAATGTTCTCCATTCTAGTTCAATAGAAGAATGCTTTATTTTTATTAGACTCTTGTAAATTACGTATTCTAAAATGTTAAGCGTCTGTGTCCATTCTATAGATAACGTTATGCTAATTAAAATATCAATTCCTTTGGTTCAAGGCTACAGAATCGAATGGATCTCAGAAAATATCTGTATCACTCCTGAAATCGATACTCATGGAGCGAGAGTTTAAAATAAACGACCTCAACAAAGAAATAAGGAAAATGCAAAGGGAGAATCTGCACTTGCTGGAAGAAATGAAACATCTTATTTCTGACAATGATAGACTTAAACGGAAAGTAGAGGTAGGTAATTCTCTTCATATTTATATGTATTTAAAGGGAACCTGTCACCAGGTTTTCCCAATGTAAACTACGACCACCACCTTTAATGCCTCTTTTACAGCATTCTAGTAAGCTGTATTTAAGTCCCCAAGCCCCTCTGAATAGCACAAAAAATAACTTTTATTATACCTTCATATGGCGCTGTCGGGTCCAATGGGCGTCACTGGTCTTGAACTGGCACCTTCTCTCTTGTCCCAATCACCGTCCTCCTGCTTGCTTTATGTGAACGACATGTCCTACGTCATCCACACAGTGCCCACCAATCTTCACTCTGCCCTGCTGGGGATTGAGCAAAGTACTGTAATGAGCATGCGCCAGCTTTACTTCCAGGTCATCGGCGCTCTTTGACCTCTCCCAGTGCATGCGCATTACAGTATTCTGCTCTATCCTCAGCAGGGCAGAGCGATTGGGGGACATTGTGTGCATGACATAGGACGGGTCATGCATGTAAAGCAAGCAGGAGGACGGTGATTGCGACAAGAAAGGAGGCACCGGATCAAGACAAACTTACTAGTCTTACATACAGCTTACTAGAATACTGTAAAAGAGCCCTTAAAGGTGGTGACCGTACTTTATATTGGGAAAAGCTGATGACCAATTCCCTTTATCATGCTTTTAAAGGAGAAATTATTTTTAAGCATGCTGAAAAATCCTCATTCTCGACAGCACATGTACACCAGACATGTACTGTTGAGAACAGTGACATTTTACGTGCACAGAATGAGCTATTACCGATCTTTCTGTGCACATTTGAAGTGTGGTCAGCCTATCTAAATAGGCTATTAAATGACCGCTGATCAGGAAACATGCAGCCAATCAATGATCATTTAACAGCTGCCACTGACTGCCAAGTCACAATAACCCTAAGGGTGTGTGCAGACAATCCGGAGCCGCTGCGAGTTTGACACTGCGGACTTATGCATCGTCAAACCCGCAGCGGCCAGTTGTTATAGCATAGTGGATGGCATTTGTACAAATCCCATGTCCACTATGCGTCTCTGTGCACATGACATGCGGCGCGCGTCTTTCCAGACCACAGCATGTCAATTTCTCCTGCGGGTCCACATAGACCTAATCTTAATGGGGAAAGTCAGTAGGTTTAAAAAAAAAAAGGCGGAGCTCAATTGCATATCCGAGCGTCGCTCCTCCGCAGCGTCGGAGCGCAGGTTGGGAGATACGTCTGCACATACCCTAAGAGTTCCTGCTCCAAATCAATGCATGACAGCCACTGATTCCCCCGTATGAGCAACAATCCTTCTATTTACGTTTTAGCTCTAAATACCCTTTGTGGGTCTGAAAGAGTGCCATTATCAGGTCAGCACTTGAGCTCATAAAGGAAATTGCTGCTGCCATAAGCACTAACAGGTCCTCATTAACCTTTTTTAGAATACATTTTAATAATTGCAAAAAAAAGTGTGTATGAAATGGAAACTGTAATTAGTCATATTTAACACTTGTTTGACACTTTCTGGGTTTTTTTTTGTGCGTTTTCTTTTTCCAGGCTATGACATTTGACAAAGAGAGAAAGGAACAAGATTTATTACTATCATTTGACAAATGTTCCCCTTTGATTCTTCAGAAAGAAATTTGTAAGTACCTATAGTAGATTGTTAAACTACTATCTCACAATAATGGAGACATTTATTGTGTATTCATGAATGTTCTCATATCAGTTTTGGCAGGTTTATAAAGTACCTAGAAAAAGGGTCTAAGAATAAGAGAACGTGCACCATTTATTTGGGTCAAACCATTCGGTCACATGTATACCAACCATGAAATGGGGTAAAGTAGAATGTCTAACATGCTTAGTGAATGTGTCAATATCATTATCCCCACGAGTAGAAATCTACCACTCGATATAAAGCTAACAGTGTAATTCATCCCACTTACATATAATGTGAAATACCTGGGAATGGATTCAATATTCTCAACAATATAAACTACATCTCGTACAACTAGTGTAACATTTTGTTTGTAAAACAATTTGCTGTTCCTAATAGTAAGTGAGCTGCGACAGAACAAAGTACATTTGTTCCTTAATAAATCCAAAGATTGCTTTATTTTGCAATTAGTTCTGCTATTAGGAGGCCAGACGAGGTTAAATCTGAAAGGAACAATTTATCAGCCAGAACATTTGAGCTTTTCCAAATGATGTGTTATAGAGCACTAATATATTTTGAATGTACATCTGCATTCATCAAACTGTCACCAGCAATATAGAAATCTGTAAGTAACACAAGCGGCAGATAACTTGTTTTTGCATGCTTTAATAGTTAAGCTCTATTTAAAGTGAACCTATCGATATAATATATTATATCACACTGTATTGTATCAAACTATATTGCTGAGGAAGGTCTTTATTATTCATGTACTTCTTCATTGTATTTATTAACTTTACCGATTGTTTATTATGATGCTGGCAGAATTGACTTAAAGTACCCCCTCTTCATTTATGATAGGGTAGCGCATACAAAATGTATGCCACATGTACTGTATATGATGTACCCTGCTCATTTGTTGTACTGGTACCCAGCAATGATATACTAATTGCAAATAGTGGCTCAGTGGTTAGCACTGTTGATTTGCAGCACCAAGCACAACATCTGCAAGGAGTTTGTATGTTCTCCCCGTGTTTGCGTGGGTTTCCTCCGGGTTCTCTGGTTTCCTCCCACTTATCCACTGATAAGGTATTTAGATTGTGAGCCCCAGTGGGGACAGTGATGATAATGTCTGTACAGCGCTTTGGAATTAATGGCGCTTAAATGAGTAAAATCTATAAAATAAGTGAGTAACGTCTATACAAATAAACTGTGAAACCACCAAATCCAAAATAATATCCTTACTTGATAAATTTCCCAAGTTACATGATTTTAACGTTTTTCTTTTTTAATAGGTTATGTCCTTAATTGATCTCTGTAAAAGGGTT
Organism: Phyllobates terribilis; assembly: GCF_046119375.1. NCBI lineage: Eukaryota > Metazoa > Chordata > Amphibia > Anura > Dendrobatidae > Phyllobates > Phyllobates terribilis. The sequence goes on along the minus strand of NW_027362762.1, from coordinate 371,189,540 downwards.
GGCATTTATAAGTAGAACCGCTCACCTTGCGTGGTTGTCTGGTTGTTCTGAAGAAGGAGTCATAGGACTCTGAAACGCGTTGACAATAAACCTACAGTTCTATTACCAATACTTGTGTCGTATTCCGGAGAGCACAGAAATACTTTCTAGTTTCTTTAAAACTTAATCGATCTCTAGCTTAGGTATCAGTTAAAGGTGATAGGTGTGAGTATATAACACACTACTAGGTTATAAAGGACTTTGTATGTCACATACCCAGGGTGTCCATAGTGCAGTTCAGGGTTCACATGTTGATTTCACTTTGCATTTTTTACCATAATTCTTCTAAAAAGTAGCAAAAAAACAACCAGTTTTGCAGAGTTTTTGAGCGAAAAACCCAGCCTATCTCAGGGATTCTAGTTATCAAGTACAGGGGATTAGTAAGGAGTGCAAAGAATCAGAATCTAGCACATCAAAAGTATGAAGTGCTGACTTACAGTTTTTGTTAAATTACGTTAATGCCTTTTTTCACTTTTTGGATGAGACAAGTCTTTAGAATTTTACTTCAAGATGAGCTGGATCCTAATAATCCCTAGGATTTCTTGGTCTACATGGGTTAATGTACTTCATGTACCATTGGACATTAGGGAAATAGGTTTATGAACAAATAAAACACTTTCATCTTTCACAAGCATTGCTGCACTGTGCCATAATGGTATGGGGTACACTATTGCACTTTGGGGGCTGGTAGAGGTTCATGAGCTGTGTCTGTGCAATCTACACTGGGTTTCTGTTTCAACTGCTGGGATAAGAAGGAATTCCAAACAAAGCTGGTTAAGCCCGTAGGCTGGGTTCACATAGTGTTTTCTGCTACTGTCAGTGGCTCCATCCCCTGCAAAATGAGATTCAGGCTTATGAGCCAAAGGGCACACTGGCTATAATGATGCAGACAGTGTCTGTTATACATCATTTTCAGCCATATACACCTCTTAAAGGCGGGCAAAAAGATGTAGCCAACGGCATCTTGCTACCCGCCTCCATTAAGTGTATATGGCCAAAAAATTATGTATGATTGAGCACACTGTGACTGTCCTGTCGGTGCATACGCCCAAATCCCGTTTTGAGGGCGTTCGGAACGTAAGCCCCGACAGAGCCGCTGACCGTAGGAGTAAACGCTATGTGAACCTAGCCATAGATGCCATGTTTCTTATTGACTGCAGAACTGGTTTTAAGGAGGGAGGTGGCTAAATCTGTAAGCCCAATAGTGCCCCTGCAATGTGATTGCAGGATGCTGATAAGGTGCCGGGAGCCTGACAATGTGGGTGCAATACTGCCAGATAATAAACTGCTATATTTCAGTTTTGTGGGTGCAGCGGTAGAAAATTCTTGACATGTTCCATACTTATTTCAAAGTAAATATATTTCTAAAGGAGCTATTTTACATAGCTTTTTCTCTTTGTCATTTCTCATTATTACACGTAACATAACCTAATTTATGGACATCTATGGTTGATTTCAATGCGTGTGTGGATGGGATGGGTTGTTACCGACATCTGGTGAGAATTTCGTGTTCAATACTTATTTCACCCGCTGTATATTATGGCTTTTACCAGCAACTGACTGTTCCAGCTAATGACTGACTGCAGCGGTCACATGTCAGTGTCGATTAGAGTAGCAGGGCATATATAAGAAAGATAATAAAATGTAAGAATCTGCATACCCCTGCTCTCATATTGTCAATTGACAGATATCACAATATCTACTTATAAAAGGCCAGTTTTGTCAATCATAGGGCAAAGGAGTGAAATAGACTAATCTCTAAGTCCAGTGTTTTACACTGATTTTATAGAATATTTACTATTAAATAGAGCAGCCCTTATTTAAAATAAATATGCCTAGTCTCAGCAGCCCAGTCTCTGCCCACACAAAGACCTTTATATTATGATATTATGCGATGCCAGATTTCTTTTATATTTGCAAAAAAAAATCTGTTAGTCAGGTCATTACTTTACCCTGGCTCTGCATTAAACATACTTCACACAAATAAGGTCAATAATACTATATCAAGCATTGCTTAGTAATGACCAAAAGTGTCAAGGCTAAATCAAATATAGTTTGCTACTGTATGTCCATACGATTTTACAAAGAATGTTTTAAATAATGTGACTTTTTGCATTTTCTCACAGCGAACCTTAAAAATCAGATTAATGACCTCCAAGAAGCTAATGAAAGTGCTATTTTGGAGCTAGGAAAAGCAGATGAGGAAATTTCCCAGCAAAGAAAAGAATTTGCAAAGCTGAAAGCAGAATATATTCACAACCTTGAAGTGTCACGAGAAGAAATAAAGGTCCTTACAGAAAAGGTACAATAATATGCAGCATATATACCAGTAAAAACAACCCCAATCCCAAACAAGTTGGGACGCTGTGTAAAATGTAAAGAACGCAAGAATGGGAAAGCAAGTCTTGGAAATCTCTTATAGCTATATTATAGTCACTACAATTTTATATTGAAAGTCTTTGCTATTTTATGTTGTGTAACATTTTTCTTAAATGAGTCCACAATTTTTAGACGCAGTTGTTCACAAATTGGTGATCCTCTGATCATGTTTGTCTCTTTGCTTCTGGGAGACTCTGCCTCTCTAACATGCTCTTTTTATACAGTTATGTGAAGTTGAAATTGACCCTTCTGCTGTTTTTTATTAGTACCACTTACTTTTCCAGCCTTTCTAAAGTCTGTCCCAACTTTTTTGAGCTGTGTTGCTGCCATTAATTTCTAAATTAAGTTAATTATGTCAAATTAAATGGAAAAATGTCTAACCTTCAACTTCTGATTTGTGTTCTATATTCTGTTGTAAATAAAATATGTCTGTAAGAGTGCTAACAATTTTGGCCATGACTGTATATATATATATATATATATATATATATATATATATATATTTATATACAGTGTATATACCCATCGGCTAACTCGTCTGCACATAGAGGTAGACACAGAAGCGTTGTCTCTTTAAATCTTCCACAGGTACTGCATAAACCAGTGCAGCGTTAGCAAAACAGACACGACCTTTCTGGCCTAACGGAAAAACAAAAGGGTAACGTATAGCACAGTTCGTATTGCTGCGGGGATCCGCCTGCTTACGAACAAACAACAAAAAGTTCAGCTTTCCTTATCATGAAAATACAGCTCTGGAGCTTGCACCTCCAGGCACACCCAATACTGAATGAGCCATAAAGCTGTGGACTCCACCCTGGGATGGACATATGGTGAACAGCCTCCCATCCACTCTACAGATGTTCACTCAATCTAGCCCTAAACATGGCCGATTAACCCCTCTCAGCACTTAGTGTGCTGGAGCGTTTTCCTAGGTTCATATCATTGAAGCTAACAACCTCAATGATACATACTGTATCTCCGCTTCTCCGCTCCATACATATATATTGGGTGTTGGCACCGTTGGAATAGTTCCAGAAAATGAAATATTTCTCCCAAGAAAATAATTGCAATTACACATGTTTTGTTATACACATTTTTATTTCCTTTGTGTGTATTGGAACAACACAAAAACAGAGAAAAAATGGGGGGGGGGGGACTGCATGTCATTTTTTCATTTATTTATTAGGTTAAACAAGCCTCAAAAAGTGTAGAATAAACTTCACATGAAAGGCACAAAAGGGTGCAAGTTTATTATATGTAGGGGGGTTGTGAAAATATATGTCTGCACGATATCTATCTATCTATCTATCTATTCTGAGGGTTCTGGCTGTGAGCTTGCTGTACTAGGTTAAGGAAATTTCTTGGTTCCTTTTGAGATGTGGGTGTAAAAATTCTGTTGCGTATATTGGAGGAGACTCACCAATGCAAGTCAATGGGAGAGAGAAAAAATGGACGGCACATGGACCATGCATATGCCGTCCGATTTTTTTCCAACTCCTATTGACTTGCATTGGCGAGTCTCGTCCGATATATGCGGCCATACACAGCATGCTGCGATTTTTTTTTTTAATCTCAGCCCGATTACAGCCGAGGAAAAACTCACAGATCAGCACTGACTCATTAAATTACAATAATCAAAGTGTAATGCGATTTTTTTTCTCGCATTGGACTCGTCTGATTTCTACGATGCTAGCGAACACTAAGTGTAGGCTTACTATTTTTTTAAACTCCTTTTTAAAGAATAATAAAAAAAAGCTGATGAATTCTAAAAGCACAGTAGTCATAATGGCTTAAACCGTATAACCTTTTATTGCACATTTTAGTATTGTGCTAAAATGATTTTGCAATATGCAAGATTTCTGACCAAACAATGTCTGTAGCCAGATACAGAAAATTATTGATTAATAGAAGACGTGCTCCTCATGAAACGATACATCTAGAGCAGTATTTTAGTTAATGGGTAGGAGGTTAGAAACCTCTCTTAAGGTAAATCATTCAGTTCCAAATCCTTTATATCCTATTTATAAACTCCCATAACCATTAAATGTCATTTCAGAAGACTGGAAAACAGCCATTGAATAGCACATTTAATAAGAAAGGTTTCTTTGAGTTATCATGTCCTCAAAAGGAAAGATGAAAAAATACACTCCTCAAAAATTAACCCTTTCCTGACATGGCCAATTTTTTTCTTCAGTTTTTGTTTTTTTCCTCCCCTTCTTCCAAGAGCCATCATGTTTTTATTTTTCTGTCCCTATAGCCATATGAGGACTTGTTTTTTGTGAGACGAGTTGCACTTTTTAATGACAACATTCATTTTACTATATGGAGAATGAGAAATAAATTTCCAAGTGTGGTGAAATTGTGAGACCCCCCGCAATTCTGATATCATTTTTGGAGATTACGGCATACATTTTGAGGTAAAAATGACCTGGCAATACGATTCTCCTTAGCAGTACACTTATAGCGATACCAAACTTGTACAGTGTTTTTGTTTTAATGGAAAAAAACGCTTTCATTTTTAGTTGATAGAGCCATGGGCGCACCCAGGATCAAAACTAGGGGGGGGCAAGCCATGGTCACAGATATCGAAGAGAAATATATATGTAAGAGGATGACCTCTTCCCTCTTAATGCACATAATGCTGTGTTCTATGTTTATATATGAGCATTCATATGATCTAATGACCGATGCGGTCGCAGGTTCCCTCCTTAAGAAGGAAAAATGGTTATAAAATTGTGTATTAAATAGAATTATACCTTCTGCATAGAATCTCATAAGCACTAAAGTTACACGGTTAAAGTACTGCTTTAATATGTCTTCTGCTAAATGCATAATGTGTTTGTGTCACATGTAGAGATTAGTGCCTAAGATCTGTGTTAAGAGACAGCTAGAGGTTAGGTATGAGAGTACAGATGTGGGCACTGTAGCACACAGAGTATACAGTTATAAGTTAGGAAACAGTTAATAGTCTTGTGAGCTGCTTCAGTGTGGGAGGAGCAGGATCAGGGAAGAACTGAGACACTTCCTGATTGCAGACAGTTCAAGTTGAGTGAGGGACAGTGACTAGTGAAGACATGTCAGGAAGACACATTAGAAAGTACAGGAGAAGGGTGGGTGTGTGTCACAGTTTGGGAGTTTTTAGACAACATTAACTGGAAGGTGAATCCGAACAGTCTAAACAGCGGGGACAACAAGAACAGATGTACATGGAGAGGTTAATGTGGGAACTTCACCTTACATGCCAAGACAGGACAGCCTCATCAGGGAGGTGGATCCAAGCAGGTCAGGCAGTGGGGCAGAGAATGGAGTTACCCGGAGAGCTGGCGCATTCGGCGTTATTCTTCATATCCAAATCGGTGTCTGTGTCTTTCATCACTGGTAAAGTACCGCTGTATGTGAAGAGATCACAAAGAGACTGTATTACTTGTTACTCCTTGTATGTGACTGTAACTGCAAGTAAAGAAGTTTTTACGTTTTTAAGCTGGTCTGGTTTTCTCCTTCTGAAGGCTAAAAGACTCAACAACTGGGATGGCGAGACAGAAGTGAGTATGGAGGTATGCTCCATGGAGACACCACAACACACACACACCCAGGGATGCTCCGAGTCCCCTTTTTCTGTAGCAGGCCAGGGTGAGGGTTTAATCACTGAAACTGACGTGCCACTCGCCACCGACTGCCACCCTGCCCCCCCCGTTACATTTGGCGTAGTCGGCAGGATGCGAAGTCCTCGCATCCAAACAGCAGGGTGAACAGGTCCTGTGGCAAGAGAGAAAAGATGCCAGATAAGGACCGCAAGAAAAATGCCCCTGGCGCAGATGAGGCGCCTGAAGATAAACAGATAAAACGGAAAGAATTGAAAAGTGTACGAACCAAGATGGCGGATGAACATGGCGATATCAAGATGGTGGCCGGCATTGTGAGTCCCAAGTTGGCGGAGGGTGGCGCGGAGATTGGCGAAGGTTCCGCCCATCGTGGGCGTCCTGAGCACCAAACGGCGCGGAAAACAGTATGGTATGGACGCTGGGCCAGACGGAGATGGCGGCCCCCTGTGAGCGGTATCCGCCCACGATGGGCGCGGCGAAGAAAGAAGTTCCGCCTACTATTGAAGATCCCAGAGACAGAGTGGGAAGAATGGCCGAAGGCAGCTCCACCCATGGATGGGCGGAGCCTAGGAGGAGGACTCCTTGTACTGAGCAGTGCGGCGCCATTGCTGAAAGGAACGGTGAAGCAGCGACAGCCTAAGAAGATGTCTCATCGTTGTGGCTGCGGGAGAAGGGAGTGGAGCCGGCGCAGGGAGCGCCAAGAGAAGGAAGAACGCCCAGGAGGCCGCTGGGGAGTTTTTGACCTCCATGACTACCCCCTAGAGAGCGGCTTACCGTTCGTACCAGGCTGGTATCCCTTCCACGATCCGCGGGGGGATATCATCTCTCTCACTGAGGCCCTGAAGGGGCTCACAACCACGAGCCCCGGAGAGACACAAAAAGCGGTCCAGGAGGAAGCGGCCGGAGGAACGACGGCAGTGGAGGTGCCAGCAGATGACGGCGAGCCAGCTCCGGTGACCGTGGCAGCGGTGAGTCGCAACGCGGGCCCTGTTCCCATCCCCCAACCCCCTACTTACCAGGAAGTAGTGAGAACCCCCGGTGAAGAGGAGGCCAGGTGGATCGCTGGGGTAATCGCTGAAAAGAAAAGGTGGGAGCGCCGCATCCGCGAACAGCTGCAGAAGCCGGGAGGAAGAGCAATGTCCGGCCGGATGACTTGCGGCATAGTGCGACACTTTGACTTGTCTCGCAGCTACGGTTTCTTACAGGAAGTGGAGACCGGCGAGAAAGTGTATGTCAATCAGGGGTCTATTGATGCCCCCGGTCCCTTGCTTATGGGTGGCCGGGTTGAATTTATTTTGAATTTATTAAAGAACGTGGGCCCCGAGGCCCATATGCAGTGGCCGTCACCGTTCTGTCCGACACAGAAGAGCAGACGATGAATCAGCCTGTGCGGCCGACTGTAGTGGCCGCAGTACAGCTGGCTGTGGGCCAGAGTGAAAGTGTAAACCCCAGAGTAAGATCCCATACGATGGAGTCATTGGGAGCAACGGCCGATTCTCAGGGAAGCGTACGGTGGGAAGCCCTGAGTCTGTCAGCATCGGAGACAAGGAGCCGGAGCAACAGCGGAGGATCGGTCTCCAGTGATTCATCCTCTGGGACCACCATCATCTATATGCAGGGTGAGGGAGTGGCTCATTATGGCGGTCACAGGGGAATCCCTGAGTGAAGCGACTACTTTAAAAGTGTCTTGTTGTGCTAGTTGCACGGTGAAGCCTACAAAGAGGAACTGTTCTGGGTTCCTAGGGGCAGGAGCCCCTTTTCAGCCCGGTGACGACCGGAGGTGGCCAAGGATGTGGTCACCAATAGAGACTGTTCTGCGTCTCTTAAAGGGCAAGTAGCCCTGATAGCACCAGGAAGCAATGGTGCTGGCCGGACGGCCAGAAGATGACTTTATGTTTGTGTGTTCCCCCTCTCTAAGTTCTGTTGCGCACGTTTGTGCATTCCCCTGCTGGATTACAGGACTGAACCCTGATAGGGTTAACTGAAGGACTGTGTGCAACTGCTCCATGGACTGTGCTCTTGTATAGGAGCTATTGAGCAGTACATGGTTCTTAAAGGGACCGTACTCAGTAAAAAGGAGGGAGGGGGAGAAACTGTCAGGACGACCCAAGTATCGTGTCGGGTCACTGCTCCAGGACTGTCGGAGCAGGATTTGTTGGCCAGTCGGCCTGAGATGGACATTTTTCTGTGGGTCCCAGGAGCAAGGGGACTGGGGTCAGACGGACCCATATTCAAAGGAACTTGAACTCTGTGTTCCAGGGTCCCAACCGAGTGGGACCGAGGTCAAGGTTGACCATCAAGAAGAAGTGATTAAAGTGAATTGATCTATCGTGCATTTTGATATAAACATATGTGCTGAATGTTTTGAATGTGCATTGGTGTTTCTTTTTACAGGTGTTTTAGGAGGGAGGTATGTAAGAGGGTGACCGGGACGGTCATGCGCCTCTTCCCTCTTAATGCACATAATGCTGTGTTCTATGTTTATATATGAGCATTCATATGATCTAATGACCGATGCGGTCGCAGGTTCCCTCCTTAAGCAGGAAAAATGGTTATAAAAGCGGGGGGGAGCGGGCGCTGACGGTGAGGCCCCCCCCCGCCTGCTCAGGGCCCTAGCATTTGCCCGGGTGCTGACGCCAGCCCTGGTGTGCGGCTTGCGTGCCTGCTTCTAGGGGGGGGCAGCTGCCCCCCCCCTGCCCCATGGTTGGTACTCCCATGGATAGAGCTATGTGAGGACTTATTTTTTGCTGCACGAGACAATGTTTATACTGATGCCATTTTGGGATAAATATGACTGTTTGATCACTACTTATAGCATTTTTTTCACTATTGCAATAACCAAAAAAAGCAATTTTGGTGTTTTAATTTTCCTATAGCCCTCCACTGCCGGCAGTGTCTGTAACGTCAGTACCCTCTGATGTACAGTTGGTCTCTCCCGAACCTGTAATAGCCTTCCCTAATACATTTTGTGGAGAGAAAGACCAGTTTGGGGTCTTCAGGGAGAGCTATAGGTTATTTTTTCACCAGTCCAGCAAGAGCAAACAAATACCGGCACCTCTGCACCGCATGGAGCCTAGATATACCAATGTAGCAGTGGGAACCTATTGAACATCTCGTCCCATTTTAAACCGGGTGCTATTGTGAAAAAAGCCTTAGGTAGAATCCATATAAAAAGAAAAAAGAATGGCACTTACCGGTATTGTAAAAACACTCCTTTATTCTTTTTTCATGATAAAAGCAGCGAGGCAGGGGAGCATGCGGAACACTGTTCAGACGAGGGCCGTTTCGCACTACAGCGCTTCAATGGGTTCTGTGTTACGGGGGAAATTACGTTATTTCGACAGTTTAGGTCTGATATATGCTGAACCAGGATCAAGGTTGCTGAGGCTAAGATCATGAACCTGGCACAGGGGGGTCGCACAGCTGAGGATTAATGTACTGAGTTCTGACAGTGGTCCACTGCAGTTCTGTGGAACGATGCAGCTCTCAGGTGCCAGTTCCACAAAGGCCTTTCCGAAACCCTTAAGAATGCTCTGGTCCTTCATGACGCCCCTTGTTCTCTGGCGGAGGCCATGACCCAGGCCATATGAATGGACCACAGAATCCGTGAGAGACGTGGTGAACACCAGGCTGCCCATTATACTTCCCCAGAGCAGGCCCATTTACCGGAGGTGGAGCCATTGGAGGTTAGAGTTTCCAGTCTTTGTGTCGTGGAGAAAAGATGTACACAAGATCTCGGTCTCTGTCTGTACTGTGGCCTCTCTGGACATTTTCTCAAGAATTGCCCAACTCGTTCCCTGGCTAGTAAACCATCGGGAGACCGTCTGAGTCTGGGTGACGGCCAAGGAGGTCACTCAGACTCCCAAGTACCTTTTTCTTCCTCTGATACAGTACTGATAAATACGGTGTTATCCTTTGAGAACCAGGTGTGATCAACATTGGCGTTAATTGACTGTGGGTCTGCTGCTAACTTTATTGATTCTGGACTGGTTCTGAAGTTAGGGTTAGGGACAGTTTGTTTAGAAATATGAATTCAAATCTGCGCCCTTGACAAGACACCATCATCCCGGAATTTGGTCAAGAGGGTAACGGTGGATTTCACGCTCCAAGTGGGAGCAACTCCACTCTGAATCCATCTCATGTTTTGTGTTGGATAATTTACCTGCTGGTTGGTACTGGGGCTTCCATGGTTGCAGAGTCACAATCCTGTTATTGATTGATTGGTAACAGAGGGAGATTGTTAAATGGAGCCCCAATTGTTGCAAGAAATGTCTAAAAAGTGTACAAATATGCTCCGCTAGTCTGAAGGGTCTGCCGGGGTAACTGAATGACTTCGGAGATGTGCTCTCAGAAAAATAGGATAAGATACTACCTCCCCATCATCTTTATGATTATGCTATTGATCTTATTCCTAGCGACAAATTGCCTAAAGCTTGTCTTTACAATTTGCCTGGGCCTGAACGGACCACCATGAAAGAATATGTTAACGATAGTTTATGGAAGGGTCATATCCATCCTTCCTCCTCTCCGGTAGCTGCCAGATTTTTCTTTGTAAAAAAGAAAGATGGGGGTCTCCATCTGCCTGAATTTCCAAGAACGAAACAAAATGAAGGTTAAAAATACTTTACCACTTCCACTCATCCCCAACCTATATGATCAGCTTTTGGGGGTGAGGTTCTTCTCTAAATTTGATCTTAGAGGGGCTTGCAATTTGATAGACATCTGGAAGGATGATAAGTGGAAAATGCCATTTTTAACGTCTGAAGGTCTTTTTGAAAACCTCGTCATGCCATTTGAATTATCCAATGCACTTGCTATGTTTCAAAATTTTATGAATATTTTCTCTGATTGCATTGGAAAGATATATTGTGATTTATCTGAATTATATTCTAATTTTCTCTCCAGATTTGGACTCTCACCAGGAACATGTCCGTGTCGTATTACAAAGATTAAGGGAGAACTCTTTGTTTGCTAAATTAGAGAAATGTGTTTTTTTCCGTTCAGGAAATTTCATTCTTGGGGTTTACCTTGTCAGCAGAAGGGTTTAAGATGGACCCTGGGAAGGTACAGCCCATAATTGATTGGGTTCAGCCTCGTGATCTTAAGGCTTTGCAGCATTTTCTGTGATTTGCCAACTATTATAGGAAATTTATCAAGGGTTTTTCTCAGATTGCTAAACCTCTTCCTGACCTTACACGTAAGGGGACAAATCTCAAGGTATGGGTCGCCAGGTGCTATCAGGGCTTTCAAAAAATTAAGAGTGTTTCATGTCTGCTCCCATTCTGATCCAACCTTATCTCCAAGAACCATTCATTGTGGAGGTAATCCTTCGAAGGTCGGAGTAATGGCAGTTTTATCGCAAGGGCCCACAACTCTGACTAACTTGTGTCCATGTGCCTTTTTGTCTAAAAATTTTCGGCAGCGGAAAGAAATTATGATGTTGGGAATTCGTGAGTTACTTGCTGTCAAATTGGCCTTTGAGGAATGGAGGCATTTTTTGGAGGGGGCGGTTCATCCAGTTACTGTGGTCACTGTTCACAAGAATCTAGCTTACATTGAATCAGCTAAAAGGTAACTCCTAGACAGGCCAGATGGTTCTTGTTTCTCTCAAGGTTTAATTTTTCGATTGCATTCAGGCCGGGGTCTAAGAATGTGAAAGCTGATGCTTTATCTCGTAGTCTCGATTTAGTTTCTCCTCCATTTTTCCTCACGGTATTGTGGTTTCTATGGTAACATCGGAATTGGAGGAGGAGATCCATAAAGTCCAGTCGTTGGCTCCTACCGCTACTCCAGGATCTAAATTATTTGTGCCTGTGTACCTAAAATTGTGAGTGTTACATGAATTTCATGATTCCGTGTTGAGTGGTCATCCTGGAGTTACTGCTACATGTAAAGCCATTGCTAGACTTTTTTGGTGGCCGTCTATGCATAATGATATCAAAGATTTTTTATCTGTTTGTGAAGTCTGTGCATGCGCTAAAGTCAGTCATAGGCCGGTGAATTGGCTCCATTGTCAATTCCAGAAAGACCCTGTACTCATTTGTCCATGGATTTCATCACGGATTTGCCTCTGTCTGGTGGGAAAACTGTTGTCTGGGTGGTAGTTGACCGATTCAGAAAGCAAGATCATTTTGTTCCTTTGTCTGGATTACCTAATGCAGAGCCACTCTCTAGGTTGTTTATTTCTCATATAGTAATGTTGTATAGGATTCCTCTTATCATTGTGTCTGCTAGGAGAGTACAATTTGTCTCTAAATTCTGGAGAGCTTTTTGTAGTAAACTCATGATTGACTTGTGTGACGATACAGCGTAAAATCTTAATTAGCCAGACGATTAGCTTTGTTAATCCAAGAGAAATACATTATTGTGTTTTATTAATGTTCTGCTTGCTCATCAGTTTATGTACACTAATTTAACTTGTAAAATGTCCAGCATTCCACTAATCTCATTAGTATCTCAGGAGCCCCTAATCATTGTTCAAAAATCGTCTAGGCCCATTGTGTAAGTGTTGAAAGAACATCCGTCGGAGCCTCACCACAGGGAGTCTCACGTGTAGACCCAGGTGATGTGGTCGACCTGAGAAAGATACCTTCACTAATGCACACTTAGCTTTGGAGAAGAGGGTGAGAGCAGTTCTGCCATTCAGGTGGCTGAGCCCAGAGAAGCAGAAGGGACGTGTTTTTGTAGCAGTTTGACTTGAGAAAGAGAATCAAGGAGAGTCAGAAAGACTTTACAAGGAGAATGAGATACATCCTTCAGGATAGCAGATGGATTGCATGGCATTACCCAAAGAGACACAGATTTGAATTCTATGCGATTCTAGCCTAAGGGTACAGCCCTGACTGGAAAGATATGGATATACTCCATTAACCATCAGGGAGACCATGGATACATTTTGGGGAGACCAGGGTGCGACGAGGAAGTCACCTGGCCCCATGGGTATGTTGTTTGGAGTTGCCAGGAGGGACCCACCGGTCACCTGGAACTTATGGAGACATTCGGAGAAGCCAGATTGTGACCCGTCTGTCATCTGGCCCCATGGAAACTCTCAGAGAGGCCAGGGTAGGACCCTCGGGTCTCCTGGCCTTGTACCTTGATGGACTGCTAGCTTCCTAAGCTTGCCGCTACCTTCTCTATGTGCGGGCTTGCCAGAAGCGGGGAGCCACTGGTTGAGGTAGTCAGCCCTGGAAGTCTCCAAAGTCACAGCTGTTCTATGCCAGGCGGGCGGAGATGGAAGGGTGAGACTGTGTAATGTTGTACCATCTTGGGTATTATGCTGGGACTGGTCTATGTGTTTATTGTCCGCTTTGGGGTTCAATAAAGTATTGCCACGCTGTTTTACCCTCACCCTGCGTTGTCTGAGTAGCGTTACGCCCGCAGAAGACCCCGGGTCTTCACAACTTGTCATTTTCATCTGCTTACTACCCTAAAATCATCTGTCAGACTGAGGGGACAAATCAATCTTTGGAACAAATTTTGAGGTGCTTTGTGGCAGCTCGGTAGGAGGACTGGTCTTTGTTTTTTCCTCTCGCTGAATTTGCATTTAACAGTAGAGTAAATCAGTCTACTGGAAACCTCGTTTTTCTGAAATTATGGTTTTCATCCCCATTTTGGTGAATTTTCTAGGATTAGTTCTGACTGTCCTGGGGTGGAGGTCACCGTACAAACACTTGGGGCTGTCTGGAAGGAGGTTCAAAAAAATATTGGGACTGCTCAGATTCGTCAAAAATGGAAGGCAGATAGAAGACGTTCAGTGGGTTCTGTGGCACAAACCCCTTTTGCACGAACCAGTTAGTGGTTAAAGAAGTTTTAAGTAATATAGGGGATTTTATATAGCATGCACACAAACAGTTATCTTCACATGAGTATAATAATAATAATAATCTTTATTTTTATATAGCGCCAACATATTCCACAGCGCTTTACATACACTATCATCGCTGTCCCCATTGGGGCTCAGAATCTAAATTCCCTATCAGTGTGTGGGAGGAAACCGGAGAACTCGGAGGAAACCCACGCAAACACGGGGAGAACATACAAACTCCTTGCAGATGTTGTCCTTGGTGGGATTTGAACTCCGGACTACAGCGCTGCAAGGCTGAAGTGCTAACCACTGAGCCACCGTGGTGCCCTATAATCAGCTCACCCAACAAGGGACCTGACATGTGGTCAGCTTTGGCTGCTGCAAGTAGTCAGATAGTTATCTAGGCGGTTTATTGTCAGCTAGTTTAGATAGATAGGATCCTGTGTGAAATCGTCCTTGCAGCATATCAATCCTTTCTGCTAATGGTGTGGTCCAGCCAGGAGTCCTCGTTTCAGAATCTAAATCCTTTCTGCTAATAGTGTGGTCCAGCCAGGAGTCCACATTTCAGAATCTAAATCCTTTCTGCTATTAGCATGGTCCAGCCAGGAGTCCACATTTCAGAATCAAAATCCTTTCTGCTAATAGTGTGGTCCAGACACCATGCCACATTTCAATCCTTTCAGATAATAGTGGGGTCCAGCCAGAAGTCCACATTTCAGAATCAAAATCCTTTCTGCTAATAGTGTGGTCCAGCCAGGAGTCCACATTTCAGAATCTAAATCTGTTCTGCTAATAGTGTGGTCCAAGCAGGAGTCCACATTTCAGAATCAAAATCCTTTCTGTTAATAATGTGGTCCAGCCAGGAGTCCACATTTCAAAATTGAAATCCTTTCTGCTAATAGTGTGGTCTAGACACCAAGCCACATTTCAGAATCTAAATCCTTTATGCTAATAATGTGGTCCAGACACCAAGCTACATTTCAGAATCTAAATCCTTTCTTCTAATAGTGTGGTTCGGACACCAGGCCACATTTCAGAATCTAAATACTTACTGCTAATAGTGTGGTCCAGCCAGGAGTCCACATTTCAGAATCGAAATCCTTTCTGCTAATAGTGTGGTCCAAACACCCTTTTACATTTCAGAATCGAAATCCTTTCTGCTAATAATGCTCCATAAGTCTTAGATACAGAGGTTTGTCCAGCAAACCTTGGGAATTTCAACACTTCCTGCACTGCTTCTGCCCCGCCCACCTCCTCTAGGGCCTCCACCTGCTCCTTCAAACTCTCCCTTAATAAGACATGCTTGCCAACAGTGCAGAGAGAATCCCTCCCACCTCCATACTGTGCAGCCAGGGCTCAGCGCAATCAGGCAGTGTTTAAATTAATATGCCTTGGAGATCGCAGTCACACAGCTCAAGAGTTGTGGACAGCTATCCAGGCCGAGTTTGAACAATGGCTGTCTCCAATGAACCTGGAGCAAGGGAAGGCCGTGTGTGATAACAGTGCGAACCTGGTGGTGGCCCTATGCCGGGGGAACCTCACACACACGTGCCTTGCATGGCTCACGTCTTCAACCTGGTGGTACAGCAATTTCTCTGCCTGGATGCGCTGCTGCAGAAAGTATGTTCGCTGTGTGCTCACTTCCGCTGTTTGAACCCTGCGGGTCATCGACTTGCGTCGCCACAGAGGTCTTTCGACCTACCTGTTAACCAGTTGATATGCGATGTGCTGACATGGTGGAATTACACTCTGCACATGTTGCAGCAACTGTGGCCACAGTGACGAGCCCTGTTGCAGTTTGTCATTTTGTATAGCCTTGGCCATCGCAGTACGGATGTGTTGCAAATCACACTTGCGGAGTGGGCACAGATGAAGGACCTCTGCACCCTTCTGCACAGTTTCGAAATGGCTACTAAATTGGTTAGCGCTGACTATGCCATCATCAGCATCACTATTCCGGTCATCTACATGCTGGAGCACACTTTGAATAGTCTCTGCGGGAGGAGGTGGTGGTCCCAGGGGAAGAGGAGGAAGCAGAGGAGGATGCGGAAGGGATAACAATATCTCTACATTTCAGACTGTCATCGCACCGGTGGGTGCCATGTGGATTACAGCGATCGAGGGGTCTCATATTACAAGACAAACTATTAGTTAAGGTGCAGGAACTGAGGAACAAATGGAGAAGGATGAAGAGGAAGAGGTGATGAGCACGCAACAGTCTGGAGATGAAGAGGATAATGATCCCCTCTCCATTGTCCGTGGTTGGTGGGAGGGGATGGAGGAAGCACGCTTGAGTGTTACCCCGCCACCAACACACCATGGGCTTGGACCTCATGGAGGCGCCGGACACATGAGCGCCTTCTTGCTGTACTATCTGCAACATGATGCCCATATTGTTAGGATTAGAAATAGTGCTGACAACTAGGTTGCCACTCTGTTAGATCCACGGTACAAGAGTAAATTTTGCCATATGCTTCCTTCCCTGGAAAGGGACGCTCGCATGCTGGAGTATTGAAACACGCTGGTGGACAATCTTAAAAGTGGTTTTCCCCAAGACAGCAGTGACGCACACAGTGTGCATCGCAGTTCTAGACTTCCAACCCCGGGAATGTCGAGTCATCAAAGCAAAAACATTAGCAGCAGCAACATTGTAAGTGGCAGAAGCAATCTCTGTGAGTCGTTTTTTTTAAACCAGCCCATTCACCAGCAGAACAGAGTACAAGTCTGACACGTAGTGAAAGACTGGAGAGGATGGTGCAGGAGTATCTCGAGCTCAATATCAATGCCATTGAGGGGGGTTGGACCCTTTTGCATTTTGGACTTCAAAAATGGAAGAGTGGCCTGTCACACCTTGGAGTTTTTTTCATGCCCGGCAGCCAGTGTTCTCTCAGAATGTGTCTTCAGCACTGCTGATGGTGTCCTGGCGGATAAGCGCATCTGGCTTTCCCCTGAAAGCGTAGACCGCCTAACTTTCATTAAGATGAACAAGTCATGGATCTCCAATGACTTTTGCACATGTCGCATACTGGGTAAATTAGGCGATAGTGTAGTTTTTAGTGTGCTGCATTGATCTCGAGCTGTTGCAGTCTGTGACACTTTTGTTGTGGCTTCTGTGCCTGCTGTTGCAACTGCTGCTGATGTTACTAACAATGTTTTGAAATGTGGAGACACCAAGTTGGGTCTCCATCTGGTGCGTAGCCTGTGGTGGAAGGGGTGTCAGAGCCCCATTATACTATTTCTACTCTGGGGAAATTGATGCCACTTTATTGGTGTGTGGCAATAATTTTTTGAAATGTGGAGACTCCAAGTTGGATCTCCTTCATGTGTGTTGCCTATAGCAGTAGGGCTCCTAGACCGACAGGCTGCACTGCATTTCAGTAAACTATCTGTGTTACTATCCTTAAATTTTTCTAACAATAGTAGTTTACAAAACTGATATTTGTGCAACCTGAGTGTGGCTGAGCAGAAAAGCAGTTTGAGCTGTTGCATGAGGTATCAGGGCTCCAAGCACAGCAGGCTTACGCCAATCCCTCACCCACCTCATCTTAATTTGAACTGAAATTCAAAGCTGTAAATGCTGGCCCAGAACCTGATACCTCATGCATTGCCCATGCCTGACTGCTGCTGTGCCATTATAGCATTTAGACTGTTGGTCAATTGATGACATTTTTCCTGGTCTCTGACCCTAATTTTTGGAAATGTTGGGTCTCCTTCATGTGTGTTGCCTGAATTTGGCAGGGTGCTCAGAGCATCAGGTGTACATCTGTCACTCATCCACCTGTTACTGATCAATGTTTAAGCTAAAAATGCTGGTCCAAGCCCTGTCCCATGCATCCATGTTGCGCAATGTGTCAATTGATGCTACTTTTCCTGGTGTATGCCCTAATTTGAGCTGCTTTGGCAGCTTTTGGGCCCCCCTGAAGGTGTTGTCTATGCTTTTGGTTTTGCCTCCCATTGAATTCAATTGGATTCAGATATGTTTGACGAACGTAGGGATGTTCGCCGATTTGAACCGAACCTTGAAAGGTTCGCTCATCTCTACTGCTTAGTGTTGTTTTGATTAAATCACTGTATTATCAGCAGGAGATTATCAATGATTGGCAACTTCCTGTGTACACTGTATATGGATCCAGTAGCGCTGAGTCTAGCAGGAGTGGTTCACCCATGCCGAGGATCTCAGTCATATAGCAGGGGTGAGCTGGTTGTTCCTATTTTTACACTGTACATAGGCAGAAAACCGCCAATCTGTGGTGTGGCGTGATTATACACAGCTTAAAGGGAATCTGTCAGCAGGTTTTGCTACCTCATCTGAGAGCAGTATAACGTAGGCAAAGAGATACTGCATTCAACAATGTATCACTTAGTTTACTGGGTGCAGCCGCTGTGGTTTTTAGATTTAGCAATGCTGTGGAGCTGAGAAAGCTAAACCCTCCCACACCAGGCTCTGTATGTACATAGCTATAAACAGTGAGGTGCTCATCACAAAAGGGAGCTGAGTCGGACTAGGGCTTACATGCTGCTGTAGCTTCTGTAGGCCAGCAATGATAATCACTAGGTGATTAAAGCTTCAGTCTAAGTAAACAACACCATACAGCCGGACATGTGGCACATCGTTGAGTACAGTGCTTTAACCCCTACATCATGCTGTCCTCAGATTACGTAGCAAAAACCTGCTGACATATTTTCTTTAACATTCAAATAACTGCTAGATCTGCTATGGAGAAAACAGTGATTTAATCAAAATGACAGCAGTTAGCTCAGTAAGTGATACATCGCTGGAATCAAAGACTCTGTCACTACACTATGCTGCGCTCAGATGAAGCAGCAAAATCCTGGTGACAGATTACCTTTAAAAATTGTTTTGTATTCTAGTTTATTAACTTTTTGCATAGCATCCTCAATATTCTACTTAGGATGGCCTCAGTCTTGCAAACATACAGTATGTATATTTCTTTCTTTTCCATAACCCATGAAGAGTCATCAGAGCAATTTTTTCAGGCTGTAAAAAAATTCTCCATAGGGTATTTTTGATTGCATGCTTAGGGTAAAAATGTTTGGCATGTAGCAAGGTATTACCTGAAACCTCCTTGTGATGCATTTTAGTGGATATTTCACCTGCCTAAGAATAAGCTTTAATATACAGGTTCAAAAATTCCTAGATCACCAGTGTGTACATTGTAGCTAAACTGAACATTGAGATCATTATGATTCAGGTAAGAAATGAAGTCTGGTACGACCGCTACACCCCCTTCTCCAAATGAGGATAACATCATCAATGTACCAGCTGCACCAGGACCATCAAAAGTTACATTTCAATCAGAAAAATGTATTTGTGTTCAAACCATTGATACCATTGATGTATGCAATATCATGTTGCCAGGTTACTTCTACTGCACAATGAATGTCATAAAAATGACACCAAAACCACAATGGCACAATTGAGTAAATGTTTGCATATTACAGCATGACATCACTGTAAGAGCTGTCCCTTTGCAGAGAATATGATTCCAGCTGGTGTCTAAGGTGACTCAACATTTCTATTGAGAAATAAAAATATAGCTTTATGACTATTATTATTTGTGTGCATATGTATTATTATATCATAATAGTACAAGACTCAGTCAGTACAGGTCCATCAAAAGAAAACTAAAAAAAGTTAAGGATCTCAGAAAATGGCAACAAGAACAAAACACGTTTTGAATGTTTTAGCCACTAAGCTAAAAAAAAAATTGACAAGTTTGGCATCACCATAATTACAGTATACTGTCATGTAGTATCATGTTACTAGGTTATTTCTACTCCACAATGAATGTCATAAAAACGACAGCCAAAAAAAACAATGGCATAATTCCATTTTTTCACCATTTCAACCTCCTTGGATTTGTTTTCTCATTTTTCAGTATATTATATGCTAAAGTGATAGATATCATTTGAAACTACAACTTATCCCCCCCAAAAAATGTCCTCATAAGGTTTATCAACAGAAGAATAAAAAAGTTATGGCTTCTGGCGGAAAAATGAAAGTGCCAAAATGAGAGGAAAGGTGTTTAACGGGCACTGAGCTCTAACATTACTGTGTGTCCTGTCCCTGTATTGTATACTGTGTGGTGTTATTTCTGTTTGCATTTAACAGCATGACATCACTGTAATAATTGTTGCTGTGCAATGACATCATTGTAAGAGCTTTTTTATGGCAGTGACATCACTTTATAAAGCTTCAGAAGCAAAAGAATACTTTAAAGGGGTTTTCCCAAGAACAAAGTACATTTTAATGACTAGATCTTGTAATAAAAATAAGTACCACAATTGGATGTGTTTATATAAAATGTTCCTGTGCTGAGATAATCTTATAAATGTGCCCCTGCTGTGTACTGTGTAATGGCTGTGTCTGCCTGTGCAGGAACACGGTCTGATCATACCACATCTCCTGGGCAGGGGGTTAAGCCAAAGAGAGTATACAGACAAGGCAGTATGGGAACGCAGCTGCTGCTTTCTGTGAGGTAAAACATGTTTAAAAATCAGGCAGGGAAATATTTTACCTCACAGAAAGAATCAGCTGTGATCCCGTGCTGTAATGTCTGTATTCTCTGTTTTGCATCTTCCCCCGCCCAGGAGATGTGGTATGATCAGACCAGTCCCTGTACGGTCAGACACAGCCATTACACAGGACACAGCAGGGACACATTTATAAGATTATCTCAGCACAGGAACATTTTATTTAAACACATCCAATCGTGGAAGGTATTTTTATTCCAAGATCTATAGATTAAAATGTACTTTGTTTATGGGAAAACCGCTTTAACAAATAAAAGGATGACAGTATTTTTAATATTATTCTATATATGCATTATATTATCAATAATAATAATATATTATTAATATTATTGTTTTTGTATATATGTTGTATTCAATTACAGATTAGTCAGACATCATCTAGATTATCACATCCTGAAAATTACCAAGACGGTCTCCAGAAGGAAATTACCCAACTTAGAAGTGAATGTAGAAGATTAAGGACCCAAAGCCACCATTTGAGTGAAGAAAACTACTGCCTTAAAGAAGATTTATGGGACCTTAAAATGCAACATGAATGCTTGCGTGAAAGAAAAGATGGATTTACTCTTGAGAGTGAGTGGAAATGTAATTATTTAGCAGCAACATCACATTATATTGTAATGTACTCAGCTGACATTTTAATTGTATCCCCATTTGGAGGTACCTGGACTAATTATTATTATTATTATTATAATATATTATTATATGTATCAGACTCATTCCTGAACTTAGAGTATGGAGAGGGGATAAGCAACAACTATAAAATAGTCTGAAACTATTATAACAAAAAGTTTTTTGTATCTCCCACCCTTTAGACAAAATATAGATGCTGATGGAAAGATAATACTATGAAGCGAGGACCTTGAGTTGGCTTACTTTATGGGACTAGGATTTTAATTTAGAAACAATTCTGCCCCCATTAGCAATATGCTATCTCTAGTTCTATTAATCGTCAGCAATATTATAATATTATAAAGCTTTCTTAATAGATGCAGTGAACAAATACTATACCTTCAGCAGTAAATATAGTTGACGCATATATCTCATTTACATGTTCAGTGTATATAATATAATTTGTAAAAAAAAAAATGAAAAGAATTTGAGAAACCAGGTTTTTTATTGTCACTAAACACTATGGAGTTGCTTAGACTTTTATGCAAGCTAAGCTATTACCAGGCTGCGCTCAACTACATTTTCATGAATGGCTAGCAAAATATGCTGCAACGAACAGCACGTAACTAGAGTCCGATGGGCATCAGTGCAAAATTTGGACCTGGGACCTTCCCCACTCCCCCTTGCATGTTGGTCAGATGTATGGGCCCTAGTAGCGCTCTAAATCCTATAAGGATATACGTGTTTCCCCTCTCCCTCATTATGTAGTAATGTCCCCCATCCAGGGCCCCTTCCAGGTATATATGTCCCCATCCTGGTATGCATGTCCCACATCTTAGTCCCATCCTGGTATATGTCTCCTATCCTGGTATATATGTCCCCATCCGGTTATATATGTATCCCATCCTGGTATACATGTCCCCCATCCTGGTATGTAGGTCCCTCATCCTGGGCACATCCTGGTATGTATGTCCTTCATCCTGGGCCCATCCTGGTATATACAGGTGCATCTCACTAAATTAGAATATCATCGAAAAGTTAATTTATTTCAGTTCTTCAATACAAAAAGTGAAACTCATATATTATATAGAGTCATTACAAACAGAGTGATCTATTTCAAGTGTTTATTTTTGTTAATGTTGATGATTATGACTTACAGCCAATGAAAACACAAAAGTCATTATCTCAGTGAATTAAAATAATTAACAAAAAACACCTGCAAAGACTTCCTAAGCGTTTAAAAAGGTCCCTTAGTCTGTTTCAGTTGGTTCCACAATCATTGGGAAGACTGCTGACTTGACAGATGTCCAGAAGGCAGTCATTGAAACACTCCACAAGGTCCCAGAGTTCCAATTTTCATTTGGAAATCAAGGTCCCAGAGTCTGGAGGAAGAGTGGAGAGGCACACAATTCAAGCTGCTTGAGGTCTAGTGTGAAGTTTCCACAATCAGTGATGGTTTGGGGAGCCATGTCATCTGCTGGTGTAGGTCCACTGTGTTGTATCAAGACCAAAGTCAGCGCAGCCGTCTACCAGGAGAGTTTAAAGCATTTCATGCTTCCCTCTGCCGACAAGCTTTTTGGAGATGGAAATTTCATTCTCCACCAGGACTTGGCACCTGTCCACACTTCCAAAAGTACCAATACCTGGTTTAAAAACAACAGTATCACTGTGCTTGATTGGCCAGCAAACTCGCCTGACCTTAACCCCATAGAAAATCTATGGGGTATTGTCAAGAGGAAGATGAGAGACACGAGACCCAACAATGCAGACGAGCTGAAGGCTGCTATCAAAGCAACCTGGGCTTCCATAACACCTCAGCAGTGCCACAGGCTGAACGCCTCCATGCCACGTCACATTGATGCAGTAATTGATGCAAAAGGAGCCCCGACCAAGTATTGAGTGCATTTACTGAACATACATTTCAGTAGGCCAACATTTCGGATTTTAAAATAATTTTTCAAGTTGTTGTTATAAAGTATTCTAATTTACTGAGATAATGACTTTTGTGTTTTCATTGGCTGTAAGCCATAATTATCAACATTAATAGAAATAAACACTTGAAATAGATCACTCTGTTTGTAATGACTCTATATAATATATGAGTTTCACTTTTTGCATTGAAGAACTGAAATAAATTAACTTTTTGATGATATTCTAATTTAGTGAGATGCATCTCCCATGCTGAGGCCATCCTGGTATATATGTTTCCCATCCTGGGCCCATCCTGCTATATATGTTCCCCATTCTGCAGCTGTTCTTTAACGCATAAAATAAACTATTTTACTCACCTTCCTCCACTCCTGTGCCGCTTGGTGTCCTCTTCTGTAGCTGGACAAGCGATGGGCAGCGCCATGCGACGGGCAGCACCACGTCACTGCCATGCGCTGCTCGTGTCGCTGCACATCAACGTCACCTGCTAGCTTCTTACTGGCCATGCAAGGACCCAGAGGGTCTCTACCCCACAATGCATTTCAGCTGAATGTGCGCCCTTGGACATACAGTATAGACCAAAAGTTTGGGCACACCTTCTCATTTAAAGATTTTTCTGTATTTTCTTGACTATGAAAATTGTACATTCACACTGAAGGCATCAAAACTATGAATTAACACATGTGGAATTATATACTTAACAAAAAAGTGTGAAACAACTGAAAATATGTCTTATATTCTAGGTTCTTCAAAGTAGCCACCTTTTGCTTTGATGACTGCTTTGCACACTCTTGGCAGTCTCTTGATGAGCTTCAAGAGGTAGTCACCGGAAATGGTTTTCACTTCACAGGTGTGCCCTGTCAGGTTTAATAAGTGGGATTTCTTGCCTTATAAATGGGGTTGGGACCATCAGTTGTGTTTTGCAGAAGTCTGGTGGATACACAGCTGATAGTCCTACTGAATAGACTGTTACAATTTGTATTATGGCAAGAAAAAAGCAGCTAAGTAAAGAAAAACGAGTGGCCATCATTACTTTAAGAAATGAAGGTCAGTCAGTCTGAAAAATTGGGTAAACTTTGAAAGTGTCCCCAAGTGCAGTTGGAAAAACCATCAAACGCTACAAAGAAACTGGCTCACATGAGGACTGCCCCAGGAAAGGAAGACCAAGAGTCACCTCTGCTTCTGAGAATAAGTTTATCCGAGTCACCAGCCTCAGAAATCGCAGGTTAACAGCAGCTCAGATTAGAGACCAGGTCAATGCCACACAGAGTTCTAGCAGCAGACACATCTCTTCAAAAACTGTTAAGAGGAGACTTTGTGCAGCAGGCCTTCATGGTAAAATAGCTGCTAGGAAACCACTGCTAAGAACAGGCAACAAGTAGAAGAGACTTGTTTGGGCAAAAGAACACAAGGAATGGACATTAGACCAGTGGAAATCTGTGCTTTGGTCTGATGAGTCCAAATTTGAGATATTTGGTTCCAACCACCGTGTCTTTGTGCAACGCAGAAAAGGTGAACGGATGGACTCTACATGCCTGGTTCCCACCGTGAAGCATGGAGGAGGAGGTGTGATGGTGTGGGGGTGCTTTTCTGGTAACACTGTTGGGGATTTATTCAAAATTGAAGGCATACTGAACCAGCATGGCTACCACAGCATCTTGCAGCGGCATGCTATTCCATCCGGTTTGCGTTTAGTTGGACCATCATTTATTTTTCAACAGGACAATGACCCCAAACACACCTCCAGGCTGTGTAAGGGCTATTTCACCAAGAAGGAGAGTGATGGGGTGCTAAGCCAGATGACCTGGCCTCCACAGTCACCAGACCTGAACCCAATCGAGATGGTTTGGGGTGAGCTGGACCACAGAGTGAAGGCAAAAGGGCCAACAAGTGCTAAGCATCTCTGGGAACTCCTTCAAGATTGTTGGAAGACCATTTCTGGTGACTACCTCTTGAAGCTCATCAAGAGAATGCCAAGAGTGTGCAAAGCAGTCATCAAAGCAAAAGGTGGCTACTTTGAAGAACCTAGAATATAAGACATATTTTCAGTTGTTTCACACTTTTTTGTTAGGTATATAATTCCACATGTGTTAATTCATAGTTTAGATGCCTTCAGTGTGAATGTACAATTTTCATAGTCATGAAAATACAGAAAAATCTTTAAATGAGAAGGTGTGTCCAAACTTTTGGTCTGTACTGTATATCCAGCTGAAATATACGCTGGCATCAGCGAGCCCCCCACCCGCACAGGCCCGGTCATGGTTGCACCCTCTGCAACCTCTATCGTTACGCCCCTGGTATCACCACTTCAGTTAACTGTAGTAGGTTCCCCCTTATATAAAAATAAGAGCATATTTTGCGGACCCGTAAAATGAATGCATGCATTACTGTTTACACTCATATTATATCCCTGTAGATGACTGGATTGAAAAAGACCATGTAACTGTTCCCTCAAACAAAAAACATCTCTCACGTGGATGGCATAAAGAAGAAAATGGGTAAATTTAATGTTCTTAGTAAAATTTTATTCTGGCACTTGTTCATAGCCTAACTTTTGAACCAGTACACTTACTTCATCTTGTACCCATGGTGATTGATATTCTAGAATGTAGTGATTGCAGTGTGGTCCTAGGTATGGGTCTCATTAGTACGGTTGTATGATGTTTGGAGATGGACTTATCCCTGTGTAAAAAAAGGATTGGGCATGTTTAAATCTAGCGTTACCAATTTTTCTTCTCCTTGAATTGGACAATTGCGAGGATCCAGAGACCCAACGCATATTTAGATTGTCAGCCGATCACCCCAACCTTTACTCACCTCTTTCATGCTTCAGCATTTCTTCCCTACCAAATGACATAAGGACTCACAGGTGACTTTATGTCCCATCGCAGATGCCTATTAGCTGATATTATTGCTGGAGAAGTGTTTTGTTCTTTACAAATTAGAAGTTTAAAATAACTTCTCAACTATCTTATGTTTAATGTATCATATGTTATTATCTATCACCCCATGGATACTTCTGATATCTGTAATAATTTACATTTTAATGTTGAGGGCTACTTAAAGTGACCATAGTCTTATCACGTTCAAAAGCTTATGAGAACTGATTAAAATGTAAATGTGTCTAACAGTGACCACAAAGAATACATCTTTTCTGTGCCTTGATAACAAAGTGCCACTTTGACTCCCGAATCTCAACTTTTAGTCTTTACAGGAATGATGCTTTTAAAGTTGATGGAACATATTCAAAATGCAAAGCAGCCTTGAGTCCTGTGAACATAAAAGAACCCTGGGAAAGTAAGTACTAAGAGTCATTTTCTTTTACATGCAACAATGATTAAAGATGGGACTCTGATTGCTGCCTCTTCTAATTATTTTTACTCTACCTGTGTTGAGTAAACTCATTACTGAGTTGACCTAAGAAATGTTAACCCTTGCATACAATATAGCGCATTTATAAAATTGATTATTTAAGTTTGGTAATTTAGGGAACCTTAAGGCCCCGTCACACTAAGCGATGCAGCAGCGATCCCGACAACGATACGACCTGTCAGGGATCGTTGCTGCATCGCTAATACATCGCTGGTGAGCTGTCAAACAGGCAGGCTCACCAGCGATGAGGGGAGTAGCGATATCGTGGAAAGAATCGTTCCACGATGTCCTGCTCCCGTTCCCAGCCTGCTGCTTAAGCAGGAGCAGGCTGGTAACTATGGTAAATATCGGGTTACTAAGTGCGCGTGTGCCCCTAGTAACCCGCTGTTTACCATGGATACCACTCTGCTACCGTGCGCTGGAGCCTCCGCTCACCGTAGCAGAGTGGTATCTATGGTAAACAGCGGGTTACTAAGTGCGCGCGTGCCCCTAGTAACCCGATATTTACCATGGTTACCAGCCAGATCGTTGGTCCCGCTGGTCACACACAGCGATGTGTGCTGACCAGCGGGAGGCCAACGACCAAAAAATGGTCCAGGACACTTTGCAACGATCAGCGACCTCACAGCAGGGGCCTGATCGTTGCAAAGTGTCACACATAGCGACATCGCTGGTGAGGTCGCTGGTGAGTCACCAAAACTGTGACACAGCAGCGATCTCGCTAGTGATATCGCTTAGTGTGACGGGGCCTTTACTGTAGGATATTAATATGTTTCCTGCTTGTAACTTACTACCCATCGTGTTTTTCACCAGCTATCTGAGCAAGTTTTCATGGCCAAAATACAGATGTACAGTGGTGCTTGAAAGTTTGTCAACTTTCATATTTCTGCATAAATATGATCCAAAACGACATCAAATGTTCACACAAGTCCTAAATGTAGTTAAAGAGAACTAAATAAAACAAATGAGGCAAAAATGTTAGATTGTCATTTTTTTCTTAAGAAGATGAGCCAATATCACGTGTCTGTGAGTGACAAAAGTATGTTAACCCTTAAGACTAGCAGATAATTTGAAGATGAAATTATAGTCTGGTGTTTTCAATCACTGGGTTAACAATCTGGTGTGAGTGGGTGACCTTTTTTATATAAATAACAGGGATCTATCAAAGTTTGATCTTCACAACACATGTTTGTGGTAGTATCACGGCATGAACAAAAGAGATTTCCGTGGACCTCAGAAGAAAGGTTATTGATGTTTATCAGGCTGGAAAAGATTGTAAATTCATCTCAAGAGTTCGACTCCATCAATCCAAAGTCAGACTGTGTACAAATAGAGGAAATTTAATACCATTATTACAGTTCCCAGGATTGGTTGACCAACAAAGATCACTCGAAGAGTAATGCATATAATAGTCCACTAGGACACAAGAGTCAAAGGTAACCTCTAAACAACTAAAGGCTTCTCTCACATTAGCTAATGTTTATGTCCATTCGCCCACCATCAGAAGAACACTAACCAATAGTTTGCATTGCAGAATTGCAATGAGCAAGCCACTGTTCTCCAAAAAGAGCATTGCTGGCCATCTGCAGTTTGCTAATGATCACATAGACATACAGAAGGTTATTAGAGCATTGTTTTGTGGACGGATGAGAAAAAATTGAGCTTTTTGGTTAAAATAAAAAGTGTTATGTTTGAAGAAAGATAAACACTACATTACAGAACGATTAAAAAAACACTCACACAATCTGTGAAACACAGTGGAGGTGGTAGTTTCATGGTTTTAGCCAGTTTTGCTGCATCTGTGCCGGAACAGCTTGCCATCATTGATTGAACAATGAATTCTGAATTATACTAACAAATTCTAAAGGAAAATGTCTAGACATCTGTCCATGAGTTGAATTGCAAGAGAAAGTGGGTCATGCAGCAAGACAATGATCCAAAGCAAACAAGTTGTTCTACAAAAGAAAGGCCAAAGAAGAATAAAGTTAGTTTTAGTCTGACTTCTAACCTTAATCCTATAGAAATGTTGTGGAAAGACGTGAAGCGAGCAGTTCGTTTTTCTCATTTAAAAAAATGAAAAAGTCTAATATATTTGATTCATGTGTTTGACCTTGCTCTCTATATCTACTTTTAGGACTTGTGTGAAAACCTGATGTAGTTTCAGGTCAAATTTATGCAGAAATATAGAAAATTCTGAAGGGTTCACAAACTTTCAAACATTTTTTCACGCAAACTTTCAATATACATACCTCATTTAAACACTTTTATTAAAAAAAACCTTAGTCTTCAAAGGTGTTGTCCATTTTAAACTTGAATATTCCATATGCTTGACCAGTGTAAAATAAATTTGTCAGAAAAAATTAGAAATGTTTTAAATATTATAACATTTTTGAATGGTATGACACATGGGCGTACCCAGGATCAAAACTAGGGGCGGGGGGTCAAGCCATGGTCACAGATACCGAAGAGAAATATATATATAGTACAATGCAAAGATTTCACTTTTTACATTACATGAGTGATATCTATTGTAAATTCCACAATAGCTCAGAAACCAGCGAATCACTTCACACAGTATACTGGCCCCCATAAAATGCTCCATACAGGATACTGGTCCCCATATAATGCTCCATACAGGATACTGGCCCCCATATAACGCTCCATACAGGATACTGGCCCCCATATAACGCTCCATACAGGATACTGGCCCCCATATAACGCTCCATGCAGGATACTGGCCCCCATATAACGCTCCATACAGGATACTGGCCCCCATATAACGCTCCATACAGGATACTGGCCCCCATATAACGCTCCATGCAGGATACTGGCCCCCATATAACGCTCCATGCAGGATACTGGCCCCCATATAACGCTCCATACAGAATATGGCCCCCATATAACGCTCCATGCAGGCTGTTCCCCACACATAATGCCTCATGCAGGCTGCCCCCCCCACATAATGCCCCACGCAGGCTGTTCCCCCTACATAATGCCCCATGCAGGCTGTTCCCCCCATATAATGCCCCATGTAGGATGTCAACCCCCCTTATAATGCCCCATGCAGGATGACACCCCCCCTCCTTATAATGCCCCATGCAGGATGTCACACCCCCCCTCCCTTATAATGCCCCATGCAGGATATCACCCCCCCTCCCTTATAATGCCCCATGCAGGATGTCACACCCCCCCTCCCTTATAATGCCCCATGCAGGATGTCACACACCCGCCCTCCCTTATAATGCCCCATGCAGGATGTCACCCCCCCTCCCTTATAATGCCCCATGCAGGATGTCACCCCCCCTTATAATGCCCCATGCAGGATGTCACCCCCCTTATAATGCCCCATGCAGGATGTCACACACCCCCATATAATGCCCCATGCAGGATGTCACACACCCCCACCTCACCCCCCTCCCTTATACTGCCACAGGCCTCCATACAATAAAAAAAAAAAAAAAAATCAAATACTCACCTCACTTCTCACCTGCTGCCGCTGCTCCGGACTCCTCAGCGTCGCCGGCCTCATCCCGCTCAGCACTGTGACTGCTCAGGAGAGAGCGCGGTGTAAAGAAGTCACCGTGCCCTCTGACCTGATACGTCACAGTGCAGCAGCCGCGGAAGAGACAGGACCTGCTGCGGAAGCACGGGGAGGGGTAAGTATTCTGCCGGGTGCCGGGGCCCTGAGCAAGCGGGAGCTGATGGTGAGGGGCCCCCCTGCCTGCTCAGGGCCCCGGCATTTGGTGTGCAGCATGCGTCCCTGCCCCACGGTGGGTACGCCCATGGTATGACATATGAAAAAATCTTTAAAAAGTTTTGATATATTCAACTTTTAAACACTAATGGGAGCTGCTTCTAACATTTGCAATGAAAACCTAGTGTACTGCTAGCTCACATTACTACTGCTGTAAATGGGGGCAGGATCTGCTTGCATGTGTATGATGTCACTCCCCCCCTTCCCTTCTATGTGTTTAAAAAGGATAAGGAAGGATGAAGCTTAGGATCACAGTGAGGAGCCATTTTCTTGGTGGCTGCAATGAGATACTGACATGTGGTCAGTGTTACTGAGGACGGCTGTCAGCACCGACTCTGGCTTTTCTGAAGTGAAAATGTAAATGTTGCCCTTTTTAATCATTTTTTTTCTTTGGGCGGAGGGGGAATAGGTAAGTGTTCATTATCCGATAAAATTACTTTTTGTCTTTTTGTCTGTTTTGACTATTGCAGTCCAGGCCCATATTTGTTCTTTTTGTGTTAGTAATAGCATATAATTGCTAGTACTACTTTGTGTCGCTGCGTTCTAAGACACATAACATCTATTAGATCAAAGTAGCTGTATAAGGGATTGTTTCATTTTTTGGTGGGAAGTTCTGTGGTCATCATTGGTAACAGTACCATTTTGGAGTACATATAACTATTTGATACTTTTTGCTCTATTTTTGGGATGCAGGCTGAACATTTAGCAATTCTGGCATTGTTTTGTCTTATATAAACCTTTCCCAGGGTAGTGAAAACCTCAGAAAAAATGAAGAGCTCCATTAACCGTATATTAAAAGAGTATTCAATCTTTATTCAAAACACATATACAGACAACTGATCACATGTATGATCCGAGATAAAAAAAAACAGAAAATGCCTCTAGAGGGCACTGCAGCTACATACAATATAATAGTGATGATCTCAATATAAGATTAAAAGAATTATGTCTATAGGGTATCACAGTGATATATGCCCAGTGGCCCAAATAACCCTATGTATAGACAAAGGTATTACCCTAGAGTAACAGGAATAAATATTACCTAGTAGAATACTATCAACCACTACAGCATAAAGATTTACAAGGATAATTCTATTAGTGGATCATACCATTATATATTGTTCAATAGTAGCAGTATTAGAAATGTCCTGATAATATTGCACATAGCCCCTTATTAATATGTCCCAAGTTACTAATAGTGCGTGTCCTTAGGGAGACTATAGATGATATTATACAAAAGAAATCCTCTGTCTCAGCAGGTAAGGAGATTACCTGTAAGTATGTAAACTGTGGAGATGACCGCAGTGCCCTCTCACCCCGACGCGCGTTTCTATTCGGTTCTTCCGGAGGCATGTCGGGGTGAGGGGCCGTTGCCTAGTCATACACAGCTGTATCCAATGGGAAGGCGTCCTCAATTAGAATTATTGGTGACGCGATGGCGCATGACGCATCTGCCAAGCCTCACTATCAAATGAGCTTCCCTTATATGCGCCATGACCCGCAAGCGTGGAACGCATGTGGTCATGTCGGCGTGAGGACAAGGAAGCTGCGCATGCACTCTGTCACTCAGGGCGGTGGCTGGTTTAAGCCTTAATAGAATATTAGATCTATCGCAATAAAAGAGTAAATCATAAAGGGGAAAATAAGAGTAGTTAATTTTGTTCCTCTTGTATGGTGATGACAAGATGATTCGGATTGTAAAAAGGGCAATATTAAGATATACATCCCTTGCATGGGTGAGTAAAGATGTAGCTATAACACATTATTACATATATTACCACAATGACGATAAATTTTGTTCCCTCTCAATATAGAGAGACAGAAATACAAATAAAAACTAGGAGGGAAGATAAGTGTTTTATTTTATAAATATTCTAAAGAAATGCCTTGAAGGGATGCCCAAAGACATTTACAGTAGATATATAAATATCTTTGGGCACCCCTGATTTTGTTTGTTGCAGCGGGGTGTTGGTTGCATATTGCAACTGACACCTACTACCATTTGTTCCTGTGGCAGTGCCATCCACTGGACATTACTGTAAGCAATGCATCGGCTGATCAGATATATAGTTAAGGGGGTATTCCCATCTCTAAGATCCTATCCCAATATGTAGTAGGTGCAATAATAATATTAGCAAATACCTCCAATTAGAAATGCAGTATAGTTCTTCTGATTCGCTATGTCGCTTACCCCATGTGCAGGGCATTGCAGTAGTTTAGGTATCCATGGTTAGTTCTCACTACACAATGGTCAAAAGTAGCTTTTGGGCTGGTTACAGTGAGTGGCATGAAGCAAAATTTACATTTGGAAGGCTTTAGGAGCTGTAGTAGATGTTAGAACCTTGCTCTTAGGTTTTTTTTCCTTTGCTGGTCACATGACCTTGTTGGCCTATTTAATCCTGCTCCGCCCTTCTGGCTTTGCTGGACTTCATTGTTTAACTACTTTCTAGCTAGCCTGTGCTCTGTATCTAACTCTGTTAGTTTGCTTGGTCTACGGACCTCTTTGTTCTATATATTTTGTTTGTTCGTCTGTCTGCTACTATTTCTGTTAGGAGGTGTCCCATTTTCCTCCCAGTCCTTAGTACTTGTAGGGATTCCTTCCCCACATCTATAGGTCTCCGTACAGACTAGCTGAGGACTTTAGCAGGTCTGATCGCAGGATCAGGTTCCCTGTTACATCGTAGGGATTAAGCTGAGTTCTATCGTAGGGACAGATCTCCTCTCTTTCCTTAGCTCTGGTAGCAGAACATAACAGTAAGTCCAGCCCAGCAAATGCTCTAAGGAAAGATTTTTTCTGTTCCATCATGGTGTCGGTTCTGGATTTGGCTAAACACCTGCAGGGACTCTCTTTGGAGGTGACTGAGCTCCGTCAACACGTGAGTAACTGTCCTGGAGCACATTTCTTGGAGCCTAAGGTACGTTTGCCGGATTTATTTTTTGGTGAACACCGAGAATTTTTTTCATTTAAAAATGCTTGCTTATTGTATTTTCGTTTGAGACCCAAGTCCTCTGGGGATGATTCCCAGCGCATAGGGTTTATAATGTCACTTTTGCGCAAAGAGCCTCAGGAGTGGGCCTTTTCTTTGCAACCTAGTGATACATGCTTCAGTTCAGTGGATAGTTTTTTTTCTGCTTTGGGACGATTATATGATGATCCTGATCGTGTCTCATCAGCTGAGACTGAGTTAAGACGTTTGAGACAGGGATCAGGTAATGTGGAAAAATATTGTACTCATTTCCGTCGATGGTCTACTCAAACAGGGTGGAACGATTCTGCTCTGAAAAGTCTATTTCTTGCTGGGCTCAGTGAAAGGGTTAAAGACCTGCTAATTGCTTATCCTACACCTGAAGATTTGCAACAGGCTATGCAATTAGCTATACGGGTGGATAGGCGACTGCGTGCAAGGGTTAATGAGAGCAAATCCTCTGCTATGTCAGTTTCTGGTTATGAGAATGTGTGTACTAACAGTGGTGAACCGATGGAGATTGGATCGGTGGCACCTCGCTCTCAAGAAAAAGACCGTAGATTTTCTGAAGGCTTGTGTTTCTATTGCGGAAAATCTGGTCATTTAATTAAAGACTGTGAGCTTCGTATCAAGAAAGAAAAAAAAATGGTCAGTCATACCTGTATTGCCTGTTTAAATTCCAAGGGTGTATTTTTAGCTGCTTCCACGATTGCTCAGGAAAAATTAATGGAATTTCGGGTGTTTGTTGATTGTGGGTCTACTCTGAATGTTATTGATGGGGGATTCTTGGAAAGACTCAATTTAAAACCCGAACCTTTATCATCCCCCATTGCTGTGGTTTCGGTGGATGGCTCCCCTTTGAAGAATATTACTCTCAAGGTCTGTGAATTTCCTCTCACTATTAATGGTGTTCACCACGAGAAATTGGATTTGGTAGTTTTGAATAACTTGCCTTCTCCAGTAATATTGGGATTGCCCTGGTTAAAATTTCACAATCCTGTACTGGATTGGTCTACCAGTGAAATTAAATCCTGGAGCCATAAATGGTATGACAAGTGTTGTAACGGGCGTATTGCAGCTTTGGATAGGGGAGAATTGCCTGTTCCTATTCAGGATTTTTGGAGAGTTTTTTCTGAGAAGGAATCGCAGGTTTTGCCTCCCCATAGAGACTATGATTGTTCTATTGAATTTGTCCCTGGAGCGACTCTTCCTAAAAGTCGTTTATTTAACCTTACTATTCCTGAGAGGAAGGCTTTGGGGGAATACATACAGACAAGTTTGGCCGCCGGTCACATTAGGCCCTCTAAGTCTCCTGTGGCGGTTGGATTTTTTTTTGTAAAAAAAAAGGACGGCGGTTTACGTCCTTGTCTGGATTTTCGTGAGATTAACAAAATTACTGTACGCAATCCTTACCCACTGCCATTGATTCCTGATCTGTTTAACCAGTTAATGGGGGCCAAGTGGTTCTCTAAAATTGACCTTAAGGGGGCATACAATCTGTTGCGCATGAAGGAGGGTGACGAATGGAAGACTGCTTTTAACACTCCTGTGGGTCATTTTGAGAATCTGGTGATGCCTTTTGGTCTTACTAATGCTCCTGCATTTTTTCAGAATCTTATTAATGACATCCTTAGACCTTTGATCGGCAAAAATGTGGTTGTGTATTTGGATGACATTTTGATTTATTCGCCGGATCTGGAGTCTCATTGGCGGAGCGTACGTGAGGTATTACAGTTATTAATGGACAATTCGCTTTTTGCTAAGCTGGAGAAATGTGAGTTCGCTGTACAGAGAATTAGTTTTTTGGGTTACATTATCTCCAGCGAAGGTTTTGAGATGGACCCGGTTAAAGTTCAAGCTGTACAGGAATGGCCTAGGCCTATTGGTTTGAAATCGATACAGAAGTTTTTAGGTTTCGCCAATTATTACAGAAAATTCATAAAAAATTTTTCTAGTATTGTCAAACCTCTGACCGATCTCACCAGGAAAGGTGCTGATGCGGTTCAGTGGTCTTCTGAGGCCATTGAAGCTTTTGTGTATCTCAAGGAGAGGTTCACCTCTGCTCCCATCCTTATGCAGCCTGATGTGACTAAGCCGTTTTTGGTTGAGGTTGATGCTTCCTCTGTGGGGGTTGGCGCAGTATTGTCTCAGGATAACGGGGATGGATTACATCCCTGTGCCTTTTTTTCAAAAAATTTTTCGGAGACTGAACTGAATTACGATATTGGTAATCGGGAATTATTGGCTATTAAACTCGCATTTGAACACTGGCGCCACTTCTTGGAAGGTGCGGAATTTCCCGTTCAGGTTCTTACGGATCATAAAAATCTGATATATCTTGATGCTGCCAAGCGCATGAATGCCCGTCAGGCTAGGTGGGCACTGTTTTTCTCGTGGTTTAATTTCTCCGTTACTTACATCCCTGGTACTAAGAATGTTAAGGCGGATGCCTTGTCTCGCAGTTTTTCTCCCATAGTCGGTGCTGAGAAAGAGGAGAACATTTTACAAGAAGGTGTTGTGATAGCTGCTTTGGACTCCGTTTTGGAAGATGAGATTCTTAAAGCACAGGAGAATGCCCCATCTAACACTCCTCATGGGAGGTTGTTTGTGCCTGGGACCTTTAGGAGAGATTTGTTTGTTGAGTGTCACGAATCTCGGTTGGCAGATCATCCCGGAA
This sequence comes from Phyllobates terribilis, assembly GCF_046119375.1. Taxonomy (NCBI): domain Eukaryota; kingdom Metazoa; phylum Chordata; class Amphibia; order Anura; family Dendrobatidae; genus Phyllobates; species Phyllobates terribilis. Next base: position 371,153,851 of record NW_027362762.1, on the reverse strand, counting down.
TCTCTGAGACCAAGAGACTGGTGGGTCGCAGTTTTTGGTGGCCTGGATGGCAGAAGGAAGTCATTAAGTGGGTGCGTCAATGTACTATATGTGCTAGATCTAAGTCCTCACATACTCCTGCTGCGGGGTTGCTTTGTCCTTTGGAGGTTCCCAGTGCTCCTTGGACACATTTGGCTATGGACTTTATAACTGACCTTCCCCCCTCTGAGGGTTTTACTGTCATCTGGGTGGTCGTGGACCGTTTTAGCAAGATGTGTCACTTGGTTCCCTTCGTCAAACTGCCCTGCGCTAAAACTCTCGCTAAGGCCTTTGTCAAGGAAATTGTCAGACTTCATGGCGTTCCTACTGACATTGTTTCTGATAGGGGTCCTCAGTTCGTGGCTCGTTTTTGGCGTGCCTTTTGTGACAGGTTGGGAGTTCATTAATCGTTCTCGTCCGGATATCATCCTGAATCTAATGGCCAGACAGAAAGGAAAAACCAGGATGTTGAGCAGTTCTTGCGTTGTTTTGTGGCAGACAATCAAGAGGGGTGGTCTGAGTTTCTGCCACTTGCTGAATTTGCTCTGAACAATCATACATCTTCTTCTGCTGGTTGTTCGCCTTTTTTTTGTTGTTCTGGGAGACATCCGTCGTTTGGGTCGTTCTCCAAGTTGGGATCTGCCGTGCCTGAGGAGGAGAATTTTTCCGGTGATTTGGAGAGAGTTTGGACGGATGTGCATGGTAATCTTCAGGAGGCCAACAGAAAATCTAAGGACTACTTTGATAGGAAACGACAGGAGGTTTTGTTCGCTGTTGGTGACATGGTTTGGTTGTCCTCTAGGAATCTGCGGTTGAGGATTCCTTCTAAGAAATTGGGTCCCAAGTTTGTAGGGCCCTTTAAGGTGCTTCAGGTTGTCAACCAATCTGCTGTTAGGTTGGAGGTTCCTACCTCCTGGAGAATTAATCCGGTATTTCATGTCTCTCTGTTGAAAAAAGCTGTTGTATCGGATTGTGACGCCTCTGCCTCTGTTCCTCCGGTGGTGGAGGACGGGGAATATGAAATTTCTCGCATCCTTAACTCTAGACTGTATAGAGGTAGTTTGCAGTATCTTGTGGCCTGGAAAGGTTTCGGACCCGAGGATAACTCTTGGGTGAGGTCGGATGATGTTTCCGCGTCTAGACTTATCAGAGCGTTTCACAGGAGATTTCCTGATAAGCCTGGTCCTAGGGGATCCGGAGGATCCTCTTAGAAGGGGGGGTACTGTTAGAACCTTGCTCTTAGGTTTTTTTTCCTTTGCTGGTCACATGACCTTGTTGGCCTATTTAATCCTGCTCCGCCCTTCTGGCTTTGCTGGACTTCATTGTTTAACTACTTTCTAGCTAGCCTGTGCTCTGTATCTAACTCTGTTAGTTTGCTTGGTCTACGGACCTCTTTGTTCTATATATTTTGTTTGTTCGTCTGTCTGCTACTATTTCTGTTAGGAGGTGTCCCATTTTCCTCCCAGTCCTTAGTACTTGTAGGGATTCCTTCCCCACATCTATAGGTCTCCGTACAGACTAGCTGAGGACTTTAGCAGGTCTGATCGCAGGATCAGGTTCCCTGTTACATCGTAGGGATTAAGCTGAGTTCTATCGTAGGGACAGATCTCCTCTCTTTCCTTAGCTCTGGTAGCAGAACATAACAGTAGAGTATTCAATAACCAATGTAACCAATTTTTGGTTCCTAATACAAGCCCTTGTTTAGATTGTCTACTTTTAATGTGTTTATTATTATAATTAATTTATTAAACAATTAAACTAAACAAATCCCTATACACTTTTATAATATGCAATGCATATTTTTTTTTAATAATTTGCTCCCAGACAGCATCTCGAAAACTTATGTTTATATATAATGTATTTGGAAAGGTATGTAAAATACGAAATATACTGAGTTCTTTCTGGCCATTTCTTGTCCTAAATAAGAATGCATTTATAGCTGTGGCCAGGGGTGGATTAAGAGTAGCAAGGGCCCCGGGCAGTTTAGAAGGCGCGGGCCCCCCCCCCACACACACACCTGATTTATCACGTGACATGTCACATGATCCCCTGTGATAGATCATGTGATAGTTCACGTGAAATTAATTTGGCACAATATTAATTATAATATTTTTTTTTAGGCTGTGTGCCCACTATGCGTTTTTTAAGCGTTTCCGCAGCGGCAATTCCGCTGCAGAAACGCATAAAAAATGCTTGGTAGAAGGTCTGCCATGTTCCCCAATGATAATCCGCATGTGCTGTGTACATGCTGCGGAAATTTCCGCTGCGGATTATCATTGCGGAAAAATCCGCAGCACTACCAATTATTTTGCAGAAGCGCGGTGTTTTCGCTACCATTGACTTGCATTACAATGTATGGAATCCGCATCACTGCATCTGTAGATGCGGAATCCATGCGTTTCAATGTGCGGATGGTACCCGGGTGTGGAGGACAGGAGACTCTCCTCCGGACCCGGGTACCATAGAACCTGTAAAAAAAGAATAAAATAAAAATAAATATTATGCTTACCTTCTGATGGCCCCCGGTGTCTTTATCCGATGTGTCCTGGCTTGCCGGCAGCTCGCGATGGTCTGAAAAGGACCTGCCGTGACGTCATTTAGTCATGTGACGGGTCACGCGACCGCTGACGTCGGCAGGCCATCAGAAGATAAGTATATATTTTTTATTTTTTACCATTCTTTTACAGTCACACTATATAAATCCATGCTGGTTGCTTGGATTTATATAGTGTAACCAAGTTGTCAAGCACTTTCCAAGTGATGCTAAAATCGCTTGGAAAGCGCTTGTCAACCCGCATGCGGAAATGCAAGTGAAGAACGCTTCACATACGCATGTCCCTGGCAGGAAAACGCATGTACAATCCGCATGTAAAATCCGCATGTACAGTCCGCATGTACAATCCACATGCGTTTTTTCTGCCAGGGAGATGCAGAAACGCTCAAAAAAAAATCCGGAACATTTCTGTATCGTGGGCACATAGCCTTATATTAATTCTATGACTCAATATTGAGCACACGTAGCCATCTATACACAGCGGGAGGCTGCATAGTGCCATCTATACACAGCGGGAGGCCGCACGTAGCCATCTATACACAGCGGGAGGCCGCACGTAGCCATCTATACACAGCGGGAGGCCGCACGGCGCCATCTATACACAGCAGGAGGCTGCACGGCGCCATCTATACACAGCAGGAGGCCGCACGTAGCCATCTATACACAGCAGGAGGCCGCACGGCGCTATCTATACACAGCAGGGGGCCGCACGGCGCCATCTATACACAGCAGGGGGCCGCACGGCACTTCTATACACAGCAGGAGGCCGCACGGCGCCATCTATACACAGCAGGGGGCCGCACGGCGCCATCTATACACAGCAGAGGGCCGCACGGCGCCATCTATACACAGCAGGGGGCCGCACGGTGCCATCTATACACAGCGGGAGGCCGCACGTAGCCATCTATACACAGCGGGAGGCCGCACGTAGCCATCTATACACAGCAGGAGGCCGCATGGCGCCATCTATACACAGCAGGAGGCCGCACGTAGCCATCTATACACAGCAGGAGGCCACACGGCGCCATCTATACACAGCTGGGGGCCGCACGGCGCCATCTATACACAGAAGGGGGCCGCACGGCACCATCTAAACACAACAGGAGGCCGCACGGCGCCATCTATACACAGCAGGGGGCCGCACGGCGCCATCTATACACAGCAGAGGGCCGCACGGCGCCATCTATACACAGCAGGGGGCCGCACGGTGCCATCTATACACAGCGGGAGGCCGCATGGCGCCATCTATACATAGTTGGAGGCCGCACGACGCCCCCCCAGAGACAGCAGGAGGCCGCACGGCGCCAACTATACTCAGCAGGAGGCCGCATGCAGTCACGCACACACACAAACATATACAGACATATACATACACGCATAAACACAAAAATACATATAAACAGACATCACACAATGATATCTGCCTGCACACGCGCACACACATACACACACATACACACACACACACACACAGACTCACCATCCTCCGGCTCCATTCTTCCTGCCTGCTCTGACTTCTCCGTTGCAGCAGTGCAGGCTGGGCACACACTGCGTGACGTCACAGCTAGGAGACACGGCCGCGCACAGGGCCGTGTCTCCTAGCAGTGACGCGGCCGGGCCAGCACAGGGAAGTTAACTGCTGCAGTGCTGGCCCGGCCGATGAAGAAGTAGCCCCCCCTCCCACCACTGCTACTGGTATGTGCCGCAGCAGCCCGCACATATAATGAGGGCAATCCGGCATTAGACACCCCGCCGGAGCCGCGGGCCCCCTGCAGGCTCGGGGCCCCGGGCGGTAGCCCAGATTGCCCTCATTATAATCCGCCTATGGCTGTGGCCCTGAAGCCTGATGGAGTCAAAATTGCTATAGCTGGACTTATTTACACAAAATCATCTTTAGTGATCTGATTACTGCATTAATTTAGACTGTGATCATTCCAGGTAAACACGAGGAACGTTTTACTCTTAACGTGTCACCATTTTCAATGGACAGTGAAAACACTGAGGTTTTGCTAATGGCTTCTGAAGATGATTTTCGTAAACCTGCTGAAACACATGTCCTTGGTAAGTAAGTATACAGTACTAAAGAAAGAGTGTATAAAATACTGGGATATTTATATTTACACAATGGCGGGACATTGTATAGTATGTCATATACGTGGGAAATGATTTTGTTTTATAACAGATCACAAAATAGTTTGCAAAATTAAACAAGAGAAAATGAAGCAAATGTCCATCCAGCATGCACCTATGATTAGCAGAATAGATGGCATCGCTTTATTGGGGCTTGTCCAAAGAATCTCTTCACTTAAAGAGCCTTATTGCACCATTACCACCGAGCTATTTCTGCTGAGATGCTGCATACAGCAGGGTCAGCTGTCCATTGCCCTGACATGGTCATTCATATTTTACAATCTTTATTGATGTCTCCAGGTTTTACCTTTATTGATGTCCTCCAGGTTGTCTCCTTACCTTGAGACAGCTTTATGACGAGCTTAGAAACAGATCTAGAAAACTGACCGTGACATACAGCGTTATATACATTGTAGCACCTGTGTAAAATACACATCTGTAGCTGCTTTTTGCATCAATCAAGACAAAGTGGATTTTCAAAATAAAAATTGTGTTTAATCCCTACAGGACATAAATATGTTTTTTTGAGTTTTCTTCTGCATTCTGCTGTTATATTTTTTTTTGTTCAAAGTGACTTTTTGAGGCTATGTTTTTGGAAAATGAGTTGTAATTTATGCCATACCATGTTTTGTACATTAGTATTTAATTTATTTATTTTTTCATCATAAAAGATGTTCTAAATTAATTATAGAGGCTATTATGGGCATTATGATGCCACTTAATTTTTAAAAAAATGTATTTTACCCTTTCTTGTTAATTCCATCCATAATGAGTATTTTTATTTTATTTTATTTTTTTAACTATACTGTACTTTTATATATCTATATGCAAGTATATGAGTTTGTGTGTACGTTCCGCATGACACGACAAGTACAGTATGTACTTCATGACGTGGCAACTGACTGCAGCTCCTTAGGAGTATCCCCCCCCCTCCCCGATTAGTCATTAACTGGTTTAATAGAACATTAAAAATTAATACATGCTAGGGGTTTTGAATGTTACACTATTTGGTGAGTTATTATAACTTAAAGTTACAATATAGACCTGTATTGGGAAGAATGTGGTTAATTGAAGTTCTGTCATATTACTAGACTATGGCAAGTATCTTCATTGTTTCAAGACATCTAAAAAATGTAATAACCAAGTAACATTTCTTGCAGGTGAAGAAATACAGCTCAGTGATGAAGACCTATGTTCTGAAAACCAGAACCAAGATATTCTTCCTATCTCTCCACATGCAACAAACACATTTGGTACACCTACTATCAAAATAACTGCTAGCAAAAGGTAAAGGTGGAAAATATAACTGATACTGTCTCTTTAAAGCTGACTGTAAATCTATAAAATAATCCAAACTATAATCAGTCATAATCATTACCTTTCTGACCAAGAAAGTACCCTTCCAACAATAATAGAATGTAACCTACTAAATACATGTTAACCAAAAATAGGGTTGAGGTTTATGGAAGTCATGATAGGAACTAGCTGCTAGTGAGAGTAAGGTTCATAAAATACGGATAACGTTTTTGTTCCTACTGTGACTTCCATAAACTTCCACATTGATTCAAGACGTTCCTTCTGCCTTTACAGGATGGGCAGCAGTAATCGAATTCATACATTCTACAATAGGTGTTGTGTTCCCAACACATAACAATTATTTGAGCTTGCCATTAGTGAAAGGAGGGATTTACCTTTTTTATATGGTATTCTCCTATGAGTGCTTTTTTTTCTTTCTATACTCCTGGTCTAGCTCTCTCCAACAGGACAGATAAAGGTAAGTATGACTGCCAGAACAAAGATTAGACAAGAAGTGGGAGGATAGTAGTAGTAGTCTGCGCTGCTGATGTAATTCAAGAATCCAGAAGACATTGTACAGGATTGAGCATGCGGTTTATTCTCAACACGTTTCAAAGTTGGACTAACTTTTTCAACTGGAAAACCACAATAGTCGCCTCCTGATGAATAAGTTGGTCCAACTTCGAAACGCGTTGAGAATAAACCGCATGGCCAATCCTGTACAATGTCTTCTGGATTCTTGAATTACATCAGCAGCGCATTCTACTACTCCTGTCCTCCTATCTTTGTACGTCTGGATCTCCCGACCTGAGGTTACTGCATCAGCTGTCAATCCCAAAAGGTGAGTAGTTTACCCCTCACCTATGCCAATTTGTCCATCGGATAAGACTCTATTGCGCTTGCTATTCCCTTGTTTTCTCTTGGATCAAAGATTAGACAACACAGAGTTTATTTGTAGCTTATAGACACATTTGTCATGTGTTAAGAAGTGGTAAAATTCTCAGTCTCAGTGCAGACTTATGGGCTAACTTCATTCGCTGCTGTTTAACCACTTGGATGCCACTGTGAATCTCTGACAGTGGATAAAGTGATTTGATTTTCGGATGGGAGATTTGTTTAGGTGCTCATCGCCCTCGCATGATGATATTCCGAAGTGCTGATGGATTACCAGGGCAGTTGGGTGCCACCTGAAAGCACCCATCACTACCATCTTGGTGCTCCTTTGAAGCCAGTGCTTCAAAGGAGGTCAATAATTTCACAAGTGATAAAGTAATCACAGGTTCAATCCATCCACTAGAACGACTAAAAAATATGGAATATTTAATTTAAAAAGTTAATATAATTAAAAAACTGAGTTTATGTTATTCTCAATTTTAATATAAAGATTAAAAAAACATATTTGGCATCACCACATCCATAAATGTTCAGCCTAGAAAAATGTAAAAATTGCCCCCCTTTTCATTTTTTGGCCACTGACTTCCCCAGAGAACTGCAATAAAAAGTTATCAAAAATTGCATGTACCCTCAAAATGTACATTTTAAAACTATAGTTTCCCTCTCCAAAAAGTGATCGTATATGTGACGCGCCCAGGGGGAAACGGGGGTTACTCGGTACCCAGGCCTTGACCTTCTGTGGGATGTCACGGCAGTCGGCTCCCAGGCCCGTACCCTGGGGTCACTCTTTAAAAGGGGTTTTGTTAACAGTTAACAGTTTTGTCTCGTGACGCCACCTGTGGTTTCTGGTAATGGGTACCAGCGCTGCGGCAGACCTCAGGGGGTGATGGGATGGCAGCTGGGATGTTTCTGCTCCCTACAGGCGGGGCAGGGTTGATGAAAGGGATGCAGGTGAGAGGTGGCCCGGTCGGGTCAGGGGCAATGATGGACACGCACACAGGGGATTCGCTTCAGTACCTTTACTGGTGTAACGGCAGGTATGGTCCAGGGTACCTAGTAGGAAGAGTGCACTTCTGGACTCTCCCCAGTGAGCGGGTAGTAGGCCTCCTGGTCCGTTTCTTCCTCTCTCTAAAGCTTTTGACCAGCCTGAAACTAGGCCTAGCTTCTATGCTGTTTCACTCTCTCACCTGTCTGCTTGGTAATAGAACTTTTCTCCGGCTACCACTATCCCTGGACGCTGGGGCCTTCGTGGTTCCTAGTTCTTTAGATGATTGTAGCTTCAGGTTGACCAGGGGTTTAGAATCCTCCTGGTATACCGGTTATTCCTACTGGGCGTAGAGGACCCTGTAGGCGCGGACCCGGTGTCCGGCTTGTGTTCTCGGGTGAGCCTAAGATGCTCCTCTGCCCCCATAACTTCTCTCACTCTTCTCCTTGCCTCCGGCCCCACTCTAGGCCCCAAGGCTTCAGCACGTGCTTTAGGCCCTGGCTGGCCCTCAGCACAGCAGCTCACATGCTGCTTCTTCACTGATCTGACGTGCCAGCACACTCACTGACTGCCTAACTCCACCCTCCAGTATATATATCCCTAACAGGGCTCCCTCTGGTGGTATGAGGTGGAAGGGTGGAGGTGTCTGTTATGTAATGGGGGCCTCTGGTGGAGAAGTCCATCCATGCACCCTTTTGGGTCCTGTGGTACCTGTAATAGCAGGGTGCCACATATGCATATGTATACCCGTTCCCAAAATATGACGTATTGGTAGTTCATATATTGGGTTCCCTTGGATGGGTTCCCTTGTATGATGCCGGCTCAGGAGCTGAGCCTGCATCATACCCATCATCTGCTTCTGACACAAGTGAGTCTTGATTTAGCTCAGTCCACTGCTAGCCCCTTAATTGCATTTGTTAATCTCTGACCATGGCATGGAAAGCACACGGTCCAGGGGCGCATCTTTCCACATGTCCATTGCCCTCCTATGACGTGATCACGAGATGCCGATAGGTTGCCATGGCAGCCAGATGCCTGCTGAAGGCCCCCATGCCTACCATGACAGTACTCGTGTGAAGAATATCCAAGGCTGGGCTTCATAGGAAACTGTGATTTTGTACGATATACTGTGGCACTGCAGTGTATATTACAAGCCCTCATACAGCTATGGCAACAGAAAAATTTTAAAGTTATGGCTCATACTTTTATGTACAATGCAGGTGATAAATTATTTCAATAACAAGCTGTCAGTCATGCCTAATTTAAATTTAACATTTTTTTTTTAGATATTTTATTTCTCGCTTTACCAAATTTGATGTTAAAATATTTCAACTTTACAGATTTTTTTTAAATAAACTGCCAAGCACAGTCAATTAACACTTGGTATTGTACAAGGAAATAAAAATAGAAACTAAGTTAATTAACAACTAATAAATTTAGAATAAAAGAAATATAAACTTTACAGGATCATGAGTGGGAGACTGTTTTCTTGGAACATCTCCCATGCATCTTATGCTTCATTGAATATCTGTCTGGAACCAATCTGCTGTCCAACTATTGTTTCACTTGTAAGGTGTTTATAGCCATCTTTGCATAATGCAGTAGTGATACCCTGCATGTAAATGAATGGGGAAATATGATTTCATGATCTACATTATTATTAGTTTTTCAATAACATTAATTCAGTAGTTTTTAACTACCACCATAAAAGAGGTTGTCCAGAATGTCTTGTCAAACAATGAACTATTTTTTTTTAAATCACGTTTATATGTTAAACAGTTTTTAAACATAATTATTAATGTTTTAATTGATTTCATTTGTCTTTCTATAAAACTTAAATCCAGAAATATTGCAGTTTTCACACTGCCCATTAAACCTTAGAGCAGGCTGACACTTCCTTTTCTGTTGCGATCATTTCTCAGCGATGATCTTATAATTATGACAGACAGGAATTCAACAAAAGGTTTTGCTTTTGTATAGCTAACATAAGATCAACCATTCACAATAGGTTATAGTCGCATCTCACCTGCTTCTTATACTCTCTGCACAATGACCCCTGCGCAAACCTCAGAGCATGACTAGAAAACACTCATAGAAGTCAATGAAGATCTTCATACTATTGTCTCTATGGCCCATGTGGCAGCTGTAAAGCATATCTTTAACCCTCTCCCGACATGCGCCGTATATATAATGCTCTGAGGGAGCTGCGTTCCCGCAAAGAGCAGTATATATACCGCGCAGTGCATGCGCGTGCTCACGCTGCGCGCCATCGCAATCACATGCGGGTGTCAGCTCTATGTGAGAGCTGACACCCCGCAGCAACTCCCATGATAAGTGCTAGCAGCGATTGCGGTCATTTAACCTTTATGATGCTGCTGTCAATAGTGACAGCGTCATCGCGAGGCATCGCAGAGGGAGTGAGCTTCCTCTGTGATCCCATCAGCAGAACGCAATGCGATATCGTTGTGCTGATGTTCTCCATGGTGACCCCCAGTCCCAAGATGGCCACGGGATCATTCAGGAAGGTGGCCTGTCAGCGCCTGCTCAGAGAGCATTGCAATAAATTTATTTTTGTAAAAAAAATAAACAAAAAAAATACACATTTGGTATCGCCACTTCCAGAACGACCCAACCTATATAACTGTACCATCAGTTAACCCCTTCAGTGAACACCATAAAAAAAACCTGTTATTGCGGTAATCGCACCGACCCGAAGAATAAAGTCAACTAATTACTTATACCGCACAAGGAACGTTGTAAAAAAAAATAAAACCAATTCTTCATCTGCTGTTGATTTTTTCATTCTGCCTCCCAAAGATCGCAGTAAGGCTCTGCTCACATTTATCTTGCGCTCTATGCTGGGCGCTTACACCGGGGTTTCCGTGTAAATCTCTGAAATCCGTGATTCAGAAGGAACCCCCAGCAGAAAATTCCCTATAATGAGGCAGATGGAGGCACTGTGGATGCTGTCTAGCCTATGATTCGGCGGTGTCCGGTCTTTTTAGGCATGCATAAAGAATTCAGTTTGGCGCCCCCCCCCCCATTCCCACCACTCAAAGCACATAAGTGATTTACACTCTTACAGTCACATGCCGGATAGGTGCTCTTCCTAATTCTCTCAATGTTTAGTGAAAAACTGAGAGAAGCAGGAAGAAAACCTAGTTGTCACGTGACCGTGTGAAAATCGCATATGAGTGAGGTATCCATGTGATGATTGCTGGAACCGGCAAGCAGAGCTGAATCCTGGCAGTGACTATATTACTCACTGTTAGAATTGGCTACAGGGCTTTATTTTATAGTTAAAGGGCTTATCCAGGTTTGAGATGAAAGTCTGCAGTCACTCTATGTGACTGCAGGCTTCTGAATTCTCACAGCGCATGCACTGCACACTTTTAGGATTCTCCCTTGCACAAGTATGCCATTTGTATACTTCTGGCCACATTACGACTAGACTTGTCCAGCCTCATTCAATTCATTGAGTGAGTCCACGCATGTCTAGTCAGCACGTGACCGCAAGCATGCAAATCGCCAGCATGAGAGAATCCTGACAACGTGCAGTGTGCACTGTGAGAATTCAGAAGTCTGCAGTCACATAGAGTGACTGCAGACTCATCACAAGACTGGACAACCCCTTTAAAAGTATGAGAATTAGTATCTCAAAAAAAACATTTACATCCAGGTACCTTTTTAGATGAACAACTTCAGAGACAACGTCTTTTTCTTTTCATCTTCATCTTGTCCAGACTCCATGATGATTTTTTTCATCCACAGCTTGTCTCTGCAGACTTACATCTTCTCCGGTCTTCTGCAGTATTTCCCCACACTATGCCCTTAAAGATAGCAGTGTCATTATAATGCTCCTGAATAAAAATATCTGACCTACGCTGAGCCCCAGAATAAATAATTGCCCTTACTATATTCCCTGCACAAAATATGACCCCCAAATTGTGCCTCTTATGGTATAGGTCCTCCATACTGCCCCCTCCTTTCCATACTGGGCCCTCTTTTCACACTGACCTCTCACACTGTGTCCCCCTTATAGGGCCCAGTCTCTATACTATGCCCCCTCATCACACTCCCCCTCCTTAGCATGCTGTCTCCTCCTGGCAGTGCCCTTACACTTTACCCCCATGCAACCCCCTCACACTACTCAGTCTTTATTCTGTGCCCACTCACACTTTTCTCCCCCATACTGTCTCTTCACACATTTCCCCCTCCCTCTTCATACGTTCTTCTCTCACATCCCCCCCAACTCCCCATACTGTGTGTGTACCCATCCCCCCACTCGCTCCCCATACTGTGTCTGCATACATTTCCCCTTCACTCCCCATATTGCGTTCGCACCCATACTCCCCATTCTATGTCTGCACCAATCCCCTCACTCACCATACTGTGTCTGCACCTATCTCTCCCAATCACCATATTGTGAATGCACCCATCCCCTCATACTATTTCCTCATATATGCCCCCATCTCCCCACCGTCTCTTCATACTGTGGCTTCAAATCTCTCCTGCTCTCCAAATTGTCTAAACCTGTCCCTCCCTTGCTCCACAAACTTGTGTTCTCAAATCTTCCTCCCTGTTACACTAAATTTTCCCTACCCCTCTCCCCCACACTAAATATTCCCCTCACAGAATATTGCCCCGCCAGCACAAATGGCCCCCATGTCTCAAATATCGCCCCCACGGCACAAATATGCCCCCCCCCCCCTTACATTTAATTTTCAGGGTCTTCAGCTCTAGCAAGTAGCACTTAACAGAATATTCCCCCCACGGCAAAAATATTCCCCCACAGCATAAATATTCCCCCCACATCATAAATATCCCCCCTCCACAGCATAAATATTGCCCCCTCTCTTTTCATTGTCTTCAGCTCCAGTGTGGAGCACTTACCACCATCTTTGTGTGCAGCAGCGCCGACCAGTGACGTCAGCAGTGTGATCACGTGACCTGATCACGCTGCTAGTGTTGCTCTGACCCGGCAGTCAGAGCTTCAATTGTACTTGCGTCTGAAAGACACAAGCACAATTGAACACTGGAAGCCGGCGGAAGAGGAGGAAGAGGAGCCAGCAAACGATACAGTGAAGGAGCGGTCAGATAGGTAGGAGGAGAACCAGGATAGAACAGTGTCCTTGAGCCCAATAGAGCAGAGCATTTTGAGGAGGAGCTGGTGGTCCACAGTGTGAAAAGCTGCAGAGAAATCCAGGAGAATCAGCAGGGAGTAGTGACCATTAGATTTAGCTGTTAGTAGATCATTAGAGACTTTAGTGAGGGCAGTTTCATTGGAGTGTAAAGAACAGAAACCGGATTATAGCGGGTCATGAAGAGAGTTATCTGAGAAATAGCGGATTAGACGGGCGTAGACCAAGCGTTCCAGGAGTTTAGAGATGAAAGGAAGATTAGACACACGTCTGTAGTTAGCAGCACAGTTTTGGTGAAGGGATGGTTTTTTAAGTAATAGATGTATGCTTAAATGATGAGGGAAAGATACCGGATGAGAAAAAGAGATTAAATATTTTAGTTAGGTGAGTGGTGACAGCCGGGGAAAGGGACTCAAGGAGATGTGAGGGAATAGGGTCACTGGTACAGGTAGTAGGGCGAGAAGATGCAAGGAGCCTGATCACTTCTTCTTCCGTGACTGGTTCAAAGACAGAGAGTGAGATAGATGCAATGGGAGAGGAAGGACTTTGCATGGTATTAGGGGAGTGGGAGAAAATTTCCTGTCTGATATGGTACATTTTTTCTTTGAAATAATTAGCCAGGTCGTCAGCGCTGAGGTCTGTAGTCAGAGCTTTCACTCTTTTATGGAGGAGGGATTGAAAAGTGTCAAAGACGCATTTAGGATTTTTGGAAAGTGAGGTAATGAGGATATTTAAATCGGTTTGTTTGGAGAGGTGAAGGGCGGAGTTGTATGCTTGAAGCATAAACTTATAATGGATGAAATCTTCGGCCAGATTGGATTTTATTCACAGACATTCAGCGCACCTGGAGCACCGCTGGAGAAAACGCTTTTGTAGCGTGTGCCAGGTTTGTCGCCGTCTGTGCCGAGTTGTTCTATGTGTAGGAGGAGCAGGTTCATCCAGGGTGCTCTGCAATGTATCATTATAATGTTTCAGTGCAGAGTCAGGACATGAGAGGGAGGAGATCGGGGCAGTTGATGACTGCAATTTCTTTATAAGTGGGAAGCACCTGGGAGTTAAAGGTGCTCACCACATATCTAGATAAGTTCCCTGAAGGGTCTAGTTTCCAAAAGGGGGTCACTTGCGGGAGTTTTCCACTCTTTAGGCACATCAGGGGCTCTCCAAAGGTGACATGACACCAGCAGACCATTGCATCAAAATCTGCATTCCAAAATGTTACTCTTTCCTTTCTGAGCCCCTGCCGTGTGCCCAAACATTGGTTTTACCCACATATGGGGTATCTGTGTGCTCAGGAGAAATTACACAACAAATTTTGGAGTCCATTTTCTCCTGTTACCCTTGTGAAAGTAAAAAAAATTGTGAATAAAGGAAAATTTGTGTGAAAAAAAGTTAAATGTTTATTTTTTCCTTACACATTCCATTAATTCCCGGGAATCACCTGAAGAGTTAATAAACTTCTTCACTATCATGAAGTACAATATGTCACGAAAAAACATTCTCAAAATCAGTGGGAGCCGTCAAAGTGTTCCAGAGTTATTACTTCATAAAGTGACACTGGTCAGAATTTAAAAAATTGGCCTGGTCAGGAAGGTGAAAACAGGCTTCGGGGTGACGGGATTAAATGTTGTTTTCAGAAGCTCTGGTAAAATGAGTACCCCTATAATTGTTTCAAGAAAATTGAATAAAAAATATAAAATCAGAAAATAAAAACAGCATAGATACAAAGATTATGTATTAGTAAATGTATATCATTATTACTTAACTTTTGGTACAGCTGAATATTTTTTATTATGACCCAAAACACACCATTTCGGTAATTTTTACCAGAACATTGTGCGATTCAAATAACGCGGTATCCAGACGTCTTCTTTTTAAAGCAATGCTTTTTTTAATCATTTATCATAGAATTTTCATGGGGTAAGAATAAATTCAATTACACATACACCATATTCACCATAGAGATCAAGACACATAAGTTTGGTGTAGATGATCCTCTTCACCTGGCCGAGCCGACAATATGATGAATAGAGACACTGCTTGACACTGAAGGAATCCGCACCTGAAGCAACATTTCAGGGATCCTCCCCTTTTTCAAGCACATCATTCTAATCCTTTTCCTTCCTTTTTAAACTATACACCGTGTGACAACCTCGACCAATCTCTTGACTCATTCAAAGTACAGAGTAGAGAGTAGATCAACCCTGGAAATATCGACAGACTCGATTCTGTTAAGAAAGTCTTTAGTATCCTTCAAACAATTGGGACGTTTTTTCACTGTTCTTTGTAAAAAAAAAAAAAAAAAAATCTACATATAAATCTTTAAAGGGGTTTTCTCAAAAGTTCATTTTAATCAATACATCTTGGAATGATAAGAACTTCCACAATCCCCTTCGAAACCCTGGGATTTTCCGTTTTTGCATTTTCGTTTTTTGCTCCCCTTGTTCCCAGAGCCATAGCGTTTTTATTTTTTGGTCAATATGGCTGTGTGAGGGCTTATTTTTTGCGGGACGAGTTGTACTTTTGAACGACATTACTGGTTTTACCATATCGAGTATGGGAAAACGGGGAAAAAATTCCAAGTGCGGTGGAATTGCAAAAAAAGTGCAATACCACAGATGTTTTTTTTTTTTACCACGTTCACTGAATGTTAAAACTGACCTGTCATTATTATTCTCCAGGTCATTATGAGTTCGTAGACACCAAACATGTATAGGTTCTTTTTTATTTAAGTGGTGAAAAAAAATTCCAAAGTTTGCTAAAAAAAAAAAAAAAGGCGCCATTTTCCAAGACCCGTAGCGTCTCTATTTTTTGGGATCCAGGGCCGGGTGAGGGCTTATTTTTTGTGCGCCGAGCTGAAGTTTTTATTGATACTATTTTGGGGTAGATCCAATGTTTTGATCGCCTGTTATTGCATTTTATTGCAATGTAGTGGCGACCAAAAAACGTAATTCTCGCGTTTAGAATTTTTTCTCGTTACAGCGTTTACCGATCGGATTAATTCTTTTCTTATATTGATAGATCGGGCGATTCTGAACGCGGTGATACCAAATATGTGTATATGGGGTTTTTTTTTATTATTTTATTTTGAATAGGGCAAAAGGGGGGTGATTTAAACTTTTATATTTTTGTAATTTTTTTTATATTTTTAAAAACATTTTTTTTTTCACTTTTTGCTTGCTTCTATAGTCTCTCACTTATCTGATCGCCTCTCCTACATAGAGGTGATCAGCAGATCACCTCTATGTAGCATAAGTGCTCCTGTGCTATGAGCTAGGTGGAGCTCATAGCGATCAGCTCATGGCAACCACTGGAGTCTGCTGCAGACCCAGGGTTGTCATGTCCACGCATAGGTGACCCACGATCACATGACGGGGTCACCGATGGGCGGGGTAAGTGACACACTTCCCGCGCGGCGATGTTAAATGCCGCTGTCAGAGATTGACAGCAGCATTTAACATGTTAACAGCTGCGGGTGGATTGCGAGTCCACCCGCGGCTGTTGCAGGCGCATGTCAGCTGTAATAATCAGCTGACATGTGCCCGGTTCAGTGTGGGCTCAGCGCCGGAGCCCGCACTGAACAGGGGTGACAGCCTGGTGTGTACTATTACGTACCAGGCTGTAAAGGGGTTAAATAAAACATTCCTGTGCTGAGATAATCTTATAAATGTGCCCCTGCTGTGTACTGTGTAATGGCTGTCTCTGACCATGCAGGAACATGGTCTGATCATACCACAGCTCCTGAACAAAGGGAGTGGGAAGTATACAGATATGTGAAGACCCGGGGTCTTCCATGGGCGTAATAATACTCAGCCAACACAGGATGAGGGTAAAACAGCGTGGCAATACTTTATTGAACCACAAAGCGGACAATAAACACATAGAACAGTCCCAGAAAATACCCAAGATGGTACAACATTACACAGTCTCACCCTTCTGCTCCGCCTGGGATAGAACAGCTGCGACTTTGTAGACTTCCCAGGCTGACTACCTCAACCAGTGGCCCCCCGTTTCTGGTGGGCCCCCACAGAGAGAAGGTAGCAGCAAGCTTAGGAAGCTAGCAGTCCATTGAGTTACAAGGCCAGGAGACCCGAGGGTACCACCCTGGCCTCTCCGAGAGTTTCCATGGGGCCAGGTGACCGGCAGGTCACAATCTGGCTTCTCAGAATGTCTCCATGGGTTGCAGGTGACCGGAGGGTTCCACCTGGCAACCCAAAACAACATATCCTTGGGTCCAGGTGACTTCCTCGTCCCACCCTGGTCTCCCCAAAATGTATCCATGTCTCTCTGATTTTCAATGGAGCAGATCCGAATCTTTCCAGTCAGGGCCGATACCCTTAGGCTAGATTCATGTAAAATCCAAATCTGTGTCTCTTTGGGTAATGCCATGCAATCAATCTACTGTCCTGAAGGATGTCTCTTGTTGTCCTTGTAAAGTCTTTCTGATGCTCCATGATTCTGTTTCCAGCACTACAGACATCCCTGTTTATATTTACATCTGTGCAAGGTCATCAGTCAAAGGTAAGGGTGCAGGGCTTACACAAGTCCCATTGTTTGAGCTAATCAATTTACATAGTAGGTATGATATGGCGCTCTTGTAAATACACATCTAACTGGCTTTTTAGTACAATATGTCATTAGCATAGTAAACATCATTGTTTCCAAAGGAATAGAAGTCAGCATTCAGGGTTATACAAATAATAGCCTGTGTTAACCAAAGAAGATCACAGGTTAAAAAGTCAACATAAAAATAAAGGTATGCTGATCTTGCCATCAGAAAGTATATCTGGCAAAATTAAGATTTTACGCTGTATCGTCACAAGACATTACAGCACAGGATCGCAAATGATTTTTTCTTTGAAGTAAAACAGGGTTTAAAAACAGGCAGTGACATGTTTTATCTCACAAAAAAATCACCTGCGATCCCATGCTATAATGTCTGCATGTTCTTTTACTCCCTCCATCCCTGCCCAGGAGATGTGTTATGATCAGACCATGTTCCTGTACGGTCAGACACAGCCATTACACAGGACACAGCAGGGGCACATTTATAAGATTATCTCAGCTCAGGAACATTTTATTTAAACACATCCAATTGTGGAACTTATTATTCTAAGATTTATTGAATAAAATGAGCTTTTGTTCGTGGGAAAACCCCTTTAAGTCTCTACACCAATAATCTCCAATGAGGAAGGAATTCGGGCTGTCAGAGAAAAATTGTGTGAAGACTCACATCTGACTAATCTTAAAATTGGTTTCATACTGTCTTTGTTGGAGGCTATTTTCTGTAAGAATTATTTCAGATTTGGTGAAGATTTTTACCTGCAGCTGCAGGGGACTTCGATGGGGTCCCCTGCAGCTCTGGGTTTTGCAGATATATTTATGGCAGATTTTGAAGAGAGATTCATTTATTATAGTCATTTCAATATGCATTTAGGATTGAGGGTCTGATAGAGGGTCTGACTGGAGTGTCTAGGGTCCGTCCACAGGAGTGATTGATTTCACAGGGCCATCCTACTCTATGTAGAGATTTTAACGGTTCATACTCTAGCCTGATGCACATGTACCTGAGACACAATACAGTGTGTAAAACAGCGTGTGCCTCCTAATGAATTTGGCCCATTTTTCAGCTTACAAGCTTCACCACAGTCAGGGACTGGAGGACATTTCTGTTGCATTTTCACCACTTTTGTGGAGTAAACAATGTTAAAAATGCTTTTTTTAAGGAAAAGAGATTTTTATTTGGTCTCATGCTACCTGTGTAGTGACGCCAGTCCCGGTAATGTTGCAGTGGCTGGTGATCACGTCTACAAGATGGCCTGCCTGGATCAGAATTTTCTCCGATCTCGGCAGTTACAGCAGGAGTGCAGCTGTTTATTGCAACCATCCTTCTCCCGCTGTTGATTCTGTGAACACAAAGTCAGTGACTGCATCATCACCTTGATGTCATAGTATGTTAGAACCACTTTTGTGGCACATGGAATGTAAAGATTTACTCGTTACATTTTTTTAGGGGAAAATGGGAGGATTGGAAAAAAATAGTGAATCCATAACCATTTTTTAATGCACGTGCATTCTCTTTATTTTTATTATATCAAGGTGCGACGGCCAAGAATGACTGTGGTATCTGAGGGCAAAGAGCCAGCAAGTGACAGTGAATGCATAGGTCGTGTAACTAAACCATCACTATGTCATAATAGCACTGCAGTATGCGGTGAGAGAGACTACAACTCCCAGCAAGTAACAGTGCAGGCACCAGTCATGTAACTAAACCTTCACTGCATCATAACAACTCTGCAGTATGCGGTGAAAGAGACTACAACTCCCATTAAGTGACAGTGCAGGCACCGGTCGTGTACCTAAACCATCACTGGGTCATAACAGCTCTGCAGTATGCGGTGAGGGAGACTACAACTTCTAGCAAGTGACAGTGCAGGCACCGGTCATGTACCTAAACCATCACTGGGTCATAACAACTCTGCAGTATGCGGTGAGGGAGACTACAACTTCCAGCAAGTGACAGTGCAGGCACCGGTCATGTACCTAAACCATCACTGCATCATAACAACTCTGCAGTATGCGGTGAAAGAGACTACAACTCCCAGCAAGTGACAGTGCCTTCACAGGTCATTTACCTAAACCATCACTGTGTCGTAATAGCTCTGCAGTATGTGGTGAGGGAGACTACAACTCCCATTAAGTGACAGTGCAGGCACCGGTCGTGTACCTAAACCATCACTGGGTCATAACAGCTCTGCAGTATGCGGTGAGAGAGACTACAACTACCAGCAAGTTTTTCTTTTTCTTTTACAAGCTGCTGCTTTCCACAGTGAATTACCAGAAAGATCTGCACCAAAATTACGCAGTGCAAATTTGCTGTTGTGGACTTCCTTGCAGATTCTTGCTAATTTGCTCTGATTTTCTATGGAAATTCTCCACAACAAATCTGCTACATTTGAACAGATCCTCAGGCCTCATTCAGACATCTGTAGTTTTCTGGTATGCTGAAAAAACAACAACAAAAAAAAATGAATTGATTTTTATCAAAGGGATGAATCAGAATTTTACCAATGCTTGTTACTATATGCAAAAAAAATATCACATATCACTGTTATGACGCAGTGATGGTTTAGTTACATGACCTGTGTCTGCACTGTCACTTGCTGGAAGTTGTAGTCTCCCTCACCACGTGCTGCAGAGCTATTACGACACAGTGATGGTTTACGTAAATGACCTGTGAAGGCACTGTCACTTGCTGGGAGTTATAGTCTCTCTCACTGCATACTGCAGAGCTGTTATAATGCAGTGATGGTTTAGTTACACGACTGGTGCACTTGACAGTGATGATAGTTCATATCATCAGAACAAGGATATTATGATTAAAAAAATTGTTGAAAGGGGTTATGATGGTTATGACAAAAATTCAATAATTAATACTACTGAGGAAATTGGTATGAGGATGAGGGATGAACTGAGAAGGAAGAAGGTGAGGAATAAAATTAATAAATGTTCTTTTATTTCAACTTATGATATCTGACGTGCCCAGGGGATGGGGATGACTCGGTACCCGGGCCTTTACTTGGTTTGGGGATGTCGCGGTGGTTGGCTCCCGGGCCCTTACCCTGGGGTCACTCTTGAAAAAGGGGATTGGAACTTGGATAGAAATAAAAATAAAATAAATAGTTTGTGACGCCACCTGTGGTACCTGGTAAGGATTACCAGCGCTGCTGCAGACCTCTGGGAGGTGATGGGATGGCAGCTGGGATGCTTCTGCTCCCCACAGGCGGAGCAGGCCCCCGGGGCAGTGTGGAGTTTGATGGTGGTGATGCTGGGACCTGTAGTGCAGGCGGAATGGCGCAGCAGGAGTAACGGACAGAGACAGGCGATTCGCTTCAATACCTTTACTGTTGCGGATGTCAGGTACGGTCCAGGGTATTCAGTAGGGTGGGTGCACTTCAGGACTTCTCCCCGGTGAGCGGGTATAAGGCCTCCTGGTCCGTGTCTGCCTCTCTGTATGCTCCTGGCCAGACTGCAACTGGGCCTAGCTTATGTGTCATGCTGTTCCTTCACCTGTCGCTTGGTAGTAGGACCTTCTGCTGGCAACCACTATCCCTGGTAACGTTGGGGCCTTCGTGGTTACTGATCCTGTTAAGGGTTTAGCTTCAGGTCGGCCAGGGACTTGTTGTCCTCCTAGTATGCCAGTGATCTCTACTCGGTATAAAGGACTCTGTAGGCGCAGACCCGGTGTCCGGTTTGTATATTCGGGGTGAGCCTATGATGCTCCTCTGCCCCTTCAACTCCTCTCTCCTCTCCTCCTCGCCATCTGCCACACTCTGGGCCCTCAATACGGCAGCAGAAGTGCTGCGTCTTCACTGCTCTCAGTGGCATCACACTCTAAACTAAACTGGCTGGCTCCAGCCTCCATATATATATCCCTAACAGGCTCCCTCTGGTGGTATGAGGTGGAAGGGTGGAGGTGTTTGTATGTAATGAGGGCCTCTTGTGCAGAAGTCCATCCATGCACCCTTTTGGGTCCTGTGGTACCTGTGAACAGCAGGGTGCCACATATCCACTCCTCATTAATTAGGAATTCAATTAGGAAATATTGGGGTCTATTACAGCATAATCCAAAGTTTGGAGGATTGTTCAGGGAATCACTTAGGTTTATTTTTCTCAAGGGTAAAACTATTCTTAATAGTCTTGTAAGAGCTGACTTTAGGACACCTAAATTGTCTAAACAAATTTTCTTGCCGACACAGAGAAAGGGCACGTTTGTCTGTATGAATTCTCAGAATTGTAATGCTATTATTAGGGGGGACTACGTGTCCCATCCAACTTTAGACACAAAGATTTCAATACTGGGCTTTTTTTTACCTGTAATACATCTAATGTGGTTTTATTTTCTCAAGTGCCCCGTGGGATGGGGTTTGTAGGTCTGACATACAGATGAACATCGGTCAGCTTTTAAATTGTATGGAGAAAGAATGAAGAATCCCCAAAAAAATGGATAGAAGGTGGATGAAATAAGAAAGAAAAAAGACGTGGGGGATAAAAAGTTCAGTGAGGCCACTGTTGCAAGACATTTTTGGGAATGTAGACATGGGGTTTCTGATCTCAAATGGATGGTGTTGGAGGGAATTAATATGGAAGATAGTAGGAGGATTAAAAATAAATTGTTACAGAAGAGGTGTATTGAATTTTTTTTCTTAGGGACCTTGACGCCGAAGGGAATGAATAAAAAATGTAGTTTCAGCATTTTTTCAATAAAAACTCATGTATCGAATGTATATGTATAATATGAGAATATCAAATAGGGTTTGTGGCAGTTCGGCTCACGTGGTTGCACATAGAGGTAGACACAAGAACAATGTCTCTTTAAATCTTCTGTGGTTTATTAAGGGAACTGCATAAACCACGGCAACATTAGCAAAAGAAACGCGACCTTCTCGGCTTTTCACAATGCACCAAATGTTTTCTATAGGTGAAAGGTCTGGACTTCAGTTGATCACTTCATCACTGGAGCTCTTCTTCTGACAAGCTATGCTGTGGTGTTGGATGTCGTATGTGGTTTAGCATTGTCTTGCTGAAATATGCAAGTGCTTCCCAGAAATAGACATTGTCTGGATGGAAATGTTGTTCTAAAACTTCTCTATATAATGCTCAGCATGGATAGTGCATTTCAAGATGAGTAAGCTGCCAAAGCAATTGGCACTAATGCAACCCCATACCATCAGAGATACAGGCTTTTGAAGTGTGCATTGGTAGCAATCTGAATAGTCCCTCTCCTCTTAGGTCCGCAGGATCTGGCATCCTTGGTTTACATAGTTACATAGGTTGAAAAAAGACCTAGGTCCATCAAGTTCAATCTTCATCCACTAATTGTAGATTTTGTCACCAATTTAACTATAACCCACAATGTTATGTGTATCGAGGAAATCATCCAGACCTTTTTTAAAAGCTGTTAGAGTCTGCCATTACTACCTCTTGTGGTCGGCATTCCACATTCTGACTGCTCTGGCTGTAAAGAACCCTTTCCTATTTAGCTGCTGGAATCGCCTTTCTTCCATCCGTAATGAGTGCCCCCTGGTCCTTAGTGTGTGGTCTTTGGAAAGAATAAGTCATGTGTCAGTACCACATATGTATTTATACATGTAAATAAGATCTCCTCTGAGATCTTTTTTCTAAGCTAAACAAGCCCAACTTGTAATAATCTAGTTGTCCACCTTTGAACTGACTAAGTTCTAAATATCCTTTTTAAAATGTGGAGCCCAAAACTGGATCCCATATTCTAGATGTGACCTCACAGGTGATTTAAAACGGGGTAACAATACGTTGGAATCGCGGGATTTTATTTCTCTTTTTATACAGTCTAAAATCTTTTTGCTTTTGCGGCTGCTGCTTGACATTGAGTACTGCTGCTCAGCTTACTTGTAACCAGAATACCCAAGTCCTTCTCCTGTTCTGTAGTGCCGAGTATACTCCCATTTAATGTATATGCAGCAATAGGATTACTCCACCCTAGGTGCATTACTCTACCTTTCCATAAAGAAGTCCAAATTTTGATTAATCTGATCACAGAACAGTTTTCCATTTCACCTCGGTCCATTTTAAATGAGCTTTCGACCATAGTAGACTACAGTTTTTCTGGATTGTGTTGCTATATGGCTTCTTGTTAAAGCTTCATCTTACATTTGTGGATTGCACAGTGAACTGTGTTCACAGACAATGATTTAGGTAAGTATTCTTGAGCCCATGCCCATTCCTGTTTTTAATGCAGCGCAGTCTGAGGGCCTGTAGATCACGAGCCTTCAATATTGATCAGGATCTCTGAATTTTTTGAAAATATGTACTGCAACAGGTTAGATATTCAAAGTCTTTGCAATTTTGTTCCACAATTTTTAGACACAGTAGTTGATTGTTCCTGGGTAGAAAGAAGTGGAGGAAAAAGGGAAAGAGAGCGCTACCTGAGAGTAAGTAGAGACTAGAAATTTTAAAAGAATATAAAATCTTTTATGCTCACCTGAGCAAGTTGTGCTGATAGGCACAACTCTATTTGAGGAATTTGTCTGTTATTAGGGTTCTCAGACCACGGTTTGCAGCTCTTCCATAGACGGTGGGGGTATATTTGTCCTACCCGACAGACAGCCACCACGTGAACAAATTGAGACAAATGGATTCTGGAGGCGCTCCCGTGAAAGAAAGAGTAACCAAAAAATTGTTGAATCTTTCAAATGTGGTGCAATCACATGGAGGATATTCCACCAGGGATTAATATTTGTAGGTTTATTAAAAAAATCATAAAACCGTGAATACACATAAGGGACATGGATGTACAAAAAAGGGAAGGGAGAAGGGAGTCTTTAAAAAGGATCACACAACGCATTTCTGCTCATAGAGCCTTCATCAGGTGTGTTCCCTGGTGGAATATCCTCCATGTGATTGCACCACATTTGGAAGATTGAACAATTTTTTGGTTACTCTTTCTTTCACGGGAGCGCCTGCGGAATCCATTTGTCTCAATTTAGACACAGTAGTTGACAGATTGGGGATGCGTAACGATCGCAGTTCGTCAATGCAAGTGCCTATTTCACCTGGACTGTGCATCAGCTGACATGTATTGTGGTTCGGAGACCCGCCAGCTCTCTGCAGCGCAATACACATTGTCTGCGTGTACATCACAGGCTTATGGCAGTGATGTCATTCCCGCCCGCAGAGGGCACACCAAAATTAGCTGCTGGTTTAGTCGCCAGCTATAGCAGAGGACGCCGCATGTCATGTGAGTGAAGGAAGTTAAGAAGAAATTATTTGTTTCTTTTTAAAATGTGTAGTAGAAGAACAGAAGGTATTATAAATGGAAGGGGCCCTGGATGAAGGACATTATTATAGGACAGGGCCCAAAATGGGGGACATTATTACTGGACGCGGCCCAGGATGGTGGACATTATTAAATAAAGGGCGAACTGCGACGGGCCTCCAGGGTTGCTGAGCGTAGATGGAAAAGGTCCCACTCCCATGAGCACTTCATCGCATTCAAACAGTCCCTCACTTCAAGTCCACACTCACTGCAGCAAAACAAACATACTTCACATCTCTCATATCCTCCCTGTCTCACAACCCCAAACAACTATTCAACACCTTCAATTCTCTCCTCCGTCCCTCAGTGCCTCCTCCTTCTCCTCTTATTTCAGCCAAAGACTTTGCCTCATTCTTCAAGCAGAAGATTGACACCATCAGACAAAGCTTTTGCCTAAAGCCCCCACAGCCCCTCCCCACACATACTCAACCCTCTTCCTCCAAAACCACCTTCTCCACCATTTCTGAAGATCAACTTTCCTCCTTACTCTCCAAATCACACCTCATCGCCTGTAAACTTGACCCAATCCCGTCCCACCTCATCCCAAACCTTACCACTATCTTCATCCCAGCCCTAGGCCACCTCTTCAACCTGTCACTAACAACTGGTGTCTTCCCCTCATGCTTCAAACATGCCTCAATCACACCCATCCTCAAAAAGCCCTCCCTTGACCCATCCTCTGTGTCTAGCTATCGCCCCATATCACTTCTCCCCTATGCCTCAAAACTACTGGAACAACATGTCCATTCTGAACTGTCCTCCCACCTCTCCTCCTGCTCCCTCTTTGATGCCTACAATCTGGTTTCCGACTGCACCATTCTACTGAAACTGCACTGACTAAAGTCACCAACGACCTACTAACCGCCAAATCTAAGCGACACTACTCTGTCCTCCTCCTCCTAGACCTGTCATCTGCCTTTGACACAGTGGACTATTCCCTCTTACTACAGACTCTCTCATCTATCGGCATCACAGACTTGGCCCTATCCTGGATCTCCTCATACCTAACAGACCGGACATTCAGTGTCTCCCACTCACACACCACCTCCTCATCTCGCCCCCTATCTGTCGGTGTCCCCCAAGGTTCAGTTCTAGGACCGCTGCTCTTCTACATCTACACCTTTGGCCGGGGACAGCTCATAGAGTCTCACGGCTTTCTTTATCACCTCTATGCTGATGACACACAGATCTACCTCTCTGGACCCGATATCACCTCCTTACTAACCAAAATCCCACAATGTCTGTCTGCTATTTCATCCTTCTTCTCTGCCAGATTTCTAAAACTTAACATGGACAAAACAGAATTCATCATCTTTCCGCCATCTCATTCAACCCCCCCAACTGACCTATCTATCAACGTCAATGGCTGCCCACTCTCCCCAGTCCCTCAAGCTCGCTGCCTTGGGGTAACCCTGGACTCTGAACTCTCCTTCAAACCACATATCCAAGCCCTTTCCACTTCCTGCCGACTCCAACTCAAAAATATCTCCCGGATCCGCACATTCCTCAACCATGAATCTGCAAAAACACTAGTGCACGCACTCATCATCTTCCGCCTTGACTACTGCCACCTCCTGCTCTGTGGCCTCCCCTCTAACACTCTCGCACCCCTCCAATCTATCCTAAACTCTGCTGCTCGACTAATCCACCTGTCCCCCCGCTATTCCCCGGCCTCTCCTCTCTGTCAGTCTCTTCACTGGCTACCCATTGCTCAGAGACTCCAGTTCAAAACCCTAACCATGACATACAAAGCCATTCACAACCTGTCTCCTCCATATATCTCTGACCTAGTCTCCCGTTACATACCCGCACGCAACCTCCGCACCTCACAAGATCTCCTTCTCTACTCCCCTCTTATCTCCTCCTCCCACAATCGCATACAAGATTTCTCCCGTGCTTCCCCCTACTCTGGAACTCTCTACCACAACGTATCAGACTCTCGCCTACCGTGGAAACCTTCAAAAGGAACCTGAAGACCCATCTCTTCCGACAAGCCTACAACCTGCAGTAACCACCGCTCCACCATACCGCTGCACGACCAGCTCTACCCTCACCTAATGTATCCTTACCCATTCCTTGTAGATTGTGAGCCCTCGCGGGCAGGGTCCTCGCTCCTCCTGTACCAGTCGCTGTCACATTGTGTTTAAGATTATTGTAATTGTTCTTGTATTATACCCCTTTTTCACATGTAAAGCGCCATGGAATAAATGGCGCTATAATAATAAATAATAATAATAATAAATAATAATAAAGGGGCCAGGATGGAGGACATTATTATAGGAAGGTGCCTAGGATGAGGGACATTATTATAGGAAGAGGCCTAGGATGGGGGATCTTATCAAATAAAGGGTTCAGGATGGAGGACATTATTACTGGAAGGAGCCCAGGATATGGGACATTATTGCTGGAAGGGGCCCAGGATGGAGGACATTGTTATATGATGGGGCCAAGGATGGAGGACATTATTTAATAATGTGGCCAGGATGGAGGACATTATTATAGGAAGGGCACAGGATGAGTGAGATGACATACCAGGAAGGGACCCAGGATGGAGACCAGGATGCAGGACATTATTAAAGAGGCCAAGATGGACGACCTTATTATAGAAAGGGGTCCAGGGTGGGGACATTATTAAATAAATAGACCAGGATGGAGAACATTATTATAGGAAGTGGTCCAGGATGTAGGACATTATTATAGTAAGGGGCCCAGGATGGAGGAAATTATTACAGGAAGGGGCCCAGAGTTAGCTACATAATTACAACAGGAAGGTGCCTGGGATGTGGGTCATTATTAAATCAAGGGGCCAGGATAGGAGACATTATTATTGGTTGGGAACATTATTGTAGGAAGCGGCACAGGATGGGGGACATTATTAAATAAAGGGCTCAAGACTGGGGACAGTCTTAAATAAAGGGCTCAAGATGGGGGACATTATAACACGAAGGCGCCCAGGATGGGCATATTATACCAGGAAGGGGCCCAGAATCTGGGACATTATTTAATAAAGGGGCCCAGAATGGTGGATATTAATACATGAATGGGCCAAATAAAAGTGCCAGGATTGGAAACATTATTGCAGGAAGGCTCCTGGATGGGCATATTATTATATGAGGGCGATCACCTATGTCTTTATGGCATCTAGAATTCTACAAGGGCTTATACATCTGACCAACATGCAGTTTGGGGCCCAGGTCCAAATTTTGCATCAGGGCCCATCAAACTCTAGTTACACCACTGCCTCTGATCATCTTTGCTTCATTTTATACACAGTTATGTCACTTTGTTAAAAAGTGACCCTCCAGCTGTTTTTCATTAAAACCACTTACTTATCCAGCTTTTTGTCTGCCCTTGACTTTTTTGAAATGTGTTGCTGCCATCAATTTCTAAATAAGTAAATTTTGTCACATGAAATGGAAAAATGTCTACCTTTCAGCTTCTGATATGTGTTTTATGTTCTATTTTGAATAAAATATGGCAATAAGAGATTTCCAGATCCAGGGCCGGCATCACCACCCGGCGCACCCGGGCAAGTGCCGAGGCCCTGGACAGCGGGGGGCCCACTCATCTTGATTGGCTGCTATGTGAGCGCTGGCACTGCAGAGCCTCCCGCGGCGTCCTGGGTTACCGCCGGCCGGCAGATCCTCTTCTGGACAGTGTGGGGCCCGCACTCACCTTGGTTGCTATGTGAGCGCTCCCGCCGCGTCCTGGGTTACCGCCGGCCGAGCCGCTGATGTATCCTTAGCCTCCCGCCACAGCGCATGCACCGGCAGCGCAGACATCCAGTCAGATGATGGCACCATCTATTCTCAACTGTCTACAGCGCATGCGCTGCCTTCAGCCTGGTTCCCTCCTCCGAGATCGAGCTCCTCAGTATTCAAGCACCAGCCAGCAAACACCGACCGCCGGTAACTTTATCTGACTGCATTTCTTATGTAATATCTTTCTATATATAGATACTGTGACAGTCACATGCATCATCATGTATTTATATATAGAAAGACATAGATATATTATATATAGTCAGCATAGCACTGTCTGCAGTCTGTCTGCAGCATCTTACAGGAAATCCTGGCCTAACCTTCTGACTGTGTAGAATGGCAGAGAAGGAAGTGGCAGGCAGGGGCAGGGATGATGGTGACTGTCTTCTCCGCTATAGGAGGGCTATACTGTAATGGTATGTGACCCTTTCTCCTGGCACTGTCTGACCACCTGGTGCCCATCTCTCCACTATGTGGGGTCACTGGGTGAGTTACTGCCATGGCTCCTGTCAGGACTATGTGGGGCCCATTATTCTGCATGGAGGACAATGTGGGGCCCATTATTCTGTATGGAGGACTATGTGGGGCCCATTATTCTGTATGGAGGACTATACTGTCCGATCTCCACAGTGAGCTCCGTGGATTCGTCGGTTTCTGAGCTATTGTATAATTTAGATATCACTCATGTAATGTAAGAAGTGAAATCTTTGGCATTGTACTATATATATACACATTTCTCTGCGGTATCTGTGCATCATGAATCGTGGTATGTGTTAAAGGGGCCCACTGAGACTCTTTCGCCCGGGGCCCACGAAAACCTGGAGTCGGCCCTGTCCAGATCATTGAATTCCTGTTTTCTTTACATTTTACTCAGCATCCCAACTTTTTTGGAATTGGTATTGTACTTCCATTTTTCCACTATTAGAAAATACGTACGATGTAATAGGCTGAAGGTCTTTATTAGAGTAAGTTGGAATATGTGTAGTTAAGAAAATCTGAAAAAAATGCATTTTGTATTTTTTCTTTCTTGCTATAGACCCTATATACCTGTGTTACCACGTCGGCCATTTGCTCCAAAAAATGTTGCAGACATAAATCTTGGAGATCTGGTAAAATTTTCACGTCCAGGTGGAAAAATAAGTAAAGGCACAATAATTTACAAGGGGCACCTGCCAGGAAGAGAGGACGTATATGTCGGTGTTGAACTGGAAGGAGATGAGCTTGGGAAACATGATGGCATTTTTCAGGGAACTAGATATTTCCTTTGGTAAGAGAATTTTGCAATCTTTGTATCAACAGAAATCTGTCTTTATAACTGTATTTTCATAAAGTCTTGAACTGCTTTTACTTTTCTAGAGGAGTTGTGGACAGGAAGAAAAAGACAAAAATTCAAAAGAAAGTAGAAATCTGCACTATAGGGGCAGATTACCATTCTTATTTGCCTACATAGTGCTATATTTTGTAAGTCTAATGGAATTCTTAGCTAAAGGTTTACAAAATGGTAACACAAGGTATACCCACTCAGTGTCAGACTGGGGTTCCCTGGGCTCTCCAGAGAATCAGTTTTCTTGAGGTTCACCATACATATGCATATCCACTTTTATTTGTGTCAATAACATTGTTATCATTGCTTACACCACATCGAATGTATTATTACATACTAGTGGGTTATTTGTAAATCAAGCTATAAGAAATAGATCGCCTTGACAAATGATTGGCAGCAAAATCAGCTTTAATGTCTTCTACTGAACTTTTATGTTCCATTATTGTATTAGAACCTTGGTCTACCAGAGGATCCTATGATTCTCTTGTGTGTTAACATCCTAGATTATCTGCCGAGTTAAGATTTTATTTTTTGTAGGTAGATATCATGGTTAGATTCTATCTGTCTGTCTATAGAAAGATATATATAGAAAAAAATAGTAGAGACAGCACTCCAAAATAGATGGTTTATTAGCTCAAAAATAGCTGTGGCCACAGCTCTTGCTGAGCTAATAAACCATCTATTTTGGAGTGCTGTCTCTACTATTTTTTCTATATACAAGAAGGTTTGGTATTTACCTGGAGGACGGGCACCCAGCCATTCATATTTTGTTTGCTTGTGCTGCTTTTTTTCTAGAAAGATCTATCCATCTATCTATCTATCTATCTATCTATCTATCTATCTATCTATCTATCTATCTATCTATCTATCTATCTATCTATCTATAATATGCAATCATCAGCCCCCCACACCAGACTCCAAGGAGTGCAATGTTAAATTTAGCTTACTTTAGAAGTCATTCAGGTACTTATATCATGAGATTGCATTATATTAAGCCAACAAGTATATTGATAACTAAAAAAACACTTGTCAAATGTCTTTTTGGTTAATGTGCTATTGCAATTGTTATTAATGTCTGTGTAGAAGGGAAGTGCCCTAAAATGTACATATATATTTCCATATACATCTCTCTCTATATGTACATTTTGGGGCACTTCCTTTCTACAATTAGTTACTGTTAGATGGAAGGGCTGCTTATTGGATGAAACGTAGGTGGAAAATATATTTCTAGGTAATTGTGGGTTGAATGTGTCGTATTGTTGTGATATTACTGTATTACTGTTGTTGCATCAATATATGTGCATATATATATTTATAGTCACCAGCTTGGGTATAAATATATATGTATGTAATAGACAGTAGACTTGTGTGTGTGTAATAAATATTCTTTATTAGTATTCAGTTTTGTCTCAGTTAGTATATAGTATAAAGAACAGATAACGTTAAGGCATAACTTAGTGGATATTAATGATTAATAGTCAAATTTGATGGTAATAGTTAATATCGGACCTCAATATAGCTGTAGGAGAGTTCCCCCATTAATAACTTTTATATATTTTTTGGAGGAAAACTCGTCCTTTATCAGTTTGCTCCAGACTATGATTGAGATGAAAAAACAGCCCAGTAAAACTAGTCTAGTTACAGAATTTTTTACATAGGTTTAAGACAAATCCACTAAGACAACAATCACATGGGCATATACAGTACATTATAAGTAACAGGGATGTTGGCATTGAATTTATATGCAGACATATTTTGCTAGGATTTGCTCAACATTAGGCCATTCCCCAATGACTTCTGTTTAGAAACCTCTATTTATGAACAGTTGCTATTTGGCAAAGTTTCATCATGGCTGAGAAAGGAAAGTCATTATAGCCAGTGTTGTTACCTAAATATACACATTCTCAAATTATCATTGCCTTTCGAAATGTAATCTGTTAATAGCAGCTAAATGTTTCTTTTTTTTTTATTTTATCAACAGCAAACCAAATAAAGGAGTATTTGTAAATTTCAGCAAAGTTATCATGGCCTGGAATTAAATTATGGAAAAACCTATTACATGTTCAAAATACCTGGATGAGAAATGTGGAAATTCTATGAGGTTATCTATTTTGATTTGCAATGTTCTGTATTTAGATTAAGGCCTGATTGTTAAAACCCATGTCTGCGTTCTGTTGTAGTATCTCCAAATTTTAACTAAGCCCTATTTTATAAACATTTCTAATTGTGAAGGGTGTTAAGGCGTTTTTTTTTCTTAACTTTTGTTGTGCATAATAAAACCAACCCATATTACACAGATATATGGCACTAGAACATCTAGCATCCAAACTAATACATGACATGATATACAGTATAAATAGGTGATATATACAGTCCACTCTCAGTACAATTACTTTTAGATGCTTTGGTGGTGCTCAGCATTAAAGAGGTTGTCCACTACCCTAACTCCGTTACTGGTTTTGCTTAAAGATAATGCCTCTAAAGATCCCCATATACATTTTCAGCCAAGTTTCATGTTGTTTTATTCCTTTCTACTTCACTTCCTGGACCCTAGCACAGCCTTCATGTCCTCATCAGAATCCTCTGCTCCCTTCTGACTACATGCCCGATTATTACTTGTGCTGTGCTGCAAGCCAGAAGTTATCACACACCCTGTAACTCTGCCAAAAACCCTCCCACTTATCCCCCCGCTTCACAGACAGCCTCAGCACCATCTCTTTTACAGGGCACTGTTACAGGGAATAGAAGTAATGCACAAAGCCCTGACCTTATAATAAAGATTATCCCCTACTCCTCCTCATCGACGGATGGATGGAAAGATGGGATAGATGGATAATTGAGATAGATAGATGAGATACAAAGATAAGATAGATAGATGGAATGGATTGATTGGATGGGGATAGAGATATGAATATATTCATACAATAGAGATCATACAGCAGGGTGTACACGTATACACATCCTACTGTGTACGTGTAATAATAATCATTTTTATTTCTATAGCGCCAACATATGCCGCAGCACTTTACATTTTAGTGGGGACTTGTACAGACAATAAAAGACATTACAGAATAATGTGGCGCCCCTGAGGGTTCGGTCGCCACAAGGGGGGATACTGCAGCCTGTCAGCAGTTGTAGTGTCTCCTCACCCAGGTAAGGAAGGTGCACTGGTCAGGACCCTGAATCTACATTCAACACTACAGACTCCTGACCTATGGGAGGCAAGTATGCACCATAGTGCTGCCTCAGCAGGATCACGAGTGGGGGGAACCAAAAGTTAGGGGAACCAAGTAGTGGGTGAAGGGTAGAACACACTTTTAGTTACACACATAGTTTCATATATATTACCCAGCCATCTTAAGCACAAGGTTCTTTGATTGTGGTCTTTGCAGCTGTCAGTGGCCTTGTGTAGGAGCCTGCAGTGTGCTGAAGATACACGGTCCTCGTGCCCTGACCTTGACACGAGGAGCGGGAAGGAGTTAACAGAGTCTCTACCCCGGTCAAGTTCCCTTGCTTGAGAAGGTTGGGAGCTTTAGTGACAGCTCCACAAGCAAAAGGATCCCAGGGAACACGGACGGAGCGGCGTACACCACCTGTACTCTCCATTCTGGCCCTGCCAGAGGGACTCCTGTTGCAAGAGGGGTATCGGCCTCCGACATCTAACTTTGCCACTTCATGTCTCAGTCAGAAAAGCCCGGAGGCTTAGTGGATCACGGGAGGGATACAGACAGAGCAGCCTACGCCACCTGTACCCCTCTACCTGAGTTTATCCAGTGGGACCCAGCCTTTGCACGCACACACACAGGAGAGGTTCAACGGGGACTGTTAGGAACACTCGGAGGGTCCTGATCGAAGTACCTGAATTCCTTGGGTGCGCTGAGCCCTCATCCCTGGTGGCCACAGTGATCCGTGAGGAGCAGGGAGAAGCCTTGCTGCTGCTTAAAAGAACTGTGAGTAAAAGACCTGAAAGACTATCCCTATGGCCTCTGGTTAATTTATTTCTGCGCTGCACCACACCTCACCCGAGTGACCCAGGACTACTCTCCCCATCCTCCTGTTTCATCTGCCCTGAGGCCCAGCTCTGCCTGTGGGGAGTTATAACATCGCCTGCTGCCACTACATCCAGCCTCAGAGGACTGCTAGCAGCGCTGGTGGCGCATCACCAGACACCACAGGTGGCGTAGTCGATAAATACCACTCAACCCTGAAAGCCCATTACTTTTTAATGTGACGGCCCTGGGCACGGAATGGGTCCAGGCCACGACTGCCTCCCCAACATCTGACCCGGCTCCGAGTACCCCATTTCCCAGGAAAGGCTGTGAGCGTCACAATAACAATCACATAAATCAACAGATACCAGGAGGAGAGAGGGCCCTGCTCGCAAGCTTACATATGTAAGGGGGTGTGGACTGAACTGTCACGTTCCTGTCCCTAAAGACACCAATCGTGTGGTATTGTAGTGTCAACTATGTCCTGCGGTTTTCAGTATATATTGTGTAGTTAAGTGATATTATGGGAATGTATAGTGTATAATTAAAGAAAAGGTAATGCCTAGTGTTGGTTGTGTACAGCATAGGGTAAGAGATAAGTTAGGACCTAGGACACAAGATAAGGGCTGTTAGGGTAAGATAGAGTGTGATAAGCATTGTAAGTGTAATATGCTTAGTGTTATAAGATGCATAGTGTTTGTAAGGGAGATCTGCCCAGCAACAGACAGATATTTGTTAATGTTGGGACTAGCCCACGGTGGGAGGGGCTAGTGACAGAGGAAGCAGCTAGTGAGTTAGGGCCAAGGTCATGTGTAGGAAGCAAGTGCTGGAAAGCAAGGAAAGTACAGTGTTCTGAGCA
The DNA here is from genome assembly GCF_046119375.1 of Phyllobates terribilis. Lineage (NCBI taxonomy): Eukaryota > Metazoa > Chordata > Amphibia > Anura > Dendrobatidae > Phyllobates > Phyllobates terribilis. The sequence continues at coordinate 371,119,049 of NW_027362762.1, read as the reverse complement.
GTACAAGGTCTTACTAAAATCCCTGGATGAATATACTCTTGTAATGTCTGGTGCTATGGCGAGCACACTAACCCCTTCCATACAGAGGAAGACTGATGTGGAGACACGTGTTGGAGAAGTAATGGACTTTGGATGTACTGCAGGACTGGGTTGGGAATCTCTGGGACTGACAAAAGCACAGCCGGCAGGGATAATCCAGCTAGAACAAAAGGAAAATATGAAAGTGTACTCTGCTGTGGATGCGAGAAATGGAAAGTGCAGTACCCGATGCTACGAGTTGCAATATGCTGTACACGGACTGTTGAGTAAAGTTCTTTGTGATGAAAAGAACTGGGTGTCCCCTGATTCCATGTGCGGCGGCTCCTGAACTTAAAACCTGTAGAGAGATGAGGCCTGCAGCCTACAAGTGAGTGTAATGCGCCCCACACATCACCGCACATTTGATTTGGGGCATGAATTCTCTGTAAAAAGCCAGGGCGACATGGAGTAGCAGCTCGCCCACAACTACTGCCCTCTGGCACCTTACACATACAGATAGGAGAGAGAGCTGTGTCTGAAGCAAAAAAACATGCACAGGAACAGAATGGAGTCACGCCCATGCATGTGGCAAGCCTGTCCCCTTGTTAGTTTCCAGAGCTCGGAAGTGAGGGAGATTTAAACGTGACATCACAGGAAGACAGGAGATTCTCAGCCAGAGATCATGTGACCAGAAGAGCAGCTCAGGATACAAAAGGATTTGCAAAACCAAGGTATTTAGTAAAGTGCGGATCTATGGAAGTTAGTTCACATGAAAAGGGACTTATAAAGTAGTGACCAACCCCTTGAAGCGTTAAAAGATCTGGTCATGTCTGATAATGCTGACTTTGCACTGATGAACTGCACCGCGAGCTGTCAGTCAGTGCTGGGGTGTGCTCCGGGCATGCCTGCATGACTAAAAGCTGGTGGCTATTGGGAGGAATAAAGTTTTCTCCCAGATGATGCACTTTCAGTACTGCGGCCAGGCACCTTCATAACGCTATTAACCTGCAGATTAAAGACCCCGTCACACTAAGCGATGCTACAGCGATCCCGACAACGATACGACCTGTCAGGGATCGTTGCTGCGTCGCTATGTGGTCGCTGGTGAGATGTCAAACAGTCAGAACTTCCCAACGACGCAGCAACGATGCGGCGACCCGTAACGATCTGTATAACGATGCACGCCTATGTGTTTCTGTGTCTGAGTCGTCAACAAGGTCGTTGGTAAGGTGTCAAACACACCGATGCATGCTACCCAGCGGGGCCTCAACGATCAAAAAAATGTCCAGACCATTCCAACACGACCAGCGATCTCACAGCAGGGGCCTGGTCGCTGCTAAGTATCAAACGTAGCGAAATCACTACTGAGGTCGCTGTTGTGTCACAAAACTTGTGACTCAGCAGCGATCTCGCTATCGATCTCGCTTAGTGTAGTGTGACGGGGGCTTTATCCTATATCTGCAGGTTAATAGCGTTATCAGACATAACAGGTTCCCTTTATAATGGCTGTTGTTCAAATGTAAAGTATCCACAAGCTTCTTCGCTGTATTTTAATATATTTTGAATACATTGACAGAATTTTATGTACTGGTATTGCCACAATTATCTTTTCTACTTGAAAAATGTATAGGTGATACATACATTACAAAGCTAAGCTATACTGTTAACAAGTGTGTTAAGTGTACTATTAAATGTTGGTAATGTATATTAAGTAGAATCTTCTTATCCAACTTAATCCTATTTGTCTATCAAACGAATATGGACAAGCAGTTACAGTCTTTAGAAATAGCACTATCCCTAATACTAAAACATATCATATTAAAAAAATCTGAAATCTTGCAATTTTCACAGTAGCCACTAAGCCAAATATTAGGCTAATATTTCTTGTTCGTACAGATTACTTTAAAGCAGTGTGAAGGATCAGCTATGGGTAGATGCAGGTTCACACAGGGATGCAGTCTGCAGGTTCCAAAACAAACTGGTGATTTATTAAGTGTACATAAACCAATCAGGAAAACAAAATATAACAGCCTCTTTTTGGCGCAAAAAGATATAACTGAACAAAAACTCAAAATAACTAGTCCATACAGCACGGCCTCGTCCGTTAAAATAAATTGCCTTTCTCAGCCTCCAGCAGAGTATGAGCAGCACATGCAAGGCTTGCTCACCTTGCACGACACACAGCCACCCTAAGACAGGCGCAGCTGTCTTAAATCATCCCTTCCAAGACCTGGACTGGAGGTAAGTGAGCAGCCGATCCCATCCAGCTCTTTCAGCTGCTCATAAAACCCGACCCTATAATCCGGGCCCATAGAACACCTCTCAGCACTATGTGTGCTGGAGCCTGCTTTTCCGAGTCGTACATCACCAAACCTTGGCACCTTGGGGACACATACCTCCTGTCCATGACCTGTCTGGCTGCAACCTTACATACCTCCCCCGCCTGCCCAAAGCTGGGAGGCTTGGCACCTTCTGCCACCATACAATAGACCCTTGATAGGGCATCAGCATTCCCATGTTGTTTCCCAGGCCTATGCTCTACCTGGAAACGAAAATCTTGTAGGGCTAGGAACCATCTAGTTACTCGGGCATTGTTCCCCTTCTTTTCTCGCATCCACCTCAGTGGGGCATGGTCCGACACTATCCTAAACCTTCTACCTAACAGGTAATACCTCAGAGTGTCCAATGCCCACTTGATGGCTAAATATTCTTTTTCCACTATGGAGTAGTTCTTCTCGCACGTGGACAGTTTCTGACTGAGGTACATTATAGAGTGTTCCTCTCCGTTAATCTCCTGGGACAAGACTGCTCTCAGCCTGACATCCGATGCGTCCATCTGACCACGAACTCTTTGGAGAAGTTGGGCCACCCCCAAGACTGGCTGTTTACAGAGGGCCAGTTTTAATTCCTGGAAGGCCGCTTCAGCTTCCGGAGACCACTTAGCCATAGCCGACTTCGTCCCTTTCAGAAGATCCGTCAGCGGAGCTGCTATCAAGGCAAAGTTAGGGACAAATCTTCGATAGTAGCCCACGATGCCTAGAAATGCCCTGAAGTGCTTCTTAGTGAGGGGCCGTGGCCAGTTCAAGATCGCCTAGACCTTATTTATTTGTGGTTTTATTTCCCCTCTACCAACCATGTAGCCCAGATACTTGGCTTCCTCCATCCCCATAGCACATTTCTTCGGGTTGATGGTAAAGCCCGCCTTTCTTAGGGCGTCAAGTATGGCTTGAACTTTGCGAAGATGACTTTCCCAGCCCTGGCTGAATATGATGGTCATCCAAGTAGGCCTCTGCATACTTATTGTGGGGTGTTAAGTTCCGGTCCATGGCTCTTTGGAAAGTGGCCAGAGCTCCCTGCAACCCAAGCGGCATCCTGACTTACTGATAACATCCGTCTGGCGTTGAGAAGGCCGTCTTCTCCTTGGCCTCTTTGGACAGGGGAATTTTCCAGTATCCTTTGGTGAGGTCCAGGGTGGTGATGTACCAAGCGGGTCCTAGCCTTTCTATAAGCTCATCTACTTTAGGCATTGGGTAGGCGTCAAACTTCGAGACTTCATTCAGCTTCCTATAATCGTTGCAAAACCGCCATTCTCCATGTGGTTTCGGCACTAAGACTATGAGACTGGACCAGCCACTCTTGGAATCTTCAATGACTCCCAGGTTAAGCATCTGCTTCACTTTTTTCGAGCTCACCTCTCTGCGGACCTCTGGGATCCTATACGGTTTTAGGTTGATGCGAACATGAGGCTATGTGAGTACCTCATGCTCTATCACCTGAGTGAGTCCTGGCAACTCCGACAACAGGTCTTTATTTCGCTGTAGCAACTCTTTGCACTGTTGCTTTTGGGCACGTGACAATGACTCTGCCACCTTGACCTCTTTCACAACGGCGTCAGCCTCAGCCACTAAACATGGAGCTTCCAGGGCTCCCTATTTCGCCAAGGCTTAATCAAGTTGATGTGGTATACCTGGTAGGGCTTTCTTCTTCCTGGCTGGTGGACTTTATAGTTGACCACGCCAACCTTTTCAATTATTTCATAGGGGCCCTGCTACTTCACCAGGAATTTGCTCTCCACTGTAGGTACCAGCACCAGTACCCGATCCTCAGGGTTGAAGTGTCTCACGCTTGCCGATCTATTGTACAAATAGATTGTGCCTCTTGTGCTTTGAGGAGGTGTTCTTTCACGATGGGCTTCACCCTGGCAATTCTCTCTTGCATTCGGGACACGTGTTCGACTATACTCCTGTAGGGTGTAGACTCCGCCTCCCAGGTCTCCTTTGCCACATCCAGGAGACGTCGGGGGTGTCGGCCATACAACAGTTCAAAAGGGGAGAATCCAGTAGAGGACTGTGGTACCTCTCTGAGGGAGAAAAGAAGGTACAGCAGTAGGCAGTCCCAGTCTCGGCCATCCTTCTCTACGACCTTCTTTAACATGGCCTTCAAGGTTTTGTTAAACATTTCCACCAAGCCGTCCATCTGTGGATGGTAGACCAAGGTCCGTAGTTGTGTGATTTGCAGAGTTTTGCACAACTCTCTCATCACCTTTGACATAAATGGGGTCCCTTGATCCGTTAGGATCTCCTTAGGTAACCCCGTTCTAGAAAAAATATGGACCAACTCCCGGGCTATACATTTGGAGGAGTTATGTAGCAGCACAGCCTCCGGATACTGTTTCGCATAGTCGAGTACCACCAGGATATACTGATGCCCTCTGGGGTACTTGACCAGGAGCCCTACCAGATCCATGGCTATGCGATCAAATGGCACCTCAATGATAGGTAACGGCACTAAGGGGGTGTGTCACCTGGGAGGTAATTCAGAATTTCTCGGTGACAACCGGGCCAATGGAACCTCCGGAGGATTAATTTCTGTGTTTTTTTCTAATCTATATCTAATACCTTATGCCTCTATGTCCCCGGCACCAGCAACTACTCGACGAGCTCCCCTCTCACCTTGGTGACTCGGTATAGCAAGTCCCCATTGACGGCAAAGTATGGGTATCTGGTGTCACCCCCTGGCTCTTGAGCAACACCGTTAAGTACAGACACATTAGTAAATGCCCCTTTAAGAATTAAATCCCTGAGTTGGGCATTTCTAAAGTTTCCCTCAGACACCTCCAGCTCAGGGATGTTGGCCTCAGGGAATGCTGCCCCATCCTCATCGACCACAAACACACACATTGGAAACTCGTCAGTTACGGCCTGCGGCGAGGTTTCTTCAGGGGTGTTCTGGCTGTCGTCCGAGCAACCAGGTGTCACCGCTTTCTCCCACATGTCCCAGAATAATGCACAGTCCTGTCCGATTATTATCGGGTGCAACAAGTCTTTAACGACCCACACTTCCTGAGCTGTGGTGCCACAGTCCGTGTTTACATCCACCCGGGCGGCAGGATTTTAGCGTCCCCATGGATACATCAGACACCCACCACATTCACAGGAACCAGCCGATGAGGGAGTGTGACCCTTATCAGGGTCACCAAACTTCCTGAGTCTAACAGTCCAGACACTTGCACCCCGTTTACGGACACTGAGCACGCCTGAGGGCCCTCACCATGTTGAGAAACCGCGCTACAGGCGGGGTAGGCAAAATAGGAGCAACGCCGGCCTATGTTGCGGTCCATTGGTTCAGAGTTCATGAGACACCGGGCGGCTATATGACCAGGGGCAAGACACCGTCAACAGAGGATGGAATAGGACTCATTACCCAGCTGCGATTCAGCGGCCTTTGGGGGCCTGGGGCTTTGGATGCCCACCCAGTGAGGATTTAGTCCCCTTCTTTTGGGAGCCATCCCCCCTTTGGGAACCCCAGAAAGGTGACCTAACCCCTGCTTGACCACTCAGGGAACCCTCTACCATCCGGTACCTCTCCACTAGGCCCACCAGCTTGTCCGCATTTTGGAGATCTCTCTGGGCAGCCCAGGACTGAATCTGGTTCAGCAGAGAGTGGATAAACGATCCATGACCACTCTCTCAACCATCTGGGCTGGAGACCAAGTCTCTGGCTGCAGCCACTTCTGGACTAGGTGCAGGTCAAACATTTGCTACCGGGGAGGTTTGTCCCTGTGGAAGTCCCAGAGGTGGACTCGTTGTGCACTGACTGCCAGGGTTACGCCCAGCCAGGCCAGGATCTCAGCCTTAAGTTTGCTATACTCTTTAGAGTCTTGCAGGGCCAAATCACAGTACGCCTTCTGTGGTTCCCTGATCAGATATGGCGCTAGAATCTCCGCCCACTGCTTCGGTGGTAGTCTCTCACAGTCCGCCACTCTCTCAAACACGGCCAGGAACGCCTCAACATCATCCTCCGGAGTCATCTTTTGCAACACCCCTCTCACAGTTTTCCTCACCTGGGTCTCGTCTCTTCGACCTGGAGGTGGCTTCTCTGCCTCGGACTGCCTCCATCAGGAGCGTCATCTGTTCCTTCTGCTGTCGCTGCTGCTGCATCTGTTGCTGTTGAAGTTGGAATTGTTGTATTAACAGTTTATTCGGATCCTGCTGACCTTGCTGCTGATGCATATTCGCCTCCATGCTGCCGGACGAACCTTGCTGGTTGGCAGCCTTCACCCAGGACATGTACGGTTTCCTGTAGCAGTCACACTGCCCCTTGGGATTCATGCCCACTCCTCTAGCACCAATTTGTGAAGGATCAGCTCTGGGTAGATGCAAGTTCACACAGGGAAGCAATCTGCAGGTTCCAAAACAAACTCGTGGTTTATTAAGTGTCTATAAACCAGTCAGGAAAACAAAACATAACAGCCTCTTTTCTGGCACAAAAATATATAACTGAACAAAAACTCAAAATAACCAGACTATTTTAATGGCTGAGGCTGTGGTGTATGAAGTGCCTTTCTCTGCCTCCAAGATCTGGACTGGAGGTAAGTCAGCAGCCGATCCCATCCAGCTCTTTCAGCTGCTCATAAAACCCGGCCCTATAATCCGGGCCCATAGAACACCTCTCAGCACTATGTGTGCAGGAGCTTTTCCAAGTCCTACATCACCAAGACTTGGCACCTTGGGGACACATACCTCCCGTCCACGACCTGTCCGGCTACAACCTTACAGAAGCCATTATAAATATAGGCAGAATTACATTGATTGATACTACCACTATATACAGTAGATAACACAGGACCCACCATTCACAATAGGTGATGGACAGAGATTATATTCTACCTCTTCTCTTCACAATGTCCATTGCCCAGAAAGCTTTCATGTAGTCCTTAATGAGTCAGAGCCAGTCTATTGCTGTCATTGTGTATCTAAGTGGTTGATTTAAAACATATCTCTAAATGATGTTGACAGAAGCTGAAGCAAGATGGCAACCCCCAAAATACTGTGCAGAGCAGGGCTAGCTCCAGGTTTTCGTGTTCCCCCGGGCGAAAGAGTCTCAATGCACCCCTTTAACACATACCACAATTCATGATGCACGGATAAGAAATATAGATATAGTACAATGCCAAAGATTTCACTTCTTACATTACATGAGTGATATCTATTGTAAATTCTACAATAGCTCAGAAACCGGCGACTCCTCCACAGTGCGTGACCTAGGATGGGGGAGGGGGAAGTCAAATGTTTTCATTTTAGACCAGACAATATAGTCCTCTATACAGAATAATGAGCCCCATATATTGCTCCATACAGAATAATGGACCTCATATGGTGCTCCACACAGAATAATGGACCCCATATAATGCTCCATACAGAACAATGGACCCCATATAATGCTCCATACAGAACAATGGGCCCCATATAATGCTCCATACAGAGCAATCGGCCCCATACATTGCTCCATACAGAATAAAGGGTCTCACACATTGCTCCATACAGAATAAAGGGTCTCATACATTGCTCAATACAGAATAAAGGGTCTCATACATTGCTTCATACAGAATAATGAACCCATATAATGCTGCATATAGAAGAATGGGCCCCATATAATGCTGCATACAGAATAATGGGCCTCATATAATGCTGCATGCAGAATAATGGGCCTCATATAATGCTGCATGCAGAATAATGGATCCCATATAATGCTCCATGCAGAATAATGGGCCCCCTATAATGCTCCATACAGAATAATAGACCCCATATAGTGCTCTATACATAATAGGCCCCATATAATGCTGCATACATAATAGGCCCCATATAATGCTCCATACATAATGGGCCCCATATAATGCTCCATACATAATAAGCCCCATATAATGCTCCATGCATTATAGGCCCCATATAATGCTCCTTATATAATGGGCCCCATATGATGCTCCATACATAATGGGCCCCTTATAATACTTCCTACATAACGGGCCCCATATAATGCTCCATATATTATAGGCCCCATATAATGCTTCATACATAATGGGCCCTATATAATGCTCCATACATAATAGGCCCCATATAATGCTCCATGCATAATGGGCCCCATATAATGCTCCGTACATAATAGGCCTCATATATTGCTCCCTACATAATGGGCACCTTATAATGCTCCATACATGATGGGCCTCATATAATGCTCCATACATGATGGGCCTCATATAATGCTCCATACATGATGGGCCCCGTAAAATGCTCCAAACAGGAAACAAAACCTCAAATACTTACCTCTCCTTGGTCCTCGATGGCTGCAGCTCCGGATTCCTCAGCATCTCTGCCCTGTGACGCCCCTATAGTGACGTCATCGCACCCTCTGCCCTGAGACGTCACAAGTCTGCAGACGCAGAAGAAGCTGGAGCTGCAGGGAACAGGGAGAGGTAAATATTGCAAGTGGGGGGGGCCCACTCGCAGGCGCTGGCAAAGGGCTCCCTCGACTCACTGGCCCCATAGCGTGCCGGTGTCCCCGATGGCGAGTGGGCCCCCCTGCTGGCTCAGGGCTCGGCACTTGCCCAGGTGCTGACGTCGGCCCTGGTGTAGAGAATAAAATAATCTAAAATCTGAAAATAAAAACAGATAAAAAGAATAACAGTGTCTGGTTTTAATCTTTAAAGATAATATAGATGATTGTGATCCGATCCGATTTTCTCAGATGAGGAGAAGATGGGAAAAAAAAATCTCCATCTTCTCCATTCTGTCAGTCTGTGAAAATCTCACTCAGATGTCATTCGAGTACAGTCCAAGGTTTCCCATGGACTTATTGACTTGCGTGGGTGAGTGTGATCCGAATATTGGATGCAAATCGTGCATGCTGCGTTTTTTTTTTTCCTTGGACAGATTCTGAGGAGAAAAACGGACATGTGCATGGCCCCATAGAATAACATTGGTCTGAGTCCGATCCGATGTTTTGTCGAATCACACTTGGACCAAAAATACAGTCATCTGCATGAGCCCTTAGGGAAAGTCAGTTTAGTGTTAATTCAAAGCTCATTAGGTTTAATTGTGAAAAGAAAGTAATGAGTACTAGGATATTTTCGTAGACTACATCAGATTAATTAGCCTCAATCATAAAGTGCCTACGATTATTGCTGTTTGCTACTCCTTGTAGAATGTTGTTAGAATGCTGTAGAATCTGATGGCGACAGTGTTATAATGTGTAATTCCCTGACCACGGTGTAAGGGTAAATCCAAATAAGTAATTCAAGTAAAGTTATTCTTGTGGCAAGAGCTCTGGGTGACATTTATACGCTGACATTGGTTGCATACAGTTAATATTAAAATCTAAAAATAAATGGTACATTTAAGTACCCAGGAACTCTTGTGTACATGGATAAATTCTTAGAATTGTTTCTTCTGCTTGCAAATTGGAAATAATGACATAACTTCATTTACATAATGCAATACTGTAAACTTGATGCTGTAAGAGGACGGTTAGTCAAGTGTTTTCACTTGGTCTACTCACTGAACTAAGGATTTTTAAATTACAGCTTCCAGCTAAAAACCTTATTTTATAGTTAACATTTTCTCTGACTCATTGACTTGGCTGTATAAATTGGTAGAATGCTTTGACTTCAATACACAGCATACTCATTTGCATAAATAAATTCTGCTGCCCTATAGTTAAGAAATCATATTCTCGCTGTAGAGTACAGGTCAATTCAGTCTTGTTGAGATGCACTTAAAGGGGTTTTCTGCTTTCAACTTTCCTGAGACCGTTGATTTGTACTAGATTAAAATAACATATCAGCATTATTCACTTTCCCCATCACACAAGAGGCGGCTCTTTGGCATCAAGGTGACATCACAAATACAGCGCATGTGACTGCAACCAATCACTGGACTTAGGTGCTGGCGCCATCAGATCAAAATGACACAATATTAGTGTTTAATTAGTCATAATTTGTAGTTCAGCTATACTATTGCGTGAATTCTATATATACTTGTGTATACATATTGATATATAAAATTTTATATATATATATATACATATATATACACACACACACACACACACACATATATAATATATATTTATATAGTTAGGTCCAGAAATATGTGGACAGTGATTTGGGCTCAGTATACCACTATTTTTGATTTAAAATGAAACAACTGAGATGCAATTGAAGTGTAGACTTTCAGGTTTAATGAAAAGGGTTGAGCAAAAATATCTTGTGAAACATTTAGGAATTGCAACTATTTTTCTACAAAGCTTCTTTATTTTCATTGGACAAATTAACTTTACCATAAATAAAATGTTCATTTTTAATACTTTGTAGGGAATTCTTTGCAGGCAATAAATGCCTTAAGTCTGATAGCCATGGGTGTCACCAAACACTGGGTTTCCTCCTTTATGATGTAATTCCAGGCCTTTGCTGCAGCTGACTTCAGTTGTTGCTTGTTTGTGGGTCCTTCTGCCTTAAGTTTTGTTTTAAGCATGTGAAATGCATGCTTGATAGGATTGAGATCTGGTGATTGAGTCGGCCATTACAGAATTTTCCACTTCTTTGCCTTAAAAAACTCCTGGGTTGCTTTTGTAGTATGTTTAGGGTCATTGTCCATCCATTCTATTGTCATGCGTCTGGGTTCGAGCCCTTGAGCTTGTGCTTTGTGATCAGCTTCTCTATCCGCTGAGCCACAGCAGATACACCTTTTTCTCTAGGTGTTTATTGTCTGTTATTCTTGCTTTAGTCTTTTTAGGTTAACAGGTGTTTTCATTTATTAATTTGTCGGCCAAATCACCTTTTGGGTACAGCTATATATATATATACTTTCTCCCCTGGTGATATTTCCTGCTGATAGTCTCATTTGGATGTCCAGCCATAGTGCTGAAGTTTACGCCAGTCAGTGAAGGATCAGCTAGGGTTTATCTCTTTGCTGTTCTTTACTCTGCACCTATCTTCTGTTTCTTTTCAGGAAGTAGACGGAATATTTTCTTCCAGCACGTACTTTATCCTTTTTGTATTTTGTGACTTGTTTTTCTCACTCTGGGATCTTTTTCTTTTTCAGCACACTTTCCCTTCTGTAGATAATTTACACTCTGCTCTGGAGGAACATGAAGCGCTCAACAGCCTTTCAGGCCGTCAGTATAGGTCTGAGTTGCCATCGTCTAGTTTGTGATTACGGCTATCTCGGTGCATGCAGGAACCACTAGGGCAGGGGTCCTCAAACTACGGCCCGCGGGCCACATGCGGCTCACGGAGGATTTTTATCCGGCCTGCCGGGCTGTGGGCGGAGGAGAGCGGTGTCAGCGCCCGCTCCCTACCGCTTGCTCAGGGCCCCGGCAGCCGGATACTTACCTCTCCCCGTGCCTCTGCAGATCCACTATCTTCCTGCTGTGTGCTCCCCGTAACGTCTCAGGTCAGAAGGTGTGGTGACGTCTTTCCACCGCACCCTCCCCTGAGCCGTCACAGGCAGTGTAGAGCGGGAAGACCCTGGCGACGCTGGAGTCCGGACCCGAGCAGCGACAGCAGTGAGAAGTGAGGTGAGTATTTTTTTTTTTAATGCATGGAGGCATGGGGCATAATATTAGGGGTGACATCCTGCATGGGACATAATATGGGGGGATGACATCCTGCATGGGGCATTATATGGGGGAGTGACATGCTGCATGGGGTATTATAAAGAGAAGGGGGTGATATCCTGCATGGTGCATTATAACGACAGGGGAGTGATATCCTGCATGGGGCATTATATGGGGGTGTGTGACATCCTGCATGGGGCATTATATGGAGGGTGACATCCTGCATGGGGCATTATATGGGGGGATGACATCCTGCATGGGGCATTATATGGGGGAGTGACATGCTGCATGGGGTATTATAAAGAGAAGGGGGTGATATCCTGCATGGTGCATTATAACGACAGGGGAGTGATATCCTGCATGGGGCATTATATGGGGGTGTGTGACATCCTGCATGGGGCATTATATGGAGGGTGACATCCTGCATGGGGCATTATATGGGGGGTGACATCCTGCATGGGGCATTATAAAGACAGTGGAGTGATATCTTGCATGGGGCATTATATGGTGGGAGAAAGGGACATCCTGCATGGGGCATTATATGGGGGGTGACATCCTGCATGGGGCATTATAAGGGGGAACAGCCTGCATGGGGCATTATAAGGGGGAATAGCCTGCATAGGGCATTATAAGGGGGAAACAGCCTGCCTATTGAGGACCTATGCTGCCTATTGAGGACATTTACCTGCTCATTGAGGACCTATGCTGCCTATTGGGGACATTTACCTCCCCATTGAGGACCTATGCTGCCTATTGGGGACATTTACCTGCCTATTGGGGACCTATGCTGCCTATTGAGGACCTATGCTGCCTATTGGGGACATTTACCTGCCTATTGGGGACCTATGCTGCCTGTTGAAATACCGGTTGATTTAACTTTACTTGTTCTTCATTTTAAATATGGTATTTGTTCCTGTATTGTTTTTTTACTTCAAAATAAGATATGTGCAGTGTGCATAGGAATTTGTTCATAGTTTTTTTTTTTTAAATTATATTCCGGCCCTCCAATGGTCTGAGGGACAGTGAACTGGCCCCCTGTTTAAAAAGTTTGAGGACCCCTGCGCTAGGGCCTGAGGGTCAGGGTCTGTAGCCTGTACAGGAACCGGCAGGGTCAGCTGTAGTTTTTTAGTGTGTTAACTTCACAAACTGTGAAGCGCTGTCCAATCAACCTTGCTTCATTTGGTTACGTAATTACATAGTTTGAAAAAATACCTAGGTCCATCAATTTCAACCTTTCTCCATCAATTATAATTTTTTTGACACTAAATTACCTATAACCCACAATGCTATGTGTACTGAGGAAATCATCCAGCAATTTTTTAAAAGCTGTTATAGTGTCTGCCATTACTACCTCTTGTGGTAGGGCATTCCACAGTCTCACTGCTGTAACTGTAAAGACCCTTTCCTATTTAGCTGCCAGAATCACCTTTCTTCCACCAGTAATGTGCGCCCCCTTGTCCTTAGTATGGTCTTTGGAAGGAATAAGTCATGTGCCAGTCCTTTGGATTGACCACACATGTATTTATACATATAAATGAGATCTTCTCTGAGACGTCTTTTTTCAAAGCTAAACAAGGCCAACTTTTCCAACCTCTCATTATATGCCAAAAACTGGATCCCATATTCTAGATGTGGCCTTACAGGTGATTTATAGAAGAGTAATAATGTGTTGGGATCACAGGATTTTATCTACTTTTTATACACCCTAAAATCTTGTTTGCTTTTACAGCTGCTACTTGACATTGAGTACTGCTGCTCATCTTACTTTTAGCCAGAATAGCCAAGTCTTTCTCCTGTTCTGTAGTCCCGAGTATACTCCCATTTAATGTATATGCAGCAATAGGATTACTCCATCCTAGGCTCATTACTCTACATTTATCAAGATTAAACCTCATTTGCCAAGTGTTTATGTTTACCCATTCAAACATCTTATCCAGATTGTTTTGTGATACTGTACTGTCAAGGTCAGTTTTTAATATCCTACATAGTTTGGCATCATCAGCAAAGACTGACACTTTACTCTCAATCCTATCCACAAGGTTATTGAGATTAAAAAGAATCGGTCCTAGCATAGATCCCTGTGGTACCCACTATATCCCATGTAGAGATCGTACCATTTATGACTACTCTTTGTTTCCTGTCATTTAGCCAATTCCTTACCAATCTGCATATAGTTTCCCCTAGTCCCGGCTTCTGGAGCTTCAGTATAACACTGTTATGTGGTAGAGTATCAAATGCATTTCCAAGTACAAATAAATAATATCAGCCGCATTGCCAACATCCATATTTGCACTTACCTCCTCATACAAACCCAATATGTTGGTTAGACACAACTTATCTTTCATGAATCCAGGATGGTTGTCTGCAATATATTTTGGTTGAATCTGAGCAGAGAATATAACCCTGTAGACTTCAGAATTCATGTGGCTACTTCTGTCTTCAGTTACATCATCAATAAACACTAGTGACCCAGTGCCATTGGAAGCCATGCATGCCCATGCTATCACACTGCCTCCACCATGTTTTAAAGAGGATGTGGTGTGCTTTGGATCATGAGCTATTCAAAGTGTTCTCCATACTTTTTTATTCCCATCACTCAGATACAGGTTGATCTTTGTTTTATCTGCCCAAAGAATGCTTTCCAGAACTTGGCTGGCTTCTTTAAATGTTTTTTTGGGTGGCGCCACCATAACGCCCAAGCAGCAAGCTCGCTGTCTTGGAGTCATATTTGACACACGACTTTCCTTTATTCCCCATATTCAATCACTCATCACCTGCACCTTAAAAACATCTCCAGAATCCGACCTTTTCTCACCTTTGATAGGGCAAAACCTCTTACTGTCGCTCTTATTCACTCTCGTCTGGACTACTGCAACTCTCTTCTGATCGGTCTCCCTCTAAACAAACTCTCTCCTCTCCAATCCATTCTGAATGCAGCAGCCAGGGTCGTATTTCTATCAAGCCGCTTCACCGCCTCTACCCTGTGCCAGTCATTGGACTGGTTACCCATTCACTACAGAATACAATACAAACTCATCTCTCACCCACAAAGCTCTCCACAGTTCTGCACCGCCCTACATCTCATCCCTCATTTCTGTCTATTGCCCCTCCCGTGCCCTCCGTTCTGCAACTAATCTAAGACTGACATCCTCCTTAATCCGAATCTCACACCTCCGGCTCCAAGACTTCTCTCCTGCCGTGCCAGTTTTCTGGAATGCACTGCCCCAAACGATCTGACTGATATCTAGCCCCCATGTCTTCAAACGTTAAAAACACATCTGTTTAGACAAGCCTATCACCTCAACTCACCAACCTAACTCTCCTCTGTTCCCTCCTAAATATTAATCTTAATCTGCCCCTGCGTATTCATCTGTCTCCACATCCGTCATGCACCAAATACCACACGGTAACTGCCCTTACATGGATATTGGCTGATGACCTATTGTGTCCCCCCATTTCCATGTAGATTGTAAGCTTGCGAGCAGGGCCCTCACTCCTCATGTAACTGTTGAAATGTGATTCATTGTATTGTTTATATTGTTTGTACATATCCCTACTTAATTGTAAAGTGCTGCGGAATATGTTGGCGCTATATAAATAAAAAATATTATTATTATATTATTAGTTTTTGGCAAAGTCTAATCTGGCTTTTCTATTTCTAAGGCTGATTAATGGTTTGCACCTTCTGCTGAACCCTCTACATCTAGATTTAGATACTGAAACACCTACTTCCCAGAGAGTGTTCCTCACTTGGGCGGATGTTGTGAATGGGGTTCTTCTTCATCATGGAAAGGGTTCTGTGATCATCCACCACCGTTTTCTTCCATGGATGTCCAAGCCTTTTTGAGTTCCCAACCTCACCAGTGAGCTCTTTGTTTTGTAGAATGTACCAAACTGTTGATTTGGCCACTCCTGACATTTATTAGGATGTCTGATGGATTTATTCTTTTTTTTTCAGCCTAATGATAGTCTGTTTCTCTTCCATTGAGAGCTCCTTTGACTACATATTGCGGGTTCACAGCAACAGCTTCGAAATACAAATGCCACACCTGAATATGCTGCAGACCTTTTTCATGCTGATGTATTAATGAGCACTAATGAGGAAATAGCCCATGCAGCTCATTAAAGGGCTTTTGAAATATTTGTCCAATTACTACATATTAAAGAGCTGTAATTCCTAAACCCTTAATCCAAACAGGATGTGAATACTATCAAGGCATTATTTTGCTCTGCCTAAAATATCTACCTCATATGCAATGAGCACTCTGTAAGAATATTAGAAAACTACATGCTATAATATGTCATCATTCAATGTCATTAATACATTTCGGTTACTTTACTATCTGTACAAATGCATTAATTGACATACTACTGGTTCTCCATTTATGTATAATTTGCTATTTGGTTCTATTGCTATAACCAATGGTACACCTACCATCAGTTTTTATACTTCTTGTTCTTTGCATCCACATCACCTTAGATTTTAATGGGATTTATTGTCAACAAATAAAGCTTTGTTATTGTTTTCAATTATACAATTTAGGCCACATTCACACATTCAGTAATCGGTCAGTATTTTACATCAGTATTTGTAAGCCAAAACCAGGAGTGGAACAGTCAGAGGAAAAGTATAATAGAAACACGTCACCACTTCTGTATTTATCACTCACTCCTGGTTTTGGCTTACAAATACTGATGTACAGTACAGACCAAAAGTTTGGACACACCTTCTCATTTAAAGATTTTTCTGTATTTTCATGACTTTGAAAATTGTACATTCGCACTGAAGACATCAAAACTATGAATTAACACATGTGGAATTATATACTTAACAAAAAAGTGTGAAACAACTGAAAATATGTCTTATATTCTAGGTTCTTCAAAGTAGCCACCTTTTGCTTTGATGACTGTTTTGCACTCTTGGCATTCTCTTGATGAGCTTCAAGAGGTAGTCACCGGAAATGGTTTTCACTTCAGAGATGTGCCCTGTCAGGTTTAATAAGTGGGATTTCTTGCCTTATAAATGGGGTTGGGACCATCAGTTGTGTTGTGCAGAAGTCAGGTGGATACACAGCTGATAGTCCTACTGAATAGACTGTTAGCTGCTTTTTTCTTGCCATAATACAAATTCTAAGTAAAGAAAAACGAGTGGCCATCATTACTTTAAGAAATGAAGGTCAGTCAGTCCGAAAAATTGGGCAAACTTTGAAAGTGTCCCCAAGTGCAGTTGCAAAAACCATCAATCGCTACAAAGAAACTGGCTCACATGAGGACCGCCCCAGGAAAGGAAGACCAAGAGTCACCTCTGCTTCTGAGCATAAGTTTATCCGAGTCACCAGCAGCTCAGATTAGAGACCAGGTCAATGCCACACAGAGTTCTAGCAGCAGACACATCTCTACAACAACTGTTAAGAGGAGACTTTGTGCAGCAGGCCTTCATGGTAAAATAACTACTAGGAATCCACTGCTAAGGACAGGCAACAAGCGGAAGAGACTTGTTTGGGCTAAAGAACACAAGGAATGGACATTAGACCAGT